>NC_142283.1:24999930-25629097 GCF_052056855.1 Sturnus vulgaris
TTGCAGGAGCTTCCTTTTTTCCTCTTCATGAGCACACTGCCAGAGTCTGAGAGCCTTGCTGCACTGCTCTTCTGCCCAGCGGAGCTCTTGAGCCATTGCTTGGCATTGCTGCTTGCTGAAAGATCTTACAGCTTGCAGCTCACGCCGAAGGCCCTTCACATGCTCTGCAAACATGACGAACGGCAACAGTCAGACACTACACGAGCAGAGGACTCTGCTGACCTTAAGCCCTTTCACTTTCAGGCAAGGAGGGAGCTGCCCCCAGCTCCTTCACTCCTCGCAAGCCCTGCGGACAGAGCTGGCTTCAGAGCAACTGCACCAGGCAGGACGATCACCAGAAACAAAGCGCACGAGGCTCTCACCGAGGATCACCGCCTTGGCCTGCGTGGTTGAGCGAACTTGGCCTTCCAGACGGCTCCTGGCGATCTCCAGCTCCGACACGTGCTGCTGAGCCTCCAGCAGGCTGCACTGCAGGCTCTCCTTCTCTGACCTACGAGCCGGCAAGATGAAGAGAAATCGTTCCTGGCACGCAGGGGCACTTTGTCCAGGAAGATGTGCCTCAAGATCCCCACACCTGAGTATGGAAAATGCCTTGCATGGAAGCTCAGTTGCAGCAAGACTATTTTGACCACTTCAAATAGCAAAGCACGCCCCTCCAGGAGATTGGGCAGCCTTTCCTCATCACCAAGCCCAGAACAGAAAGCCCAGGGGAGTTTGATCTCAGCAGCCAAAGCTCAAATTGCTCTCGGCTGACATATCCCACATGGGTGCCTGTGCCCACAAAGTCTCTGCCAATGAGCAAAAGCCCAGCCTCTGCTCACAGCTCTGAGCTCAGCAGCACTTCCAAGTCACTCTGCAGGTAGACAGAAGACAGTGTTCTCCTGCCTGACTCATCAACGTTTAACGCCATTCGTAGTGTATGTAGAGATACTTTGTTTGCCAGATGCTCTCTGACTAAAAGGGACTAAAGGAATGCACCGAACAATAGAGTGAAACCTCCAGCCTCTAGCAGCATGAGTAAGGAACCAGAACCAGGTTTCTATCCCAACAAGAACTATCTGGGATGAGGAGCAGATATCTTGTCTTTTAAACTACTGGAATGCCACGAAGCCAGAACACTTGCTACATTTGTTTATGGCTAACTAAGCCAGCAGTGCCCAAATGATTTGGCACTTGCTAAAATGGAAGAGGGACCAGCCAAAGGGATCTTGACAGGTTACAGAGGTGGGTGGGCAAGTGAGCAAGAATCAGTTCTCAAGCAAGAATCCTCGGAGACTCTTCAGGAGTTTCAAGACCTTTCCCTTCTTCTGTTGCTGCTTCTACTGCTCTTGCTGCTGCTGCTGCTTGTAAGCACCTGTAGGTCCTGCCCCATACTTCACAAGAGTTAGCTCAGAAGTGTCTCAAGATTTTCACCATGATGCTTCAGCGAGAGTGTCAGCATCCTGCTCATTAAATTCAGATGTAAGAGCCTTCAATTCTGAAAATCCCCTATCAAACTACTTGGCAAGGAAAGACTGAAGTACAGATGCACCGAAGGAGAAGCCAAAAGCAGAGGGAGATTAATTTCTGGTTTCAGCAAACATCTGCAGCGTTTCCCTGGTACTCAGTTCAGTGCCAAGTTGGCCTGCTTTGCATTTGTCACGGGAATGTGAGAAGGTTCCCAAGCCAGCACCCGAATGAGCTTTGAGAGCTTGAGCGGTCAGAAAAATAACATTCGGGTCCTTTTCTTTTCTCTCATGTCTCCTCACCTGCCTGTCTGAGAAACATTTGGAGAGCACGCTGGAGGCAATAAATCCTGACATACGCTTAGCTCCTTTGTAATTACAGGCCTTCAATAATGTCCCACCCAGGGTCTCCTCCTGCCTTTACCTGGCCTCTACCAGCTGCTCAGAAAGGTCTCGTAGGTCCCGCTCAGTGGCTGCCAGTCGGGCTCCCAGGGCGGCGTTCTCTTGTGCCAGCACCGCCTTGTCTCTGCACACCTGGGACAGTACGTGCCCTTGGCGAGACAACTCCTGGAGCAGCCTCTCCAGAACCCTGGGGGCTGGCTGCTGCGGGCGGCAACCCTGGAAGCAGGGGGCACCATTTCTTTGTAGAGGAACAGCAACAGCGCAGTTTCGGTCTTTGCTTACCGCCAGAAGCAGCATGAGGGGCAGTCTTGCTAGGACAACTCCCTCTCCCACTGGTGCTGCCTAGGCATAAGGTGAGCATACCTTTGGCAATGCCAGAGGAACCTCTTCCTTAATCTGATCTCTCTGACGCTGTGGTTCCTCTGCTGGCTCTGCCACCACTTCAAATGCCCTCTCTGGTGAGGAGTGCCGCTTTCTCTCAAATGTGGCCATCTCCTTCCATCTGCAAAAAGGGGACAGATGAGCAAACCGTTAAGAGCAACCTTGCTAACAGTCTCCTTGCAAACAGACAGCTACGTACGATGTCCCACATGGGCCACTCTCAGCGACTTGCAAAAGCCCTCTAGTTCTACCTCAAGAGAATGCTGCAATTCCCTCCCTAGACCAGCATCTCTCTTTGTCACTTGTGCAGGTGACAGAGTCTCCAGGGAGAAAGTCAAACAAGCTTCCAGAAGCCACAAAGCCTTTCCTTCTCCTTAAGCTTCTCTCAGCTTAACAGCTTCCTGCCTGCTAGGTCTTACACTCCTCTCTGATACAGCGGATACTGGACTTGCAAAAGTTCTTCTTTGGCTAAGACATCCTTGGTAAGTCTAGATGAGTACTGCCACAATTACTCTTGCTTTCAATAGCACAACAAGTAAAGAGCCCGCAAGCTATAGCTTGGGGAGGAGGTGGGTGTGAATTTCCAATCCAATTATCAAAAGATCCCAAGATGCTTTAGGCTGGCAGGGCCCCCAGGAAGCTTCTAGCCCAGTCTTCAGCTCCAAGCACTTGGGGTCAGCTATGGCATCTGGACAGGCTGCTCAAGGCTCTATCCAGTGGAGACTATCAAATTTCCAGAGGTGGGATCTGCACAAGCTCTCTGGCGAGATGGTTGCTGCATTATTGCCTTTGTGGTTCAATAATTCTCCTGAATTATTCTGACTAATTCTCCAGCCTGAACCTTCCTTGCTTCTACCGTGGTTCAGTTCAGAATGCTTTTTGTCAAGGTTCCAGAAGCGAGTCCCAGGAGGCAGCTTTGCTGTAGGTCAGTCAGCAGCCAGACCTGAACACGGGCTGCCTTCCCCTCTCTGTGCTGAGCAAGTCAAACGATGAGAAAGCCAAATCTGTTCTTTGGCACTGGGCCTCCTAAAGCCCAGCAATGCCCACTCCTGCTCAGACAAAGTGAGAAACTTTAGCGCACACCTGAACTCCCGGGCACTGAGCACTCTCTCCATTCTGTCCTGCCGCTCCGCCTCTCCTGCCTTGGCCGAGGAGTCCTGACCAGCAAGAAGCTCTCCTGTTGAGGCCTGCAAGGAGTGGGCAGGGAAAAAGCACAAGCAAGAAATAAGGAGCAGGGAAGTTTGCTGCTGAGAGCTGGGAGAAGCAGCAAGGGCACACGTGGCTCACCAGAACGTGAAAGGTGCTGTGTGGGGGATGTTGACAGCAGTAACTAAAGAACTCTTGAGTTGCTATGGAAGCACCTGAATAGAAGCAGGGAACACTACCCCGCTCAGCTCTGGTCAACTGGCTTCCCCTCAGGATTTCAAGCATTAGGGAGCAGCCAGTAGGGACTGCATTCCAGCCCTTCAGAGACAGACCTTGTCTCTGCCATGCAGAGCTGCTCAGGATTCTTCTCAGTAAACTCGGGTCAGAGTGTCAGAGTGAAGGGTGTCAGCAAAGCAGTGACTGTAGCTACCTAGACAGCGCCTTGGAGAGGGGCAGCTCCCTGCAGGCAACAATGGCTCCTCTGTACCCCACAAGGCTGTGAACTGTTTCTTGGGACTGCTCTCTACACTGACAACAGCGAATCTGCACAGGCACTGTACACAGCGGGGCTCACTTTCACACCAGTAGCACTAAAGGACATCACGCTACTGCTTATCTAACACCAAGGGAAGTTCACAGTCCCTGTCAGATTCCCAGGGAAACGATGTCTTCATGTGAAAGTTCAGATCCCATTTCCCACGTGTCAGTCAGTGGCTGGGCTGAAGCGCCAGCTCATGGCAGGACTCCAGCCCTCAGCATCTTCAGCCACAAAGGGCAAGTGCTGCCTGACCAGAAACCTGCAGCTCTGCACTGCACCAAAGCTTTGCACTGTACCAACCAAAGCTGCCACTTACAGGTTCAGGATGCTCAGGCCCCGGACTGGCAATCCATGGACGTTTGTTGTCCTTTGCCGCCCCTTTGGGCTCTGGAGGAGGAGAGCGAGCCAGAGGAGGTTCTGCTGCTGGTGTGGTGCTCTGCAGACAGACAGCAGTGGGAGGGACAGGGAGGAACCTGTCATTTAGAACCTTATTTCTCATGAGCCCTATCCCTTTCTGTCCTAAGGAGAAGGCATGAACTTGGATATAAGTGGCATGCTCAGTCACTAATACTCCATTCAAGTGGGCTGATGAGACTAATGTTTGCACGGGACTGCATATGCTTCTGAGGAAAATCTCTCAGCCTGGTTACAATCAGCATGGAGCCTCCTGTCTGCAAGAGTTGACTTTCATTAGTTAAAACCTCTTCAACAGAAAAGGAGCAAACTGATGGAATCCTTTTGGTAGTGCTCATGCAGATCTTGACGTGGACTTCTTTTTTCAGCCTGCCAGTGGCACTCTACTGAGGGAGGCCAAGCCCACAGCTTGCTCCACAATTCGCAGACACCAGGACTGTCAAGGGTGCCCGTCCCACTCACCAAATCGTTGACTTGATTCCTTCCACGTTTGAGGTGACCTGCCAGGGGAAAGGGAAAAGGAACCAGGTGCACTTAGTAATCCCACGGAAGAAGGCCACCCGAGCAGAGAGCATTCTCCATTCACAACATCCCTCCAGCAGCAACACTTCTTAAGTACAGCAAGCAAGGCTACGGGGCAATACCCTAGGCTATGTCCACCTGTTGCTTGGCTTTGCCACAAAGCAACAAGAAACGTGGCCGAGAAAATGGAAATTGTTCCTTAGCAGCCAGTGCCTACATTGTAGCTCATTGTCCACCCTACAGCTAAAGCAGCTTTTTTTCTCCTCTCTTTTTACTGGATAATGTTTTGGGGTTTTTTTCCCTAAATTGCATGCCATATTTCCCACGTGGTTGCTGTAAACATTTCCCCAGAACAGCTTCTCCCAACCCCTGCTAGAACAAGTGGTTCTGTTTGGACACTGGCTCAGCTCCTGAGTTCAGAGGCACACACAAAGTGCTCGGCAGTTTGCCCTTCAGTGCAAAGCCAATTGCTCTTGTAACACACAGAGAGGGTGCAGTTAGACAGGGACCTCCTTTAAAGATGGAATGCAGAAACAAGGTACTTTCCCTCATTTCTGGAGACAACCACACAGTTTTTAGAAAGATGCCTCCAAAGCTCTCCCAGCCTGCATTTTGGAAGTTATCCATACCCTGCTGGGCAGGAGACACCCCCTTTTTAGCTGAAGCTAAAGTTGGCAGGAGCTTTACCAAACATCTGGCATCTTTATGACATTTTTATTTCATTGCGCTGCCCCAAGGAAGAAACTTCTATTTACCTCTCAAACGACCAAAAACCCTACGAGAAGTCACCAACGAAAAGGCTCTGCTGACTGCTCTATGGACTCTCTCCATCTTTTGGGCAGTGCTGCTTGAGTCTGTAGAAACAAAAACAAACAAAAGAAACGAAAGAAACGAAACAAAAATGGAGAAAAAATCCCACTTGCACAAGTCCCCAGACTGTGCAAGTAAAAAGCAACAAGGTAAAAAAAGGACACTTGCACCAGTCCAGAGAGTGTGCAAGAAAATAGAGAAACAAAAGGACGCCCGCTGTAATCCACGGACTGTACAAGCAAAAGGCAAAAGCAAAAGACACCTGCACAAGTCAGCAGATTGTTCAACAAAAATGGAAAAAAGAATGGACACCAGCACCTGTCTGCAGACTGTACGACTGCAGAGGGAAAGAAGGACGCCTGCACAGGTCCACACAGTAGACGCAGGTCACAAGAAAACAGCAGGTTAGAACACAGGTTCTAACAGCTGTTAGAGCAGCAGGGAACAAGAAAAGACTCCCTTGTCAGGGCGCAAAGTGTTGCCTGAGAACCCCGCAATACAGGATCCTCCTGCAACGAGCACGCCTAGAGCTGCTCTGAAGGCTGATGCCTTGTGTGCATCAGGGCACCCTGCAGCTGACAACGCTGTGACGTGGCAGCCCTCTGCTGACGTCACAATGGCCATCGCTCTAGGCTGGTCTGTGACTTTATGCATAGCAACCAAACCTTCTACAGCTAATGCAAAGAAAGTTCTCCTCTGTCCCAAAGCAGCCATAACCCATAGCTCAAAGAATCCAAGAGTAAGACAAAACAGATACCAAGCCCATACCAAGCCCTGTATGCCAAACTGAACACTGAGAAAGAACTAGGATGTGAGGAAAGCAAAGGAAACATGCCCTTTGGTTACCAGTGCTTCTGGCTAAAATCAAGAACACTTGCTTAAATTCTACGGATGAAATCGTGCTTTGCTAATATCCCCGCGAGATTCCTAAATTGGAATGCCTGACATTCCCGTTAGACTTGCACGGCTCATGTACAAATACATAAAAATCCACTTCAGTCTAAAGATCAAATTTCTTATAAGTTGCTATACCCACGCTGCCTATGTATAAAGATATAAATTTCAATGTAAGTTTGAATAACTAATTCATTCTTACAATCCTGCTATGTAAATACAGATAAATATCAAACTCAGTTTAAGAAATTAAATTATTTCAGACCTCTAAGCCACTCGTTCACAAAGATCAATTGAAGTTTAATAATTTATTACATATTACTACAACTGTAAAGCCTATACAGAAGTACAGAAATATCACTATCCCTCTCTAAATAACCCCAGGCATAAAGCAAAATAACTAGAATGACAGACGTATACAACTCCATACATATGTACATAGAAATAAATACATATATTGCCATAACAATATACAGTGCAAATATGTATTAAGTTTTTCATATTACATATAACAAGACATATAAAAATATACATAACAAATCTCCATAGGAACATTCCAATATCAATGTACCAGTATAAAAATCCATACAGCCCCATCAATAGAATTATACAAATACACAATGTATTTATGCCAAGAGAACTAAATACAGATATGAATCTAACAACAAACATCTTGAGACAGAACTATATATATAACTACATGTGTACATGCATATAGCTGCACATATATATATATATATATATATATATATACACGTTATCTACATAACAACATATCTACATGCATCTTTGAACTACAGCTAAATTCTTACATCAATATACGGACACACTTATCAATCTACATATGTAAATATCCCTTTTGTCCTAACTATCTCAGTGCAACTCTGTGCATCTCTAAATAGAATTAAATCAGCGGGATTCCAGGTGCTGATGTTCCCAGGCTGTCCCCTGGTCTCTTCCTCCCCTGCCATGAAGCCCTCCTGGACAGGGACAGCAGATGGGACATCGGACAAGCAAAGGGAACACTGAGTCAGTATTGGGAATTTTCTCTTGGGAACACCTGCACTCCCATCAGGGAAGAGAAAATCTCAGAGCCTGCCCAGGAGGATGAGAAAGAAAAGCCAGGCTGACCAGGCAAGGCCTTGGTGAGAGCAGCCGCAGCGGGACTGTCCAGAAGCCCCTGGCAATCTGGAACAGCCGGCATGGCTCCCAGACCCTGCCAGAATAGCTGCCTTGCCCAAGGACAGCCCCCGTGCCAGCAAGGGCAGCTGAGATGAGCAGCCCCAGCACAGCCGGGCCTGCTCGTGCCCAGCCAGGCAGCGCCCATGGCCAAAGCCCACATCACCATCACCCCACCCTGCCTCACCCTGTGACCTCAGCCAGATTCTCAGGTGGCAGCAGCAGGACCCCATTTACTGCTGCCCTAGACAACTGGCCTAAACAGGCCACCATCTGCAACATGCATGCTGTTGCATATGCTTCAAGCACAAAGGGAAGACCTCTGTCCACCGAGGAAGCACAGAAAGCAAGAAACCCAGTTGCTGCGACTGCACGTGGCAGCAAGATCAGCAGTCTGCTGCATGGTATGGGGATATGGGGAAGATCCCGCCCCTTCGTTGCCATGCGTTGGGGTGGCAAACACCCAGCCTCCTGGGCTACTTGGCTTATGCCCATCCTGAAACGGTGGCTGCATTTCTTCTCCCAGCACCATCCTCTGGGGCTTCTCAGTCTCTCAAATACAAGCTCCCTAAGCCCCTTGCTGCCCGGCCCAGAATGTGCGGCCTACAGCAGAGGCTTGCGGCCATGCCACATTCTCAGGCTGCTCTTCTGCTGAGCCAGCCCACCAAGCTTGCCTGAAAAATTCAGCTCAGTATTGTTTCTTACCAGTTTTTGCAGGAGCTTCCTTTTTTCCTCTTCATGAGCACACTGCCAGAGTCTGAGAGCCTTGCTGCACTGCTCTTCTGCCCAGCGGAGCTCTTGAGCCATTGCTTGGCATTGCTGCTTGCTGAAAGATCTTACAGCTTGCAGCTCACGCCGAAGGCCCTTCACATGCTCTGCAAACATGACAAACGGCAACAGTCAGACACTACACGAGCAGAGGACTCTGCTGACCTTAAGCCCTTTCACTTTCAGGCAAGGAGGGAGCTGCCCCCAGCTCCTTCACTCCTCGCAAGCCCTGCGGACAGAGCTGGCTTCAGAGCAACTGCACCAGGCAGGACGATCACCAGAAACAAAGCGCACGAGGCTCTCACCGAGGATCACCGCCTTGGCCTGCGTGGTTGAGCGAACTTGGCCTTCCAGACGGCTCCTGGCGATCTCCAGCTCCGACACGTGCTGCTGAGCCTCCAGCAGGCTGCACTGCAGGCTCTCCTTCTCTGACCTACGAGCCGGCAAGATGAAGAGAAATCGTTCCTGGCACGCAGGGGCACTTTGTCCAGGAAGATGTGCCTCAAGATCCCCACACCTGAGTATGGAAAATGCCTTGCATGGAAGCTCAGTTGCAGCAAGACTATTTTGACCACTTCAAATAGCAAAGCACGCCCCTCCAGGAGATTGGGCAGCCTTTCCTCATCACCAAGCCCAGAACAGAAAGCCCAGGGGAGTTTGATCTCAGCAGCCAAAGCTCAAATTGCTCTCGGCTGACATATCCCACATGGGTGCCTGTGCCCACAAAGTCTCTGCCAATGAGCAAAAGCCCAGCCTCTGCTCACAGCTCTGAGCTCAGCAGCACTTCCAAGTCACTCTGCAGGTAGACAGAAGACAGTGTTCTCCTGCCTGACTCATCAACGTTTAACGCCATTCGTAGTGTATGTAGAGATACTTTGTTTGCCAGATGCTCTCTGACTAAAAGGGACTAAAGGAATGCACCGAACAATAGAGTGAAACCTCCAGCCTCTAGCAGCATGAGTAAGGAACCAGAACCAGGTGTTTATCCCAACAAGAGCTATCTGGGATGAGGGGAATGTATCCGTCTGTTTAAATTACTAGAAGTTCATGAACAAGAACTCTTACGACCTTTATTTATGGCTAACTAAGCCAGCCGTGTCCAAATATTTTGGCTCTCTTTAAAAAGGAAGAGGGACCAGCCAAAGGGATCTTGACAGGTTACAGAGGTGGGTGGGCAAGTGAGCAAGAATCAGTTCTCAGGCAAGAATCTCCAGAGACTCTTGAGAACTCACAAGATATTTCCCTTTTGCTTCTCTTGCTGCAGCTTCAACTTTAGGGTGGAAATTATAACTTTGGCAGCCTCTTGCCCTGCCCTGGTGTGTTTCATCGGTCTGTGTGAAGCCTTGCTTGCCAGGAGTCCCTATTTCACAGTATTTGGAAATGCAAGTAAGACCCTCAAATGTTAGAAAGTGAGGCATCATTAGAAATAAATTTATTGCCTGAGCTTATTTGTTCCAAGTTTTCCTGTGATAGAAAGTTACGGGACCTTTAGGTGGAGAGGTAGACGGTACCCGCTGTCCTATTTCTGTATCTTTCTGGGAACCTGAGAATTTTTGCCTCAGCCTGTGAGGAACTCAGCCTGGAAAGTAATACTTCCTTTCTTTTTTATTGCGGTTGCTTAGGTATCTTTTTGGTTGGTTGGTTGGTTGGTTGGTTGGTTTTTGTTGTTTTGCCTTTTCTTCATTGTGGAAAACATCTCTTCATAGTATCAACAGAACCTGCCCCCAGCCTGGCTGATTGGAGCCTGTCAGCAAAGGAATTGCAGGAAGCCTGGAGAGGAGGCACTTGTGCTTGAGGAGGCTTTGTGGCGTGCGAGCTCAGCGCAGGACTGGGAATCAAAACTCCCTAAATCCTGCACTCCACGGGCAGATTCCCTCCCCCGTCGGCCTGCGCTGAAGCTGTCCCTGCCCTGGCGCTGTCCGTGGCCCCGGCGCTGTGCGCTGCGGACGCACAGTCCCGTCTGTGGCTCCGCGCTGCTTCGCAGCTGCCCGAGGCTCTCTCCCCTCACAGAGGGGCCCCGCCCCGCCCCGGGCGCCCCCTGGCGGCTGCCCCACCCCGCCCGCCCCGCGCAGGGGCCTTCCCTTCCCATGGCGCCCTCCACCGGCAGCCGCCCCTCACTGCAGGCACGGAGGAGGGATCGGGCCCTGCTGCTCATTCTGTCACTTGGCTCCCTTCTTTTCACACAGCAAAGAAGGCTTGAAAGGAAGCGTTTTCCTACCCTCTCCCTCTGCGTTACTTTGTGGGGACCCAAGCCCTGCCCTGAAGGTGGCCCTGGTGTGTACATAACTGCTGGTGCAGCAAAAGGCGACTTCCTTCTCCTGCCAGTTGTCGCTACTGGCTCAAAAGCACCGCCCAGCTCTGGTAGGAGGAGCAGCCCACGGCACAGTGGGTGCCATCCCTGCCCAGACGGAGCTCTCCGGCAGAGCAGCAGCAGCGGTGCTTGCCTTGGCTTCACCTGGGAAGCCAGAAGCCTCTGTAAATCATCAGGTTTTCAAGGCTGCATCAGCTTCTGCTGCTGGGTGAATTCTGCTGCCTCTGGCAGCTTCCAAAAGGTTATAAAGGCAGCACTGTAGACATACGTGCAGAGCAATCATCACACTGTCCAAAAAAGCTGCAAAACTATGGGGGTTTGCGTGGCATTCTTAGGACTGTCATGCCAATAGTGCCTCCTCCGCTGCTTCTGTGCAATGCCATTGCTGGGCCATTTTCTTCTGCAAGCACTCACCGTCAGCCTCATTCCCCGGCTGCTGTTGCATTTCCAAAGCACAGTTGCCCAAGTTCCTGAGTTCCACCTCTCAGCATGGAGCACCAGCCCATGCTGTTGCACGCGAAGGAATGGTCTGTCTGCAGTTCACTGTGCTAGCAGAAACCACTTCTACTAAGACATAAGACATAGAATGTAGAGGAAAAATTTGGTTGGAAACTCTAGGGGTGGGTGTCGGCTGCCGGAGTTTTCTCTTCCTTTCCTTTGAGGAAACAGCTGTGTTTTGTGAATGGTGAACATCAAAGAGTTAGCATGGCTCTGGGGACTGTGTGTAAGCCATGCACGTTGGAAACTCTTCCCTGAACTGTAGCCTAGAGGAAATGAGGGTCAGCCACCAACGTTTAAAAGTTTCAGCATTATGACACTAGTCAGGCGCAAAGGTGGTGTCTGTCTGTAGATCCAAAGGCGGTGTGTGTATATCCAAGGACGTTCCTGACCTAATCAAGCATTTCTTGAGAATTGTCCTGACTTTCAGTCTGACACACACAGGGAATTTGCAACAGGACAATATGCGGCCTCCCAGATGTCCCATTTGGAGTCTGACCAGCTGCTCTTCCCACTACACTTGGTGGGCACATGCCAGGAGTAGTCCTGGGGGTGGGAAACACCTTGTGTAAAGCCCTTCCAAAATGCTAACATAGCTGCAAAAGCAGGCAAACAGCAAAAGCCCAGATCTTTCTCCATGTTTTTTTAGATTTTAACTTAGAAAGAAAATCACAGGTGATTTTATCCAGGCACTTTCTGTTAGTGCTGAAGAAAATAGTTTTATGAGGGAGAGGAAGACTGGTTTCAAGGGAAGAGGAGAGGAGGGGGAAGGAAGCTTCTGAACTTTGGAAGGGTTGTGGTTGCTGTGTTTTCCTGAACCTTCCTTCCTAAGGTGTGCCCACCAGCTGAGCTATTTGGTCTCTGCCTTGGAACTCTCTTTTTGGTAGGACTTGCCCATTTTGGTGCACCAGTTTCCTTCTACTACCATCTTGTACGTTGCCTCACATCGGGTTTTAACTTTCTTTTCTGTCTTCTTGTGCGTCCATTACAGTCAGAGCTCTGTGACTCCCAGATGTGTGCCCAGGGAAGCTCCCAGATGTGAGTCACAGGCCGCAAAAGCTTCTTTGAGGTGCTGTACTTCTGCAGCAGCAGCGTGCTTTGTGAGCAGCAGGCTGGTTACTTGGCTTTTTCTCCCCACTTAGGTGTCGTTCTTCCTTCACCAAACCCATGTTTGCCATGCAGAAAATGGGTGGGAATGACAGGCAATCCAATTTAGGAATCTCGCTGGACTTTCACCCATAGAATTTAAGCAAGTGTTCTTGATTTTAGCCAGAAGCACTGGTAACCAAAGGGCATGTTTCCTTTGCTTTCCTCACATCCTAGTTCTTTCTCAGTGTTCAGTTTGGCATACAGGGCTTGGTATGGGCTTGGTATCTGTTTTGTCTTACTCTTGGATTCTTTGAGCTATGGGTTATGGCTGCTTTGGGACAGAGGAGAACTTTCTTTGCATTAGCTGTAGAAGGTTTGGTTGCTATGCATAAAGTCACAGACCAGCCTAGAGCGATGGCCATTGTGACGTCAGCAGAGGGCTGCCACGTCACAGCGTTGTCAGCTGCAGGGTGCCCTGATGCACACAAGGCATCAGCCTTCAGAGCAGCTCTAGGCGTGCTCGTTGCAGGAGGATCCTGTATTGCGGGGTTCTCAGGCAACACTTTGCGCCCTGACAAGGGAGTCTTTTCTTGTTCCCTGCTGCTCTAACAGCTGTTAGAACCTGTGTTCTAACCTGCTGTTTTCTTGTGACCTGCGTCTACTGTGTGGACCTGTGCAGGCGTCCTTCTTTCCCTCTGCAGTCGTACAGTCTGCAGACAGGTGCTGGTGTCCATTCTTTTTTCCATTTTTGTTGAACAATCTGCTGACTTGTGCAGGTGTCTTTTGCTTTTGCCTTTTGCTTGTACAGTCCGTGGATTACAGCGGGCGTCCTTTTGTTTCTC
Source organism: Sturnus vulgaris (assembly GCF_052056855.1). Classification (NCBI taxonomy): domain Eukaryota; kingdom Metazoa; phylum Chordata; class Aves; order Passeriformes; family Sturnidae; genus Sturnus; species Sturnus vulgaris. The sequence goes on from NC_142283.1 coordinate 25,013,170, forward strand.
TATTTTCTTGCACACTCTCTGGACTGGTGCAAGTGTCCTTTTTTTACCTTGTTGCTTTTTACTTGCACAGTCTGGGGACTTGTGCAAGTGGGATTTTTTCTCCATTTTTGTTTCGTTTCTTTCGTTTCTTTTGTTTGTTTTTGTTTCTACAGACTCAAGCAGCACTGCCCAAAAGATGGAGAGAGTCCATAGAGCAGTCAGCAGAGCCTTTTCGTTGGTGACTTCTCGTAGGGTTTTTGGTCGTTTGAGAGGTAAATAGAAGTTTCTTCCTTGGGGCAGCGCAATGAAATAAAAATGTCATAAAGATGCCAGATGTTTGGTAAAGCTCCTGCCAACTTTAGCTTCAGCTAAAAAGGGGGTGTCTCCTGCCCAGCAGGGTATGGATAACTTCCAAAATGCAGGCTGGGAGAGCTTTGGAGGCATCTTTCTAAAAACTGTGTGGTTGTCTCCAGAAATGAGGGAAAGTACCTTGTTTCTGCATTCCATCTTTAAAGGAGGTCCCTGTCTAACTGCACCCTCTCTGTGTGTTACAAGAGCAATTGGCTTTGCACTGAAGGGCAAACTGCCGAGCACTTTGTGTGTGCCTCTGAACTCAGGAGCTGAGCCAGTGTCCAAACAGAACCACTTGTTCTAGCAGGGGTTGGGAGAAGCTGTTCTGGGGAAATGTTTACAGCAACCACGTGGGAAATATGGCATGCAATTTAGGGAAAAAAACCCCAAAACATTATCCAGTAAAAAGAGAGGAGAAAAAAAGCTGCTTTAGCTGTAGGGTGGACAATGAGCTACAATGTAGGCACTGGCTGCTAAGGAACAATTTCCATTTTCTCGGCCACGTTTCTTGTTGCTTTGTGGCAAAGCCAAGCAACAGGTGGACATAGCCTAGGGTATTGCCCCGTAGCCTTGCTTGCTGTACTTAAGAAGTGTTGCTGCTGGAGGGATGTTGTGAATGGAGAATGCTCTCTGCTCGGGTGGCCTTCTTCCGTGGGATTACTAAGTGCACCTGGTTCCTTTTCTCTTTCCCTTGGCAGGTCACCTCAAACGTGGAAGGAATCAAGTCAACGATTTGGTGAGTGGGACGGGCACCCTTGACAGTCCTGGTGTCTGCGAATTGTGGAGCAAGCTGTGGGCTTGGCCTCCCTCAGTAGAGTGCCACTGGCAGGCTGAAAAAAGAAGTCCACGTCAAGATCTGCATGAGCACTACCAAAAGGATTCCATCAGTTTGCTCCTTTTCTGTTGAAGAGGTTTTAACTAATGAAAGTCAACTCTTGCAGACAGGAGGCTCCATGCTGATTGTAACCAGGCTGAGAGATTTTCCTCAGAAGCATATGCAGTCCCGTGCAAACATTAGTCTCATCAGCCCACTTGAATGGAGTATTAGTGACTGAGCATGCCACTTATATCCAAGTTCATGCCTTCTCCTTAGGACAGAAAGGGATAGGGCTCATGAGAAATAAGGTTCTAAATGACAGGTTCCTCCCTGTCCCTCCCACTGCTGTCTGTCTGCAGAGCACCACACCAGCAGCAGAACCTCCTCTGGCTCGCTCTCCTCCTCCAGAGCCCAAAGGGGCGGCAAAGGACAACAAACGTCCATGGATTGCCAGTCCGGGGCCTGAGCATCCTGAGCCTGTAAGTGGCAGCTTTGGTTGGTACAGTGCAAAGCTTTGGTGCAGTGCAGAGCTGCAGGTTTCTGGTCAGGCAGCACTTGCCCTTTGTGGCTGAAGATGCTGAGGGCTGGAGTCCTGCCATGAGCTGGCGCTTCAGCCCAGCCACTGACTGACACGTGGGAAATGGGATCTGAACTTTCACATGAAGACATCGTTTCCCTGGGAATCTGACAGGGACTGTGAACTTCCCTTGGTGTTAGATAAGCAGTAGCGTGATGTCCTTTAGTGCTACTGGTGTGAAAGTGAGCCCCGCTGTGTACAGTGCCTGTGCAGATTCGCTGTTGTCAGTGTAGAGAGCAGTCCCAAGAAACAGTTCACAGCCTTGTGGGGTACAGAGGAGCCATTGTTGCCTGCAGGGAGCTGCCCCTCTCCAAGGCGCTGTCTAGGTAGCTACAGTCACTGCTTTGCTGACACCCTTCACTCTGACACTCTGACCCGAGTTTACTGAGAAGAATCCTGAGCAGCTCTGCATGGCAGAGACAAGGTCTGTCTCTGAAGGGCTGGAATGCAGTCCCTACTGGCTGCTCCCTAATGCTTGAAATCCTGAGGGGAAGCCAGTTGACCAGAGCTGAGCGGGGTAGTGTTCCCTGCTTCTATTCAGGTGCTTCCATAGCAACTCAAGAGTTCTTTAGTTACTGCTGTCAACATCCCCCACACAGCACCTTTCACGTTCTGGTGAGCCACGTGTGCCCTTGCTGCTTCTCCCAGCTCTCAGCAGCAAACTTCCCTGCTCCTTATTTCTTGCTTGTGCTTTTTCCCTGCCCACTCCTTGCAGGCCTCAACAGGAGAGCTTCTTGCTGGTCAGGACTCCTCGGCCAAGGCAGGAGAGGCGGAGCGGCAGGACAGAATGGAGAGAGTGCTCAGTGCCCGGGAGTTCAGGTGTGCGCTAAAGTTTCTCACTTTGTCTGAGCAGGAGTGGGCATTGCTGGGCTTTAGGAGGCCCAGTGCCAAAGAACAGATTTGGCTTTCTCATCGTTTGACTTGCTCAGCACAGAGAGGGGAAGGCAGCCCGTGTTCAGGTCTGGCTGCTGACTGACCTACAGCAAAGCTGCCTCCTGGGACTCGCTTCTGGAACCTTGACAAAAAGCATTCTGAACTGAACCACGGTAGAAGCAAGGAAGGTTCAGGCTGGAGAATTAGTCAGAATAATTCAGGAGAATTATTGAACCACAAAGGCAATAATGCAGCAACCATCTCGCCAGAGAGCTTGTGCAGATCCCACCTCTGGAAATTTGATAGTCTCCACTGGATAGAGCCTTGAGCAGCCTGTCCAGATGCCATAGCTGACCCCAAGTGCTTGGAGCTGAAGACTGGGCTAGAAGCTTCCTGGGGGCCCTGCCAGCCTAAAGCATCTTGGGATCTTTTGATAATTGGATTGGAAATTCACACCCACCTCCTCCCCAAGCTATAGCTTGCGGGCTCTTTACTTGTTGTGCTATTGAAAGCAAGAGTAATTGTGGCAGTACTCATCTAGACTTACCAAGGATGTCTTAGCCAAAGAAGAACTTTTGCAAGTCCAGTATCCGCTGTATCAGAGAGGAGTGTAAGACCTAGCAGGCAGGAAGCTGTTAAGCTGAGAGAAGCTTAAGGAGAAGGAAAGGCTTTGTGGCTTCTGGAAGCTTGTTTGACTTTCTCCCTGGAGACTCTGTCACCTGCACAAGTGACAAAGAGAGATGCTGGTCTAGGGAGGGAATTGCAGCATTCTCTTGAGGTAGAACTAGAGGGCTTTTGCAAGTCGCTGAGAGTGGCCCATGTGGGACATCGTACGTAGCTGTCTGTTTGCAAGGAGACTGTTAGCAAGGTTGCTCTTAACGGTTTGCTCATCTGTCCCCTTTTTGCAGATGGAAGGAGATGGCCACATTTGAGAGAAAGCGGCACTCCTCACCAGAGAGGGCATTTGAAGTGGTGGCAGAGCCAGCAGAGGAACCACAGCGTCAGAGAGATCAGATTAAGGAAGAGGTTCCTCTGGCATTGCCAAAGGTATGCTCACCTTATGCCTAGGCAGCACCAGTGGGAGAGGGAGTTGTCCTAGCAAGACTGCCCCTCATGCTGCTTCTGGCGGTAAGCAAAGACCGAAACTGCGCTGTTGCTGTTCCTCTACAAAGAAATGGTGCCCCCTGCTTCCAGGGTTGCCGCCCGCAGCAGCCAGCCCCCAGGGTTCTGGAGAGGCTGCTCCAGGAGTTGTCTCGCCAAGGGCACGTACTGTCCCAGGTGTGCAGAGACAAGGCGGTGCTGGCACAAGAGAACGCCGCCCTGGGAGCCCGACTGGCAGCCACTGAGCGGGACCTACGAGACCTTTCTGAGCAGCTGGTAGAGGCCAGGTAAAGGCAGGAGGAGACCCTGGGTGGGACATTATTGAAGGCCTGTAATTACAAAGGAGCTAAGCGTATGTCAGGATTTATTGCCTCCAGCGTGCTCTCCAAATGTTTCTCAGACAGGCAGGTGAGGAGACATGAGAGAAAAGAAAAGGACCCGAATGTTATTTTTCTGACCGCTCAAGCTCTCAAAGCTCATTCGGGTGCTGGCTTGGGAACCTTCTCACATTCCCGTGACAAATGCAAAGCAGGCCAACTTGGCACTGAACTGAGTACCAGGGAAACGCTGCAGATGTTTGCTGAAACCAGAAATTAATCTCCCTCTGCTTTTGGCTTCTCCTTCGGTGCATCTGTACTTCAGTCTTTCCTTGCCAAGTAGTTTGATAGGGGATTTTCAGAATTGAAGGCTCTTACATCTGAATTTAATGAGCAGGATGCTGACACTCTCGCTGAAGCATCATGGTGAAAATCTTGAGACACTTCTGAGCTAACTCTTGTGAAGTATGGGGCAGGACCTACAGGTGCTTACAAGCAGCAGCAGCAGCAAGAGCAGTAGAAGCAGCAACAGAAGAAGGGAAAGGTCTTGAAACTCCTGAAGAGTCTCCGAGGATTCTTGCTTGAGAACTGATTCTTGCTCACTTGCCCACCCACCTCTGTAACCTGTCAAGATCCCTTTGGCTGGTCCCTCTTCCATTTTAGCAAGTGCCAAATCATTTGGGCACTGCTGGCTTAGTTAGCCATAAACAAATGTAGCAAGTGTTCTGGCTTCGTGGCATTCCAGTAGTTTAAAAGACAAGATATCTGCTCCTCATCCCAGATAGTTCTTGTTGGGATAAACACCTGGTTCTGGTTCCTTACTCATGCTGCTAGAGGCTGGAGGTTTCACTCTATTGTTCGGTGCATTCCTTTAGTCCCTTTTAGTCAGAGAGCATCTGGCAAACAAAGTATCTCTACATACACTACGAATGGCGTTAAACGTTGATGAGTCAGGCAGGAGAACACTGTCTTCTGTCTACCTGCAGAGTGACTTGGAAGTGCTGCTGAGCTCAGAGCTGTGAGCAGAGGCTGGGCTTTTGCTCATTGGCAGAGACTTTGTGGGCACAGGCACCCATGTGGGATATGTCAGCCGAGAGCAATTTGAGCTTTGGCTGCTGAGATCAAACTCCCCTGGGCTTTCTGTTCTGGGCTTGGTGATGAGGAAAGGCTGCCCAATCTCCTGGAGGGGCGTGCTTTGCTATTTGAAGTGGTCAAAATAGTCTTGCTGCAACTGAGCTTCCATGCAAGGCATTTTCCATACTCAGGTGTGGGGATCTTGAGGCACATCTTCCTGGACAAAGTGCCCCTGCGTGCCAGGAACGATTTCTCTTCATCTTGCCGGCTCGTAGGTCAGAGAAGGAGAGCCTGCAGTGCAGCCTGCTGGAGGCTCAGCAGCACGTGTCGGAGCTGGAGATCGCCAGGAGCCGTCTGGAAGGCCAAGTTCGCTCAACCACGCAGGCCAAGGCGGTGATCCTCGGTGAGAGCCTCGTGCGCTTTGTTTCTGGTGATCGTCCTGCCTGGTGCAGTTGCTCTGAAGCCAGCTCTGTCCGCAGGGCTTGCGAGGAGTGAAGGAGCTGGGGGCAGCTCCCTCCTTGCCTGAAAGTGAAAGGGCTTAAGGTCAGCAGAGTCCTCTGCTCGTGTAGTGTCTGACTGTTGCCGTTTGTCATGTTTGCAGAGCATGTGAAGGGCCTTCGGCGTGAGCTGCAAGCTGTAAGATCTTTCAGCAAGCAGCAATGCCAAGCAATGGCTCAAGAGCTCCGCTGGGCAGAAGAGCAGTGCAGCAAGGCTCTCAGACTCTGGCAGTGTGCTCATGAAGAGGAAAAAAGGAAGCTCCTGCAAAAACTGGTAAGAAACAATACTGAGCTGAATTTTTCAGGCAAGCTTGGTGGGCTGGCTCAGCAGAAGAGCAGCCTGAGAATGTGGCATGGCCGCAAGCCTCTGCTGTAGGCCGCACATTCTGGGCCGGGCAGCAAGGGGCTTAGGGAGCTTGTATTTGAGAGACTGAGAAGCCCCAGAGGATGGTGCTGGGAGAAGAAATGCAGCCACGGTTTCAGGATGGGCATAAGCCAAGTAGCCCAGGAGGCTGGGTGTTTGCCACCCCAACGCATGGCAACGAAGGGGCGGGATCTTCCCCATATCCCCATACCATGCAGCAGACTGCTGACCTTGCTGCCAAGTGCAGTCGCAGCAACTGGGTTCCTTGTTTTCTGTGCTTCCTCGGTGGACAGAGGTCTTCCCTTTGTGCTTGAAGCATATGCAACAGGCCTCATGTTGCTGGCATTTCAGCTGGTGGCATGACTTGCGACTAGGGCCTCGGGGTGCTGGCCTCCTCCTCGGCCTGCAGCGAACCTGCAGCTTTTCCTTGATCAAAGGACACGGGGACTTTGAGCAGAGAGCCTCTGAGAACAGAAATCCTGAGGAGAGATGGGCCAGGGAATTGGCAGCCAACAGAGTAGGGAAGGAAGGTGGCATCTCCTTTCCTTCCAGCTGCTGACCCTCCTCCTAAGTTTCTTGTTGGGAGACACGAGTGCTGGAGGGCACAAAGTCACCACTGTGCACTCTTCAGGTGGGCGGCTGTGGGAGGGATGAAACTTCCGTTGCTTTCTTTGGGGAGCTTGGCTGGGACTTCACTGGAAGTGTCTTCTTCCTCTCGTCAGGAGAGCGAGCTAGCACAACAGCGTCTGGAGGCACAGGAGCTGCTGGAGCAACAGGAAAAGTCCCTGGCAGAGGTACAGAGGGAGCAGGAGAAAAGGCTGCTGAAGATGAAGCAGGAAGTTGCCATCATGCAACCTGAATAAGAGAAGCTACAAAGCAGAGCCAGTCAAGAGGCAAATGGGCACTGCTTCTCTGGACACCGTCTGGGTGGCATTGTCTCTTAGCTGGCCCTCTATAAACAGGAGAGGGAGAACAAAATGCTTTTGGAAAGCATGAGCACATCAGTCTTGGCTGCCACACAGGTGGTGTGGCAAGTTTAAAGCCGTCTTCTCTTTGTTTCTGTGTAGCTCCAGCGCCAGAAGGTCCAGCTCTTCTGCAAGGTACGCCAGCTGCAGCAAAAGCTAAAGCAAAGCCAGCAGCAGGCAGAGTACCTGAGGCTGGAGCTGGAGGAGGAGCAAGCGAATGGGCAGGTGAGCCTGACTAGCCAGGTAGCAGAGGGAAGGGCAGTAACAGGGGCAAGAACTGGAGATCTCGGGAAAGGAGGGGCAAGGCCTAGTGCAGGCACTGGAAGCACAGAGCCTGGCAGGCTCCAGCGGTGAGCACTAGGAAGAAGAGTTAGGGTGGAAGGGTTAGGGCTGGCTAGAGGAGTAGAAGTACGTGGCTGAATGGAAGTGCTCTTGAGACTGGAAAAGGAGAAACTTGAGCGTGATGGCAGGTGCCAGTAAGATTTTTCTTGACAGAATATCAAGGCAGAGCTGCAGGATGCTCAAAGGAAGATGAAGGCAATGGAGAAGAGGCACAAAAAAGAAAAAGAAAAGATGCAAGAGATGCAGCTGCAGCACAGGCTGGCTGAAGAAAAGCAGGTGAGTGAAGAAGGGGCAGTGGGCATTGCAGTCATGCAACAAGGGTGCTCTCCTCTTCTCACCTTTCCCCCGCAAAGCAGCAGGTGGGTGAGGACAATGCGTCTGGCTGCCATGCTCTGTGGTCTCCATCACAGCTGATCAGAAGGACACTTGCTGGGCCGCTGAACCTCAGCTGCTGGCCTGGCCAGCAGTACTAGTGTTTGGCCAGTGGCCAGCAATTCTCTGAATGTGTTTTGGCTGGCCTCTTAGTGCTCGCTTTGTCTTTTGAGGGCTTTCTTCGGGTGAACATGGTGACCCAGACAGATTCTGAACGAGTTGTCCCTGTCCATGGTGAATGCAGACCTCAGAACGGAGTGCAATTTAAAGTTGTTCTTTCCCTTTCACAGTCTCTAACACGGCTGGCTGTGACAAGCCGCAGTCTCTGGCCGCTTGGTGGGGTTTAACTTGAGGTGCAAGAGTTGACAGCTCAGCTTGCAGCCTAACACACATGCTGTTCCTAAGGGCTTGCCTCTGAAATGCGCTGCCTGGGGCATCTCTGCCAGCCACCTTTCTGACACAAGCAAACTTCTTGTCCCAGGTGGATGTGGGCCGTGCCATTGAAGCTGCCGCTGCAGCAGCATCTTCCAATGAAGCCTCCTCTCCGCAGCCTGAAAACCTGAGCACCAGCAGTTCGCCCAGTTCAAGCCAGGAGTCAGAGCAGCTGCGCCAGGAGAGAGAGGAGCAGTGCCTGGAGCTGCTAAGTACGTCCTGTGCATTTCTTGTGCGATCGAGCAGTGTGTTGTGTGTGTGCCTCAGCATGTGCTGGACCACGTGTTCCTCTTCACTTTGGTGTCAGACAGACATTTTGGACTCCCTACAGAAGCTGTTGGCGTGCTTGAAGGCAGCCCGGGAGCACTTGGGACATTTCTTTTGCCTTTGAGGGCAGCTGGGAGTGGGTGGCCTTTGCCTGAGCTTCCCTGTGCAGTAAAGGCAAAAGCGGGGAGTGTTTCCCGAGCAGCAGAAGGCTGCACCACAGCAAATGGCCCAAGGAATGTGTGTGTGCTAGTCTGGGCAAATTGATCAGAATAGTTGGCTTCCTCTATGGCCCTGAAAGTCCTGACTTGTCACCAGTCATTGGAGACAAAGCACTTCAGAGGAATTGATGGGCTGTGGGGCTGCTTTCATACTGCTGCTGGTTTTGTGACTGTAAGTACTTCTACAATTCCTTTTACAGTTCATTTTGATAGGAATTCTACATTTTGGTTAGCCCGACCTCCTTGAAAAGAACATCAGGCCAGAGCAGAAAAAAACAGAGGAAGAGCATATTTCAGTACGGCCCAAGAGATAAAAAATTATATTCTTAGAACAATCCCTAGGAATCGGAGAGGGAGAGGTCTTTGCAAAGTGCACCAAAAGAAGAAAAACAGGATACATTTTTTTACATATCAAAAGGTCCTCCTTTGATATCATAGTTGTATGCTTAGGAAATGCATCAGAGAGACACATCTATGTGGCACGGTCAGATAAAACTGCCCTGCAGGCAATTCTCAGGAGCAAGCCTGCAGCCCCTCTGCTGCGTGCTCCTCCGGCCCAGGGCACTTTGTCATGGCTAAAGCCCAGGCGGCAAATACTCTTGGAATACTAAGCACCAGCCTCAATGCCAGCACAGATCATAGTCTAGGAAAGCACACTCAGGCCTTGGTGACTCTGCAGTAAAAGCAACTGAAGAGTTGCTTCTTGGAACTGGTAATAGCTGCCGGTGCAGTGCTGTCAGGGAATAAGTGGTCAGGTACAGAACAGAGCCCAGTTTACCCAGCGTCTGCCATCAACCGTTGGGACAAAAGGTGGATCGATCTCTTCCTCCGTGTGTCTGAACTCAAAGACGATCATGTTCTGTCTTGAGTGGGGTCAACAACTCGTAACAGGACTCACTCTGGCTCGGGCTTCTTCACAGTGGTTGTCAGTGTCCATTTGTGGGCTTTGTCAACCTTTTTGTCATACCTGCCCTGCCAATGATGGCCGGTGTGACTGCAGAGGCTGGAGCCTTCCTTAGCTGTGCGATTTCAGCTGCCAGCCCATTGCTGCAGCTTTGCCTGGACTGGTGAAAAGATCAGCATCTCATTTGGGCAGCTGTCTGTGTCACGGCAGCGCCTGAGGAGCGGCACCGTCCTTGTTACCTGTCTCAGCTGTGCCCATTTGGGATGCTGGGGCACGTGGGCGGTGTTCAAGGGGCCGAGTCCAGTGCCAGCGACTGCTGCACCTGAGGCTGAAGACGAGCTGTGTAGTTCTTCACTACAGGGGGAATGGGCAAAATTGTCTTCAGAACTTAGCCTGCTCATAAATGAAGAGGGTCCTCATTCTTACAGCCGTTGCCCTTGGATGTAACCGGAGCTGCTGTTCTCTAAAAAGGTCAAGGCATTTTTTAGGCAAACTGCTGAGAGCTAGAGAAGGCCCCCTCCTCTCCTGGAAAGCACTCTGCAATATTCTTTCTGCTCTGCTAAAAGTAGCTGGCCATAAAAATCCATCCCACATCCCAGGGTGCATTTAATCTTTGGAAGGATGACATTGTTGAATCTCACAAGAGAGTGTCTATTCCCAAGAAAAGGAAGGGTCATGATGGTTCAGCTCTCCTTCCCGTTTGTAGATGACAACCACTTACCTTGCTGCCTGTTCTTTTCACATCTCTGTTTGCTCTGATTTGCTGATCTCTGTTTGCTCTGCTGGTGTCTCCGAGAGCTTAGTTTCCTCTCAAGGTAACCCTTCAAAGGAGTGTGGAGAAGCTGACTCGGTGCAGGCCACGTGTGCTACAGAGCTGCCTGTCTGGCAGCTGGGGCTGTTGTTGTGGTCCTCGTTGCCATGGTCGTTAGCCAGCTGGCCGTGAATTGCTTGGAGCCGCAGCGAGTGGAGCTGAGTTTCAGATCGCCTGGAAGTCAGTATCTCTGTTTTAAAGTTTGCTTCTTGCATTTTGTTTCTTTCAGGGCATGTTGTGAGCATGGGAAATTTAGAAAAGAAATACACCGGATGGGAACTTATTGGCAGTGGGTGAGTGCGGCCACGTTTACTTCTACAGAACCGTGGGCCAGGTATTTTGCTGGTGTAATATCAAGTGGGAAGTCAGGCAAGCTGCAAGCATCTTCAGACCGTGGCTTTAGATTGTCCCTGTCTCAGTACCGATCACTGGGCATCATCAAAGCTAACTGGATGCTGACATTGTCTTGCCTGCCTCAAGGAGCACGACCTGGAAGCCCTCCTGCCCCTCAAGTGTGTGGCAGCAGTTGGCTTATTTTCCTAGGAGACATGGTTTTGTATGAATCAAGGTATTAGGGCCGCACTAATGGAGGAAGAAAAAACGGAGAGAGCGGCTTGCCACCTGATAGCTGTCAGATAACAGCTCTCAGTAGCATTTCTATCCACTATTTTGTGGAAAGCAATATTCAGTGGTCAGGAAAATAAGACAGGCTGCACGGTGTTGCCTGAGTTTTGTAGATGGAATCAAAAGAGAGTGGTGAGAAGGCCCAGCAGGACTGTGTATTTCAATGCCAGGAAATGCACGACACATGCACAGACACAAAAAGAAAAGGCAAGGAAAAGCCCTGCCTCCATAATCTAGTGTTTACATTTGGGATTTGTTGCAGTCCTTTTCCTTCCTGTTGGATCCAGCCTATCTCTTGGGCACGCTGCACGGCAGAGGGCTGCTGGGCTGCTGTGCTATTGGCTGAAGAGTAGATGAAGCCTGTTGTTTGAGAGGCGCCGCAGGCAGCAGAGAGCTCCTGCCTGGGCTGCCTTTTGCTCCTCAGCACTGAACAGCTTCTCTGTTCTTGCTGCTGTTCTCTTTCTAGGGGTTTTGGAACAGTTTACAAGGCCTTTGATGCTGCCACAGGACGAGCGGTAAGTGCCAACAGCCCGGGAAGATTTTGCAGTTCTTGAGCGCTTTCCCTTGTGATGTTATCTGTGGCCAGAACTTTGGGCTGCCTGCCTTTGCTGCAAAGGCCGTCCCACAGAAATGTCCCGCATTTTGGCTGTCCCAAAATGCATTGGGACAGATGTTGTCCTTCCTACCTACCTGAGGGAATGCAAGCACGGTAGTGGTGTCTTTCAGAGAAGGACACAGCTCCTCGGATTTGCAGGATAAATATGCACAGATTAGCTCCTGGCAAGAGCCAACATTCTGGTCCAATTCCTCTTAAGCCCAGGTTCAGACACAGATAGCATATCCCATTGTTTTCCATCAGGTGGTTCTGGTTTCAAGCATAATGCAAGACCTAAAGAAAGAGACATCTTGTCTGGAGGGCAGTTTTGTGTTTCAGCCCTACAGATTCTGGTGTGTACACACACACACACACACACACACACACACACACACGCAAGCACACGAAAGCACACACACAGAGATCAATGAGAAGAAGTTTATGTAGAGACTTAAATAATACAGCCTTGTGTTGGTCCTGTGTCGGGGACATCCCATTACAGAGATGCTATTTGTACTGAACAGTACAAGTGGTGGTGTCTGGGAGAGTCACAGTGCTCTTTGGGGCTAAAAGTTCAGAATCCTCAATTCTCCTTTCTGGCTCTTAGCAAACATAACTCCATCTTCCTGGTAATTCCTTTATCCACCTGCAGTGCTGCGCTCAGGAACTGCACTTGCAGGGAGGTCTACAAGGTGTCCAAAAGCCCTAAACCCTGCTTATAACCTGGGGTGTTATGCATGGTGTACCACAGAAAGGATTCTTCATTTTCACACCCACTAAATAGTGAAAAGTGTAAAGCATGTTCGAGAAGGTTCTTCAGAGATGCAAAATCCAAACCAAAGAAGTTAGGATGGGCTGGGATTGTAACTTGGAGTCCCCTTGGAGTTCTTCTTTTGACAGCATTTTCTCTGTAATGTATGTGTGTATTTACTTTGGCATACAATCAAGAATAGCAGCAGCTTCTGAATCGCTGGTCAAAGCCCCTAGAAATGTGAATGTATTTTCATCCGTTTCAATTTCTTTTCACAACAGAGCAAAGAGCAAAGGTGAGCAAAATTGCTTTTGGCTAGCAAAGCGTGTGTAAATGCTAATAGTGGTGATAAACAAAGGCCATTTGAGAAGCGTGTGTGTGCAGAGAGTGTTGTTGGTGCTGTGTGGTTGATGGTTGGAGTCCCTTTGAACCGAGGTGACAAGGCGTCCTGGCCCACGAGCGGGCAGAGAAAGAGGCTCTCATGTCTGTTCCTAACGGCTTTCAACGTGGTTGTAGGTGGCCGTGAAGCAAATTGATCTCCAGCACCAGGGCTGCGAGCAGGCGTTGAGAGAACTCCTGGTCATAAGGGAAAAGAAGAACCCCAATATTGTTACCTACCTAGAAAGGCAAGTAGTTCTGGTCTTTTTCTGGGAATGTTCGTTTCCATACTTGCAAGGCAGAGGTTTAAAAGCTCTTCAGTCACTGGCAGAAAATTGATCTTTCTGTTAACATCCATCCACTCCTATACGAGTCATGGGAGGAGACGACATTTTGTCCGCATTCATGGTTCCTGGCAGAGACTGCTGGAAGATGCTTCTCGGAAGCCTGGCTCTCTTACTGAGCCAGCAGCAGCCTGTACGTTCACTGGCTGCATGTTCTTTTGCTGTTTTGGAGCATGATTTTTTTCCAAGTATCAGAGGAGGAGTGCTGAGGAAGCATCACAGAAATGATTCCCCTTGTGGTGTTCCCAGTATTTTCCATTGCCTTGCATGCCAAAAGACGAGGCTAGGAGACACATCCTTTGCCAGGTTTGAAATTGTTTTTCCCGTTTGTGACTGTCCTTTAGGCAAGGTTTTCCAAAGGGTGTCCGCAGTGCTGCACACCCACGTGCCCTGGGTAAAAGCTGTAAAACTGTGTCTCCTTGTTGCTGAGGTTAATGGTGGATGGAATTTGTGTATGAAGATGATGAAGCAGCTGCTGGGATGTGTCCGCTTGCAGATTGATCTTTGCCATCACAGAACTGCCTTCTTCCCCTGCTTGCCCCCTAAGCCGTCTCCTTCTGTGCCAATGTGCCTTCCTCGTTTAGACGGCACAGACTGCAAGCACTGGACAGTCGAGGTGGAGTGTGTCCTCATTTTATTCCATCTTCACTTAGCAGTGACCTGGAAACAAAACTCGACTGTAGGCTTTTCTTCCGTACAGCAATTTAACTGTGCGCATTCCGCCCCGCCCTGTTGTTTTCATCTTCCAGCTACCTTGCCAATGGGGCTGTCTGGCTGGTGCTGGAGTACATGGATGGAGGATCTTTAGCTAACGTCCTCATCAAGAAAAGGATGCTTGTAGGACACATCGCAACTGTCTGTCGGGAGGTAAGGGATCCTGCTTGTGCTTTGGATGGCCTGCACAGGCTCGTCCTTTGACAGCGCTGCTAAGTGCGTGATTGCACGTTCAGAGCTTTCTCTTTGTGCTGCTCTTACGCTTCAGAGAAGAGCGAGCATCTGCACTGCATTGCCTGCCAGTGTCCCTGCCCTTACTCTAGTCTGTTCTTTATTTTTATCTACCATTGTTGAATTCTCTGTCTCTTTCTCATTTTCATTTTCTGCCTGTAAGTGCAAAGAAGACAATGCAGAAAGGTGCTGGATATCCCAGTTGAAAACCAACAGCATTGCCAAAGACAGACTCACCTGTCACAGGTCTCAGCTTCAAAGGATGGCACGGCACCCACCATGGTGCTTGCTGCTGAAAACTGACAAATGAGCCGCTTTGACCCTTGTCCTCCAGTCTCTTGCCCGACAGTGATCCCCTTGGCACCCGAGGCAGGGCCTTTTTCCTCTTTTGGAAAACCACTCTTTGTCCTCCGGATGGGGAGAGCGGATCCGCTGCAGCAGCAGTCGTTCCAACTGGCTTTGTAGGGGACAGTGTCCTGCAGCGACTAATGTTTTCCCCTCAGCAATGAATATGCCCTCCCTTGGAGAGATCCTGCTCTCCTAGGGTTGCAGCAGCATGCTCTTCCTCTTGCCACCACTCACTGTTCCTGTGAGATCTGTCAATCTTCAGGAGCAATTTCCTTTAAAGCATGTGATGAAATCAGACCAGGCTAACTTTTGTCCTCCTGTTTCTTTTTTCTCCCTCAGTGCCTGCAAGGCCTGGCTTTCCTTCATGCCAACCAGGTGATCCACAGGGACATCAAAAGCAGCAACATCCTTCTGGGCCGGGATGGCTCCGTCAGATTGGGTGGGTGTTCCTGGTCAGGCCCTGCGCTCCGGGAAGGCAGTGTGGGGCTGCTTTTGAGTGGCTGCCAAGCGCCCAGCAGTGGTGCTGGTGACAGTGCACTCCTGCAAGCTCAGGCCACAGCTGCAAGGTGCTGAGAGGTCTAGAGAGGAAAGAAGGTGTCAAGAGTGGCTTTGGTTTGTGTGCGCTCCTTCCAGAAGGAGGGAGTTACAGTGGAAACCTTCAGGTGAATGAGGAAGAGCCACGTTGTGAATCCTGGGGGGTGGGATTTAAGTGCTCAATTGACAATGTGCTTGGCTGCAGCCCTGAGGAAAGGGAGCACAGCTGCTTTTGCAGCTCGATTCAGCACTGCATTCTGAGACTTAGAGTGAGGAGCTCTTTTCCTTGGTTTCCTACCTGAAGCAGTGTTTGTTTTTCTCCTCAGCTGATTTTGGCCTCTGTGCTGTGCTCATCCGTGAGCAAAGCAAACGGAGGTCGATGGTCGGGACCACCTGCTGGATGGCACCCGAGGTGGTGAGAGGAGAGCCATATGGCCCCAAAGTGGACACCTGGTCCCTTGGCATTGTGGGAATAGAAATGGCCAAAGGAAGGGCTCCTTATAGTTGGAAAACCAGGGAAAAGGTAAGGTGGAAATATGCTCAAACACTGGTGTCCTTCTGGTCCATCATCATTAGACAAAATCCCATTCCCACAGCTTGAACTCCTTCCAGCAAGGCCCACTTGTAAACATGTCCCTGGGGCCCACATAAACTTCCAAGGCAAGACCTGCTGAAGGTTGGAATAGCTGGGGCTGCACTAAGGCCTTTTTTCTTCTGGGAGGGAAGGCTCATCTCTAAGCGTCTGCTAGGCAAGAAATTGCCACTGCAGACTGCAGCTTAAAATATTGGGTCTAGCTGAGCACTTAAGGATATGGAAAGTTCACGCGGAGTCTCATGTTTCCTTTAACTTCAGGCTAAATATCTGATAGGCAAGCGAGGGGCACCAGATCTGCACAAGCTCAGGCTACCCTCTGGCTTGTGTGAATTTCTGGGCTGCTGCCTGCAGATGGATGTGGACAGGCGAGGCTCTGCCGAGGAACTTCTGCAGGTACAACGCAAAGTGGCTGCAGGCCAAATAGCTGTTCCCTGTCAGGCTTTGCTCCTTGGCCAGACTCCAGGGCATCAGTTGGGCAGCCCCACAGTAATCTCCTGTCTGGGTGCATTTCAAATGAAATCCAAATAAGTTCCAAGACTCTGTTGAGCTTAGAAGGGACAAGTGAAGGGCATTTAGTCCAAACCCTCTGCCACTGGCAAGGACATCTTCAAGTAGATCAGGTTGCTCAGAGTCCCATCCAACAGGTCCTTGAATGTTGCCAAGTGTGGGGCACCTCCCAGCTCTCTGGGTAACCTGTGCCAGCATTTCAGCACTCTCCTGCTCAAGAGCTTCTTCCATAGAGCCAATGGGAATTGACTCACTTTTAGCTTGAGAGCATTCCCCCTTGTCCTCTTGCAGTTGACTCTGCTCAGAGATGCAGGCTAAACAAAGCCAATTCTCACAGCCATTCCTCAGAGGAGAGCTTCTACCTTTTGGTCATTTTCGAGGCCCTCGTTTGCTCTCGGCTTGTGTATTCAGGTTTACGTGGTAGCAGAGGAACTGAAGTATTGTAGTGCTGGGACTGAAGGCCTGCAGTGGGGCTTGAAGAGCACAGCAGAAGCAGTCCCTGCCAAGCGGTTCTAGATTACTCTGTGGGAAGGAGGGGACGGTGGGGGGCTGACTGTGAGCATCTGAGGGCACCTAGCTTGTCCCTCGTGCCCCACTCTTAGAGGACTCTGCCAGCCAAAGAGGGACAGCTGAGCAGGATTTGTGCCAGTGCCATGTGCTGCCTGGCCCACTCAAGTAGATAAGAATTGCTGCAGATTTGCTGCCAGGTTTTGTGGCAGACAGGGAGCTGGCGACTGGGCCACTTCCTTGGCTGCTCCTGCTGTGGAGGAAGATGCCAAGACAGGAGGTGGGGCATGCTAAGGCAGACACTGCTCTTCCTGCAAGCCAGACATAAATCCATTTACATACTGCAGCTTGTGTCTCTCTGGCTACAAGAGCAATCCAGCTTGACCCTGTTAACAGCTCAGGAAAATCATGGTTCCTTTTTACTTGGTCATTTTTAAATTGGTTTCTTTTGTTTCTTCATCCCTTTGGGCACCATTCATTTCTCAAATTAGTGGAGCCTGGCTCCAGCCTCCTCTGAAAGGCTGATTGATGTCATCTCTGCAGCAAATTAATGCAAGAAGCAGAGAAGATGACAAGGAGCACTTCAGCAATACTTTCTCCAATGCCAGCTCATAGCCAAACTCAGAATAAAAATCCTAGACAGCCCCAGGCCTATAGCAAGATTCCCTTCCTCCAGGGGCTCTGGAAGGTTTAGAGTTTTTATTTCTAGTTTTCTGAAAGCAAGGGCTGGGACACAGTGTCTTCTGCCTACTTCGTCATCTTCATCTTCATCATTCTGTCCTCCACGTGGCCCGTTCAGGGCTGACAGCTCACAGCACATGTGTGGTCCACTTCTGCTGAGTCCCAGCTTTTTCTTTGATAGCTTCATTCTTATTCTGACGATTTATTAATTTCTCCTTAAAGGACAATTCTGAGCTTCCCTACGTCAACAATATCTACTCCTATCTAAACAATGCTCCATTAACGAAGCTTCCTAGGGCCTATAGTCCTGACTAAAACCTGAATAAAGCAAAGAAAATCTCAAAACATTCCATTTCCTATCTCTACCGGAGCTCCTCATAAAACTCAGGGGATGGCTGAATCTCTGCATAAACACCATACATCACCTTTCTACTCCTCCCAGCTGGCGGGGCACAAAGCCTTCCTCAGGCGCAAGCGTCTCCTCGCCACTCTTCCTGCACTTGCTTGGCTGAGACAATCAGAGCAGCCAGGCATGAGGCAGGATTGCCTGAGGTCAAAAGAGGGATGCTGCCCAGAGGAAAAACAAAAAGAAAAGGAACCCTTACTTTGCAAGACCACATGCTCACAGGCTCAAGCAGGATTCCTCTGGCTCCCAGGAAGATGCAGCAAGAGGACTGAGAGCACCACCTGGCCCTCTGCCTTCCTGTGCTGCACTTGTCTCAGCTAGGCCCACCCTCCTCTTCATCCCTTCATGCAGGTGTCCTCAACTCACAGGCCTTTTTACCGCTTTGCTTTTTCTTACCTGCAGCAGTTCCTGGGCAAGCCAGCACATGTCCTCATCTACCTGCAGGCAGCTCTGCAGAAAGTCGCACAGGAGAACCGAGTGGTGCCTGGGTTCTGCACTTTTTTGGGCCCATGTCACAATACAAGCTGGCTTGTACTGGGCAGTTAATCTCTCTACTGATTGGATAAGCAGCCTGGCTTAAGAGGCAAGCCCCCAAAGAACAGAGATAGGACAAGATTGGGGACAGACAAGGATTTAATACAATGAGTTCCAGCCCTGGCTGCAGAGAGCTATTGGTCAGCAGGCTGAGCAGCCTGATGTGTGAGCCAATCACAGACGCTTGCCCGGGAACATTGAAAGGGGTATAAAAAGCGAGGTCAAAACTGAATAAAGGCTTTTTGTCATATGGATTACAGAGCATAGCATCTTCTGTCTCAGACTATGCGCCGCCGTCGCACCTAACAATTGGCGAGTCCCAATGTGATCCGACATAGCCATACCGCCACGAGCGGGGGAGACAGGCCGTCCTTGAGACAGGGACTGCTCTACAGGCAGAA
This sequence comes from Sturnus vulgaris, assembly GCF_052056855.1. Taxonomy (NCBI): domain Eukaryota; kingdom Metazoa; phylum Chordata; class Aves; order Passeriformes; family Sturnidae; genus Sturnus; species Sturnus vulgaris. Next base: position 25,031,581 of record NC_142283.1, read on the forward strand.
GTATTGGCTGAGAGCCAGAGCCGTCCTTGAGACGGGGGCTGCCCATAGAGGCAGGGGAAGCACTGGCCAGAGTCAGGAATACGTCCAAGAGACAAGAAAGACACCCAAAACGGGGAGGCAGCGAGAACTGACCAGAGCCAGAAACGTCCTGGAGATGAAAACCTTCATCCGGAAAGCTACAAGAAAATCATGGGAAGCATCTTTTCTAAAAACACGCACCCAGTGATAGAGGTATGGATAGAGTTTTTGGAGGAGTGGAAAATTGAATATAAATAAGAATCTCTCTTTGATTTAATACTATGGACAAAAGAAAAGGGGGTAGAGCCGACTGTCGAAACTGCATTAGATATAGACTATTGGATTAAAATTGGAGAAAAAAAAATAAATGCTGCCTTAAAAAATGATAAAAAGGCAATCAGCTTTAAAAACTTGGAAAACTGTCTTAAAGTTGATAAAAGAGATAAAAGCTGATTTATCTAGTGACAGCATGGAAGAAAATGTACTTACTCCATGCAGAGAGACTTTACTGACCGGCGAATCCTCGGTAGCTAGCTCAGAAATCCATGCCAAACTGCTATGGGGAAACGTGAAGAAAAACCCCAAGATGGCGGCGACCAGGTGGCCAAAGCAGGGATCTGAGAACAATACCAAAATGGCGGACATCTCATGGCCAGGGGAGGGAGAAAGGAAACACAGCCTCCCTCGTGGGATGAACTTCTGCCACAAGCCCAGCCCAGGGTGGGGAGTGCCTTTGCCCCAAGCTCAGCCCTGGTGGGACCTGACTCCAGCTCCCACCACGCCTTGGTGGGAGGTTCCCGCGGTCTCGGTCCAACCTCAGGAAGGCAAGGTCCCAAACCAAGGCCAGCTCTGAGCAGGTGTGCATCGGCCCCGAGAAGCCCTGCCTCCAGGGGGAGGGGTTTCGGCCCCAGTCCAGCCTTTGCAGGGCATGTCTTTGTCCCGGCAAGGGGACCTGACACTGCCCCAAGCCGCCATGGAGACCCCCACCGACCCCCAAGAAGAGACTGGCCGTGATGACATCACACAAGGAGTGACACAGGAAAAACCCGGAAGTGCATCGGAACTGAAAAATGCCAGCACCAAAACTCTGAAAACGACTCCAGAACCAAGCTTAAGCCCCAATCCTGCTGCAACCACAACACCCACCACTTCTTCACATCAGAAGCCAAGCATGGAACAGCTCTAAGAAGTCTTTGCACAGAGGAACAGCCAAAACACCCAGGAAAAGAACACAAGCTGCACCTTGGCAGCCAACCTTCAAACAGCAGCTCCAGCCCCGCTGATGTTCAAATCAGAAGTCGTCTTTTCCTGGGACCTGGCTATCTTCTGGATGAAGGTAAAGCAAAAGGCTCTAGAATATGGTGATTTAGAAGTTGCTGAAATGATTGCAGTGCCTATGTCTTCACCAATAGAAGAGGACTGACAGGGTGGGGAAGATACAATAATGGCATCCCCAGTAATAAGGGGAAATGGAACTACTCCAGATAAATATGTACCCTTTAATTGGCAGATCCTTTTAGAATTACGCCAGTTGGCTTCTAAGCATGGGTTGGGATCCCCTGCAGTGACAAATATACTTAAATTCGTGACTGCTAATGAACTAATACCCTATGATATAAAGCAAATTGCAAAATTACTCTGTACTCCACTACAATACGTGATATTTGAATCAACCTGGAGAATATATGCAGAGGAGCAAGAGTTACAAAACTCGAGGCTATCACAGCAAGACCCATGCTTTGGGGCAGGGGTCCCTCAGCTTATGGGAGTATGTCCCATGGAGGATCCTCAAACCCAAGCACACTTAAATTCTGTAATATTATATCAAGCAAAAGAATTGGGGATGAAAGCCCTAAATAAAGTTACAAACGTCTGTACCAATCCAAGGATATAGAAACATAAAACAAAGCCCAACTGAACTATATACACAGTTCACAGAGTGATTGCAAGATACCATGGAAAAACAAGTAAGTAATAATGATGCAAAAAATCTAGTATTGTTACAATTAGCACAAAATAATGCAAATGAAGACCGTAGAAAAATTATAAGTGCATTGCCAAAAGAAAATCCATCCTTGGAAGGAATGATTAATGCATGTGCTAGGGTTGGGACTGCATCACCGGACATAAAAATGTTAGTTAATTCTATTGCAACTGAAGTAAGGCTGGGAGCAAATCGCCTCCATCGGAGACAGCATAGCCACATGAAGGCAAACTGTCCCAAGAATCCTGCCTTACAGAAGAAGGCTAGAGGACAAAATAACCTCAATTCACCTTGTATTCAAGGTGGAAAACCCAGAACAGTAAAAATGAAAATTAGAAAACTTAACTACACTAACCAAGGCAATGCAAACAACAATGTTCAGCTTCAACAGAGCTCAACAGCTGCTTCATCCACCTTCAACTTGATTTTAGCAAAGCCTGCATATCTTGCAAGTTTTACTAACTTGATATTTGCCTTGTTAACCTGTTTTCTTACAGTTGCTAAAGGAATATTTTATCAGAGTTGCAAATAGTCTATAAATTTTAAAGTGTGTATTGAAGTTCACAGTTGAATGTTTGCTGACTTTATTCATATACATTGCAATAGCATCATACTCAATCAGCTATCTTAAGAATTGAAAATCTTGCTTACTCTAAGTTCTTCAAAACAAATTTCTGTGGATCAGTTAGTAAAAGGTATTTCATCAGCAAATCACAGTTGCAAAATTTCTAAAGTATATATCTCTTGTCACTTCAGTTTACAATGTTTAAAATTTATCAAAGGTTTATTTTAAAATATAATAAAGAATTTGGCCTAGTCTAAAGTCTCAACTCCGGCCATGTTGGGATTTTAATTAAGCAAAAAGAAATGTGTATTATCAAAGCCTTCTCAGTCTATTTCAATTGTGGCCAAATTGGAATTTGACTGACAAGGAGAGAAAATTATAAAATCCAAATGTTTTTAAGTTTCAAATTGAAAGAAATCATTTTGACTATCTAATTTAGCCTTGCTAAAGCTAAAATTCCTTCCTTTGGGATAAACATGAAGAATCTTACCCGGAAAAGATTCTCCTAAGTTATCATTTAAAGGAAAACTCTTCAACAGTATTAAACACTAAAACTGGATTATAACATGTCAGTAATTATAATTCTCACCACATAAAAGTAATTTTAAAATGTGTGTCTTATTTCTTGTTCTAATTTCTAAAAACAAAAAAAAATGGGGAGTAAGGAATAAAGGAAATACATGTTTTTATTTGAAATGGTTTTAAGTTAAATGGTTTCTTGTTAAAAAATGTAAATTATTTAGAACTAAGTGGTTCTTGTTTAATGTTGAATTGTAACACTGTAGTTATTAAGCACTGAGCCTGTAACATGTCAAGCTGAAAATGATGTTAACAGTTTTCAAACAAAAACAACACAACTCCAATGATATATCAAGCATATCAATAATTTGGAATATTAAGCTTCTAAAATTCAATAACAAAAATTTAAATTTAAAGGATTTATGGCAGTAAATGTTGCAACTTTTCTAAAAGATACAATTTGAAACCCAGCTAGCCTGTTAAGCAGGCACAGTACCTGAGTGAAAATCCCAGTTCATCTATTAGACCTTAAAAGCACATGTATCATTGGTTGAGAAAGTAAATGACAGAAATTGCACCTACCTCACAAAGGTATAAGAGACTGAAATAACAAAGTTGTTTGTTTACAAAATGTTCTAATGTTTACAAATTGCTTTATCAAGTTGGAATTTTGCACAGTTCTAAAACTGAATGTTATATTAAGTTAAAATTTCAGAAGAAAAGTTTAAAGTTTTATGGTTATAGAGTTAAGTTATATGTTAAACAGTTAAATTGTTATTTGTGAAACCAAAAGTGTTTCATTCACCTGACTGCCCCTGAACAAAAGCACTGCAGCTTTTGGTATGTGGAACTCATCACTATCCAAAAAGCCAATTTTATTAAACTAGGTAAAAACCCACTCCAATTGAATTTATGCTGTCAATGTAATTTTGCATGCAAAAGGGCCCTTGCAGGCAAGATTGCAGAGAACAAGCTGCACATTTGTGTTTCAAAATTTTCTTCAAATTAATAAAAATGAAACGGAGAATTGTCACAATACAAGCTGGCTTGTACTGGGCAGTTAATCTCTCTACTGATTGGATAAGCAGCCTGGCTTAAAAGGCAAGCCCCCAAAGAACAGAGGTAGGACAAGACTGGAGACAGACAAGGATTTAATACAATGAGTTCCAGCCCTGGCTGCAGAGAGCTATTGGTCAGCGGGCTGAGCAGCCTGATGTGTGAGCCAATCACAGACGCTTGCCCAGGAACATTGAAAGGGGTATAAAAAGCGAGGTCAAAACTGAATAAAGGCTTTTGTCACATGGATCACAGAGTGTGGGATTTTTCTGTCTTGGATCCCACGCCGTTCGAACTCAACAGGCCCATTCCTTTCTATCAGTTCCAAAGCCTACAACAAATGGAAGAGGACACTCTGCTTGCTCCTTTCCTAGCCACAACAGCTCTCTCCACACTGAGCCCCCTTCTGATGCTGTACCTCACCCTGAGACGGGCTTCCCTCTGGTAAGGAGCTTTTCCTTCCGCCATTTCCAGCCCCATGATCCCCAGCGACCAGATGTCCACTTTGGGGCTGTAGGCTTCTCCTCTCACCACTTCCAGTGCCATCCAGCTGGGAGTGCCCACTCTGGAGCTGTGCTTGCTGCGCTCAGGGCTGAGCTGAGCACAGAGGCCAAAGTCAGCTGAGGAGAAAAATAAACCCTGTCAAACAAAGCCAGCTACCACTGCCAAACCTGGCAAAACCACTGCCCACCCCAAGCCTGAGAAGGCCATGGTGAAACTGGCTGGAAAAGCAGCAGCAGTGCTCTGCTCCCACGGGGCCACAGCCAGCAAAATAAGGCACCGGCCATTTTCAAAACACCCTCACCTTTCGGCAGCACTTTTGGGGAACTGGCAGTCACCCAAAAGCTGTCCCACAGCACATGCTGGCAACTCTGCACCTGCCCAGGGATATCCACCCAGTTTGACAGATCCGTCCATGCCCACAAGAACGTTGCCACTTTTGACGTCTCTGGATGATTTGGTGAGAATGAAGGAAATGCAGTCCTTGCAGGCACTGAGAGAGAAAGGAGAGAGGGAAGGAAGGGTAGAAGTTGAGGACCTGATTGCATCCCACAAGAAAGGAGAGGGCTCAATGAGATTGACAGCCTTCTCATGGAATTGTGAGCCACGGCACAGCATCATGGTGAGAAAAGAGAAAGGGAAAGACCACGCTGCTTCAGCACTCTTAGAAGTGTTCTGACTTTTTGGAAGGCATCTGAGCTTCCAAAAGTGTCTTCTGGTTTCAGTAAGAATCACATTAATATTGGCTGGGAGAAGGCATGAGAAGGATTTTCTTGGTAGCCCTCTGGTAGCAGAGGATGAAGCAGCACATTAGATCTGCTCCAGAATCCAAAGCCATTTGGGTTGAAATGCCCTCCTTTGTGACTGAGGACATCTCCTTTGCCCTTAGCCTGAAATTTTGCAACACACATGCTGGCTTTAGAGCGGCAAGGAATGAAGGACAGACAGACAGACAGACAGACTCCAGGCAAACACAGAGAGGCAGAGATGAGAAGAGGAAACAAGTGAGAGCAAGCGAGCTAGCATGAGCGCCAGAGGACAGACAGCATGTAAGAGTGCAAGAACAGAGCCTGCAGGGACACCGGCAGGCAGTTCACTTCAGCTGCTCTTTCTTCTTCTTCCTCTTCTCCATGTCATGACAGCTGCTCCAAGAGAAAGCCACAAGCAAGAAATCCCTGCTGTTCCTACCCAGCACTTGACAAGGACAACGCTGGGCAGGCCAGGTGGAAGTGCAAGCAGGATCCCTCACTGACAGACAGTGCCAATCTGTCCTTCCTCCAGGTACATTGCCCTGAGTACATCTAACAGCGTGCCCTACCCATGAACTCCATTGCCAGCCAGAGCTGCCCATCGACCAGGTAACTGGAAGAGAAAACCACAGCATGGGGGGAGACGAATGGGCACAGCCCAGTCACCCCAGGGCCCGAGCCAGGCTTTTGCAACTGCTCTCCAAGCCAGAAGAGATTATCACACGCCAAGTGCCACCTCCTCCCATGCCTGGGACGACGACCAGAGAAATCATAAACAGCTCCCTTTTCTGCCAGCGACCAAAGGACTTGCTCACTCCTGGCTTGCACTAGCTAAAGGAACAGTGACAAGACAACAGCCCAGCCTGTCAAAGTAGGTAACAATATTGGGATTCCTGTTGTTCCTCATGGCCAGGATAGTAAAAACAACATGTACTCACTCCCTTCTCTTGCAAAGTCCCAAGTTCAACCCAGGCGCTAGCTTGAAAGCGGAAGGGAAGTACTGGCTGCAAGGAGGGAACAAGTGCATGCAACTCCTCTGGAAATCAACCCTTTTCACCCGTGGAATAATGATGCCAGGGCTTAGCTGGCTTTCCTGGTGACTCAGCACACACAAATTCTGTGCTTTTATACTCGCAGTGCTTTTACGAGATTTATACTGGGCTTTTCATTCTTTGCATTTACAGCACTGGATTGTAGTTATGCCCAGAGAAACATCTAATGAGAGCATGTGAGTAGTAAATAGGTTTGCCTTAGCATCCCAAGACATGCCTGCTATTTTTAATTTTGTGCAGGATTTTCACATATAATGGTAACTTGAAAACTTGCCAAGATTTGATTACCCATTCTGTATCACACAAGTGCTGAGTGAGTTTTCAACCCAACCCTTTCAAAACCAGGAACTACCAACCAAAACAGATTTTCTCAAATTTCTACAGATTTAGCTCTGCTTTGTGAGCTGTTTCCTTATGTTGTCTTTTTCCCAACCTCGAAATGAATCTTGATATAATTTTAGTAAGGAAAAAATTTTAAAAGAGGATCTATATTTTAAGGCCTCCAGTGGTTGTTATGGAAATATTTCCACAAATATCCACTCCCCCCCACCCCCCCAGGTCAAGCCCCTTCTCTGTAGCCCGCCTTCAGCACTAATTGTACTTTGGCCATGAGAATGTATCTCAAAGAGTTCTTCTCAGCCTTTGCTCCCAGGAAGAACTAAGTGTACTGGTTTGAAAGCAAAACCAGTGCGAGACTCCAAGCTAGGAATACAATTTAATAGGAAAAAAGAGAAAAAACAAAATACATGCAATAATACAAAAGAAAAACCACCAAGAGAGTCAGAATACAACCTGACACCCTGTCAGTCAGGATGTTGGTAGCAGTCCCATTAAATGGTGGCTGCAATCCTCCTGGGTGACAGATGTGGTTCAGTTGAAGCAGTGCTCCTGTAAAAGGTGCAGTTTTCCTCCAAAGGTCCAGCAATGATGTGGAAAAGATCCAACTTTCCTCTGGGATCCAGTAGAAAGGGCTGCCTTCACATCCCAAACCCCAGTTTTTTATCTAGGTAGGAAAGGCTTGGCTCCTCCCCCTGGCTGGAGCATCTCCCAATGGGATGATGTAATCTTATCAGTCATACAGTAGGACTTAATGGCCCATTAACAGAATATCTCTTCTGGAGGAAGGATGGGTTGTGAATAGATAACGATGATCAGCCCCCTGATTTTATCAGATGGGACATCAGCAGAGGATCTCACCCACAGAGATAAGGATCACCATCCTTCCCACATTTCAACAGATGGTGATAGAATACACATTTTTGCATTGTACCCCAGGACACTAAGATAGCACTGGAGCCTTGTACCTCCCAGGGGTTGGAGCTCTGGAATTTGTTTTGTCTTTCTGTTTAAGGCCATGGAAAAGTATTGGGAAAACTAGTCACTAATATAGTAGACAAAACAGCTGCAAATATATGTGTGAAGAATACAGAGAACATATAAAAGAAAAAAAGGCAAAACCTAAACAGCATCACTTAAAACTTTTTGATCAACACACAGATCCTCTCATTTTCCCTACTTTGGCCTTAAGCATTAAACCACCTATTTTTGAAATGCAGCTCAAATGCAAATATTTCTGCTACTTTGTGTAACTTTTCTTGCTTGAGATGGAAATACTAAGTTGTCCTCTGCTTTACAGCATACTATGTAATTGTGGGGCTGAAAAAAGACCACAGGAACTTCTTCCAGCAATAGAAAGTATGTAGAATAGTATTAAAAAGATGCTCTGACAATATTCATGTTATGCTTTATATAACTTTATTAATTTCATACTTCAGAATAAATGTTACCTAGTAGGATTTCAGCTCAATTATAGCAACTGCTTTTCAGCAGCCTAATTTTCCTGTAAGACTGGACAAGGAAAGTTATCACTTAGGAAAATGAGTTTTCCACATATAAATGCAGTACTGTCATGCTTGGCTTATTCTTGAAAAGGTCTGAAAACGCTCCATCTTGTTGACTGAGCCCACAAGAAACTTAAATTTCTTGAAAAGAAATTAATCTGACCCATTAAATTACAAAATGACCTCTGAAACATCTCTCCAAGGTACTATGTACTTCTAGGACCAACAGATGCAGGGCAGATCCTGCTGTGGATGGATTCCTCAACATTAAAAATCAAGTATCCTGGGGACACTGGAGTTCAACTCCAGAGATATTATAGTTAAAAGTCACGCCTTGAAACTTAGGTTGCATCAGTTTCAAAATAAAATAATTAAGTCTTCCATATATGTGCAATTAACAGATGAGGAGGAAGGGAGGAAATGTGCTGGAAGATTCTCAAGGGAGGGAAAAAATATTTTAAAATTATACTCATCCTTGTCCATTATTCCACCTGAGTGAACTCCTTGCTGCTCAATAACTGGAGTTATATTACAAAAGATCAGTTGCTGTATTAAAGTTTAAAAGGTTAACTTTACAGTTGTTTCCTGCTTACCATGCCACTGCTCTGGGGATGGGACACATCGTCATTCTTTTCTAATGGAGTAGAGGAATATATTACTTTAAGTAGATTCTGACCAAGAACACAATGTGGACTATTCTACCTAGTAATTAAAGTTGCAAGAACTGAGAACTTTGTCAGAACCACATTTTTCCATAGTTTTTTGATTCTTGGTCCAAACACTCTTTTGACAAGCCAGATTGTACCTAAATTTTCAGGTACGTTGATGTTTCAGCGTGTCCAGCTCTCTCAGTTGCTGAGGGTTGGTCATTTATGCGTTTACCCTGACCACTGGCACTGGAGGACTGCCTACAGCACCTTCTGTAAGCAAGAAAGACCTGGGAATGTGGATGCCAATGGGCCTGCCCTGGAGGGATATTTCTTGAATGGGCTGTGATTAGCTTATCTCAACCCTCCTGGAGAGATGCCCCTTAGGATGCTCCCTTACAGTGGGCTATCCCCAAAGGTTTAAGTGATCCCTCCATGCCCTAGTACCCATATCAATCCTTTGTAACCCATTGGTCTTTCCCCCTTGGTACCACCCATGCTTTTCCCCATAAAAACCCTAGCTTTTCCCCACTTCTCCAGGGAGCTGTCATCCCTGTCCCCCTTCACAGAGCTGCTGGATAATAAAGGAATCTCTCTGGAATTGCCATGTGACATTTTTATTTCGAGCTGAAATCCTTGAGTTGATCTCACTGAGAGCTGATCACTTGTGGCCACAGGCCACAGCTTGGTGAGGTTTATTCAGCGGCTAGGAGACCTGCCAGAAGGCAGTTCCTTGCAGGACCGTCTCTCTGGGAAGGTTGGTGGCTTCCTGGGTTGGAGCATCAGACCTCCATGGACTCCCTGAGTCACCTACATGGGAAGGAGTTTGGGTCACCAAAAAGGTTATTGTATTCCATATCTATCTGTGCCCAAATACTGTTACTGTGTGTTTTAGACCCAGCAGCACCAGTGGACCCAGAAACGCAGGGCAGGTAGAGATAATGCTGGTCCCTTTAACAAGGTTGGAGTACCCATTTTGCCTTTTGGCTCGCTCTCTCACCTCCTGTCTCACTTGTTTCTTGGCTTTTGCCTTTCAGCTGAGGTAAACTCAGCTGGGCAGAGGCTTCCCTTTTGGGCCCGCTTTTGCCTGATGTCATTTTGCCAAAGGCAGAGGGGTGTTTAGGGTGGGTTTTTGTGGGTTGACAAACCTGCATCTCCCAACCAGAAACTGTTTCACAGTGACCTTTTCAAACCCTGTGTCGTCCTGGGGCCAGGCCATCCCATGTCAGTGCTGACAGATGCTTTCTTCCCTCCCAGCCACAGGCACAGCACAGGGGACAACAGGAGTCCATTAGGTGGCGGGAGGAAGTGGCCGGCAGCAGTGTTGACCCCACACATGCTGGCTCTTCTCATCTGCCACTAGAACTGCTCTGTAAGCTCCAATCTTCCTGAAACGTTTTGCTGCCACCCTTTCCCTTTGTCTCTCAGACCACATGGCCATATATGAAGGCCACTGTCATGAGGGGACCATCAAACGTAATTTTCCCTTTGTCTCCCTGTGGCAGACACCATTTGGAAGAGGTATTTCTTCTTTTTCTGGGGGACTTTGTGAGATCTAGCAATTTTGTATCTAGTGATTATTTATGGAGGATTTTTTGCCTGATTCAATTTTGCTAGTTAGTAAACTGCTATTTTTTCACTTATATCCATTTGTATTTAGTTTCTCTTTATTGGTGGAAAGAGATTGGTTAAAACAAAGGGGGAGAACTCATTTTAGAGTGTACCCCTTTAAATTGCCTTAGTTGAGGCTGATTCTTGAAGATGCTGTGGACTTCAGTGGCTCCAGGTTTCATCACTTCATCTGAAGTGATGATAAGAGTCACTGAGGGCTGCAGGGCTCAGGCAGGTCCCTGCCTTGGCTTCTTGTTGGGCTGAAGAGAATCCTGGAGACTTCTGGGTGAGCAGGCCCTGACCTGGCCAGGAGTGGAGGAGCTGTCGCTACAGCCCTGAGCAGAGGAACGTGCCACCACTGCCCTTCCCGACTCCTCCTGGGGTTGGTCCCACTCTGTGGGAACAGGCACAGATGCTGGGGAACTGCAACTCCCATGGAGGGCAGCACCTGATGCACCAGCTTCCTCCTCCACGTTGGAGCTTGTAGGGCTGCTGGCAGAAATTCCCAGGTAGGAGTTGCTGGAGCTAGAGCTGCTGCAGCTGGAGCTGGCAGACCTGGTGCTGGCTGAAGGTCTAGGGATTTCCTCCTCATCAGAGTGAGAGTGCAGCAGCCTCTGAGCTTCCTCACTGCACTGGCCCACAATGATATTGATAAGGTCATGAACCAGTTGTGCTGTGCCTTCCCCGAGGCTGTTCTGCAGCCTCAAGACCAAGGTCTCCACATCCAGACCATAGACACAGAGATCATTCAAGTTGTTGCTCTCTGCAGCCTGTACCAGCCACCACCTGCCCCAGAATATTCTCTGCTTGGCACAGCCAGAGCAGCACAGGGTCCATGAGATGCTGTTCTCATTGTAAAAGTTCTGCCCATACCTCAGGCAGGATGTCACTCATGGACTCTGGCGCTGCACTTGCCTGCTGAGGTGGGGATGGCATCTCCTGTGGAGAAGATCGAGGGGACGCTACAGGGTAATGGCAGCCATTTTCCCATATCACTGAGTCCACTGTCGACTCTCCAGGAGTTCTCCTGCCTGGCTGCTTGCTTCTGGTGACTCTCTGGAGAGAGAGATGGCACAGTGTATATAGTCCTATTCACTCTACTCAGAGAACCTGATAGATCTTATCAGTGCTCTGCAGAAGGGGCATGATGGATTTCTCAGTGCCCATGGCAGGATGCAGCCCAGGCAGAACTGGTGGTGATAGGGCAGAACAGAAGCCATATCATTCTGAGTGCCCTGGCAGATAGGGCAACTCCAGTTTGCTTCCATGGCCATTTCTATGCCCTGCAGCACGCTGGGGAGAGCTGAGGTCCAGGAACTGCTCCCCCTTGTTGGGGGACAGCAGTCCTAGGGAAGTGATTGTCCCACTGTACTAAGCACTGGTGAGGCCACACCTTGACTACTGTGTTCAGTTTTGGACCTCCCACTTCAAAAAGGGAATATGAAGTGCTGGAGGGTTTCCAAAGAAGGGCAACGGAGCTGAAGAAGTCATGTCTTATGTAGTGAGTTGGGGATCAGGACTAGAGGAAATGGCCTTAAGTTGCACTAGGGGAGTTTTGGCTTAGATATTAGAACATTTATTTATACTGAAAGAGGACTCAGGCATTGGAATAAGTTGTCCAGCAAGGTGGTGAAGTCACCTCTGGAAGCATTCAAGAGTCATCTGTGTGGCACTTGGGGATATGGTGTAGTTGTGGTTATAGTGGTGCTCTGTTGACAATTAGACTGATCTTGAAAGTCTCCTTTAACCTGTATGATTCTGTATGATTCTGTGTGATTTATCAGAAAAGTACATTTTTAAACAGAAAAAAACACTACTGAGAAATAATTCACCTGTTCCAGAAAGACTTTAAGCTTGACAAGAGGAGCATTGTTATGGAGTTCAAGCTAAGCATGAAAGCCTTTTCACTCAAAAATAACCTTTTCTTGCTAGGGCCAGCAGAGAGCACAAGGTCGGTTGGTATCACTGCAGAGCTGGGCTTTGGAGTAGGTCACTCTCTACTCTTACTTTCTGTCACTTTGCTTTTTCCTTGGGTGATAGTGACAGCTACCCTCTGGGCTATGCATCTGCTCCCATCCTTGCCTGTGTGAGGCTATTGGCCAGGTGAGCTCACGTCCTCTGGAAACACACTCTTGCCATCCAGGGCCTGTGGGCTGAGTTGCATCTTCTCGGTGTTCAGAGTTGCCTGTGGTAGGTATTTTGAAGAAAAAACATTACATGCTTGATACAGCTTTTCCTTTCCTTCTTCAACTGCTTTTAATATTTTTTGGCTGCTCTCTAAAGCAGGACTACATAAATGGAATGTGCCTGAAAACAGTTTCCAAAATTTCAAAGAATATTGTATATAAGCCTTTTTTCTGTGTTTTGCGTTTTTTCATTTTTGTTGGTTTTGAGTTTGGTTTTGCTTTGGTTTCATTTGGGTTTTTTTTCACTTATTGGCAATATACCAGTGGTGTTCATATGAACAGCACTTTTGATATTACTTACTTTTCCTATCCATAATGTGCTGTATCTTCTCTTCTCTTCTCTTCTCTTCTCTTCTCTTCTCTTCTCTTCTCTTCTCTTCTCTTCTCTTCTCTTCTCTTCTCTTCTCTTCTCTTCTCTTCTCTTCTCTTCTCTTCTCTCTTCTCTTCTCTTCTCTTCTCTTCTCTTCTCTTCTCTTCTCTTCTCTTCTCTTCTCTTCTCTTCTCTTCTCTTCTCTTCTCTTCTCTTCTCTTCTCCTCTCCTCTCCTCTCCTCTCCTCTCCTCTCCTCTCCTCTCCTCTCCTCTCCTCTCCTCTCCTCTCCTCTCCTCTCCTCAAAATACTCATTTTTACATTAATGCAGAGGGGTTTCTTTTATCCCCAGCTTAAACTGAACTCTAACTGCATTAAGGAAACTTGGATCTTTCAGGAGCCACTCTTGGCAGTCGCACTCCCACCACCAGAGACTTTCACTTCTGGGATCAAAGCCCCTTTGCTGGCAAGCAAATATTATACTAGGCATTATTGGAGTTTTCCTCCTCTTGCATGAGGAATGCTAGCCAATCTTTCACTCATGATTCTTCTATAAGCATGACCAGTGTTTTCTCAGAACTTCTTCCATTGTCTTGTCTGAGTGAGAAAGAACTACTACTACTCTGACAGGACTTGCAGGGCTGGGGAGAGTCCAGGGTCTGGGGGCCTCCTCTCTGGGGTGTGTTGGTTTGAAAGTAAAACCAGTGCGAGACTCCAAGTCAGTAATACAATTTAATAGGAGAAAAGAGAAAAAATAAAATACATGCAATAATATAAAAGAAACAACCACCAACACAGTCAGAAATACAACCTGACACCCTGTCAGTCAGGGTGTTGGTAGCAGTCCGTATAAATGGTGGCTGCAGTCCTCCTGGATGACGGATGTGGTTCTGTTGAAGCAGTGCTCCTGTAGAAGGTGCAGTTTTCCTCCGAAGATCCAGCGATGATGTGGAAAAGGTCCGACTTTCCTCTGGGATCCAGTAGAAAGGTCTGCCCTCGGGTCCCAAACCCCAGTTTTTTATCTAGGTAGGAAAGGCTTGGCTCCTGCCCCTGGTTGGGGCATCTGCCAATGGGATGATGTAATCTTATCAGTCACACAATAGGACTTAATGGCCCATCAACGGAATACATTTTCTGGAGGAAGGATGGGTTGTGAATAGATAACGATGATCATCCCCCGATCTTATCAGATGGCACATCAGCAGAGGATATCTCCCACAGAGATAAGGATCACCACCCCTCCTACATTTTAACAGATGGTGATAGAATACACATTTTTGCATTGTACCCCAGGACATAATCCACCCCTTATTCTATTACCATCTACATCACACCCAAACCAATACCCTCTTACAGATATATAATACAAAATGAAACCTTACATACAGTTCTCACTAAAAATTAGGTCTCCTTGCTGTACACAACGGGTTTCCCCATCTTTCTGCATTACCCACCAAGTGCAACCAGGTCCTTGAGCAAAAACAATCCCACGGATTGGTTTGCCTTTGCCTGTGGTGGGATTAATCCAAACAGTCTTTCCTAAAATACCTTTCATGTGTACCACAGGGACCTTGTCCCCATCCACTGTGTGCAGGGGTTCAGAGTGGGCAGGACCAGCTCGATTGATGGACCCTCGGGTGTTAACATCCAGGTGGCTTTGGCCAAGTTAATTTCCCAATTTCTGAAGGTTCCACCACCAAGTGTTTTCAAAGTAGTCTTAAGGAGTCCATTACACCGTTCAACTTTCCCAGCAGCTGGCGTATGGTAAGGGATATGATATATCCATTCAATACCATGTTCTTTGGCCCCGGTGTTGATAAGGCTGTTCTTGAAATGGGTTCTGTTGTCTGATTCAATTCTCTCAGGGGTACCATGCCTCCAAAGGACTTGTTTTTCTAGGCCCAAGATGGTGTTCCGGGCAGTGGCATGAGGCACAGGGTAGGTCTCTAACCATCCTGTAGTTGCTTCCACCATGGTCAGTACGTAGCGTTTGCCCTGGCGGGTTTGGGGAAGGGTGATGTAGTCAATCTGCCAGGCTTCCCCATACCTGTACTTCGACCATCGTCCACCATACCACAGAGGCTTCACCCGCTTGGCCTGTTTGATTGCAGCACAGGTCTCACAGTCGTGGATGACCTGTGAGATACTGTCCATGGTAAGGTCCACCCCTCGGTCACGGGCCCATCGGTACGTCGCATCTCTCCCCTGATGACCAGAGGCATCATGGGCCCAACGAGCTAGGAATGATTCTCCCTTGTGCTGCCAGTCTAGATCCACCTGTGATACTTTCACTTTGGCAGCTCGGTCCACCTGCTCGTTGTTGTGATGTTCTTCATTAGCCCTGCTTTGGGGAACATGTGCATCCACGTGTCGAACCTTTATGGTCAATTTCTCTACTTGGGCAGCAATGTCCTGCCAAATCTCAGCTGCCCATATGGGTTTCCCTCTGCCAGTTGGCCTTTTTCCAGCGATCCAGCCATCCCCACAGAGCATTAGCTACCATCCATGAGTCAGTGTAGAGATAGAGCCTTGGCCACTTCTCTCGTTTAGCAATATCCAAAGCCAACTGGACGGCTTTTAGCTTTGCGACCTGACTCGATCCACCTTGTCCCTCGGTAGCTTGTGCAACTTGTCGTGTGGGGCTCCATACTGCAGCTTTCCATTTCCGGCTAGTGCCTACAATTTGGCAGGAACCATCACTGAAGAGGGCATATCGTCTTTCAGCCTCCGGTAGCTCATTATATGGTGGGGCTTCCTCAGCACGTGCCACTTGCTCATCTTCTTCTTCAGAAGACAATTCAAAAGTCTCACCTTCAGGCCAGTTTGTAATTATTTCCAGAATCCCAGGGCAATTTGGATTCCCCATACGGGCGCGCTGAGTGATGAGAGCAATCCACTTGCTCCATGTGGTGTCAGTGGCGTGATGTGTGGAAGGCACCTTTCCCTTGAACATCCAGCCCAGCACTGGTAGTCGGGGTGCCAGGAGGAGTTGTGTTTCTGTGCCAATCACCTCTGAGGCAGCTTGAACTCCTTCATAGGCGGCCAAGATCTCCTTCTCTGTGGGAGTGTAGTTGGCTTCAGATCCTTTGTAGCTTCTGCTCCAGAATCCCAGTGGTTGACCCCGAGTTTCACCAGGCACTTTCTGCCACAGGCTCCAAGACAAACCATGGTTCCCGGCTGCAGAGTAGAGCACGTTCTTCACATCTGGTCCCGTCCTGACTGGGCCAAGGGCTACTGCATGAGCAATCTCTTGCTTGATCTGGGCAAAGGCTTGCTGCTGTTCAGGGCCCCAGTGGAAATCGTTCTTCTTGCGGGTAACCAGGTAGAGAGGGCTCACAATCTGACTGTATTCAGGAATGTGCATTCTCCAAAAGCCTATAGCACCTAGGAAGGTTTGTGTTTCCTTCTTGTTGGTAGGTGGAGACATAGCGGTGATCTTATTAATTACCTCTGTTGGGATCTGACGACGTCCATCTTGCCACTTGACTTCTAGAAACTGAATTTCCTGAGCCGGTCCCTTAACTTTACTTTGCTTAATGGCAAAACCAGCTTTCAGCAGAATCTGGATAATCTTCTCTCCTTTCTCGAAGACTTCCCCTGCTGTGCTGCCCCATACAATGATGTCATCGATATACTGTAGATGTTTGGGGGCCTCACCCTTCTCCAGTGCAGCCTGGATCAGCCCATGACAGATGGTGGGACTGTGCTTCCACCCCTGGGGCAGACGATTCCAGGTGTACTGCACACCCCTCCAGGTGAAAGCAAACTGAGGCCTGCATTCTGCTGCCAGAGGAATGGAGAAGAATGCATTGGCGATATCGATAGTGGCGTACCACTTTGCTGCCTTGGACTCCAGCTCGTACTGGAGTTCCAGCATGTCTGGCACAGCAGCGCTCAGTGGTGGAGTCACTTCATTCAATGCACGATAGTCTATGGTCAATCTCCATTCTCCTTCTGATTTACGCACAGGCCAGATGGGGCTGTTGAAGGGTGAGTGGGTTTTGCTGACCACCCCTTGGCTCTCCAGTTTACGGATCATTTCATGGATGGGAATCACTGAGTCTCTGTCAGTACGGTATTGCCAGTGGTGTACTGTTGTTCTGGCGATTGGTACCTGTTGCTCTTCAACTCTCAGTAGTCCCACAGCAGAGGGGTCATCTGCAAGACCAGGCAAGGTGCTCAGTTTTCTAATGCCGTCTGTCTCTACAGCAGCTATCCCGAAAGCCCAGCGATATCCTTTTGGGTCTTTGAAGTATCCATTTCTAAGATAGTCTATGCCAAGGATGCATGGGGCCTCTGGGCCAGTCACGATGGGGTGTTTCTGCCACCTGTTCCCAGTTAAACTCACTTCGGCCTCCACTACAGTCAGCTGCTGGGATCCTCCTGTTACCCCAGAAATAGAGATGGATTCTTCTCCTACATACTTTGATGGCATCAGAGTACACTGGGCGCCGGTGTCAACCAAAGCCTTATGTTTTTGTGGGTCGGATGTGCCAGGCCATCGGATCCACACAGTCCAATAGATCCGATTATCCCTCTCCTCTACCTGGCTAGAGGCAGGGCTCCTCTATTCCTGATCCTGGTACACGTTGCTGTCTCCCTGTAAATAGGTTCTTGAGGTTCCTTCAAGAGGATCAGTCATATCATCATTCTGATACTGTCTGGAGTTCTGTACACGAGAGACTGGAGCAGCATTGACTCTAGATGAGCTTCTTGGGGTAGGTGTCCCTCTTTTCAGCTCACGTACCCGGGCTGCTAAGGAGGAGGTGGGTTTTCCATCCCACTTCTTCATGTCTTCTCCATGCTCCTGAAGGAAAAACCAGAGGTTACCTCGTGGAGTGTGTCCTCTCTCCCTGCCTGAGGAACGCCTGCTCCTAATGGCAGAAACTCTTGTTGGTTCAGGAGAGATCTGGTAGTTGTTTTCCTTAAGTTCTTTTTTCAGTTTCTGATGGCCCTCTTCAATCAGGCTTCGGACTTGCTCCACCAGCCTTGTTTCCACGGATGAGACATGGGTACGAAATGGGGCTGTGACAGTGTCCTCATAAATTCTTAGTTTATTGGCCAAGACACCTACCATGTCTTCACCTTCCCTCCACTGCAGCGTTGCCAGGTAACGGGAATACATCTCTGGTCCAAGCCGTGCAAATCTCAACTACATCTGTGACGTGCACCGGACGCAGTCTGGGCTCTTAGGAAATTTCTCATCTTCTGAGAAAATGATCTCCAGCACGGCCAATTCCCTCAGGCATCGGATACCTTGTTCTATTGTGCTCCATTTTCCTTGGTGCACCTGAAGATCTTCTTTACAAAGGTATCTGTCCTTCACACTTGTCAGCAGTCACCGCCAGAGGCTGAGAGTTTCTTGGGTTCTCCCAATCCCCTGGTCAATGACCACATCCCGGGACAGAGATCCCAGTTGCCTGGCCTCACATCCATCCAGAATGGTGTCATTGGCTGCAGCGTCCCAGATGCGGAGCAGCCAGGTCAAGATGGACTCATTTGTCTGGCGGGTGAATTCCCTCCGCAGGTCACGCAGCTCACCCAGGGATAGAGAGCGAGTGATGATTTCTGGCTCTGTCACTTCCGCTGGGTGCGAAGGTCCTGCCACGTCCTCGTCAGTCACTATGTGAACTGATTTGCTCTTTGATTTCTTCTTCTGAACGGGGGCAACTGCTACTGGTCTAGGCTGTTCTGGCTCAGTGATGGTTTGTGTGGAGATGCTGATGGTGCTTCTGTCTTTTTTCTCCTCTGTGGCAGTCTGTGTAGACATGGACACTGTTGCTTTGCTTTTGGCTTTTTCCTCCTTTGTGGCAGTCTGTGCAGTCGTGGACGAAGTTGATTTGTTTCTTTTTTCCTCTTCCTCAAGAATACGCATCAATACGCCATGTAGTGTTTTGTTTCTAAGCATGTTGTAGGCTGTAAAGGCTGTGCAGAGGAGACAAAGGAGAACTAACAACAATATTATGCTGTCCTTAGCATCCAGCGGGAACTCAACATTTCCAAAAACTATTGTATCAGGCCGGAAAGATTGGAAAAAATCATCCTTTACCCCTCCCCCCAAGGGCTGGGTGTGATTGTTAAAACCCCGGATGTAGCAACCTATACTAGGACAAGCAAACAAAGTCGAGTATATATTCCAGATTATGTTCATTGCCTCAGAGGTTATCATGCAGTAGACATAATAGGCCAGTAAAGCAATTTTTATACCATATCCTGGTCTACACAGGAGCATTACAGCTGGCAGATAGTTCCCCATGTGTGGAAAAATATAGAGAGCAAGATATAAAACCCATGTAAGCATGTTGAGAATCATGGTGAAAACAAAATTGTAATACTGACTTTTCTCAGTACCCTTCGTGCCCCACGTTGGGCGCCAATTAATGTGTTGGTTTGAAAGTAAAACCAGTGCGAGACTCCAAGTCAGTAATACAATTTAATAGGAGAAAAGAGAAAAAATAAAATACATGCAATAGTATAAAAGAAACAACCACCAACACAGTCAGAAATACAACCTGACACCCTGTCAGTCAGGGTGTTGGTAGCAGTCCGTATAAATGGTGGCTGCAGTCCTCCTGGATGACGGATGTGGTTCTGTTGAAGCAGTGCTCCTGTAGAAGGTGCAGTTTTCCTCCGAAGATCCAGCGATGATGTGGAAAAGGTCCGACTTTCCTCTGGGATCCAGTAGAAAGGTCTGCCCTCGGGTCCCAAACCCCAGTTTTTTATCTAGGTAGGAAAGGCTTGGCTCCTGCCCCTGGTTGGGGCATCTGCCAATGGGATGATGTAATCTTATCAGTCACACAATAGGACTTAATGGCCCATCAACGGAATACATTTTCTGGAGGAAGGATGGGTTGTGAATAGATAACGATGATCATCCCCCGATCTTATCAGATGGCACATCAGCAGAGGATATCTCCCACAGAGATAAGGATCACCACCCCTCCCACATTTTAACAGATGGTGATAGAATACACATTTTTGCATTGTACCCCAGGACATGGGGTATTACTGGGACACCCATGGACAGCACCTTCAGACTGTGTTGGTCTGAATACCATGGAGGTAGATATCCCATTGTGATGTTACAGGGTAGTAGAAGCAGATCACTGGTAGTGGACTGTGACATCACCATGTTGGATTGCCTCCTTGTGTCCCTTACTGTATATATTTAGTGGGTGCTGCCAGAGCCTGGCCTAATCTGCATTACACCTGGACTCCTGTTGAACACATCCACGAGGTCTGGAGGGTCAAGACAGGCTTTTTCCACTGCTGCATGCTGCCACTGGCAGCTCTCAGTACTCATCCAGGAGCCCTCAGTAGTGTTTCCCCAGCCCTGCCGGGCTCAGGCAGCTGGGCACTGTAGAGGTGCGTTTTGCAAGGAAATGTCCCCCTGGAGTGGCCACAGAATGAGTTCTCAGGCTTGGGGAATTGGGAGGGTCCCTCTTGAGGGACTTGACCATTTCTTCCTCCCCCTCTCCAGGACAACTCATGACCAGGGCATCCCCATTTTGCAGTGTGTGACATCTTTTGGGAGTGCCAGCACCAGCGATGGGGAGCATCTTGTCATTCTTAATTCGATCCAGACTGCCAGAAAGCATAGACAGGACCACGGAAACAGAGTGGAACTGCCCCATCTGCCGTGATGCTCGAGATGACCTCGCTTACGTGATGCCTTGTTTCCATCAGTTCTGCCTGGCCTGCATTATGCGTTGGGCAGAGATGCAAAGAGTGTGCCCACTCTGCAGAGAACTCATAGATGCTGTCAGGTTTTCTGTGCAGACAGACAGCTATATAGACTGTGTCTTCACAAGTTCTGAAGAGTCAGCAAATGGCAGCAGCTGGACAGGAATAACTCTAGGACAGCTGGTTAAAAACAGTCCATTTGTGGAGTCCCCTTCACGTGCTCCACGGGGGATACTATCCACAGCAGAGCGTGGGGGTGCAGGAAACGAGCCTGTGGGTGGCCTCCTGCCTAGAGTGTGGGCAGAACTCTTCCAAAGAGAAGAGCATCTCCTTGACCCTGTCGTGCCCTGGCTACGCCAGGAGCTGGAGGCAAAGTATGGGACTAGGTGGTGGATGGCAAGGATTGCAGAGAGCATCATCCTACATGCCGTGTCCATCTGTGGTCCAGCTAGGAATGTCTTGGTCCATGTGCTGCAGGACTTCCTTGAGGAACATACAGAGCCTCTAATCAATGGCCTCATCAGCATCATTGTGAATGAGTGCACACAAGAGGCCCAAAGGCTGATACACTTCCGTCCTGACACACAGAACAATCCTATGGCCATCTCCAGCAGATTTCAGACAGATACTACAGCTCCCCACGCAACCCCTGCCAGCAGTGCCAGTGAGGAGCACCAACCCAGCACATTGGAAGCCGTCCGCCACACCCTTCGCCCATTTGTTTCCACCACTGCAGAGCAGGAGGAGCTGGGGGAGGAGGCAGTGGCAGAGGAACCTGGCAGGGAGGAAGACAACAGCACTGTGGCCATCTCCACCAGCCCTCAGGAGGATAATCCTTCCCCACAGGCAGCCCCTACCAGCATCCCTGCAGGGTCCAGCATGGAGGACCAACCCAACATATCAGAAGCTGTCCTCCACACCCTCCACCCATCTGCTCCCACCACTGCAGAGCAAGAGGAGCTGGAGCCAGCAGCAGTGACACGTCCCTCTGCCCAAGGTGACAACCATAGCCCCTCCACTCCCAGCCAGGGTAGGGACCCCTTGCCCAGGAGGCCTCAGCGTTCCACAAGGAGGAGGGCTGACAACCATCTGGACTCTCCCCAGCCCTGCAAGAGGCCACCCAATCAGCAGAAGTAGCAGGGCTGCAGTCCTGCTAAAGTCCTTATTAAAGAAAAATGAAATAAATTGCTATATCCCTGATAAAGTCTCTGGGTTCTGCTTTCTCTCCCTTCTCTTACTATCTTTCCTTGATCCTACACATGCTCATCAGCCAAGGGCCCTAGAGATCTAGAATGATATTGGGAGTCCCTCCTCCCACAGGAATTACTACTGCAGCCACAGCAATGGAAGTGTTTCCAAAAAAGCCTGGAGAAGGAGCATTTAATTCACAAAGGAGAATGTGCAAAATCAAGGCTGCTTGTGCCTGTGCCCAGATGGCATGACCATGCTGCTCCCTGCATTGCATTTCATCGGCAGCCAAGGGGACAGAAGGGGCCCTGCAGATACCTGGTCAGAAAGGTTTCTGTGAAAACAGGCCAGGAAGCTTCAGAGCACAACTTCTCTGTATCCAAACACAACTGTATAGGGATAATTAGAGCTCCGTGGCTGGTCACAGAACGCTCCCAGAGAAGATTTGCTCTGGCAAAAGAGAATGGTGGTTTTGAGGCTTCTTGAAGAGCTTCACTTTTCATTGAAGACTTTTCTCAGTTGAGCCCCTGACTCAGGAGCTGGCCAGTGACCTTCTTGATAGAAAGTTTTTTCATGTAAGAAAGAGAGAAACTTTTAAAAGAGAAAAAGGATTTTTTTTGCTAGGTAAATTACAGCTACAGAAGAAGAAAGCCACAATCAGAATCACAGAATCAATAGGTTGGAAGAAACCTTTAAGATCATCGAGTCAAACCCATGCCCTAACACCTCAACTAAATCGTGGCACTGAGTGCCACATCCAATCTTTTTTTAAACACATCCAGGAATGGTGACTCCACCACATCCCTGGGCAGATGACTCCAGTACTTTATCTCCCTTTCCATAAAAAACTTTCTCAGGAAGGGTATAGAAGCACTAATAGAAGCATATACCACTAAAAAATTGACTATTGTCTCCATAACAAAAATAATGCCTCGAATCTATCTTCTGCACACAGTAAGGAACTAAGATACTCAGATATTGGAATCTCAGGTGTTGAAATACTGGCAGCTCTACAGAATGGGTTAGATTTCACAGAAACCCCAGGGACTTAAGTGAAAATCATCTAGGAAAGTAAGAAAAGGAAAACATTCGTTTTCCTCTGCTGATACAGGTAGCTCAAAAAGAAACACAACTGAGGCAGTAAACTTGATATCAAGTAAGCATGTTTGTAAAGAGGTGTTTCCAATTCCTGGTAGGGTGACAGCAATAAATAGAGTAACTTTTCAAGTCAATTAGGCTAGATCGTGAAAGAGCTACTCCTAAACCACGCTGTTTTGGCAGGCAATCCACCCAATGGCGAAACTCCAGAGCAGAAGGTTCACTTTTATCGGTAGTCAGTGGAGACAGGTAAGCAATTGCAGAAGGGTGAACTGCAGTGCAGAAAAAAAAAGCACCTGTCTGCTGGCTACTTCACAGCTCTGGACTTGTTCAGAAGTATTAATGTGATCCCAAAGGACATATTTTCAGAGACACTTGGCATCTGTGGCATTCAAAATAAGGTGCTGCAGCCAAGTGCTTAAATATCCTCAAAAATGAGATCTTCGGTGAAAGTAGAACTTAACTGATATTCAATGACTTTTTCTTGTATTTTATTTTCAGATTCTATTTAAAAGCATAGGTAGAAGCTCCAGAAAAATATTATATTATCCCTACTGAATGGTAGTGTGTTTTACATGCTCAGAGGCAACAATAACACCTTGATGTTAACAGGAACAAGGAGCATGCTAGAGGAAAGCAAGCTGCCATTACCCCCTTCGTACCAGAGCTGGCTAAAAGGTTTCATAGGGTCTTAGAGGCAGTGTTCTGAGTAAACAAAAAAAAGAACAACTTAGGGCCCACTCTGGCTTTTATAGATGTCAACATTATCTGCATATGAATAAGGTGGACAAAATCCTGCTCAGATGCAGTGTTTAGTGCAAGATTTCTTCTGATAACTCTTTTTCTTAATAAAATTCCAAATTTTTGGATAGTATGAACATAACTTCTTCACTGAAGTTGAACATGTATATTTCTTCATGTTTAAGGAGAAATAAACACCACTGCCACGGACTCTCACTATTAAAAATACCGAAGTTGATTTTTACTAGCCGTATATCAGTATCTTAGTGATGATGACACAAACAGACCAACTGACAAGTAAGTCTAGTCAGAGTACATAGAATTACTAACAGTGATTTGATGTACTATAAATATTGCTTCCCTCTGTTAGAGAAAATATTTTAAAAATAAGCCAGGTTAAATCAGAGTAAAGAATAACATTAAAGAGTTAAGATATGTCATGAACTGTGTAGAGAGTGATAAAGGAGAGCAAGTCAGTACAAATCTTAAATAACTTCACTTTAGTGGAAAAGTAGGAATGGAAAACATGCTACTTGCACACAAAGGGGACAGGCACTGGAAGAGGCTCCCCAGGGAAGTGGTCACCACTTCCCGCTGGTCAGCACCAGCCTGACAGAGCTCAAGGAGCATTTGAACAACACATTCGAGCACATGGTGTGACTGTTCCAGATGTCCTGTGGAAAGCCAGGCGTTGGACTCAATGATCCTTGTGGGTCCCTTCCAACTCAGGATGTTAAGCGACTCTGTGAATTTTTTTATTGGTAAGGAGTGCTCTAAATCCTGAATATTTTGGTTTAAAATAAACAAACAAAGAGATGCAACAAGGGCGTAACTCCAAAAGTGACCCCTGCACCTTTCTCTGAAAAGGATCTATGGCTATTATCTGAGCCAACGACTCTTTCTAACATGCCTTATTTTCCTAAAGCACCAAAAGCTGTATTTTTCATATTTCTTGAAGCCATGTCCAGACAAGCCAAACAGGGATAAAATTGCTTTGACTGAGCTGGAGAGCAGAACACACGGCTGAAATAAATTCCAGAGCCTCCTTCCTTGGAGTGCACCAAGTGGAGAAGGACAGATCTTGGTCACGGCAAGATTTTCCAGGGAAAACAAAGAGGAAGAGTACTGAGGGAGAGTGGGTAGGGAGAGGGGAGAGAGAGTAAAGATTCCTCTGCCCTTGTCTCAGACAACATGGCATGGGCAAGCACCCAGGCACGCTCATGCACATACAAGACGCGTCGTGCTGTCTGCCAGACCTCGTCCTCCGGTCAGGCTGGGCGCCAATGACGCGAAATGAAATCCAGTGGCGTCCCGCACCCTCCTCCAGTAAAGAGTTATTTTAAAACTTCACGCATAGTGCTCGGTATCAACAGTGACCAGGGATAAAAGGGAAAAGGAGAAGGGCAAGGGAGGGAGCACAGGAACAAGAGAAGGGGTAAACCCCACCAAAGCTGTTTCAAAGCGGCTGCAGCAACATTAGCGGAGAGACGCGGGACGGGAAGGATGGCTCAGGGTCCAGGACACTCGAGGAGGGCGTCCGAGCTCCGGCGAAGCACCTTGCGCCGGCCTCGGCGCCGCCTGAGGGGATGGTCCCGGCCCCGCCTGGCGCGGAGGGCGCGGCCGGGGCCCGTGTACCCCGCAGGGGAGCGGAGCGGAGCGGCGCCGGGAAGGGAGGCGAAGCGGTGGCAGCGCCGCAGGAAGTCGGCGCCCGAGGGGGCCGGCACGGGGGCGGCAGCGGGGCGGCCCCACCCGGCCCGGCCCGCCGTCCGTAGCGGCCGCCCGCCGAGAGCCGCCACCGGCACCCCCCGTGTCCCCGCCGATGGTGCTGCCGGGGTCCTGCTGCCCTCTCCAGGGACTCGTCCCGCTGCCCCAGGCGGCGGCGGGCTCGCTGTCCACCGCGGCCGCCGGCCTCTCGCCGCTGCCCCTCCGCCCGGGCGCGCCGCCGCGCCGCCGCCCGCTCCCCCCGTGCCGCCCGTGTCCCTCGCTGCCCTTCCGCTCGCTGCTCGGGCTGGGGCTGCTGCAGACCGGCCTGGGCTGCGCCCTGGTGGCGCTGGGCTTCGGGGCGCTGTGGCTGAGCAGCGCCCCGCAGGTGAAGAACGCGTGTCCCCTCTGGGCCGGCTCCGCGGTAAGTGGCGGCCGCGGGCCGGGAAGCGCCATGCCGGGGTCCGGCCGTGCGCGCGTGGGGGTGGCTGTCCCGAGGGATGCGTGATCCCGCTCCTCCGCCATCCGTTGGGAGCAGCCTCCGCGTAACGGGGTAACGGCTTTTTGCCGACAGTTTTGTAGGATGTCTGCGGGACCCCAGCGGGGTAACAAACGTCGAGACAAGCAAATACGGGATTTATTTCCTGACGTGCATTTTTGAAAAAAATAAAAATAAAAAAAGTACTGGGTTATTTTGCCCTATCAGATACAGTATTTTAAAAAGTTGTGTATCTAGATGTTGCATGTTTGTTCTTTGTGCCTTTAGTCGTAGGCATAATGTAGAGATAAATCATCAATGTTCATGGGGAAAAAATGGATGGACTTATGACAGTTTTTTAAGAAGTACTGAGAGAAGTTATTCCATCTCCTTTTGGGTTCTGCTTTAAACCACAGCTTTAGTTTGTATTTTAGAAGCTAGGCAGTAGCAAACAGAAGTTATTAAGTGTAGGAGAGTCGGATTAATCGGTCCCAGTTTGTGAGCCCTCCAGCAGTCAGCAAGTCGTGGGATGGCGCACTCAGCTCCTGCTGCCTATGTGAATAGTATCAGGGGCATTATCCCTTGATATTATCCCTCACTTTAAGCATTTCAATTAAATTGCCAGTGTTGTTCACCACTTGTGGAAATGAGCTCAATGCAGTAGCTTGGGGATCACGTAACTCCTGTTTATCTCTACAATGTGGTGTTCATCCTTGAAAGTACACAGTCCTTGGGGTGTGAAGGGAAATCCAGACCATCCATATGTCTGTGTTTGGTATCTCTCTTGTGATCTTTAACCTTTCTTTTTTTTTCTTTTTTTTTTTCTTTCTTACTCTAGGTTAAAAGAAACTTAAATATATGTAACCAATGGACTTTCTTCGAATTCTGCATACAGAATCATGTTTATGCTTTTAAAATGCTTTAAAATTGCATGTGTAAAATAGAAGTATTCAGTATTTTTAATAATCAAGAAGGGTGCTGGTTTTGTTTGGGGTTTTAAAATTATATTTCTGAAGCAACAGTACACTCAGAACAGTTAACAAAATACCATTTGGTTATAAAAATATAAGTGGAAATTTTAGCCCAGAAGGAACCTGGAAAAGCAGATGCCATTTAAAGCTGACTGATGTGTCTGGTTGGGTGCTTTTTGGTCTGGTTTTCTTTTCATTATGGATGTGGCATGCTGACTTGTGAGGGGCGTGTCAGGAAAATTTTGAGAAAGACTTTCTTTTCTTATCTTTAACAGAGGTAATGATATAAATTTGTTGTCCTTAAGGGAAAAAAAAACCTAACCATTTACAACACTATTGCTTTGTTATAAAATCATGTGTCATTTTGCAGTCAGAGAATTCAAAAAATACTTTGTTATGAAACTGCAGTTATGTATGTGGTTTTGCAACACCAGTGATGATATCAGTAGGTGTCTTGGCCAAGTCATATATGTGTGTTACGCTAGATTAGATTGATCATGTCAAGTGAATGAAGTTACAGAAGGGATTTATTAAAAATACTAGTGGATTACTTCCTGCTTGTTCCAGTCTTCCTGTTTCTTTTTAGGGTAGGAGCTTGGTGTCTGCTGGCTTAGTCACAAAGTCCAATGAGTTAAAAGTAAAGTTACTGATTTATGGGACGTGCTGAGAAATTTATTTGCATTTCTTTATAGGGTTCCCGTTTTTCTGTGAGAAAGTATTCAGGTGTGCTGTCTGTTTCAGTTCTACAGCAATTCTTTATTGTTTCTTAACTGTTTTGCCCTGCAAGGTAAAGAAAGTATCATAGGGTTCAGTTCTGTGATTCAGCAAGTTTGGTCTAACAACTGCTGTTGCAGAAGAATGTGCTTTTATTTTAACTTCTTTCCTTGCACTGATACTGGCATTCATCTAATTAAATAGCCAAATATTTCAGGGAGGTAGTGCTGGTGCTCTTTATTGATTTTGGTAGGGTTCATGCTCTGGGTTTTAGCTCACTGAAATGGTCAGAAGTCAGCAAAAGGGAAGAAAAAAGTAGCTACTTAATGAAGTGTTGAGATGGTGATGGAGAGAGGAGATGAAAAGGACAGTTTTTAGATTTGCCTAGCCATGTTGCAGAGAACAAGTACTCAATTGGCTGAAAACAATTATTTAGGGCAAATATGGAGGTTGGAACTGTTGACATACTACTCGTCCCCATGCATGTTTTCTGGGAGGAAAAAATAAGAAGCAAGCAGATTTAATTTGATTGTTATTTCAAAGGATGCTCTTAGGAGCGAAGAACCTCATCAGGACAGGTATTCTCTGCTTTAAAGTGCATCTTCGAATCTGCACAGCTGTAGTGTTCCAAAGTACTCTAATAAAAATAAAGCAAATGGCATTTTGTGAACAGTTCTTTGCTTCTTGGTGACACTGTGTTTTTTGATGTTGTAGGCAATCTTATGCGGAATCTTAGGGTTAACAACATGGAAGAGGCCGATGCTGCTTTTGGTAAGTATGGATTAAAGTGTGTAAGGAAATTATAAAAAATGATCCTAATTTAAGAGTCATTGGTAAAAAATAATCATCCCTTTCTCCTTTTAAAAAAATAATGTCAAGTCTTTCTTTTCAAACTGTAGAATCATAATTATTTAAAGAGAAGTCAAAGACCATGAAAGGCGATATTCTTTCCTGCATGAATGAAGTCCCCAGTAAGGGGAAGAGTGGACCATGTCTGGAAGAATTGTTAATGTTATTTAAAGTGCACATTTTATGTTTTTCTATGTTATAAGAAAATGCTGACTTATAATAAGTAATTTAGTTCTTCAAGGCAGTGCAGCTTAAACTGAAATGAAGGAGGTGGTTTTAAATCTCAGAGTAGTTGTAGTGGTTTAGTTTTTGACAATGGGTTTGAGAGCTAACTTAACGCCTTACAGCAGGACCCAGTGCTAGTTTCATATACAGCTGACATTGCATTGCTGTAAGAGAAGCAGATTGATGTGCAGGATATGTAAGCTGTTTCTACTTGTAAGTGAAATCTGAAGCTGTGTGGATCTTAATGTCTCAGAGTTGGGATTTTAAAAAGTTTTGGAGTTGCTTTTGTTTGTGTGTGGGTTTAGGGAGTTTTTTCGGGGTTTTTTTGTTGTTTTTTTTGTTTATTTGGGGTTTTTTTTGTTTTTGTTCATTTGTTTGGAATTTTTTGCCTTATTGTCACTTCCAAAGACTTTTTTCGGGCCAAGGCAATTTTTTCAATTTTCTGCAGCACTTCTTTGGGATCCACTGGGTATCAGTGAGGAGTACCAAGGATTAGATGTGTGAGCTGTGGATAGAATCATAGAATTGTAGATTCACCAAGGTTGGAAGAGAGGTTTAATATCACCAAGTCCAACCATCAACCCAGCACTGCCCAAAACCCCTAAACCACATCACTGAACATGAGATGCAGATGCCTCTTGAGCACCTCCAGGGATGGTGACTCCACCACCTTCCTGGTGCACCTTATTCCAGTGCATGACCACCCTAGCAGTTACAATTTTTTTGCAGTATCTAAACTGAATCTTCAGGCAATTTCCTCTTGTCCTCTCACTGCAGGCACTGTAGTGGATATGGGCCCCTGACTCACCACAGCCTCCTTTCAGGAAGTTGCAAAAAGCAATGAGGTCCCCCCCAAGGCTCCTTTTCTTGAGACTAAACAACCCCAGCTCCCCCAGGTGTCCCTCATGAGACAGGTTCTTTAGTCCTTTCTGGAGCCTCGCTGCCCTTTGCTGGACAGGCTCCAGCCCCTCAATGTCCCTTTTAAAGTGAGGGGCCCAGAACAGAGCACAGACATGAGGTGAGGCCTCCCCAGTGCCCAGTACAGGGACATGGTCACTGCCCTTATCCTGCTGGCCACACTGTTCTTGACACAGCCCAGGATGCCACGGGCCTTCTTGGCCACCTGGGCACACTGCTGGCTCATGTTCAGCTAGCTATCAACCACCACTACCAACATCCATTTTTATTTCTCAGTGTCCATTGGTTAACACAGGCACATTTTTAGGAGTTTTGTGGATGTAGAGAGGAGCCTGGTATTGTAGACTCTCAATGGAATGGCCATATTTTCATCAAGATGAATGTATATGCTCTCAGTCTCAAACTGCCTAAGGCTTGTGCAGTAATCCCATGCTGGTACTGCCTAGGTACTGTGCTGTTTCTATGGCATGTTCTTGCTCTTTCACTCTTTAACATTCTCCTTTGCATAAACCTTATCATCCTGTCCTAATTTTACTTAAGAAGAAAGCATGAACTCTTTTTGATCCCTTCTTTTATTTCAAATGATCTTTAGGATGATCACATGATGAAGGAGATTGCCCTGGGATATTGTGCAGCAGGTGGGAAAGCTTCTGATGTGAAAATGATAAAAGCTCTGAGCAGCCTGCCATGATTTCATAGCTGACCCTGCTTTTGAGCAGGAGGTTACACGGGGGTCTTCCTCAGCTCTCTTACAGCCTCAATTATTCCGTGATTATGTGATTCTATGGAACTGTTTAGGTTTTTTTTTTCTTACTTGTATGTGTGTTCTATAGAGGTCTGACTTCTGATAGCCAGATTAGATCAGCCTTGACATTGGGAAGCATTTCTGCTAAAAGAACAGTGAAACCTTGGAACAGGCTTCTAGAGATGTGGTTGATGCCCCAAGCTGTCAGTTTTTAAGAGGCATTTGAACAATGCACTTACTACTGGGCTTTGATTTTTGGTGAGCCCTGAAGTGGTCAGGCAGTTGAACTAGATGATTGTTCTAGGTCCCTTCCAACTGAAATATTCTATTCTATCTATAAAAATAAAAAGAGAAAGGAAATAAACGTTAAACATTACCCTTATCTTGAGGATAAGGAAATCATGCCTTAAACTAGCTACAGTCTTTCAAGGACAGATTGTTAGTTTCTGTGAGCATATTTATGTTGGGCTAAATATCTATTATGTCTACCCTCTAGTAGCTTGAACATTTTCTCTGGGGAGTTACAAAGAATGCACAATTACATGAACTTTAAAAGCAAGCTTCCTAAATGTCACAGCAATGAGAATTATTACACAGTCATGATTTAGAATTATGACATTCATAAGCAAAACTAAAAAACTCATTCAGAATTAAAGCATATCCTTTTGTCGGTTGAGGCTGTCCTTCCCTTTTATTTCCTTATGTAAGGCCTTAGCACTCCCAGTGATGATTTCTCATTCTCTATGTTTGGGTTTTGTGAAGGGTCAGGCTGTCATGGCTGCCACTTCAATCCGAGGCCTTGGTCATTGAGAAAAACAACTAGACTGTAGGATTTTTTCTGCTACAGCAAGATTCTGGTGCTGCTGATTCTTGCAGAAAGCACAGGGCTGCAATGCTGTGAGAAAGGAGCTGGGGATGGGCTGTGGTGTTTCAGCCACTTGTGTTTTTTCTTGGAGGGGAGAAAGGAAGGGAAACACATTAGTTACAGATATAGTGGACCTTTAGTAGCACCATCTGTCAAAAAACAACAAAAGGATGGCTGTTATAAGACCTTTTAGTAAATAAAATGGAGAGCCATATTTGGGGTTTGCCTCCTGTGCACTTTTACAGCTGTATTAACAGTGTGGGATGATATTAGATAAATAATATATCTGAGAGACAGGGTACTGCAAAACAAAATCAAGCTACAATCATATATTTTGAAGGACATTTTTGCAAGAGAGGCCTATCCTTGGGCAGTACAGCTGCTGAGAAGTTTGGGTTTTGAAATCCTTCCTTGGTTTTAGGTGTTTTTTCTGTTCTGGATGTCGGTTTTCAATCAGTTTTGGAGATCAGCTTGTAATGATTGTGCTTTGAAACTGATTTTTCTTTGAGGTAATGCTGAGTTAACACTGGACTCAGTGATCTTAGAGATGTTAAGAATCATATGTTTCTTCTTTAGGACCATCCAAATGTATTAATGGGAAAAGAGAAACTCACTACCACCATCACCTGCCCCTCCAAGATAAATTGACTGAACCATTCTGGGCTCAATGTTACTTTCCATGAATAGAATCTGATTCTTTTCTCTTTGCTCCTAAGCTCCTTCCTTTCACACAACATTAAATCTTAGTTTTACCTGAAGAAATCTAAGCTCTTTCAGAAAGTACATCAGTTCTCCATTGTTAGTTTGGTTGTGTATGTTTTGAGGGCATCTCACATCTTTCACTGGTTGTGCTTGTGTTATAGCCTCTGTCCTTGTATGCCAGATTGGACTAATTTGAGTTTATATTGCATTCCCAGGAGTTTCCAGGAGCTGTACATGCTTTGCAGATGCCGTTAGCTAGTGAAGCATCCTTTCCTTTCAGTCGTGCACAAATGAGTTGCAATCTTGTAGAGTGCTTTTTTAGGTGACTCTCTGGTTGTGTTTGTTTCTGGTTAGTTTGGGTTTTTTTCCACCAACTGAAACAAAGACTTCAAGTTAAGCATCTCTCTGGTGTCTGCTTGGTGCTTGGGTTCTGCTGCTGAAGAGGAGACTTAGCTGTGATTGAATGAAAGGGAAAGGAGTGCCAGCATCCCACAGGACACGGGCCTGTTGTGCTGTGCAGAGTTTAACTGCTGCAGCTGCCAGTACTGGGGAGCAGTTTGGTACCTGCAAAATGCATGGGATCAAGAAGTCAACAGAACACATGCAGGCTGTTGAATGTGGCTCTGGCTTTTGGCTGCATCAAATACTGCATGCTTCTGTTGTTTGCTAGCATGGCAGCTTCTGTGTTCATACATGTCATTGTTTTCATGTAAAGCTTTGAGGGTTTTAACAGGAAAGAGTTGCATGTGCAGCATGAATCATTCGGTTTGGATTCTTCTCACATTTTACAGTGTGTTCACATAAGGATTTGAAATTTTTATTTGAAACACTTTTAATTTTAAAATGTTAGTATTTTTAGTTTATGACAAATATTTACAGATCTTACTTTGAAAACAGAAAAGTTTATGGAATTCGGCCTTTATTTATAACCTGGAAAGTTTTGAAGAATTTATTTGTGGTAAACCTTGTATTTAATTGAAAATCTTTATCCAAAGAAAAATATATTCCAGAACACTTTAAATAAAGATTTCTTAGGGCTGACTACTGCTATGATATCTGCACCTTGACAAATTTTCACGAATTCAACTCAAATTTAAGGTATAGATCAAGATACTTCATTCTGCTAATGTTCTTAAATTTTAGCTCTGCTAGTAACAGTGAATAGAAGTTCCATATCATGTCTCTAACCCTGAAAAACAGCTCTCCCTAGTCATGAGTTTTATGACAAGCAGTATTTTGACTTGTGAGAATTAATGAAGTAGTATCTTTTTTCTCTGGATTTTAGAAGTAAAATAGCTCTGTGTTAACCTTTTTGCTCAGACTCCAGACTCCAGCATTAAGTCAACAAGCAGTAATTATGCAAAGGTTTTAAAGTCAGTATAAGCAAATAGAAATATGCTTTTAAGTGTGAGAGTATGAAAAGCCATTACAAGTTTACAGCCATTTTTACGCTGAAAAAGCTTTTCTCTCATACATGAAGTGTTTTAGTGCTGCATTTGAAATATGACTTTTTAAATTAAATTAATTAAATTGTCTTTTCTTGTGGGGCTTTCCTTTGTTAACAGCTGTGTTGTGGGTCTCCATACGGTACAATAAATAGCTCTCACAACTGACAGAAATCTAGTAAGGTCCTATGAGTTTTAAGTATTGCTATTGCTGCTGTGCATGTGGACAATTAATAAACAGACATGCTCTTTTCTACAGGATCTTTATGAAGAATATACATAGGCTGTAAACGAATGCAAAAGTTGCTGATTGTGAAACTACTGTTTTTTCTTTAATTTAAGTGCCTGCTTGTGCATGAGTCCTGCATGTGCATATTCAAGTGAAAGCAGTTCCTCTCTGGCATTAGATACTTGGCAGCAGCAGCAGGACGAGGAGCTTCCCTATGCAGAATGAAAGATAGTGTCAGAGCTTTACCATGCAAATTTTTTCTTCCTTAGTGTCCTCCAAGGGCATGATGATACTTTTTTTACCTGAAAGGGATCATACATTCGAGACATTAGCAAATATGAATAGAATACACTTCACTTTCATGCAGTTTAATTCATATGAAGGGTTCCTCACGGCTTTCTGCAGCTGTTCACAGTCCATGCCTATCTAATGCTTTGAAGATGAAGCTGTGAGCCAAACTAAAGCCATAATTTGAGTTGTTTCCATTTTTATAACTGCAGTCAAGACCAGTTACATCTGTTTGGGTTTTTGAAATACCATGTTTGCCTTTCTGTTTGTTTCTAAATTGGGAAGTACTTCTCTGCATAGGATCTTCTGTCATTGGGCTAAAGTGTAACCCGTTTTTAGTTGTAGGTGAGTAGTGATGGAGAAGATGTTTAAATATGCATCTGCAGGAGAATATAAGTAATAAAATAAGCTAACAGAATACATGCTGGATTAGACAGTGAGTGACTGCCTCTAAGTGGGCACAGAAGGTTGTGATCACTGGTGAAAGCTGAGCCAGCCAAGGACCAGGGGTGGGCCTGAAGGGTGGAAACTGAGGAGCCAGTATTACTGAAGTGAGTGCTCTGCACAGCGGAGCCGAGTGCACTCTCAGCTCAGGTGATGCCAGCCTGGGAGGAATGGGCTGATATGCTAAATATTTCCATTCAGAAGGACCTTTACAGGCTGGAGATAGCACTGAGAGAATTATCTTCGAGAATGCAAAGTCCTGCCTGTGCAGGGAAATTATCGTATTACACAGGAGGGAAAAAGCTTGGTGGAAAGCAGCTCTGCAGAGAAAATCCTGGGGATCCCAGTGAACAACAAACTGCCCATGAGACAGTGAAATGTTCTTTTGGCAAGGAAGACTAGTGGTATCCTAGGCTGGATTAGGCAGAGACTTGCCAACAGGTCAAAAGATGTGATCCTTCCCACACCTGGAGAGGTGTGAAAGCTGTGGCTGTTCAGCCTGGAGAAGAGGAGGCTCAGTGGGAAACTCCTGCATATCTATAAATAGCTGATGGGAGGGACTGAAGAATAGCTAGTTGGACCTTTCTCAGTAGTCCCCACTGCCAGGACAAGAGATTGTGAGCAGAACTGAGAAAACAGGAAATTCTATCTGAACACAGAACACAACTCTTTTACTGTTACAATGGTCAAAAACTGGTGTAAGTTACCTATAGAGATATTGAAAGCTAACTGGACATTATATTCAACAACTTTCTATAGGTCAGAAAAATCATAGAATGATATGGGTTGGAAGGGATTTTATGGTTACAGATGCTGTGTTTTGACACCTGCTTGAGCAGGAGATTAGACTGAGAGGGTCTCAAGAGGTCCCTTCCAATCTCAGTGATTGTGCAAAAATGATGGAAGAGAAAGAAAAAAAGATTTTTTCTCTTGACAGTCAAATACAATGCCTTGTCCACTCTCAGATGTATGGTAGAAAATTTTGTGGTTATGGTTCAGATCATGGTAGTGTTTTAGATTGTATGTAGAGGAATTATTCTTATCTTCTGTTCATTTGGCAGGATTTTCTGAATATTGGATTATTCAGTCAAAACTACACTTAATAAAAATACACATAATAAAAAACAGATCAAGGTTATACTTGCGCATGGTAGAATTTATTAGAACATCAATGCAGAAATTATCATCCTTGTTTCACATATTTATGATAATGTTTCTTCTCTTCCTCTTTTTCTTTGATTTCTGACATTTCTTTAGAAAAATATTAATGATTTTTTTATTTTTCAAAATTTTGGATTGGAAGTCTGGATTTTAACTGTTACTTTTTGTATAGCTGTAGATGGAATTGTTTCTATTGCAGTTTCTGTACCAAAGGAGAAAACTTAAATGTGAGTTTGCTAGGTTTTTTGGGGTTTTTTTAAATCTTTCTTTACTTTGGCTATGTAACTTCTTTTCTCATTTGTTCATCAGTTGAAAAAGAACAAATACACCTCCTGATTTTCTTAATATAATTTAATGAGATTTGAGCTATAAACATGTTTTATATTGAAACAGCTTCTATTTCACTTACAATACTGGCCAATTCCTAATTGTCAGCATCCTGTGTTGAACCCAGTTGAAAAGTTTTCATTATATATAATACCTTTGTGTACCGATTTTTTTTCTCAAAGTAGTTTTTTGTCAGAAGACTAAACAAGAGAATTTAGGCAAAAGCATAAGGAATGGGTTTGATTCATTTATGTGCTAAGCAGGGAGTTATTTTTTTAAAAAACATTAGATTCTGTGTATGGAAAAACAAATTACACTTAGAGTGTATTCTGCAATTAAAACCCACTTATCTATGGTTTTGTGATTAGTACAAAGCTAGGACAAAATATTCTTCCTCTTAATAATTTATAAATTAATTTGTTCTTAATGTGTCTAACACAAAGTAGTCCCAGTCCTCTTCAGAGATTTGCTAATAACTACATCAATTACTGGTGGGTTTGGAGTTAAAATCTACCTTATGGGAAAATGATATGGTCAAACTAGTAATGTTGTAATTGAATTTAGCTTGCACAGTAATGCTCTTTGGCTCTTGTCCATTCATGGGGGATTATCTCCCTGAACCTCAGAAAATGGGAACATAGTTTGTGCATAATTTGTGTTACCTATTTTTGCTTCAGATTCCAGGTTGTTAACCATGGTACATCAGCTAAATTTATTTGGAAGGCTATGGTGTTCTTTGCGTATTTAGGAAGTCCTTGTTGCTGGATCTTCTGTAAAGCTGTCTGGAGCAGAACTGAAATAATGTCCTTCATCGTGTCCTTTTCTTCCTCTTTTTTTTTTGTCATGTCCTGTTTTTTTGATTTGTACCATTTTGATACAAAGAAACCTGAATGAGCAGATTATTATTAAGAAGGATGCTTTAGGACATTATGAATCTGTTACTTGCTTTGTAGAATTGAATGATCAAAGGAGGAATTTTATTTTTATTTGTCTCTAAAGTGGTAGCCTTACCCACAGTACTTGCTCTTGAAGTACAGAATATTTTTGTCATTATGAATAGGGAGAGGGACGGTTCATTCATATGTTCAAAATCCATACCCAAAGTCATGTAAGCACATAATACTGTAAGGGCATATGTGAAAGCAAGACATCATTTTGTCCACTGCTTCTGCTCGTCCTTTTTTCATGTATTTATTACTCTTGCCATTGTTTCATTTCAGGTGGTTTATAATTCTGAAGGTATTGTCTGATTTACAAATGTTTTGGTTTTAGTAGCCAGGAGGAAATAAAATCATGCCACTGAAGTCTCTTAATTGTTTCCATCCTCACTGTACTGGGACAAATATTTTTCATTTATTTGTGTTGCCAGATAATTTTGGAAATGTGCAAAGTGGATGTTGGCTTAAGATGTTTCTTCCTCTTCAGGTTTCTTTACTGTTCTGAATGTCTTGAGAGCTAAACTTGGTGGAAGAGTATGACACACAGTGGAAGTTGGGCAAATTGCAGATCATACTTTGGACTCCAGCAAAACCTTTATTTGCTTGCACTATTACTACTGGCATTTTCAATAGTAGCATATATTTTATTTCTGCATAACTAGTGCGGAATAAGGAGAGAGAAGACAAAGAATTTTGGGGATAGGATAAGACACAGAAGTCTTGGAGCACAGAAGTCATGGGCAGTTTTGAAAAAGCAGAGTCGTTCCCAGCTTCAGTTTGTGGGTGGGATTTGCTCTGTAATATGTTCCTTGAGTTGACTGCCTCTGGCCACTGCAGTTAACTTTGTTTTGGTGTTCCAGGTTAACTTGTTTGTTCTGCTGTCTGTGATCAGTGTTATGCTGAACGTGACTGGATTAATACTTGGATATCAAGGCATTCAATTTGTGTCCAGGGTACCCAGATGCGATTTGGTGAGCACACATACTGATTTACACTGATTTCTTCTTATTATGGCATTTCAGCTTGCTGTGCTGACATCACAAAATGTCCTGATACAGTGTTGCAAGTAATTTAAGAACTAGCATAAAGGATTTTTGTAGTAATGTAAAAAATATAAACTGTTGAAAAAAGCCTGAGTGTGGGTAATGGTGAGCTCCCCACAAAATGTTCAGTCTGTTATCATCTGTGTGTGAGTTTAGTCCTCCTGTTTTGCCTGACCTAGTGAGGACCATTTTGTGATACCTTACAGCAGCAGCTCTGATGAAAAAATAAGATAGATCAAATCATAATAAATTTTCAGAACACTTCCACTTGAGGAAGATACAATCTGTGCACGGCAGTGCAAAATGTAAAAGATTTTTCTCATTTGTCATGAGACACAGAAAAATCACTGTTCATGAACTGGAAACTATGGATTAATTGAAATTTAAGGATACAATACAGGGTCACTTGGTGATGAAGATGATTGTGTAAAAGCTTGGGGGACTTTGTGAGTTAATCTTTGTGGGAAAGATCTTGGAATACCTATTTTCATTCCTTTATCCTTTCAGGAAAGCTCTTGTTGGTTCCTTGACATGCCAGTGAGTGTATTGCAGCGAGAGTCCAAGATTATAAACCCTTGGCAAATCTAGATTCACCCACTATCACTGTAGCAAAGCCACGAGAATTAATAATTATATTCCAGATGAGATGGCCAAATGTTGCAGGAGTTTCTGATGTGTCTATAGTTGGCAATATAGGGTATAGCAAAAATACATTCCTGAAATCTTTAATTATTTTGTAGCATGGGTTCTGTAGGTGGAAGAGTGTCAACATTGTGACTCTAGAATTTGAAAGCTAAAACCACAATTATTTCTAGGTATGGAAACATTGAATTTCTACTTTAAAAAATAAGATAAGATTAATTGGAAAGTTACAAACAACAGTGGTTACAGATATGGCTACTAATAATTTGACTGGGTTCAAATGATAGTTCTGGGTTTCATTCTATCTATAGAAAGGCAAGATATATTCTTGAACCATAGGAAATGTGCACCGTTCATATAAAGTGGTTTACACAACAGTCTGAGAAATAATTTCTAGGCTGTTTTGCATTGTAAAGAACACACGTGATAAAATTGCTTCGTAATCAGTGCAGCTTTGATTACAACTAAGTTGTATTTAAATGTGTTAATGCATTACCCATAATGCCTTCTCTCAAATAAGAAGTGTATAGTGTATTGCTTTATAATGCAGGAATCATTAGCATACAAAACTGTTCAATTATATGATCCTGTATTTTCAGTCTGCTTTGTGGTCATGGGTTTGTTTAGTTTAAGACAGGTTCTGTATTATGCAGGTAAAAGTATTTCATAAAACAATTAAAAAGTGGAGTTTTGTTTCTTAAAGATGGATATGGATGAAAACAAGACTTGTTTGTGCTGTGAAGAACTTCATCCCACCAAATGCACAGAAGCAGAGGCTGTACTGAAGCTATACCATGTGAAGTCATGCAGTGCTGCTCACCTTCTTCTCAAGGTACCCTGCACACACATCAGTAGTACTGCTTCTTGATGTCCATACTGTAATAAATGAGAGACGAAAGTCTCGATAATCAGCAAAATTTAGATTGCTTTATTTGATATAGAAAGAGCAAGCAGCGGGCTGGGGAACGTGAGGGGTCACCGCCCACTCCACGCTCCACCGAACCTTGGTTTGCAGCCTCTTCTTATACTGTGGTTTCTCGTTGTAATCAATAATTTTTGGGGTTTTTTTTGTTGTCATAAGCAGTTGTGGTTGAATAAACATCCTTACACAAATTCACAAAGCCTCTGGGCGATAGTCAGTCACAGATAGCCATCTGGTCCTTGTAGATAACCACCAGAGAAGTTCTGGAAGTCTGGTCCTTGAGATAAGCTGTATTGATCAGACAAAAGCAGGAAGGGCTA
Organism: Sturnus vulgaris; assembly: GCF_052056855.1. Lineage (NCBI taxonomy): Eukaryota > Metazoa > Chordata > Aves > Passeriformes > Sturnidae > Sturnus > Sturnus vulgaris. Next base: position 25,071,255 of record NC_142283.1, read on the forward strand.
TTGGAAGTCTGATTTTGCAAGCTGGTAGCCAATACAACTTATTTGGAATACATAACATAACATAATATAATGTAACATAATACAGCATAATATAACATAACAAGGTGATTTTAAACAGAATGATTTTATCATATAATTTCCTTTATCTAGTGTCCATGCTTCACTTCAGAGCTTAGTATTCTGGTTTATACAAACCCCAATGCTTTTGTGATTAACACAAATCTTTTATCAATTATCACAATGCCCATGCACATGCAGTGCTGAAGTGATTGCTGTGTTTACTGGGGAAAACTCTGTTATTTTTCTGGTCTTCCACACTGGTCAGAAGCTCTTCATGGTTCTGTAACATGGGGGGATTTTTTGTGTCACGGTTTTGGCCAGTGCATTGCTGAGCCAGTAAGAAGTTCTTGCCCGTTTTTTGTGTTTAGTGCAACTGAAGCTGCAGTGGAATCCAAACAAGATTACAGGGGTAAATAGGATCTAAGTTTTTGCTAAAGATTTGATGCCTTTTTTGGTCTTTTGCACTTCTCAGCCTTTCGTGTCTTACAAACTGCTAAAATAAAATTCCCAACCAAAACCATCTTAAAATATCAAAAAACTTTGAGATTTCTTTAATGGTGATTATCTTGAATCTGGATTTCCCACAGAAAAGTTATGAGGAAGGTTATAATTCTTGGATGAATAGATGGATAAATCACATCAGAGCTGTATAAAACCCGTCTGGATCTCTCTGTCAGGACAATGAATAATGTAAAAACAAGTTTTTGCAAATTACTCTGGTCTTGGAGATTGTGCTGAAGATTTCATCCCATACATTTCTTAGAAGCAATTGCCATGGTCATCCCTATTTGTTTTAGTTTTGTATTATTATTATTATTATTATTACTATTATTATTATTATTATTATTATTATTATTATTATTATTATTATTATTATTATTATTATTATTATTATTATTATTAATTATTATTATTATTATTATTATTGTTTTTGTTGTTGTTGTTGTTGTTATTTTGACATTTACAAATACTATGATTTAGTCTTTTAATTTCAATAATCTTCATGTTCTTCAGAAAGTTCTCTTAGCCCTTAGTGCCCTGAATGCTCTCACCGCTACAGTTTGCTTCATAGCGGCTGCCCTGCATTACTTACAGATACTTGCATCAAGAAGGTCCTGCACAGTAAGTGAGCACAAGGCATTGCCTGCCATAAAGAGTGGTACAAACACTATTAATAGATTACACTGTTCAACAATATTTATAAAAGCTCAGAAGGGTTTTAACATAAGTTCTGTTTGATTAGGGTGAATGTGAAATTGAAGATGAAGATCACAATTTGGATCCTGATGATTTTGTCCCACCTGTTCCACCTCCCTCCTATTTTGCAAATTTGAGTTCTTGTACTCCAGAAACAAGTGGCAGGTAAAACTGTACACTCTCTTCCTTTCTTTTAGTGTCTTTCAAAACACTGCCTATTTTTTTTAAGACTGTTTGATGAAAAAGGTTTGTGATTTTAGGGGGATTAAAACAACAAAGAAGAAAAATCCCATTAGTTTGGAGACAGCATAAATACAGTGTGGGTAAGGGGGTAGGATTATGTGGGTTTGAGTTTGGGAACTATTTCTAGGTGAGAGAAATACTATTGCTTGACAGAGCTGAAAACTTACACGATGCTGTCAAGAGCAGATGAGGACAGCAATGGGAAGCCAGACACAACGACTTGGCAAGCCAGAGACCCTGAATGGTCTTCCCCCATGGACCTTCCTGTCAGAGTCACTCTTCTTCTCCTTCTTGCCTGTTAGGGCAGACTAAGAGTCTGTTTTGACTGCACTGCCTGGAAAGGTAATCCCTTACCCTGTAGGTGGTTATTTGCTCTTAAATCTAACTTGCAGGTTGGCTTTACGAGTTTATGACTCAGGTGGAGCTGCATTATTCTGTTCTGAGCATACAGTTTTTATACATAAAGTATTATGATGCTCAAGCAGATTGTATGACTCTTGTTTAAAATACCTCCTTTTTGCAGTGTGCAAGAATGCTTAGTTTATTTCACTGTTTCATCAGGAATAGCATGCCTGACTTTCAAGACTATGTCTTCCTGACAAAGGTAATTACAGATACTGAGATTATCTAGAAAATGATAACATGGCACAACAACAGGATTTAGAAGGAACAGATCCTCTGAAACATCAGAGACTGAAGTTGAATTCAAAATATTACTAAAAACCTCTATGTAAGTGTTGGTTCAAGCTTCTTATGAGAACAGAATGGAATGCGTAATGATCTCTTTGGAAGAATAATTATTTATCGTTTTCAGAGTTCCCCTGCTTTAAAATGGGCCAGTTGTTCTTTGTCTAGCATGTCATTCTAAATTACTATCTTTCTCCCAGACGTGTTCAACATGTTCGGGGTTTTTTGTTTGTTTTTGGGTTTTTTGGGTGTTTTTTTGGGGTTTTTTTTTTGGTTTTTTTTTTTGTTTTTTCCACAGGAGGTGCTGCTGAACAATATTTAAGGCTTCTGTGGTCTTAAGTTGAATAGCTACCTTGCCTGTGACTATGTTAAAATTTGTTGATAGTAATGTTTAAGTGATGATGAGATCTTTCTGAAGTCGGGCTGCTTGATTCAGGGTGTTGTGGTTAGTTATACAGCAGTGCAGAAGTTAAAGCAACAGACAGGCTTTATTTCTGTTTTTGGAAGATGAGTAATTATGACTCAGCCCAGGCTGTATCCTGCAAGAGTGGCTGAAATGGGATGTGGCCATTTCTCAGTCAGCCTCCTCACACTTACTCCTCTCAGACTGTAACCTGAACTCCATGTGCCCTGGCTTTTTGTGCCGAGCTCCCTGCATCCCAAACCTTTGTATGCAAGGATGGTGTGGCAGGAACCACATCCAGGGAGGTGAGCCCCATCTGCAAGCTCCAAGACAGATACATACCATGAAAAGGGAAACACCACAGTCATCAAAATTTGTGCCAAAGACATGTTTGGAATGTGTAAGCCTTCTCTGCCATCCTTTAAATTGAAAAGTCAGAGGCCCAGCTGTCAAACCTAATTGCCTTGCTCACTTGTTCATGGGAAACTTTTACATTTGTCTTATTTAACGGAAAAAAACAAACTAGCACTACAAGAGTCTCTTGTTATTTCATACATTAAAAAATAGCAATTACATTATTTTTCAGGGTTGGCACAATATGAAGTGAGAGCTGAGTTTCCAGGGGAAAAACAAAATGTAAAGTTTGCCAGTAGCTGGACTTTGATCTTTGTGGGTCCCTTCCAACTCAGGAGATTCTGTGATTCTATGAAAGTGTCACAAGACACGTAAATTTAAGGGAAGAGGTCATGCATGTTGGGCAGCAAGGCCTAGAAGTCTACCTCAGCTGAGTTTAAAGTATTGTTTGGGTACCTCCTGGAAATTACTTTTAAATCAAGGGACTCAAGGAAATGCTTTTCCAGTTGCATGTTCTGTGATAAGTTTTAACATAATTATTGGACATAGCATTAATTTTCAAGGTGTGACTGAGCTGTGTAGGCATGTTTAAAAACAAAATTAAGATTCAAAATGTATGTAACTCTGTGGCTTGTATTGAATGCAAATTCAGCATGAACATACTAGGAAAATGTGAAGAAGTAATGTCAGTGGAGGATCCATCTCCATCGTACCTCATAATTATTATGAAGCCTTTTGGAACAGATGAAGTAGATAGTTATTATAAACTATTTTCACATATTTTATTTCTCCATTTTTAAGAATAGAAAAGACAATGGCCAGCTGTCAAAATATCTGCTTTCTTTTCCTCAGATTTCTCCATACATTACCTCCATTACCTTCACAGAAGTCTTTCATAAGAGAATTTCCAGGTTCTTATTTTGAAAGTTTTATTATTTTCCTGTCTGTGCAAGCAGTCTTCCATAAGCATTTCTGTCATTCTGCCCTTTCCTCTGAGCTTGCAAGAAAAAAATTTTCAGTCATCTTTGTTCCCTCCAGCCGGTGTCCAGAGCAACCCTAAATTCTGGAGGAAGGACTTGCTTTGTAGAGAGTAGCATCCACTAGAGATAGTGGATGAAAGCTGACCAAAGTCCAGAGAGCAAAACACGGGTTTCTGTGTGTTGCTTGAGGTTCCTGCTCAGCACCAAATCAGCAAGTAAAATGTTAAATAAAAAAAAAGCAGAGAAGAACCGAGGTGCTTTGAGTCAAGGACTTCTCTGAGGATTGTGTGGGGAAAGGTTTTCTTGCCAAGCTCTGCTGTTGACCACCATACTTTGTTACAGTGTTCCTGGGGCAATGTAAATGTATGTTTATCAAAATAAAGGTTTCTCCAGGCACTGTTCTGTTTTCTTCCTTCTCAGAGCTCCCTCCTAAGAGAAAGATGTTGCAGCAAAAGTTCTTTGGGATTTCTGCTGTGTTAAAGATCTGAGAGAGCTCTTTGGAAACTGAGGAGTAAGGTTAGCCATGAGATGCATTTGCCTCACACAAGCCTTTGTGAATTGATCAACCATAATATTCTTACATCATCACAAAAACAGCCTTTAGTTTGAATTTGGCTTTTTCTGTACAGCTATATCTGAACATAAACCAGGTCAGACGTATCTTAAATTTAGGTTATAAGTAAGAACTCAGTAGTTCACAAAACTCAGAGTTAGGCTGTCACATTTTGAGTGACAACCTGTACTTTAATTTTTGTAACAAAACTGAAGCTCTGAACTAAAACTGGAACGGGTTCCTAGGCCCAGTACTGCCCAAAGATGTTTGAACTCTGGGGAACACACTGGAGAGGCACGTCCTAAGGAGCTGAACTGGGAATTACTCCTGCTGTCTTCTGAGACAATGTCTTGCAGATCTTGATGAGTCCAGTATCTGAGACTTAGATCCCAAAATCTGAGTTGGCACAGGAAAGCCAGTGGAGTTTGGTAGCAGATGATGTTTCTCTGCAGCTGGAAAGCCATAGTGACAGATTTGCTCTGTGTTATTTATTGCAGCCCATCTATCTCTGATGTGATTTCACTGCCCTATATTTATGTGACGCAAATCAATGGGGTTGAAGTGTTCTGCTCTCTGGACCCACCTCCACCTTATGAAACTGTGTGCAGCTTAAAAAGCCCTGAGCAGGTATGGGCCACAGGAGTTTAATGTCTGATTTGTTTTTTCCACTCTAAGCTAGAGGTTGCATTCAAGCTTGGTTAATATAAGTCAGGAGGAGAGATTTGATTACAAATAAAAATTTCACCAAAGATTTTAATTAATCAATTTCCTCTAGAACTGAAAAGTTTTCTCCAGTGGGAAAACTGCCTAGACATGGGAGAAGGAGCAGAAAGCAGTGTGGAGCACAGCTGTTGCTGATGATTCTAAAAGACCTTCTTGCTTTACTTTTACCTGCATTGCTCCCGTGAGGGACTAGGTCAAAGTCTTGACATCATTAGTCATCCCTTTACAGTGGTGTTTTCAAAAGACAGGTGCTTTTTCCCAGAAATTACTGGATAGTATAAAATTAACGGACCTGGATGATGAACATGAATATCAGACATTCACTGGCCTTGATTTTGCCATGGAATTAAACTCATATCACACAGTCTCTGTGCATCTAAGAACAAGTATTCCATTTCTAAGGTGTATGTTGCAGTTCTTAGGAAATGCCAAAGATGGTGACTTGTGGTTTTTCAACTTTTGCATTTTATTCCAGGGAGGTGTACTTCAAATAAATGGCATGGAAGATATTGATTCAGGGGAAGTAAGTGACAGGCAGTCCTCTCAAGGTAAAAAGTAATTTCAAAGTTTGTTCTAGAATGTTCTCTCCAACACATATCGCTTAATGCAGCAGCAGCATTATTAGTTCTTTGAAAGACAGCCACCATACTGCAAACCAGAGATACAGCATCATGTTTGTTTCGGGCAGTAGGAGCAAGGATTCATGTTTAAAATGTTTAAAAGCATAACAGGTTGTTTTCATGCAAGATACAAAAAGGATATGTTTCTTTTTAGCAACCTAAAAGTTAGCTTTTGACACTATATCCATATGTTTCAAGAAATTATGTCCAGCTCCAGTGCTCCCATTTGCTTAGTGTATGTTGCTGGTAAAAATAGGAGAAGGATAGGAAAATGCTGCACTGTGTGGAGCTAAACTGGGAATTACTCCATTATCCAGCCTGAACTGGAAGAATTACTAAATAGTTCCTGCATCCTGGTACAGGAGATAGCTAAACTACTCTTAGAGACTACATCAAACTTTGCTCTGCACTGTTTTAGAAAACCATACCTATGGCTCCAACTTGTTTTTAGCCTAACGTTTGTTGCAATGTATGCTTGTGGCTAAACATTATTAACTTCTAGCTTTTCCGGTACAGCCCATAAAAATGTGTTCCAATTTTCATTTGAACTTGGCCATTATGGCAAGATTGCCTCATCTGCAATATTCATACAAGAGAGTAAAGACTGAGGCTGGGGGAAAGCCCCAATTATTTTATTTGATTGTGGCCTGTCTTCTGCCAACCTACTTATCAAACTATGAAAAAAACTTGGGTTTGAACTGCATCAGTTGAAACTGTTCCTATTATGTGGTCAGGGGAAAAAAAGAATTTGCATAAAGTCATGCCTTAGCCAAATGTCAGCTCTGTCAAAGTGCCCTTAAACTCTGACAGTCTGCCTGAAATCTCTGAAAACAAGCAGTTGGATGCTTCTGGTGTCTTGTCATTCATTCACCAGAATTAAACCTTTTGCTACAGTTCCTCTGGATTTCGTTCTCAAAGCTTTCTTATTGGTAGAACTCCTGTTGCTTTCTCTGAGCTTCCTGAGCTCAAACAAAAAGAGGTTCACAAATACAAGGATACCTGGTGACTTGCTTAAAGTTATGAAGATGGAAACAGGAAAAAAATAGCATAGAAAATGCGCTTGCAGTGAAGGAAAGTCTTTGTTTTGTTTTACTTTGTTTTTTGTTTTGTTTTAAAAAGGCTCTGATAAGACATTGTCTGAGGCATTTGTATTTAAAAATTTCCTTTGCAAGAGTCAGACTGAGCACGTATGGCAAAGTGTACACTCCTCTCCATCATCTTAACTGGTTTATCCAGTATTTTTTTAATAAAGAGATCTGTAAAGAGAAGTTTAATTATCAGCCTGCCTGTTAAATTCAGATAAAAAAAGAAAGTAAGCTTCTTAAGGAAGGAAATTAACTCTGCTGTTTCTTCTAGATTCCAAGGCTTCCTAGAATTAAGAAAAAAAAATACACTGAGCAGTATCTCTTCCTTTATTTAAATTTGGAGAGGTGTACTACATCTGGCTGGAATGGAGTTAATTTCCCTCATAGCAGCTTATGGTGCTGCTTTAGATTTGTGACCTGGGGAGAGTGTTCCAGCCTTGTCACTGTTCAGGGGCTGGCTGGGCATCAGTCAGCTAGTGATGAGTGACTGCTTTTGCATCACTTGTTTTCCTTCGAGTTTCTTGGGTTTTTTTCTTCCCACCTCACTGCAGCTGTCTTTATCTCAGCCCACGAGTTCTGCCACTTTTGTACTTAAATTCTTCTTCCTATATCACTGGTGAAGAGTGAGAGTGACTGTGGGAGACTGAGCTGCCTGCTGGGGTTAAACCACTGCAGAAGGGAAGTATATTGGAAGCTTATATTGGAATTGTGGGAGAGGAAGTCTATGGGCTTTCTCAGCTGGTGCAGTGTAGCAGTCTATAAATAAAACTTGAACTTTCAGTTTATGCTGGCAGGCTGTCATGCCAGGGCATTTGTGTATGATGCTGTGAGTCCCTTGGCATCAGTTGGTCAGAGCTGATCAAAGCTAAAACTGTGCACTACTCTGTTAGGAGAGTAAGGGAAATCCTGATTGCTGGCTGCAGGAGGAGCTCTTAAGCTTCTCTATGCCAGCTAAAGTTGTTTTACTGACTTCATAATCACTCCTGTCAAGCCGAATGGGACATCCCCTACTGACTGTAGGGACTGTAGGCAGGCATGCAACCTTTTGCTGGTGGCAGGAAGTGCTTGGTAGCTGCTCTGTGTCATCACAAACTAGGTGTATGCATTTCCAGTACACACCACTGTAAGACAATTATCTCTCCGAAACATTAACATTATTAAGGATTATCTTAAGATCATGAAATCTGTTCACTGATCTGTTCAGAATTTAAAAAAAAATACTGAACAAATCACTTCTCCAAATTAACAGCAGCACTGTACCTCCACTACTTACTGCTAACATAGCTCGACTGGTGTTTAAAAGTTTAGATTGTTAATACATTCTTTAATCCTCCATGATTCTTGGTCTGCCATATTTGATGCTAGGTCTTAACTTCTGATTTGCTAGACTGGTACCCGTTTTATATAGGTTATGTCATCCTTCTTCTCTTTAGAGATTCTAACTTGCATTTGTGTAGGAGATAAGGTGCTGTACTCAACGAGCACATGTCATCCAAGCCTAAATTTACTTGAATGGTCCTGCCACTGGCAGGACTGACACCACAGATTTTTGCTGTGTTCTGAATAAAAGACTGTTTACATGGATTTGCTTTTGTATTGAGTTTGCATGGCCAAGGTTTGGTAGTGGCAGGGATGCTAATGGAAGCTTTGAAGATTCCTCTATGCCTGGTAGAGCTCCAAAGATGGACCTGCTGCTGGAGAAGGCTGGACCAGTCAGAAATTATGGTAACACCTCTGTGACAAAGTATTTTAAAAGGAAAAAAAGTTACTTGGCAGATGTATTGGTGCTCAGAGAAGAGCAAAGAGAACTGTGAGAGGAACAGCCCTGCAAACACCAGGGTTAGTGGAGAAGGAGGGGCAGGAGATGCTCCAGGTGCTGGGGTAGAGTCCCCTGCAGCCTCTGATGCAGCCCATGGAGAGGCAGATGTGCCCCTGCAGCCATTGAGGTAACAGGGATGCAGAGGTTCACCCACAGCCCCTGGAGAACCCCTGCTGGAGCAGGTGGGTGTGCAAAAAGGCTGTGAACCCATGGGAGGCCTGTGCTGGAACAGGCCCCAGACAGGGACCTGCAGACCCAGGGAGAGAGGAGCCCATGCTGGAGCAGGTTTGCTGGTAGGACTTGTGAGCCTTTGGGGGATCCACGCTGGAACAGGGCAGACCCCATGGAACAGCGATCCACACTGCAGCATTCTGTGTAGAACTGTTGTCTGTGGAATGGACTCAAGCTGGAGAAATTACTGACTGTCTCCTGTGGGAGGGACCCCACACTGGAGCAGGAGAAGGACTCCCCTCCCTGAGCAGCAGCAGAAATGTGAACTGATCATAACCCATGTTCCGTGTGCTGCTGCAGGACAGAAGATAAAACCCCGGAGAGAGCTGGAGGAAGGTGTTTTTAAGATGTTTTTTTTAAAGTGTTTTACTTCTCATTACCCTGCTCGTTTTTGGATAAAGTAAAGTAATATCCCCGAGCTGAGTCTGTTTTGCCTGTGATAGTAATTGATGAGCGATCTCTCCCTGTCCTTACTTCAAGTCATGAGCCTTTCATTATATTTTTTCTCCCCTGTCCAGCTGCAGAGGGGAGTGGCTGAGGTGGGTACCTGGCATCCAGCCAGGGGCAGACTACTACACAAACCGTTTTAACTCCTGGATGATCAAGAAAATAGTTTTCTGTAATATGCCAGGTGCCACTAGATGGAGATAGAGAACCAACCTCAGTTAGAAATGTACACAGCTTCATCCTGTCCTGTTCATTAAATTGCAGCATGTAGTTTCACTCTTAGGAAAAGGAGGAGTGAGAAGGATATAACATATCACAAAAATTCAGGAAAGTATTTAAGCAAAGATTTTAGTTCCTTATTAGGGACTGGTGACTGATTTACAAGATACCTAATAGTGAAAGCTGACCTCTCTGACCATATGCTGTCATATCTTGGTACAACTGATTATAAACAGGAGGATTTGAGGCTCGGTGAGATTTAGTTTTTTGCCAATAAAGCTGTAGCTCCCTTCTCTCTGATCAGGTAGTTTAAGATGATTTTTGTACTAGGGTGTCCTAGACTGTAGTCTTGCTACTCCAGTTGCATAAGGCTGAACAGGTTTTTGCAAACATTAAAAGATATTACATATTACTGTTCAGTAAAGTGTGGGTCTGTGCACACATACATGCATCTCTAGACCTTTGTGTCTAGTAATTACAGATTTGCAGGAAGGATGGGGAAAAAAATTAGACTCTAATAATGCTTCTACAGATTAGCTTTATTTTGACTACTTTTATTTTTCTGTTTCTAATAATTCAGCTGAAGAAATTCAGGGGTCTTCCAGCAGAGTGAGCCTTTCCCCTTCAAATGCAAGCTGTGTGCCTGCAGGAGTGAACAGGAGAGCCTTTCATCCCTTGAGGAAATATTCTAAAAGTGACCCTGTGCTCCTGCATTGCCAGCTGCCTCAAGGTGACTGTTTTCTCTTTGATTGTGTAATGGTTCTTTAAAAGAAAAACTTTTTAGAAATTTGGTAAATTGAACCTAGTACCTGCAGAAATCAGCTACTGTTTCCCAACAAGCACTTACATAATAGTGCTTTGCCAAACCTTCTCCACCTAACTCCTTAGTCTTGCTGCTCTTTATGTTTTCACATTGTAAGAACAGGGTCTGGGTATGAGGGAGGGGTGGTGGAAAATGAGGATGGAGAGCACACAGGACTCCTCAGTGCACTAACATCTAAAATCTTACTAGTGCAGTTGTCAATGTGAGCAGTTTAAAGAAAAACTGGCTTGGGAATTTGGTATTAATCTATAAATTCACTCCCCTTTTCTCAATCCTCCAATCAGCACAAAAAAAACCCAAAAACTCAACACAACCCATGGTGGAGAGTCAATGAAACTGCTTTGGTATCAGTGACCTAATTCTGTTGCTGTGGGAAAACTGGTAATGTGACTATACAGTCTGTGATACTGCTGACAATCTCGAAAAACATACCAGAGGTCTTGCAGTTTTTACTAGAGGATATTGAAATCCCCACAGTAGCTGCTGATACATACCAGCAGTCAAAATGTAAGTGCCAATGGGGCATGCTAATAACAGCTGTTTATTCTGGATATTGGGAGCATGCCTAACTGGATTTCACTTGCTGTTTTTTGTGGAATGTTTTCATGGCTCTGCTGTATCATGTGCTTTGACTTGGCCTCTATCAACTTCGACCATAGCAGCCCAGAGAATCTGCTGCTGAAGCAGTATTACACAGAGCCTATTCACAGCTGTGAAAGCAGGGTGTTTCTGCTGTACAGAGACCCCATGTCAGAGGTCTTTGGAAGATTTAGGCTCAGTGTCACTGAGGTTGGGTCTGTTCAGCAGTTAGATCTGAGTTAGTCACAAGTGCTACAGAAAAGGAACTCACTGCAGCAATGGAATTTGCTTCAAGTTAGTGCTTTTCTTGTTGGGAAGTTTTGCATCTCCTCCTGGCCTTTTTTTGTCTGAAGCCATCATGAAAGTGCTTCTTGAATAATCTGTAGGTATGGTTTTGGGGTGGTTTTGTTGTTTTTTTTCTTCCTTTTAATGATGCTGAAGTTTGGTAACTTGTTTACATCAAAGGCCGTGAAATTGATTCTGTATTACCTTTTGTAACTGCAAGGTAATTCTGAACGTTTTGCTGTAGGTTTTTGGGTTTTTTTCCATTGGATTTCTACTTTGTAGTATTACTAGCTTCCAGCTTGAAAGGTAGTTATTTTCAGGTACAACTTGTCCTGCTGACTGCTAGTAACTAAAAGTTATCAAGAGTTAGGAGAGATCATAAAAGCCTTCTTCTACCTTTATGTTTACATTAATGCTCAACACACATTTCAGGTCTCTTCAGATCTGAAACAAGAGAAAGGAACCGATGTACACAAAATGACAAAGAGCTTTCCAAAGGGGAAGAGTCCCTCCAGACCCTCTGATATATAATATGCACTTAATCAGAGCTATATATGATTATTTTACAGGCATTTTGTGTAAACCCAGTAGAGTGAGCCTTCCATACCACTCTGACCATGCCAGGCTGTTAAGTTTTACACGGTTAAACTATACACTGCATCCTCATTGCATCAGGAGAGGAATCTCCGGGAATATCATGAACTATATGGATTGTTTACTTTGTTTCATCTTTGTCTTCAGAGACAGTGCTCAGCTGTGAAACTGCAACACCCAGTGACATAAATCCTCTGAACGCTGTCACCCTGCGGAAGAGTTCAAGAGCAACAGCTGCGAGGGGAAGACCCCACTCTCTCATAGACTATAAGTCTTATATGGACACTAAACGGCGTGTGGCATGGATCCTGGAGCAGTCCTCCTGCAGCATGAGCCCAGATATACATGACTTAGTGGAAAATATCAAGTCTGTTTTAAAATCAGATGAGAAACATATGGCAGAAGCTGTCAGCAGTGCAACTTTCCTTGAGCAGGTAGTTTTATTACTTGTATGTATCAGGTGATGTGGAAAGCCACTGCCCCTGGTTTGGAAGTAAAAGTTTACATTTGCCAGTCTGAGTTTTTGGACCAAACTGGCTTCATTCAGCACTTTCATTTAGGGAATGTGTGAGAGGCTATGACATTTCTTGCTCTATCAGCCAGAAGCCAGAGTATGTGTGTATTTAAAAACTGAGTCAATCTTCTGTTGAGGAATCATGAAGTGTAAATAACATGACAGCATTTTATACTGAGTGTGGCAGGGGAGAGGGAGAAGATGTTATAAGTAAGTGCTTGCTATTGCAAACCAGAAGGAATGGAGGCTGACAAGCAAATTTTTATGTCAACCCACTAGAAGCAACTTTTTGTGATTGGCTCCCAGGATAAAAATAAGACCTAGTACTAAAGAAAGAAGAGCAGAAAATGGAAAATAAGTGCTAACATTAATGGAATGAATATCCAGAAGTTTCAGACACTGCAGACTTCATCAAACAAATGTTTTGGTAGCTTACAGACCATTTGGGTAGATGAATTGATTCATGCATAGCACAAGTGATTTGCTATGACAACTCGTTTTGGTTTGTGTTCTCATGCAAAACGCATCAGTGTCATTTAGGCTCTGCAAATAAAGTGGGATTTCCCACTGCAGCCTTCAGGCAACAAAAAAAATCCTTGACAAATTTGATAGAAACAGGAGGGAAAAAGACTCCTTATGAGAATTTAATATATCACACAGGCCTGAAGGTTATTACAGTTCGGTGGCTTCTGCAAGGAAGCAACATTTAGGTTCCTTCTAACATATGACATGACATAGGTTGGAGTGAGAGAATTCCTGTGCACCTTCGAGAGGGAAACCAAACCAACCTAACAAAAACCCAACAAGCAATAACAAAATAAAAAATTACCCCACTGCTTTTCCCATACCTTCTTGGCAAATGCCAGGGGGTTTATAGCTTTTTTAATTATTCTTTACACATAACAGTCAACACTACAACTAGCTTCTTCCTAGTTGGGTAAAAAACTATTTTAATGGAACAAGAGCTGAAAACAAAACTGATTTAAACTTTTCTTTTTAAAGGTGATGACACCTTCCCAGCAAGCCGTGTCATTGAGAGGCCGTGCATTACCTTTTAGATTGCATCCTGGATTGCTGTACCTGGAGAGCTGTGGTGACCTGAGCACTTTCACCACAGAGGGAGAACAGCTAGCAGAGAGGAGAATCCAAAGAGCAGAACATGAACGGCCTCACAGTGTTGTTGGTGTTGTCAGGGAAACTGTACTTTGAGCTAGCTTTTTGGTTATTCCTCAGCAGAGCATTTCTGTCAGACATATACATACTGTAGAAGAAAATCATCTCTGGCAAGTGGGTGGATGGGTTTGTCAATAATCACCTCCTTTTTTTAATATTCTTATGCAGACTCTGAAGGGGAAATCATTCTACAGAGAGTATTAAGCAGATTGAAAGCTTTATTGGGCTCTCAGCTGTAGCTCATCTGTTTGTGATACATTATTGCCCTGCATCTCTGTGAAGTTTGGTAACAGGTAGTTGTGGGGTATGATGATACATTATCCTTGTGGAAGGAGCTGTCAAAAGCAGTATTGAAGAACTTGGCAAATTTTTGGTAATTTGGTTTAAATTAAAATCTCCTATAGTAAAATGGAGACCTTCAGATACAAAGTAAAAAAATGGTGTACAGAATTCTTAAATTACTCTTTATAAAAGAAGGGTGTTGATGTGCACATTGTACTAAAAATAATAACTGTCTTGAAGAAGCAGTCGTTTGGCTCACTGAACCTCTCACTTAATGGCAGAACGATATTTTTGTCTTAATCATGGAACAACATCCAAACCCAAAAGCACAGGTGTTTTCAATAGGTGGTGTGGGCTTGTTACTCTCCCGGGAAGAAAGGCACTCTCTATAGTTTAATTTTAAATGCTGTTTATTACAGCAGGTGCTATGAACAAAAAAGATAATATAATTTTATATTCCTTCAGGTGCTAGGATCACCACACTATGCAGCATGAAGCAGGGCACAAGTTATGCACATCCCATCCATTTGACTCCATTTAGGTAATCTGAAGTAATTAAAAATTTTCTTAGAAAACAATTATGTTCATCACTTCTACTATCAAACAAAAGGGCTGTTCACATGGGACCTTACTGCTGCACTTCCAAAGGCAGGGACACACAGGTATGCTAGGTGGTATTTATCATTCTGTGTAAATGGTAAATACCATTACTCAAACTGGGGCTGCCTGCAGGCTCCCTTCTTATCATCAACCATCTAAATTTATTCTGTGGCCAAGGGACATTGCTGGAGGTCCACCTGTAGGAGCAGCACAAAGCACAGCACAGGCCTGGCTCTACTCAGGTGACAGGCACGTGGATCACAAACTCTTCACATACCATGGTTGTAGGTCAGGATTGCTCCACATGCTTCTGCACTGAACATTTATTTAAGTTACAGCTCCAGCCCTGACACTGACACTGTCAGTCCACACAGGTCACCAGCCTCATCTCTTCAGCCTGCAAGGCACCATAAGATGCTGGAAGTGGGGTGGGGTCTGCTTGTCCTCTGTGTGGAGCCAAACCGCTAAAACACTGAAGGAGAGGGCAACAAACATATCCCCTCTAAATACAGCAGATCTGTGAAATTTTTGTCTGTACGGCTAAGCTAAGGGATTATGTTTATCTACTGAAATGCAGAAAAGTTTCTAACACAGGCATTGGTATGTACAGCTAATGGCAAGAATAGGAGGACGGAGGGTTGATACACAGGGAAATGCAGAAAGCAAGCTCAGCCTGTCTACTGCCTACTACCCTTTATTTGAGACTTACCAATTTCTTCTGTCATTTAAGCAAATAAGATGAAATACATCATTCTCTCATGTTGATGGTATTTGTATTTCATGTTATGAACAGCCACTAAATGACTGAATGCCCATGTTTAGTTTTCTTCTGAATCAGCTGTGGCATATATTTTCATTTCTGTGGTTTCAAAGTACTCATGACACTCTGAGGCACAGAAAATCCTATGAAGCTTCACCAGAGGAAACACTCCCTTGATGATTTTTTTTTGTTGACTTTCAAATATAATCATATTTTTCATAATCTCTCATACAAATATTTTTAACCTTAGCACAGGCAGTCCCACAGTTAGTTCTAGGGACAGACATACTACAATTCTACTTTTTATTTATTTAAATAGTGTTAGGTCTTTAATAGTAAACCATGCTGATGACATTTGAAGGAAAACAGTGATTTCAGAAATTACTCTTAAGTGTGAAGAATTTTTATCAAAGCCCCGTTTATGAAAAATTCCTATTTAAAGTTATTCAATCAATGAAACAGTATTTCTGTCACAACCACAGTGGCATTTCACATAGTAAAAACTGGGATGCTACCTTAGAATAGGAGTCTGTTTTGTTGAGGAGCACTAGTGTCATGTATTGCCTGAAAAGAATGCTGTTTTAAAAATAAAGCTAACAGCATTACTTCACAACTGCAGAAACACAAACAGAATTACTCCAGACTAAATGGCAAAAAAGAAGTTCAGTCACCTAATTATGTATGCATTCAGCATTGGCAAGTCAGCCTCTAGGTCAGTATGAGCAAATTCTCAGCCTTGTCTGAGGTATTTTTGTTTTGTAGTTTATTGTTGCAAATCTTACAGACATTAGCGCTCTGTTAAATAAAGGAATGTAGCACAGTAAATACATCACAACAAAATGACTGGCCAGAAACCCCCTACCCTGCCTCATCCAAAGCATAAAGCCCACTCTTCTCCCCTCTGTATCCCCCAAATCAAACAAGCACAGCTTCATTAGAGAGGTCAGAGACCTGTGGCAGAAAAACATCAGAGTAATTACATTCAGTAGATGTGCAATATCAACATTCCAGGCTCACATATATTTATATATATATTTATATTTTTATATAGAGATAATTAAATGTTTACAAAGAACAATATTGTTACAAATACAATACTATGCTTTTCCCAACGCTTTACAATAATTTCTATTCATCCTCTTTACAGAACAGAAGTACAACTTCATAGTCTAGGTACTGTGCTAAATATATACAAGAGATCTCAACCATGTTGCTGTCTTGAGAAATAAATTTCTTTTAGAAAAGAAGGAGAACTAGCAAACTTGGAAATCCAAACTGAGACTCAAACAAGATTCAAAACAAACATGAAACTTCTAAAAAATAAAAAATACAAGGGATGTTTCATCCTTAATGTAAACACTGAAGAGTTACTTAGACTGTATGAAGCAGCAAGGATGAAAGAAAAATAATTCAGGTCTGTCACTGAAGAAGGAATGTAAACCTTTGAAGGAATGTTCCTTTGCATCTGTTAAAAATCCCCATATCTGATCTATCAAACTGCTGCAACAGTCTAGAGAACAGCCAGCTTTCCCTTTTGAGTTCCATTTTCTTGAAACTCTTTCCGTTTACAGAGTAAAATGGGATTGCTTACAAGACTGTTCTCAGAAGTGTGCACACTCTATGGACCTCTCAGTTTAGAAATTTTATGCACATACTATAACTAAAAAAATGAGATTTTTTTGCTAAGCTCTGGTCCTGCAAGCATTCATTTGCTTAATGTTAAGCACCTATTTAGGATGAACAGTAACTTCACAAACTGCTGGCTGCAAGTTTTCCAAAGAAAACAGTTGTTTCTTCTCTAAATATATTTGCATGTTCAGATCTTCATCATTTCCCAGTGAAGTGCGCTAAGGACTTCACCACATCAGCTAGACAGAATTACAGAAACAAGTGAAGTGGAGGGCATACATATAGCAGGTACCAGGAGCATGATGACTGTGTCTTCAAGAGTTCACTAAGTTTCCTCAGGCAATGTATGGAAAGGCTGCACTGTATATAATCTTCTAAATTGTACATGGTTATATACCATATTTACATTTATTACTATATATATGGAAAGTTCTAGGAAAAAAGGTTCAAATTGCCATAAACCAGATGCCTACAGTTAAACAATATACTCACAAGCAATTAATTATCTTGTTGCATCTGTGAGGCAGCAGAGTTAAGTACTAACCTGGAATACTAACACCATTCTCTTGTGCAATCTGCTATTCTGGAGCCTTGGATTAAATTATATAACAACAAGAAATGCAGTAAAATCAATTCATCATACATTAATTTCAACACTAAAACATATCCCCTTACTACAACAGTTTATGCATCACTTCAATATGTCCCTTAAATATCTGCTTACCACAGAAATACAGTTTATCCTCTAACTCTGATCAGATTGAGGTTATCCATGGTTTTAGAAAGCAAAAAAACGGACCCCTGACAAGAATGCTCAGTGGTTCTCAGCAGTGTTGGCAGCAAGCACACATGCACACATCCACTTCCATGAATCCCCATAGCAATGTCTAGGATCACCACTGGACTGCAAGCAACGCTTACATTGCACAGCTCACGTCACAACAAGTGACAAACAAGTGACTATGAACAACACCGCATTTGCAAAGCAGAAGTGGCATGTGGCTGTGTGTCGTCTGCTCTTCTTTTCATCTCACTGAGCCTTTCCATCACAGCAAAACACAGCACAAACTGTTTCTTTAAAAGAAATCAACATTCTAGCCTGGATTAAACGCATGGTTCAACCTCAGTATAAACACCAGTATACAGTCCTGAAAAAAGTAACTATAGAGAATGTAGAATTCTCTCACTAGGAAGAAAAGACACTGTTTCTTTTTTATTTTGAACCCTCTTAAAAAAAAAACAAAGAACCCAACCCAGCCCCCTTTTCCCCTTTTGTCTCTAGCATGCAACTTAGAGGCTAATCAAATACAAGATTTCATATATCCCTACAGTTAATCATCTTCATACAAGTGCATATAGTACACACATATCTCTTGTAAGTGCCATACATGTGGGGAAAAAAATCACAAGCTAAATTATATAACAAAATAAATAAGTTTATTCCTGCCTCATCCTTTCCACTGTTATCTATATCATGAACTAAACAGGAAGTCAATAAAATTAGACAGGTCTTTGGACAAAAATATATGTTGAAACTGGCTCAGAGAACAAAATTACTTAGAATAGTCTGCAGATCTCTTATATTCAAACTTCATAAATAGGAAGCACAATTTTAAAAATGTCTATATACACTGGCACACATGGCTATGTGCACCAAAATTGTAATTAAGAGCCTAGAAAAAGTGTAGCTATTCAGCAGATCCCCTCACTATTTTTCTTGTGGATATTTAAAGATTCTCCCCCCACTTCTTTAACCTCTAAAATCAAGAAGGGACTATAAAAGACAAAGCAGAAGAAAACCAGGAGATAGAAATCTGGGGGCAGAGAGGGGGAGGCAGCTGTTAGTAATGCCTCCCAAATTTCTAAGTGCAAGTAATGCAAGAATAGCATGTTTCAGGAACTTATGGAGTATATTTTGGAGTCCTACTATGATGAAGAATTGATGACAGAGGGGAATTGTGTATTTGGACAATTCATTTTACAACAGCAGCATTTACTGAGTCTTCAGAAGCAGGCAATTTTTCCTGAGGGCAAAACAATCCTTTTGGTATTCTACTTTCCCCACAGACACAAACCTTTAGTACTGAGCTTGGTGCCTGTGGGAAAACAGGGCAAGAAAAGCAAAGTCATAGGCAAGATATCCAAGAGAACACTTTGTACTCTATACTTCTCTGTTTGGTAAAGTCATCTTTCATTCAGCAACATTTAATTTACTTGGTTTATAAAATTATAGCCACAGAAATAAAACTGATAATGTAGCATGAAATAGAGCCATCTGTGAATACTGCTGTAACCTATGCTGCTGTTATTTCCCCGTTTTGCATGTGGAGCTGTATGAAGTTTCACTTGTAAAAAGATGCAACCAAAATAGTTCCAGAAATACATTTTGCCCCTTACCAAAATGCAGGGAAGTGGTGGGAAGAAGAGGAAAAAGGGATGAAGGAGAGAGAAACAGTGTATTTGTGTCTAAAAACTGGGGAGAGAAAAAGAAATGTCTTTGCAGACACACAAATGCAGCACTAGAGAGACAAGCACTAATGAGGAAAAACACCTTCCATGCACACTGTGGAGGTGAGGTGTCAGCTTCAAATGTAAACTGGTTGCTCTTGTGCAGTCAACAGTCTGTACATGGCAGCTGGCATAGTCTTCATATGGATCTAGAGGAAATAAGCCAAGTTAATTATGTTCCTTAACATCCACACCTCAAGTGAAGGACCAATATAAGGTCATAAAAGGCAGAAAAAAGGTAAAACTTAACAGTTTTCATATGCTTATTAAAGTATTGCAGGTGATGATATCATGAAACGATATGTTAAGTATTGATGAACTGTCTAAAATTGAAGACACTTCATATTTTCAAGGTACAGTTCTTCTAAAGCATAGAACTAGGGAGCAAAAAATGAAAGAAATGCTGTGCAGGCTTGGTCTCACTTTAGCTTTTTGGATTTGATTAGCAACAGGCCAATAGAGATAGAACCACAGAATTATGGAACAGTTTGAATTGGAAGGGACCTTTCAAGATCATCTAATTCAAACTGCCCTGTTGCAGGTATCAACATTTGTCACTGGAACAGGTTGCTTCGAGCCCCATCCAGCCTGGCCTTGAACACTTCCAGAGATGAGGCATCCACAGTTTCTCTGAGCAACCTGTTCCAGTGGCTCACCAACGTTTATAGTGAAGGATTTCTTCCTATGCCTGATTTAAATCTCTCTCTCCATTTTTCTTAGAAGCCCCCTTTATACATTAAAAGGCTGCTGCCAGGTCTCCTTCAGGCTCCTCCAGGAGCCTTCTCTTCTTCAGGCTGAACAACCAAACCTCTTTCAGCTTTTTCTCACAAGAGAGGTTTGTTTGACCCTTTTCATGGCCTTCATCTGTATCTGCTCGAGCAGGTTCATGCCTTGTTTATGCTGAGGGCCCCAGAACTGCACACAGTACTCCAGCAGGGTCTCACAAAAACAGAATACAGAGGGAAAATCACCTCCCTGTTGGCCACACTATTTTTGATGCAGCACAGGATATAGTTGGCTTTTAGGACTGCAAGTGCCCATTCCAGGCTCATGTCCAACTTTCCTTCCACCAAGTTCCTCTCTTCAGGGTTATTCTCAATCCCTTCAGCCCTAGTCTCGATGTTGGAGATTGTCCAGACCCAGATGCAGGACCTCGCACTTGGTCAACTTCACAATGGTTACATGGGCCACTTTTCTAGCCTGTTCAGGTCCCTTTCCTTTAGCACCACTGATCTTGATGTCACCTTCAAACTTGCTGAGAGTGTAACTCAATCCCACTATGTCACCAGTGGAGACATGACAGACAGAGTGCTGGTCCCAGTACAGTTCCTTGAGAGACACTGCTCGTTACTGGTTTCCACTGGTTGTTACTGGTAACAGCAGTGAACTGTGCTATACTGCCTAGAAACATTGCTGGTTCTTACCTCACCAACAGCATTTGAGAGGATGTGAACAATTTTCTCATGGGGTGTTGCTACAACGCTCTGCCCATTGATTTCAATGATCCGATGGCCAACACGCACACCTCCTCGCTCTGCTATGCCTCCTCTCATAAGGCTACAGATCTGGAAGAGACAGGACAAATTTATCATGGGCTGGATAAGGAACAGAGACTTTTGATTACCCATTTTTGCCTGCAAGATATGAATCAACATTTAAACACACACTTGCAACAACAAATTCTAAGATGCAATCAACTGCTGACTCAAGTAGGTAATGGATATTCTCTTCCAAGAGGAGAACAAACTGTCAGAAGAGGCTGTTTCTGTTAAACATTACATGTCTTGTGGTTTGGAAATTTATGAGTGTAAGAAGGACCTTAATTTAAGTATGTTCATTAAGCAGATGCCTTACAACAAAAAGGATCAAGAACAGGCTTTTTCTTCTGAGATCATGTAATGGCTTGGTTAAGGACATGTATGATGTATGCTGAAAGCAGACTCTTCCACACATTTTTGTTTTGTAAGCTGAAACAACTTTTTTATTCCTCTGGCTGACTTTAAAGTTGTGAAGTAAGTAGAGACAAAAAGTAATTCTTATTAACACAACTATTGTATCTCAGACACTTAACAAATGCAAAATCCTGCTTGCAGAACAGGAGAAAATAGCAGCTTCCCTCTTCTCACATTGAAACTTACCCACAAATGGAGAGGACGTTTCATGTAAGATAAAGCTTGATCAGAAACTGTGGAAGCTACTTACAATCCCATTCTGAACACTGAAGCCCAACTGATATCTGAGGTCCGGTCTTCTGATCAAGACTGTGGTTACTGGAGGACATCTAACTATGTTCAGTTTAACCCGGGCCTGGTTTTTCAAACCCTGAAAAAAATACCAAATTGAGAGTTAAACATGTAACACCAGCAGAAGAAGAAAAGGTGTTAGAACAATGACATGGGAGCAGCCTTGAATAAATAGATCTTTGTATGCATTGTACCAGAGTCTGATCACTGAATGCCAGACAAAAGCATCAGAGTATTCAGTGAGAGGAGTGATATAACATCAAATTTTTCTTGCCAAAAATCTGGCACAGTTGTTTTAGGAAAACTAGATTCCTGTTGGCAATTTCTTCATTTGGCAACAGAAATAATGCATAAAAGGAATATTAAGCAGGTCTATGCAGCTCACAAAAAAACGTCAGTTACTTTTACATAAGTAGCTAAGTTAGTTACAAAATGGTTGCATCCCTAGTGAAATATACTAAATTCTGTCAAGCAAACAGCAGGTCCTCCTTGTATCATCCTTGCATAAGCAGTACTCATAATTTCCATTACTCACAGAATCACAAGATGGGTAAGGTTGGAAAGGACCACAGAGGGTCATCTGGTCCAACCTCCTGCTCAAGCTGGATCATCCTAGAGCACATGGCACAGGATTGTGTCCAGAGTGCTGAGCTCAGCTTGGCTCATGTTTGATAGTGGCTGCAAGACAATTGAACAGGTGTCTGAACACAAAATGAGAAAGCTCACGGCTCTGAGAACTGCTTGTACTCCACACTCAGGAGAAAGAAGTTCTGAACTCCACCTCCTCCATGACTATGAACTCCTCTACTCTGGTGAGGAATTAACAATGCACCTCACCTCAAGGAACATTCACTTTCTATAGGCAGGTCTTGACAACACCACACACTGTAGAGGACAGGGACTTCTCAACATGAACTACGCTGTGGGCATGATGTTTATGGAAAAGTCTAAGGAGCTTTTGGCTCAGTGTTCTAATCCCAGAAGGTAGGAGCCATGCAGAGTACTGGGGACGCCCATTTCTATGAGGAATTTAAGTGTCTAACTTCAGTCACCTGAATTCACTCAGGATATATGCCCAGAACAGACTTGACATCATCATGCTCTTACTTCCCTGATGAATGTGCAAATTACTTCCATGTATTCCTTGGGGGGAAAAAAATAATGTGGTCCCTAACAAAAATTATTTTAATTTTAAAGAAAGTGCATATATTTCATAAGTGGCTAATCTTTAGTAGTACACAGACTGGTAACATAAACTGATCAGAAACAAAAAAATGCATATTTTGACTCCCTTTTTTTGTTTTTCTAGTTCCTGAGTATAGTTCCGATAGTAGCAAACACCAGATGCTTCTGAAAAAGACAGAAGTAGCATAATCCTATTAGGGAATAGCCACAACACATGGAAAGCATCTTCCAAGCTCTGTCAGTTTGCAATTGGTTTATGGTAAATTAGGAGCAGAGATTACATCCATAATACTGAATTATCTTGTTTGAAGTGCTTGTGACATATGTTTATCCACATAATATAATATTTTCATAGGCATACTTCCAGCATGCTAAGGAAATCTGAAATCTGGGAGATTTCTACCACATTTAATGATCTGCGCATAGATCATTCATATACATTTGTTTCCAAAAGTGCTATAAGAATAACTCCAGATATGTGGTTATGAAGACCTGCAAACATACAGATTATCTTCTCTTTAAAAAGAAAAAAAAAAAAAGGCTGGCAGTAAGTACCAGTGAAGAAGAGAAAGGCCTGCAGCAGCTGGAAACAGCAAAGCTGATTGCTTCTGTATTGAGAAAGTACTGATGAGCAAAACAAAAACTCCATCTGAATAAGGGAAGTATAACTTATTGCAGTTTCAGAAATAAAAATTATGTGGGATAGGAAACAATCACAAACAAAAAGAGCCTAAATTTGCAGGGAGTTTTGTTTTGACAATGCTGGCACAAAGATCTTTAATATGATTATTTTTTCTTCCTTTCTTTACAGATGTAAGACTATTTTTGCGATATTTTCAGTATGTCACACAGGCTATCATTTCTACCCACTGAATCTAAAATGACTGGTTTGGTGACTTATGCACCTATAATTTATCAATATTAACATTTAGGGAAGCCTGAACGGGAAGTCTTTATAACACACATCTTAGTTCAAGTATTAAGAAATAATCCATAAAGAAAAAAAAATTAACGTAGTACTTTTTTTACTTTTTTTTACCTTGTAAACAGAAAATTTATTTTGAATTAAAAAAATACAAAGTGAAAGAAAAACGTTACATAATACAACGTTACCAAAAAGTTGCCCAACTGACTAAGTCTAACAGATACATTTCTAAAAATCACAGAAGAATGTCTGTATAATGTACTACCAGCATTACATTATGTGTCTGCGTGTCATGACCTGCAGAGCTAGGCAGGACGATTTCAATAAATAACTAATAAATAACTAATGAGCTTTGTCTCAAACGCTGTCTAGCTATGTATCTTTCCCATTCTTTCAACTCTGATGTTCAAATATTTATTCCTTTATATGCTACAGCTGCCCCAGACACTGTTCAGTTCCAGATGACCTGCAAGCTTTTCACTTTCACAAACTTTGCTGACAACTAGAAGCTCCTCCAATTAAAATATCCCATTCATGCATATGAAGAGAAGCATCAAATAAGAGAAGCACTTTCAAATAACTTGGGCAAAGACGCCACTGAGGGTATGTTTTTAAGCCAAAGTTTTAAAGCTTTAAAAACAGGTATAAACAAACAATAACAAAAAAAGCATTAACTCTATTTCATGCAAATATTGAGAGGTATCTGACAGCTGGTAAGGCTAATGACAATACTAGGCACTTGTACCTCCCTTTGTGATATAAAATTTCAAGTGTGTATCTGGTAATATCTTCCTTCTGCACAAAATACTCCCTTGTGAAGTTGTGCAGTGGATGTTGTCACTCTGAACTTCTTTAAGCCTTTTGAGGATGTCTTTCAAGACAACCTCATAGCTAAGCTCAGGAACCAGGTGGTGAGGTGGATTGAGAACCAGCTGAATGGCAGAGCTCAGAGGACTGGGATCTGTGGCACAGATCTATTTGTATGCGTGTATCAAGCAGTGTCCCCCAAGGTTCAACACTGCACCTAATCTCTGTACCCCTCTTTGTATCAGAGATGGAGTACCTCCTGAGTAAGTTCACTGATGACACAAAAGCTGGGAGGAGTGGCTGATATCCAAGTGCTGTGCAACCCTTCAGAAGGACCTTGACAAGCAGGAGGGGTGTGCAGAAAGGAACCTTTTGAAATTCAACAAGGGCAAATGCAGGATCCAGCACCTGGGAAGGAATAACCCCAGGTCCCAGCACAAGCTGTCCACAAGCCAGCAGTGCTCCTGTAGCCAATGTTATCCTGGGGTGCATCAGGAAGAGCACTGCCAGCAGTCAAGGGAGCTGATCCTGCCCCTCTGCTGAGCCCTGCTGAGGCACATCTGGAGTGCTGTGTCCAGCTCTGGGCTCCTCAGCACCGCAGGGACATGGAGCTCCTGGAGGAGGCAGGTCTTGTCAAGGGCTATCATTAGGGGATCATTAGGAGCACTTCACTTAGGAAGAAAAGGTTGACAGTTGGAGTCAATGACCTTAGAGGTCTTTTCCAACCCATAAAATGCCACAGTTCTGTGAAAGCTGACGGAGCTGGCCCTCTTCAGCATCAAGAAAAGACAACTGAGAGGGGACCTCATCAATGTGTCTAAGTATCTGAAGGGAGGATGTCAAGAGGATACAGTTAGGCTCTTTTTAGTAGTGCTGAGCAATAGGATGAAAGGCAAAGGGCCAACACCAGAATGCAGGAAATTCCACCTGAACATGAGGAAGAATTTCTTTCCTGGGAGCGAGACTGAACATAGGAACAGATTTTTAGAGAAGTTTTGAAATCCCCTTCTCTGGAGATATTCAAAAGTCATGGATACACAATCTTGAGTAAGGTGCTCTAGGCAACCCTGCTGAAGCAGGGAGGTTGGATTATACTCTTTCAGTGGTCCCAACCTTACTCATTCTGTGGTCCTGTGTGGAGCCAGAAAATTGGTGTAGCATAATTCACACTGTTTTTAAAGATCATGAAATGGAAAGTGCTACACAAACATTTGTAAATAATTTTCTTCAGGGTTTTATACCTTCTGCTCTTCAATTATGTCATCATTTTAAAATATGTAGCTTTCAGAAACATTTTCCCTACCTTTATAATGCTCTGACACGTTGAGAGTGGTAAACCAACCAAGCTGGTCCCATTGATTGACATGATCTGGTCCCCTATGTTCAGCTTCCCAGACTTCTCTGCCGGTCCTCCATGCATCATGTTGGCTATGATAACTGTAGGCAAAATGGATCCCCAGCCAGACTCCACAATCACCACACCTAGGATTTCTCCCTTTTGCTTTTCAATGTAAACCTATATAGTAAGAAAAAGTGTTTAAAAAAAGTTTATTTTGCACCCATGGAACTAATATTATCCCCCTCCAAACATTCACAAAACCAACAAATATACCCTTCATTTGCAACCTGTCTTCGTAATTCAAAGGCAAAACAAGATAGGGTACATGTTTTGCTACCTTTCATTTGTATTCAAACATTAAATGATACACAATACAGACTTAGTGCAAAACACCTCTCAGAAGTCATTTCTGTATATGAGCAGAAGAAATTGCAGTGAAAGAAACCTTGGTGCCATGGGCTTTGGCGTACAAAGCTAAATACGAAGAGATTCCAAGAGTTTACAACTTTGCATTAAGCAAGCTGCAAAGCCTTCTGTAACATACAATTACTTAAAACCTGGAATCAGTCATGTTCATAAACATCGGTGCTTCTATAAATTTTATGTTGCTTACTGTATATTTTTAAACTGTATTAATCTGTTAATCTACTTTTAGTAAGCTTACAAATATGAGAATTATTTGGTAAAAAGAGCAGAAACAGATGGTAAGTGAGTTGACTGCTGATAAATTTGGGGTTCACTGTTTGCCTTTGAAACAGAACTGATGAAAGGTGTCCTATTAGGGAGGATATTCTAGACCAACTGAGATAATTCAGAGGAAGTATTAATAGTTTTTTAATTTCTGCCAACACAGGCCTGCAACTGGTAAAGAGCAGCTGAATACTTGTGGGGAAAAAAAAAAAGGATACATACATCTTTGCAATTTTCAGATTTGGAGAAGTGAATCAGATCATCATTGTACATGTCCTGGGTATTAAGCAAGTCACTATATTCCTTCTGGCTAAGGTCTTCTGGGTTGATTCCATTTGCCCTCAGAAATTCTTGGTAGGCCACACTAAATGCTTGACCTATGGACTGTGCAATCAGCTGTGCCTGTAGCAGTTCCCAGAGAAGGGAAAAGAAAAAAAAGTGAAACAGTCTGATGATCATGTCAACTGACACTTTCTGTTACAATCACAATGTAAAATGGATCATCAAGTTGATGAACCTACAAGGTATGGCAATTCAGTCTAAAAAATATTTGTGCCTTACAAATTAAAGACCCACCAAATGTGAACACATTCAGCTCTGCTGTGAATCTAATTCAGTAAGCAATTATAAATTACAAATATGAGAAAGAAAGACATCTTTTCACATGTAAGAACTGCTAATATGAGTGTAATGGTAGAGCCACGGCAGTGACTGTGGCATGCAACTACAATTCTTCCCACACATGCTGCTCCCAGATGGCTTTCCCTTCCAGCAGAGGCAATGCCATTCTCTGACAAGCCATCAGTGAAAATTAAAATTAAAATTAAAACAACCACATTTGAAAGTGTATTTCCAATTCCTACCTCAGCCTCAGACAAAAAAGGAAAAAAGCAGCAAATAGTGACCAGATCAAGTCCTTGAAGTAACTGCAAATGGTCATACGTATCTCCTTCTTCACCCTGCTACCACCTTCAGCCTCTATCCCCTATACTTATTTCCCTTCTTCCAACTCGCATGATCCTGCCAGTTCTCTGCCTCTTTCTTACTTCTTCTGTCCTTCGTAGGCACTCTCTCACACCTGCAGCTTCCCACAGTCTTATCTGCACCCAAAGCCACCAAATGCACCACTCACTACACTGCATTGCTCCCACCGTGAGCTGTTTTACTTCTATAGGTGTGGGAAAGACACTGAGCAGCAGGCAGACGTGGGGAAAGCTCTGTGCCAAGCAAGACCAGAGAGATGCCTGCCTTTGACAAAGCATTCATGGTAAGGCAAGTAACAGGCAGGAGAGGAAAGCACAGCATGGTGCAGAGTACTGCTGTGGAGCAATTCATAGAATGAGCGCTGTGTACTACACAGGAGGTGGCTGTGATGTGCACTGAAACACAGTGCTGGCCGTGGCAAAGGCAGGTAAAGAGAAATGGAGAGCTCCAGAGCTGACAATGGAGGCCTGGCAGAGAGCTAGTAATGAACGAATGCTGCTCAGGTGTACTTTTATACAGTCTGATGGCCATATTTAAAGTCCAGTTTGGTCCCTAATAAAGGAAAGATTCCTAATGCTGAAATAAAAATTTTATTGTATCTTAAACAGCTCAAACTAGCACTAAACCTGCTGATGAGAACAGCATGATTGCTGGTGCTGAGAAGACTAATATGTTGACTGGTAGTGTATTACCAAAGCTAAGACCAATCTAGTTTTGACAGCAAGAACACCACAGCAAGAAAATGGGAAAACTGCACCTCCATATCTCACTAACCTAAGTGAAGAGTGCAGACTTTACATTCTTAAACATGTATCATCACTCCAGGAGGAGATCAGCTCTCACTTAGACACCCAGCATTTGGACACATCACTAAGGTTCAACTCATTTAAAGGTACCCTCTAAATACAGGTGAACATCTGATGCTGTCCTCCTTAACAAAGACTCATCCAAGCAGAGACATGTTTTGGCCAACATCAACTTGCAGGCTTACAGCTTGTTTCACTTACTATGTAGATTCTGTAAAGTGCTCAGCTGCCCCAGAAACAGAAAATACAAGTTTTATAATATAAACAGGCTGTATTACTTTACTTGAGGTACAAAATCTTTGAAGCTGCCGTTTCCTTGCTGCTAACAAGGTGCTACAGTGCTTCCATTCTGACTGTAAGTCACTTCACTATTTGAGAAACATTTTGCAAGTTACCTGTGAGCTACAGACCATGACTAAGGAGAGTTGATATAATCTCAGCATATTTTCCCTGTCAATGAGCAATGCTTTTATTGGATCTACAGACATTTTACAGGCCAATTGGATTTACAGGCATAGAGAAGATCACACATGACACAAATACAATCTGATCCAAACAAACCAAAGATTAAGAAGCTCAAATTTTAGCTAACCAAAATAGTAACAGCAGCCTAGGAAACAGATCCAGGAAGTATGGATCATGCAAGGGGTCAGATCACCCCATGGTGAAGGAAAATAAGCCCCAGACTCTGGCACCTGACAGTTTGATTTCTTCTTTTTCAACTGGCCAGTAAAAGAGCAAGAAGTGTCTAAACTTGTTACTAGAAACACAGGAGCAGCAGCCTCACAGCAGGTAGCATGTCAAATGATATTAGGCAAAAAATGCACTGGCTACTCTATTTCACACCAGATTCTTAAAAGGCTTTGCAAAACAGCTTTACATGTTATTTTGTGGAAATAATCCAGAATTTTTATACTCTGTCAATTTTGATCCAGGATTACTTTTATCAGTGCTCGTCCTTTTCAACTTCAGCAGTGGATCATGTATATACATTCCTGTGCAATTGGATAATGTTTTCAGATACTGGTTTATGTAATGACACAGATTACATAAAATAAAATAATTACATAAAATCAGCTCCTTATTCAAGACAGCATGTCCATCTCAAAGGTCTTGCTGTTCACTGTAGATTGGAAGACACGTGAGTATTTTATAAGGAAAGAATATTTTCACTTACTTGACTTTGAGTATGTTAGTTTCCCAAATTATTAGGGCTAATCTGACTATGATCCTAAAAACTACATATCTAATAACTTTAATCTGGCAAGTTTGATTTTAGTTTTCAGTTACTGAAAGTTGCTTTTAAAATGTGCAGAAAATCAGCAAGTTATACACATTGATTGAGAATACAGGAGATCAAGTCCTGTGTACAGTAACTTAGGCCTGTGTAAAGTAACTTAACTGCATCATAGATTTAAATTTAGTGTCTCTATTAAGCATATTTTGGGATTGATGAAATTACAAACGTTCTTTGGTGGCTTTTGGATATAATGACAGCAACTACAGCCCCAACACAAACCTCCAAAAAAACAAAATCACCTTTCTGGTATGTATCAATGATTGATCATCAATACAAGACTTGAGATTAGAATTTCCCTATGAAAATAAGCACCTCTGATAGCCTTTCCCTCTCTTATGCAAAATTTGACCTGGTATTTGTAACCTGCAGCAACAGGACCCTCCTATCATAGAAATGCTTACTATAAACACCAATTTCCTGTGACACATCAGTCCAAACATAAAAATGGCAGGCAAGTTCCTCTGCTTAGATGAAATATTGGTTGCAGTTAAAAAGCAAACATGACCACTCACAATGGACTTTGGGCCCATGACAATGTGTTTACTTTTCCACTTCTAGAAAATTACAAGACAATGTAATTGCTTACATCCTCAGACTCAAAGACATGACAAATCATTTTGTACTGCCTCTTTCCATCTTGAGAGGGGTGAGATGCTTCAACATTATCTTGGGAGTTAGAGCGTGGCATTCGCCTACGAGCCATCAAAACAACTATATTTCCTATATCAGCAATGTAAGAAATGGTCCGCAGGGGATGATCCATCATGGTTTCCTGGGGAATAAGAAAACCAACATAAGCAGCTGCTTCAACTAAGTTCTTATTGCACATCTAGTATTATCAAAACACACAAATAGCTGTAAGATCTCTGTTAAGTGAAGTCTGTAATACCTGCCATGAATGAGGGGAGATACCAATAGAAACCAAGAGCCCCACTTTCCAAAAATAAAACAAAGATAAAGTTTTACAGGGTGTTTTTTCTGTGGAAAAGCACATCAAGAACTCAGTTGCAGAGCCTGCATATGCTGGGCATGTATGTATAGAGGACTATGAACAAATTATTGCAGCTAAACATTCTGGGCTACTGTGGGCACAATCAATATTTGATGCAGCATGGCTCAGAAGACGAAAGCTGACTGCAATTATCTTACCCCCAAATTCTAATTTTTTTCTACGGTCAGACACATCAGAGTAATTGCCTGTATGATGTGGCTTTTGACCATGGATTTCTGATTAGAGGAGAATATAAGAGCCAGCACATTTTAAAGACAAATTTTAACATGTAGGTGAAAGTCTATTCTAGTAGTCTACTACAACAATACTGACAAAAGTGTCTATGTCTATACCTGTGTGTCTGCATTCAGTACTTTTATTCTCTGTGTAGAAATGAAGAGGTCCACTTCAGTCATGGGTTGAGATTCACCTTCTGGAGCCTGCAAGTAAATGGATTAGAGTCAAATAAACACATTGGGTAACATACTTACTAATAATGATGTTAGTTCACGTACAGGGGTGCACTAAGACACAGTCACCAGAACAGCAATGCAGAATAGAGTATTAGACTGCAGAAGCAAAAGATAAACACAAAGATGTGGAAACTATATCATACACATGTGATAGTGAATTGGGTATTGTTTGAAAAAGAAGTTAACCTTATAAAAGCTTGCCTATTTTCCTGATTCAGTAAAATTATACCTGACTGCAACACAAATTATAAAGATTTCTAGAAAAGCAGTATGATTTTACCATTTTCTGCACACTATGAATGTCACTTCAAATAAGGTTTTCATACAAGCCATAGAAAGGCCTAACAGCATCTCCTGCCTGAGGAATTTCTATTTGGGCTAGCAGTGGCTGCCAAGGCCAATGGAAAAACCTGTACCACAGGAGGCACTGTTTGAGCTGTTCATAATGCAGTTCTGGCAAGAAGACCTCCACAGTCAGACATACTTTTCAAGCAGTAACCCACTTTAGAAGTAATATTTTGTTAATAGAAAGCAAACATTTGTAATATTTTTTAAATTACATTTGTTAAAAGGTAATTGAAAGCTCCACAAACAAAATTTATTACAAAGATGAGTCAATCTCAATATATTACTGTACGTATAGACATACATTTTTTTTTTTTGCATCCAGCAATTTGACATCTCTGTGAGCCAAACAAAGCATTCTTACAGAAAGATAAAATAAAAAAAAGAGTCTAAAAACTGAACAAAATCACACTTCATTTTAATCCATCATTTTACAAAGTTTAAACCTTTGCCATGTCAGTCCTGATTCTTTAATATGCATTTTGGGTACTGCCTGTAACCATTTGATAAATCCAATCTTTCTTCTATTTCTAACATGAAATGGCTAATGATAAGCAACAAAAAATGGCCAATCAGGCAACCGATTTCCCAAATATGTCAACTTGTATGGTGGCTCAGAAATAAATCTGAAAAAAACCTTGCTGGATGCAGAAAATAAAAACACAAAATAAAAAGAAAGGAAAAAACCCTCCCAGAAAACAAAAGAACAAGCATAACATCAAGCTGATGGAGTTTGTACTGCACCTTCTTCCTGCTTTTGGCTAATTTCTGGGCCATCTGCTTAGCATGGAACAAACAGAGACAGGAGAACAGTTAGAGAAGAACTTACAGAGACTCCAAGTCAAGCAGGAATCTACAAACTAACGTCAGGGCTCACAGACTACTAGCTGCTTTAAATTAGTCCCTGCTTAGATTAATTTCCTCTTTTTCTTTTTAGCTTAAAAATTATAAAATTTCATGTTTAGCGGAAATAATTTCAGAAATAAAAAGAAACAGCACCAAAAGAGTCAGGAAGAACACAGAAGGATGGGTTTTTTTCACTTAAAAAGTTACTTGCACCAAACAAGATTATTTTGTATGCAATTGTTTTGGTAGTGGGGAGAGTGGTTTAAGAAACAGAACAGAGTTCCTCTCACCGAAGTGTAAACTATGAGGTCATATCTTTTGAAGGCACGTCCAATGTAAAAGTTAAGACAAAAATTTTATGCCTTATTATTACAGCTTTGTTAGATCTGTACTTCAACAGACTTCAAAAAAATAACCTCCCTAACTATGCTACTTCTTCCTGGAAAAATAAAATGACAGAAGGTAACTGTCACCTTCATTTTCTCCTCCTTTGAGCAAATATATCTGTACCAATGCTCACACAGTGTCTCTGGTCAACTAATTTTCCTGTTACACCTACACAAAGATATGTCCACACTATCACATTTTTTTAAGCAAGCAGTGGAGCACGTATTTCTTTTACAAGAAGTTCCTACTAACAACCTAAACAAATGTAATTTTCATAGTTTTGCAATCATGAATTCAAACCAATGGTGAACTGAAATTTACAGATGTACTCACAGAAGGAACGCAATACTCAGCAGGCTGGCAGTTAGCCCTTAACTTCCAACAGTAACAACCTCTGTGCTAATTAATTTTACAGATGTGCTTGTGGTGGGAAGGAGGCTTATCGTTACAAGCTCCATACAGATTCAGCACTGACTACTTTTACAAACAGCAATAAGGGGGCGTGAATCACAATACACATCAAACATTTTATACTGATGCTCAGAAATCTGTCAGGTTTTGTCTAAACAAATCTGAAAGCAACTACTTAAAGTTTAGGCTATGCTGCTTATTTACAAATAGAAACTCAAACTAGCTTTTAGTCACCTTTTTCAAACTAAGAAGTATTTTGTAGCCTGATAGGTTATTTTGCAACAGGTGATTGCAAACTATTGCAAGAGCAATTAGAACTGCCTTACATGGCAGGCTCTTCATTACATTACTCTCAAATTAATACTCAAAAATAATATACTTATCTTGAACAACAGCTACCTCTCATAGACTGGGCAAGGAGGAGACACTCCTGAGATGGAGCACTTAGATTGCTCTCCAAAATCAAGCCTTTCTTTCTTACCCTTCCCAAACTTTAGAATTATGGACCTCCCAAAAGATGAAAAGCACAGGCCAAAATTAAGAAGAAAGGGGGGAAAAATTCTTGAGCTACAGTGTTACAATGTAGAATCAACAATTTATCAAAATACACTATGATTCAACATACTGAAAATTATATTCTTCAAATGGAAGCATATTGAACAACTACTTTCAAATATTTCATAAAAGTAATGCAAGGATATGTTCTTTAATAAGCGATTTAACACTGTACAAAAATGTCACAAAGGAACTTATGGTCCATGAACAACAAAAAAATTAGGATAATTCTATGCAAGATACTTTATTAGACAAACCTCTTTATCACCACATTATTTTGCTAACTCAAATCAAATATTCTTTCTAGAATTCCTAGAAGAAAAAGAACAGAAAATACCTAATCTACATCATTTTTTTCTTAATATACAGAATTCAGGATGTTCATTTAAGGCAAGTGAAATGTATTTATTTATATAGATGCTATTTCCAAAATACAAAACATTAAAACCCAACAAGCTTATGCTTTTGCTACAGAGAGGTCCTAAGTTTAATCAATCCATTTAGTCTCTACAAAAATTGTTCTGCAACACAGTGAGCATTGAGAGTGTGAAAATGTGTGAAATACTACACTAAATATCCACATATGGGTTCTATCCTAAATTACACTCATAAATTAAACCAGGTGCTACCTAGAAATATACAAACCTGCCATACAGCAAGCTAGAAGTGCCTCCTAATGAAACATTCCTAACTACATTTGATCAACACCTTCAAAGCAGTGTATCTGTTTTAACTTAGCTGGACTTCACAAGAGATGAAGGCCAAGCAAAAAACACACAACTCTTATACTTCAAGCTGAAAAGATACTTCTTTTAAGAAGAAGCATGGAGAGTTGTTTTCAAAGTGTGTTCACATTCCAAATGAATGAATGTGGTCTGATGGCTCTGCTAAAAGGAAGCACTTTATGGGATTATTTAATTCAAATGGTATACACTTATGTGAAGGCATAAATAGCAGGGCTTAAACAAAACTCTTCACCTCGTTTTAACACTCAGCTTCAAGACTGTGTATTTTAAAAGTCCATTCTTAATTCATTCATAAGCTTTGTTTTCTTCAACAATGGAGAAACGGTTGGCATGCAACAAATATAGCACTCTATAAACAAGAAGGAGTAGGGCACAACCTTCATAGTCACTGTGCAAGCCATAATTTACACATCTGGGATAAAGAATATCTGATGCAGCGATGAATCTGGCAGCAAAAAGTCCATCTGTCATAATGAATTTCTCTCTGAAAACGTTTAGCCCCATTGGTAACCAGCAAGAAAACCAGCCAAAGTCAACCCTAATAAGCCAAAGAGTCTAAGGTGCAGGGGGGTTGCCTGAGCTTTACTTAGAAACAGAAGACAGTAACTGTTCAAGAAGTGTTCAGAGGTAAAGTGTGCAATATAATACAAGTCAATAATTTTCTGAAATACACTGAGTTTCAGAAAATCAAATATACCAGCTGGGGTTTTACCAGGTCACAAATGCAATCACTTGGGCCTCAAGCTTGAAGCAAATATACTATAAGCAAGGATATGCACGCCTGCTGGTTTACATAGATGCACAAATTATGAGGTTTATGAGTGAAAAGCATTAAATAGATTTCTTCTGTTTTGACACACAGAAATGCTGAGGCATAACAGAATCCTCAGAATGGTATTTTGTTAGCGAATTTCTACAAAATACTTTTAGTGCCAGAGAAAGATTCTACACTCTTACACCTTATAGGCCCAGTTTGAATCAATTCTGTTTCATTTTTGGTTACCATATCCCTGCAATATTTTTCTAACGTGTATTTCTACATAGGCTTTACCTTCTAGGTGCAAACTCCTTGTGCAGCCCCAGGTTCAAGTTCCACTCCTGATACCTATTTCCTATGACAGCCGATGCTAATCTTTCCTTTCACCCTCCAGTGACATGTCCCTCTTAGCCTCACCAAAGCCCTTGTTTCTCTCCCTTCTCTTCCTTACCTTTAGTTTCCCATTCATTCAAGTCAGACAAGTTTTCTAACACACAGCCAAGCACCAGCAAGGAACACTAAGAGACTACTAAACAGAAGGGCACAGCCTAATTTGCCCAGAGCAAGGAAAAAACATACTCTGTATAAAGAAAACTCTTCAGTGAAGTTTGGGGAGAACTCAGCAAGACCTGCCATTGTTCAAAAAGCTGCATGAAACGTATTTTTAAAGAATGTCACTTAATCCAGAGTCCCCAGTTGACAAAGATAAATCACTCTTTTGCAAAAGGCTCAGTAGTTCAGGTTAATGAAGACTTCTACGTAGATGGTGGAGGATAATCTCTAATATAAAGGCTAATTCCTGCTTCTTCTAAAATGTGAGAGTGTTAACAATTTTCAGAGACAAGGTTGTAAGAAGTTATGCATTTGAACACCAGTAAAATTACAATTTTTGGAAGTTGTCTTAGTGGCTCTACTTTGTGTCAAAGTTACATACAGAGACTAAACTGAACACCTGCCATGGAAAGTTTTGGGAGGAATAAAAAGAGTAGGATGCATCAGCTGACCTTAACACACAATACTATTGGTCTTGCTGATAACTTTCTCTCCTCTTCCTCTCTCTTTTATACAATTGCATACCAAATCTGAGTTGGAACCCAAAATAAAATATACAAAAGAAAAACACACAGATATTAAACTAAGAAAAATTCCCAGAGTGGATTTTGTTGATTAGCTGAATCAGCAGAAGATGAAGCTGTGTGCCTACTAGCCAGTCATGTATGGGCAGTGGGAATGTTGCAGCATCCTGTACAAATATGCAATACTTCATCCACACATCTTAATTTCAGCTGACAATGTCATAATTGTAACACACAATAAAACAGCATTCCCATTGCTGGGAATAGCCTGTACAGAAATCAGTTAGAATTTCTGTTTCAAAACAAATTTTTTCAGATTCCAGGACAAAATTTTTTTTGACATTTCTCTGTACCACCACAGGCTTTTTTTTTTTTTTTTTTTTAATCTGGCAGCTGTTGTGTCTAGAGAAACAAGTTTTCCACAAAAAGGTCAAAAATAACTGCAGTTATTACACTAGTACCAGTTCTACTGACTGCCAAGCCAGAAGCTGCAATACTTACTGGTTAACTCCTTAATCTGTTTTCCCTCCACACCCAGATAATATAAACTTTGACCACCACTCACTTCAGATTCTAGCTTAGTGTACATGAGACAAGTATTACCATAGGGAATTAAAATGACCTGGTAACATACCCTTATCAGTCTTGTTCCAAAAACAGCATTAAATATATAATTTATTTTGTAGAAGGAAAGCTGAGGCACTTGTCTGAAACTACAGATAACCCCACCTGAAAAAATTACTGCATAAGAAAGACGTTTTTATAACCACAATCATAAAGCAGCCATACAAGAAGCACCAGAAATTACTCCTCACCTTGATCCTGCTGACAGCTTCCTGAGCCTGCATCATTCTCACATTCTTAGATGGAGTTTTATCAGAAAGGAGTTGAGTTGAACCAAGGTAATTGGCAGCAAAAATGATTCCATCAATTAAGTCTTCAGGATCACAAGGTCCAGGAACTGTAACACAGGAAAGCCATCACTGAAGACAATCATGGTGAAACACAGCAAAACAGCAACAGAGCCTGCACCTGATGGCTGCAAATCCTCCTCTGAAATACTTCAGTCTAGCATGACAAAATGGCAACCAGTACTTTCAAAGGCACAAAACATAAATTATATCAAAATTTGTGGTGGGTTGACCCTGCCCACCAAAGCCCTTCTATCACTTCCCTCCTCAGAAGGGCAGGGGAGATAAAACACGATGAAAGTCTCATGGGGCAAGACAAGAACAGAGAGAGATCACTCATCAGCTACTGTCATGGGCAAAACAGACTCCACTTGGGGAAACTTGTTTAATCTATTACTAATTAAGTCAGAGTAGAATAATGAAAAATAAAAAGAGATGTTCCAACACCTTCCCTCATTCCTCCCTTCTTCCTGGACTCACTTTTACTCTCATTTTCTCTATATCCTGCACCCAGAGGCACAGAGTAATGGGGAATGAGGGCTGTGGTCAGTTCTTCACATGCTGTCTCTGATGCTCCTTCTTCATCGTGGGGAAGAGGCCTCACATTCTTCCTCTGCTCCAGAATGGGACAGGACACCTCACATGGGAGACAATCCTTCAGAACAAACTGCTCTGGTGGAGGTTCC
The DNA here is from genome assembly GCF_052056855.1 of Sturnus vulgaris. Lineage (NCBI taxonomy): Eukaryota > Metazoa > Chordata > Aves > Passeriformes > Sturnidae > Sturnus > Sturnus vulgaris. The sequence goes on from NC_142283.1 coordinate 25,109,086, forward strand.
CTATGGGGTCACAAGTCCTGCCAACAAACCTGCTTCAGGTAGGCTCCTCTCTCCACTGGGCACATATCCTGCAAGGAGCCTACTCCAGCCTGGGATTTCCATGAGGTGATAGCCTGCTTTTTTTGGGCATCCACATGATCTAGCATGGGGTCCTCCAGGGGTTGCTTGTGGGTATGTGTTCCACTGTGGACCTCCAGTGCCTGGAGGGGCACAACTGCCTCACCATGGTCTTCATCAAGGGCTGCATGGGAATCTCTGCTGTGGTACCTAGAGCACCTCGGGTCCTCCTCCACTGACCTAGTCTTCAGAGGTCTTTCTTTTACACATTCCCAACCCTTTCTCCTCAGGCTGCAGTTGCCACGGTGCAGAGTCTTTTCCCCTTCTTAAATATAATATCCCAGAGGTGCTACCACTGCCACTGATGGCCTCAGCCTTGGCCAGTGGTGGGCGTGTCTTGGAGCCAGCTGGCATTAACTCTTATCAGACAGGCAGGAAGCTTCCAGCAGCTTCTCAGAGAGGACATCCTTGTAGCCACCCCACTACCAAAACCTTGCTACACTACCCCGGTAAAACATCTCCAGCAAAAGCTACAATTGATAATTCAGCCTATTTCTCACAATAGCTCATTCTTTTGTGAGTAGGGACCAGCTTTGAGCAAAATAAGCCATGATTTTTCACTGTGATAAAGGGACAGACACAGTTACTCAGCCTGCTCTTCACCCACCAAAAACAGCCTTGCAATTTTGAGACCAACAGTCACCAGCAGAAAGAGGAAAGGTGCAGCTTCATAGCAGTCATCAGCCTTTTTCTTCCTTGTACATTAACAACAGCTGTTGCAACAGGCAGAACAACCTCCTTGGGAATGCTCCACACATACCACACATCTCAATATTTTTATGCCACATACCTTTAAAAAAACAGTAGGCTTAACAAGGATATTATGGTAAAGTATTGATTTAAATAAAAATGTTATTAAATACACAGAGTACAGGCTCTCTTGATGGCAAAGCAGCTCTCTTAGTCCACAGATCCTTAGTGATCCAACACCCATCACCTTCTGTGAAAGCTGATGGGGGTGTAAAGTTTCAATTACCAAGCAACTTAAATCCTTACAAAGCACCACTTACGATTTGTAAGATTTTTGGTGCTTGGCAGTTTTATCTAAAAATTTTAGGCATGAAAATGTTCCACTTTGACACCATGATAAAACTGTCATGAACTAAAAGGGAGGCTGGTTAACTTAAGAAACTTCCTGTTCACAGAAGAGAAAACAATTGTTGTTCAGGACAAATAAGAATACAAATCATATTAAAGAATCCTCACGGTAAATATATTCATATATTATCACAAAACACCTGTGTTCACATTTGTCTTTCTTTTTTCCTCTAAAAAAATCAAAGGGTATCTTGAACTGTAAGGTGATGGGGCTTTAAGTTTCAAATTACTCAGAATGCCAATTTTGTTCTAATTCTAACATATGAGACTAAGAACTCCTCAGAATGAGCATGGGTAACTCTGGCCTCAAGAAATAGCAAGTCATTATGATTAACAGAGAAACAGCTGGAGATAAATATTACAGTGAAACTATACACAGAGACGGAAGCCCAAGTATGAACCCTGTGAGCAGGCTCATCTTCTTTATAATTTCTTTGAATACAAGAATTTATGACCAGCAATTTTAAAACGCTCATCTCCAGTGTGCAGTTTGCTCAGGCAGCATATATATCTGGAAAATTCTCAAAATGAAGAAGTCACTTGCAAGCACATGACCTAAAGAAACTGAGTTATTTCCTTAGGGAAATTCATGTATCTGGAAGTTCTGCATATTTACAGAGAAATCACATAGCATTTTAAGTGTTGCTATTTATTACTCTACACATCCGAGGCCTTTTCACCATTTCTACACTTTATTATAAAGAGTGCAAAACCCTTTACAGTAAAATTTCTGATCAAAATGAGGAAAGAAAAAAGAAGGGGGAAAAGGTGTAAGACTCCAAGGAAGTGGCATATTAAACCCAAAAAAGGTCCAATTGCATCAGAGGTGAACACACAGACACCACTGCTTTTTAGAATACCTCCTCCTTTTATTATCTGACACCAAAACTATTACCTCAATGAAAGCATAGCATAGGTGCCAGCAAATTTTTCCTTGGCCTGCTGATGCATAAAAATGGAACATTTGTAATTTTAAGGAATTTTGTGCTGGACTAAGAATGAAGAAAATTTTAGTTTACGTTTTGTTTTTTTTCCTAAGGCAGAGGTAATTATTTTTAAAATCCCTTGATAAGACAGGACTATCAATAGGAGATAAATTTAAATGCTAAGAGAGTTCCTTCACTGTTGCAAAATTCCAACACTTAGTTAAGTCTCTGGCCAGAAACTCCAAAACAGGCAGATTATACTCTGAAGACTAACAACAGTCAATTTGCACTCTAAAGAAAATGATCACATAATCAGTTAAATACAGCACACTGTAAAGCAATCCAAGGAGTGACAAGGAAGTCCAAATAAAGTATTACATCAACTATTTCTAAAATTTCATCAAGCACATAGAACAATCACTGTCATAGGAAAAGTAAATAAAAACCTAATGAAACTTCTATTTTCTACTTCTGTCGTAACTGCATACAACTTGTGCTTTTCCTGCAGGATACTGATGATGCAGACTCATACAAAAGGTAACAGCAGTTCATGTGGCAGGTAACTTGCTTTTTCACATTGTTCTGAAAAAATTCAGTATTACTGAAACCTTAAATCTGAGATGGGAAGGCAAGTAGCTGTTAAGCAAAGCAGATTTTCACTGGCAGGCCTGCCAATAAATCCAACTGAGATTACATTGAACCTCTCAGTTGAAATCAATGCTGGACAGAGCACTATAGTCTTCTTGCTTAGTCTGTTTGCCTTGTCCACACACGTCCTTATATGTTGTGTAAATGCCATAAAGAAAGCAGTGTTTCAAGTGACATTGAGGAAAATAACCAGCACAACTGATACAGAAACTATGACTGAAACACTAAAAAACTAAAAGCTCCATGTTCCCAAATTTCTGAAAGAGCAGAGCAGGATTTAGCTCAGGTTCTAAATTAGACACAATTTAATCTAAACCAGCACACCCAACCCTTGCAGCTTTTCTATTCAGCAAATAAAAGTAAAATTTCATATATTATAAATACAGGTGGGTTTTTTGATGTGAAAAAACATTTAGAAACTGTAGAACTATCTTACCTTCAACATACGTTGGAAATGAAGCCAAGCTTTTTCTGGACTGTAATTAAGACAAAAAGGATTTCAAACAGAACATAGCATGCACAAATATGCATTAAAAATTTCCCCGTGCCAAAACCTCCCCCAAACCTAGATCAGCCATAGTTATTAGTAAAAGTAGAACACCACTTATAGTTATTTATTATTAGTATTTTCAAAATCTAAGCACCTACTAGAGTAAACTCCATGTATTCCATTTATGTCTATCTAGTAGACAATATGGTAAGACCAGACTTCACTTACTTGTTGGTATTCACTAGTGCATTCATTATCTACAATAGGTGCTCTACGTTTAATAATCAAGAAAAATACAGGAAAGTACATAATACCTCAAAGACACTGGACCTTCCAACTACAAATAAATGCATACAGGAGTATAAAAATTGCACTTCACTATTATAATTCATGACTGAAACCATCATTAACAAAATACAGTTACTCATTAGGAATGGTTTTAGATGTATCCCTCACATTAACAGGCCCTACAAAAAGCTTTCTAGATTTTAACAGGTTATGGAGCAGCCTCTACTCTGTGGGATAACTGGATTCACCATGACCTCACCACCAACTCTGCTTACACTGTATTAAGCACAAAAACACTTTTGGTAACACCAATTACATAAATAGTGAAGGAATAAATAGAATCTTGACTTGTGCATGTAAATACATACACTAAAGTAATGCCATACATCCTATTGGTATTTTCTGTGAAAGACTATGAGACTAACCCTTCAGACATCTGAAGGCTACAACTTTCAGTGAGTGAGATTCACCACTTCTTTTGATCAATAACGTACACTACATACAAAAATTTATCAAACAAAACTGTGTGTGGCACTATATAACTGGTAATGGATATACTGAAATACCTTCTGCTGTCATAGGCAGGTAAGAGGATACTTAATGAATCTATAACTGATTGTACTAGCAGTAACTTCAACGACTGCTTAATGTAATTCCATTAAAAGACATGATCAGAATAATGCATAAAATCTTCAATAATTTTCAGTATATTTCCAGATGATATACATGGAAATATATGCCAAATTGTTTTTCTTTATGACAGGTAACTTACCAGGTCTGTGTACTAGTGGAAAGAACAGGTAAAACTGCAAAGGTGACAGTTATGCAACAGGTTGACTGACTTAACCCCAAGGACAACTTCTCCTTTGTAAGATATGGAAAATTGATATAACAAATAATATTTTTAACAGACAATGTATGTCTTGCTATAAAATAAAATTTTTGAATTAAAAACCAAAGGCATGTGACACAGACAGCTGAGCCTTTGTAAGCTGTAAGCTCTTTTCACTCCCTATGAAAATTATTAAGCTGTGTTGAAAATCCAAGAATCCTGTCCATCAGATTCTGTACTAGCATTGATAAAGACGTCAATAATCAATGATCTGCCGCTGCCAACGCATTTAAGCTGCTGTGAGGACACTGACATGCCTTTTCACATCTGCAGATAAATGCTCCTACCAAACCCCCTATCCATACAGACTCCAATAACTGTTTGTAATAGTTGCTGACGTAGGGCTAAGGGGGAGATTCAAACACTGGGCTCTAACAAGCACAGAGGACAAATCTTCTACACACAAGAGGCATCTCATATATATAAATACCTTAAAAAGTATTTATTTCTTTTTAAGCAGTGAACAAAATTAATGATACAGATTCAGCACTCTAACCAGCAATTTATTTTCAAGATAGAGTGGTGCAAACCACCATCAATATATGTCTCTTCTCTCACTCACAAATTTCATTTTTCTTGCTCATTACCCAGGTAGAAAGGCATTCTACTAAAACCACTAGAGGAGTTAAGAAACAGGCAAAGTTACCAATAGGTGGAAACCTACACCTTTTAATTTTACATAGGCGTGAATAATGAAATATCAAGGTCATTAATATTGTATTACTTTCAATAATCTTGTTGCCATCTGGTATTATAAATTTATATCGAATAAAAAGGTTTCTCTAAGAGCTAGAAATCCAGAAATTATGAGGCTGTTTTATCACTTTTATCTTGCATTAGAAATAAAACGAGAATTATTCCCCACCTGAGGGAAACTAATAACCCAATACCTCCTACAGTGAAACCTGGTTTACCACCTCTGTAACTATGTGTAAGCACTTCCTAACAATTGAAATCAATAGTGTTTCGTTTGTTTTCTTTCTTTGGTTAAGTTTATTGATACCTAAAGATAGCTAAAATATAGAATATACAGTGACAAGTTTGTAGTGAAGAATGCTTAAGGCTTTAATAAGCTAACAGTAAAGCAGATGAAAACTTAAAGGCATGTAGTCGAAAACTTCAGAATAAGAAAAATCATAGGTTTCTTCAGTCTTTTGAAATTTTTCATTATTTTCTAAATGCAAAGGCAGACTGGCACAATTACATGTTACAAGCTTTCCTATCCCTCGATAATTGAAGAAGTAAAAAGGAACAAATGGATCATTTAATTAGTGTTTCATTTTTAATCCACTTAGAGCAGATCAGGTTTTTAATTCTGGAAGGTAACTCATGCATTGCTATCAGTTAGGTATATATGGTATTTTGTTGTGGTAGTTTCTAGATTGTTTTCAAGTTTAGTAAAAAAGGCAAATAAATCAAATATAGGCAGATTTTTCTGTTTACAGAACCTGCCACTCTATAGTAATCCAAATCCTTTTTACATCAAATTAAATTCTTTTTACACTATGAGCAGTTTTAGTCACATTTATTTAGTTTTGGTGGAATGACTGAAGTCTAAAGCACTACCAGATGAGGGGAAAAAATTCCAACTATGTAGCATTACTCTGAGAAGCTTGGAGTCAGGAATTGAATTCTGACTAAGAATCAGTTGCAGGCCAGTTTCTACAATGACAAAATATTAAGCAGCATAATTTATTACATTATTAATTTAATTTAAGCACTTTTTCATCTGGCTGACAAATACTCCTTCTTAGTTGGGAGAAAAAAGGAAAGGGCTTCTTCATTTTGTCTCTGCTACAGAGGGGACGTTGGCTGTTTGGTAAATCAGTTCCCTGCACCTGTTAAACAAATTTAGTAACAACCAAACACAGAGTCAGAAATGCCATGACAAACAGTCATGTTAGAACAGTATGTTAGAAATTCAGTCAGATAGCCAGGCAAGCATAAGGTAAAGAAGAATAAGGAAAGAAAAAAGAGATTTCACAAGTACAAGGGAGCAATGAAAATTAAAAGGCATAAGCAGCATGAACAAGATGGTGGCTTTTTAAAAGGTTTTACTCTACCTCTTTATTAGTGGAAGCCTCTGCTGTACTGCAGACATCCTGGTGATGTTGCCTGCTTGATGATTCAGCACCTCGAGGTGAAGAGGAATCTGGAGATGGAGACTAGACATGGCAAGAAAATCAAAAGTTATTGTGAGTGCCCAATGTAGAAATTATTCTTTTATATTTTACATCCTAAGCGCTGACATTCTAAGAAAGAAAATGTAAAGTCACTTAAGAGTAAGCTGTGATGGGAGACAAGTGAATTGACCTTAGGCAGCACACAGGGATTCAGCTAAAGTTTATTTAGTTATCAAAGTGGGAAAAGTGAAGAAAAGACTGAAATTTCCCCATAAGCACACATGCCTTCACATATTATTAATCTGAGGGGCTAAACTAATCTAATCTGAGCAGCGGAAGGCCACAGGAGTTGTCCATAAATCTTATTCCATTATCTTACAAAACAACTTTTATAAACTGTGCAGGGAAATACTGATGTATTCAAGAATTTACTAATATATTCAATTACAATTCAATACCAGTGTAATCAAGGTCTGGGATTCCTCATTCTAGATACAGTAAAAACTTGGAAAATATTCAACATATCATGCTATGAGCTCAGTACATGCTTATTAGATCAGATTTCTTCATTCTTCTTTTTTTTTCCATAAACAATTCAGTGAAGCAACTGTCTATGTGATTGATGAGCAAGTATCTTGATAAAGGGGAAGATGTTCTCGAAAGGATATTCTAATCATAGGCAATTCCTAATGAATGCTGGTGATGTGAAAAAGCTGTAGCAAGGTATCTGAAGTACAGAGCAGGGGGCCCTGGTATGAGGCTGTGACACGTGAACATTCCACAGAATGTGGAATTAATGAAGGTGACTAAAGTGAAAGAGAGTACAAAGCTTTATACCCAGCACGCATTTTTAGAGGCAGATTTTAAGGAGATACCTACAAAACACATCTGCCCAAGCCAAAATGGAAATCTTCAAAAGGGAAATTTAGCATTTAGCATTTGGGTATTTAGCACAATAGCCCTGCCATTCTACTCTCTTTTAATACAGGAAGAGTGCAGCTCTAGCTTTGCCAGCTTAACAGTTCAGGACTGATGGCAAAACGAGCCAAATGTTATTTTTATCTTTTCATAAACAACATGATATAGCTTTTCTCTGAGCCAATGAGTCAAATTAGAAAAGGGATACATTTCCAGTGGTCTGAGCTGGCAGCAGCTCCACCCTCGTGCTCTGCATCTACTGGAGCTGAAAAACTGAGTTGTGTGATACAGTCTACAAAAAACCCGTAAAACCAAAACCAAATCAAGAACAACAACTAAAAACCCAAACATCGAAGTTTCTCTTAGTCTCCCCTTAGATATGAAACGAAAGAAGAAAACGTAACTCCCTTTTCCTATTCTTTCTCTTTACAAACATTCCTTTATCTCAGATAAAACTAAGAATTATAGTTGACTAATAAAGGCTTACAAAGAATTAAGAAGCAATTCTTTACAGGTATCGCCTGTGTTAAAGAGCAGTCCCTGCATCCCCCGGTATTTTGAATCACAACTGCAAGACAAAAGAAGGTGCAGAGTGAAACAATCCCTAGAAAGCTGGCACGTGGCTGCACCATCATACTGAAGAATTACTTGCCACGGAGAGCATGTGAGCAAGGGCTGTGGAAGAGATACAGGCTCCCTTGACTTGCTGCGTAATTACCAGTCAACTGTGCCACAGTGATGCAACTGTACAAATGGCAACTCCTATTTACATAAGGAAGAATTTTCATAGTGCTCACATTCTTATAATCACACAGTATTCCTGTACTAGGAATAAATTTTAAAGGTGCATAATACTATCAACACAATGACATCTACACGTTGTAGGATTAAGCCTTAAACAAGACACAAATAAATCAATTTAAGCATCAAATGCATGCATGTACACACCAAAAAGTGCTCTTTACAATGGCTGAAAACAGTCATACTCACACACTAAAGGATAAAAATTAATTTCATTTAAATCAGACAATTAGCATTAAGAAATTGTGCATAATCTGAAATGTACTAACAGTTACTGCAGTAACTATATACTGTATATAACAGTTACTACAGTAACTATATATACTATATTAGTTCAGTTACTCCACTGTAAGCGCCTTTCCTCAGGTATTTTCATCTACAGAGTATCCAAACTAAGTTACTGCATGGCTTTCTATGTGCTCTGTTTGAATGTCTGCTGAAATATTTATTTGGGGGGAGAAAATCCCTGAACAACAATAACCAACCAATCAAACCTCCTAAAAAATACAAACCAAGAACCAGAACTACCAAACCCAAATATCAAATACTTTAGAAAGTCTGCTGCATAACACGACATGAGAGCTGTCCTTGAAAACATTTGTACAGGGAAGTCCAGTCTTTGAAAAATTAACACTCAGTTCCCTTTGACACCAAAATGCATTTTTAGAGGTACTGGATATAATGTACAAGGAAAGAGTGCAGTCACAGCAATAACAAGTAATATTTTGATGGATCATAGTGGATAGATAATTTGCACAGCTGCTCTAAACAAAGTCTAAAATAAAGCATTAGTGACTGTTTCACTGCCATTTGTCATTAACAAAACAAGTTTCAGAAATCTAACAAAGTTGTCAGAACAAACATAGTAAAGTCACATGATACATGCTGCTATTAGGCACATATTAGGTCTATCAATGGAATTAGAAATTTTTTTTTAGGTGCAGCAATAAAAAAGTAATAGCTATCCCTTTTTCTCTTGAATATCTACTTACATTTTTCTTATGATACTCAACCTGATACATCCAAAAATTCTCCATCTCAATTTCGGTGTTGTTTTGACTCTAACATGCAACCCAGTTCACCTGAAAAACCTTCCTTGCTCTTGTGCAGAGGGATTTAGTAACAGAACTTGTTAAAGGAGAGGATTGTGTTGCATCTAACCTATCCAGGTCAATCCAACTGTCTCCTATACAGTTCATGAAGAGACATGTAACTGAAACACCTTCAAATACAAGCACTTGCTCTTCTTAATAAAAGCAGTGATGTTTTATGTGCTTCTAGCAGCAGATCATTTGAAGACAGTGTAATTTGTGGGTCACACAGTCACACACAAGGCTAGGACTGAGGGGATGAAATCATAGAATCATAGAATCCTTTATATTGGAAGGGACCTAAAGATCATCTAAATTTTACTGCCATGGACAGGGACACTTACCACTAAACTGGGTTACCCAAAGCCCCATCCCACCTGGCCTTGAACACTTCCAAGGATGTGGCACCTGGGCAAACCGTGCTAGTGCCTCACCACCCCCACAGTAAAGAATTTTTCCTTGTATCTAATCTAAACCTACTTTGTCAGTTTGAAGTGGTTCTACGTCATCCTAGCACTATATGGCCTTGTATGAAATTTTTCACTGACCAGTATTCCCAAGTCCTTACCTGTAAAGCTGCTCTCAATCAGTTCTTTTTCCAATTTGGGATTGCCCTGGCCCATGTGCAGGACCTTGCACTTGGCCTTGTTGAATTTCATGAGGCTCTCACAGGTCAGGTCCCCCTCTCAAGCCTCCCCATGTCCCTCTGGTTGGCAGCCCTTCCCTCCAGTGTGTTGACCACATTGTTCAGCTTGGTGGTGGCAAACTTGCCAATGGTGCACTCAATCACACTGTCCATGCTGCTCACAAAGATCTTAAACAGCACGGGTCATTTTTTGTTTTGAAAAAGGTAGTTTATTCAGAGCTTTTTATAGCATCATATATGTGGACAAATCAACAAATACTTCAGAAATTCAAGATTCACTTAAAAAACAGGGCAATACTTATTCGACACTAATGTCTATCTAAAGGTATTATGGCACATGTGTGGCTAAGTCTCCTTGTACATCAGCTCAGGAGACAATTGGATAAAGCAAGGCTTTAAATTTTTTTCATTTTTTTTCATTTTAGAGATAATGTTCTGGAAAAAATCTACACACACAAGGAAAACGTCCAAACACTATGAAATCTTCAAGTCCAACATGCAAATATAGTAAGATGCATTCTATCACAAGTACTGCCTTTATCAGGACAATTAGAGCAGCAAATCTCCCAGGTTTTAGGATCACTATGTGATGGCAGTGTCCTCGGTCATTTGTACAGCTCAAATTGTGTTCACTACAACACAGACTGAGACCATAGGCTTTAGTTGACATAAATTCCCACAAGGAATGAAGCTAAAAGCTAATGATTATTGGCTGTCTTTGTTGAAAATTTGTTTTAAGTATAGTGCTATAAATGGTGGGCTTGAAAAAATGATAACAAGTTAGCACCTTACACATACTTGCATACTGTAGCAAATCTATGCAATTCAATTTATTATCTTGACCTACGGATAAAACTTAACTTAGTGCTGTAGTTCTGGTATAACTGCCTCTGCACATATCATGTGCACTTACCCATCAGTTTGCTGGGTGGCCCAGGACTTGTCCCCGATAAGTTTGTGCAAACATGATAGGACAAGGTGATCTGAGACGAGGTTACTGGCTGAACTAGTCATTCAGAACAACACATTTGATTAACTGCTATAGGACCATACAAGAATTTCAGGCAGCCTAAAAAGATTTCCCCAGAAGGCTCCTCCTGTGCCCAAGAAAAGTGGTAAGCATCACTTATCATTTTAACTACCACCCTGGATAGTTAGCATCTGAAGTGAGGGGCTTTGTCAACAGGCAGCTGCTGGGTCAGGACTCTTATCCAACAGCTGACTCATGCAGTTGCCGCTGCAGAAATACCAATTTGCTTATGGGTAAGACATTTGCTGGTAGTCAACAGAAATTATTCCTGCCTATGCAGATAACATCACGTAAAACAGTCTTACTTATACATTTAACAAAGGAGGCGTTTTGTATGTAGCTTTAGGAAACAGTAGCAAGGGATCAAACATGCTGGAGTGATCACGTAGAATAAGAGACCAACTGTATCTAAGATCAAATGCAGTTTGGGAAATTTTGGTTTGTGAAATTTCCCCTGGTCCACGTGATGATGTCCTGCGAAGACAGAGCCTCCTGTCAATTGCCACCATCTGGACAATGAAAAATAATCCCATTTGAAAGAACTGACTCAGTGCTGGCTGCTTCTCTGAGTATGGACCTCCTTAGCCATACTTTCACTTCAACTTCCAGTGCAGTTTTATGTGTCAGTCCAAAAAAATCACTGTGGATTCCTCCTGCTTGTTCAGATTTTAACTACAGCAAGTGCTGTTTTAATTTTCAACAGCACAGAAAAATCAAGTTATTTTCATCTTTCAATAACTGAAAAATGTAATCAAACAAAATATTCAAGGGATTAGGTATCCAGTGCTCACCATAAATTAAAAGCCAGTAACACATCTGTGAGTGTTTGCCTTCAAGCAGACTAATTGCTAAATTTAAGCTTTCTTCTGTGTGATTGATGAATAAAATGCTTTTTATTTTGGCTTGCTTTGGTTCTTAAATGATTCTTGGTTTGGGGCATTTGAGGTGCCTTTCTTAAGCCTGAGTCTCTCATAAATGATGGAAAGCTGACCTATACTTTGTGTGCTCAACCAACAGTTTTAAAAGATCTGCTCAGAAAAAAACTCAACAATATGCTGCCAATAAGAACTCATCTTTATTTCAATTGTTTCCTTTCTCTCTTTTCCCCCCCTTAGTTGATTTATTACTGAAGCCTGCTTAATTATTTAAAAGACTTCTCTGTTGCCTCTTAATAATACATTACTCCTGCTGTGGAAAAAGTGAAGCAAATTCATCTCCATGACAACATCGATGTATCAAAATTGAGAAAACTCCACAACTGAGATGGTTGCAATGGTTGAAATAAAGTATACATAACCAAAAACAAGAGAGAAGCAAAAAAATGCGGCTCAGTTCTGTTCCACCTGGAAGACTTGTCTTCAGCTATGAGTTTCTATCTCACAAATCTAAGCCACCCATATACGTGATTTTACTTGATATTAGGGTTTATTCTAACATCTCACCACCTCAAATGCCTGCAGAGGAATAGAGATTATAAACATCAGTGATAGGGCTTTGTAAAACCAAAGTCTTGGCATGCAGTAACAGATCGTGACCTGCACATCAACAAAACATGGCTTCCAGAGCTGTAACTCCATGGATAACTGAACAGACGTCTTAAATGGGCAATTTCTACCTCCAAACCATTGTTTTCTCCTGATTATGGCAGAGCTGAAGCAGGCAGCCTACTTCTACTTCGTTTAATTTACAGCTCAAAAAATTCTACTTTACTTTTTGAGCCTTTCAGTACTTTTCTCAGTAGGTTTTTTACTCCTAAAACTAAGCAAGCTACTCTTCTCAAAGCTCTGTAACAAAGATACTTTTTTCCAATACATTTTAGACACCAGAATATTTAATTGCATTTTGAGTTATCTACTATGCAAAACTCTAATCCTTTCCACTTGAACATGTGGATGAACATTTATCTTCAAGTTCAGATCTATGCACTGCATGTCTTCTATTTAGACCTTTAAACACCACAATTGCTGTGCTTGGCTATGCACATTCACAGCAGGCTTCCAGTGAAGAATCTGACAAGAATGGTGAGTAAGAGCAAGCTAAGGATATGGGCCTGCCCTTCCAGTGAGGTAACTGTGTGCATCTGGAATATATTTTCCTAAAGGATCTCCTGCTCCACTACTCTCAGGCACAGGAATACTACAAGGTCCATGCTTAAGCTTATTCATAGCTTCAAGTTACAAACTTTATTCAGTACGAGCAAAAGGCTGAGAGAATTGGGATTATTCAGCCTGGAAAACAGGAGACCTTGGGTGATCTAGCTGCAGCCTTCCTGAAGGGTGCCTAAATGAAAGCTAGAGAGAGACTGTATGCAAGAGCAGTAGTGACAGGACAAGGGGGAATGTCTTCAAACTGAAAGAAGGCAGGTAGAGATTAGACATTAAGAAGAAATTCTTTACTGTGAAGGTGGTGAGGCACTGGAACATGTTGCAGACAGAAGATGTGGATGCCTCATCCCTGGAAGTGTTCAAGTCCAAGCTGAATGAAGCAACCTGGTCTAGTGGGAGGTGTTCCTGCCCATGGCAGGGGGAGTTGAACTAGATGATCTTTAAGGCCCCTTCCAACCCAAGCCATTATGTGATTCCATGATTTTATGAGTGAACAAAATCTCTCCATTTCACACTCAGGAAACAACCTTGTTCCACAGGAATCAACAATTAAATTCCACAGCCTTTTCCATCAAGGGTCAGTTTCCCGATGCCACATTTCTTGCAGCTGTGCAGTTCTAACTGCTATTGTATTTGAAGAACAGATCCTCATGAGGCCATATCCAAATGATGGTCTGCTTTGGTTTAAAAGATTTCTGATAAACAGACTTTGGAAATATACATCAATTGTACAGATCTCATTTGTGTGGGAAATGTTAAGAAATACTCATACTGCCTTTATTCAAAAGACACTAAGATTTTTCAGTTTTTATCAAACACACAAATACAACACGTTCCCCACAAACTCACTGTCCACACCACCTCTGATTCAAGTGAAAGCATGCATCATTAAACCAGGCTGCACAAGGCACACGGCGGTAATATTCTCCATTGTTAAATATTAAACAGGTACCTCTTTAAACTATTTATTTATTCACAGAAGTCTGCTACCTGTCTCCTACACCACAGGACTACCAGAGGTTATTACAACACAATCGTCCATGGGCAGTGAGCAATTTACTTTTCTCATACATCCTACCAAACACTTATTTTGAAAAGAAATATCCAGGAATGACTGATAATCCTGGTAGATTAACCTGGGAATAAAACTGGAATCAAGACATCTTACCTACACACAGATACAACGATCTATACCTTTCTTACCATCACAGTCACTGCATGTCTTTCCTAACAGCCCCAAACTCTACCTAGCTGCAGGTTAGCTAATACTTCTGAATTGTTAGCTTCTTAAAATAGTCTCTGGATATTTCCAAATGGCATCCTACCAAGCATTCTGCTGTGAATGTATTACCCAAATTCTCACCACTGGGGACTAACAGACACTTCCTTGGGAAAAAAGGCAAAGGAGGATATTGCATTTAATGAGTCTCAACCACAAATCATTCTTCTGGCTGTACTGGTCTCCAAATGGACAGCTTCTAGCTAAATAAAAAGTGACTGTTGTTTGTATCTAAAGAAGTCTTACAAGTTTCAGTACCACATTATTAAGAACACAGTATTATTAGAAGTATTTTCAAGTAAGTTCTATCTCTAAAAGAAAATAGTTTTGCTAAAAAACAACTTGAGGATAATTTTCAAAGTAGACCTGCAAAATAACTGTAGGCAAAACAAGCACTCAATTTGCATTATTTATTTGCAGCAATTTGATACTTCTGGGGAAAGAAAATGGTGTCTGCCTGAAGGTGAAAACACTCATATTTCCAGGTCAATGCTATAAATCAGACTGAAAAACATCTCTGGCATATACTGGTTACACTGTAAAGCCCCTGAGATCCTGCTTTTTTCTCGAGGGAGATAGAAGGACAATTTACAATTAGATGAATGGGTTTCAACTGTATTTTTATTATATTGACCACTTATGGTCAACTTAGTCAACACCAGCTATTTTTGCCTAATTTACAGCTAAACAATGCTAGGAATGTTTCATTAAAGAAAGCAGATAGTTTGAGTTGCCATCTAAATTGAAGAATCTGGTAAAGCAAATACATACCCCTTCTTCAGGGAAAAACAAAATTCCTACTCAGTCCCAAGTCCCTTTTACAACAAGTTGCCTCCTCAATGGGCTACAGATCTTCTAAATTATTTAAGTAATTTACTTCTTCCTTCCAAGAACACAGAATTTGTAGATCTACAACCATCACTTCTCTCTACACTGAGCTATACTAAGTGTCATTATAAATCACTGTTTTGATTCTGCCAGCCCTGAGAATTTCAATCAGGTTCTCATCTGACATGGTACAAAAAATATTGAATAAGAAATTAATTTTTTGGTGCAAAATGGCAACCTGTATTTACTTCAATATCTAATATATGCAGAGACCAATAAAAACACCCATTTTGTATATAAGCATACCGGACTGAGTCATATCAGCACATCTCAGGAAAGTTCAATTCTGCAAGATGCACCTGGATTTTGGAGAGCAGGTAAAACACCTTCAGAAGAACTTGGTGCTCTCAGGATCCTCAACCTAATGTCACCAAGACCATCATGGTACTCAGTGTTACAATCAGTTAGAAAGCAATAGGAAATTCTTTGATCCTCCAAGCAATAACAGCATTTACAGACTATATGGTAAACAAACCGTGCAGAAACAGAGAAACGCGATCTATTTGACAATGGGGAAAGAAATAATTTTTGTTCTGCAAACTTCTGAAGTTACGTTAAAAATAATGGTTTCCTACACAAAATAATCTGGGAAGATTTCTTCCTTCACGTGACTGCAAATCAACTCTGTAACAGACATAATTTTGAAAATATTTGTAGAAGCAACTTTTGCAATATAGTTGTTTGGACTTCTTTTAAGGTTCAATTAGGTTTTATATTAAGAATCAAGGGAAAAAACCCACCACACACTTATCACTGGGTTTTCAACAGTTTTGCAGGAAAAATAAAATCTGTCTCAATCAGCTTGCATGTTTTTCCAGCATCCCAAACATCACTCTCCAAAAAATCCTTCCCATTTGTAAAATATTAGCCTTCCTCATTTTGAAGACATATAAACAAATCAGAAGCCAGTCAAAGATCTACCTGGCATGTGATCTTTTTTCATCATCTGAATTCCCTTTGCAGTAACTGAGGTATCTTAAATATTTCTCATGCATTTTTAGAAGGTTACAATAATTCAGTCTAAAATACCAAAATAACACACAAGAAATTCTACTACTGCTGTTCTTTCAGAAAAAAAACCAACAAAAAACCAAACAAAAGGTCACAAAAATCATTTCACAGCAATAAAGAGGAATGGAGTAATGTTTTCAGGTACCTGCCTTTGAAGTAATAACATAGGAATATGCAATAGATAATTTTTGGTCAGTAAATTTAGCCTACCAACTCTTTTTATATCATAAATTTAACCCATTTAACAGTTGTTTATGAGTTTATTTTATAAAATAATGCAGAAAACTCATAAAACTTGAAGTAAATATTTTCTTAAAGACAGCTGGAACCACAACCTGGTAGACAACCCTGATCTAATTTAAATCTCATGCCAAGAGTACACAATCTCAGAAATGCTAATGCTTAAATGTGAACAACTACCTTCAATACTAATGTTGCTGTAAATACACTTTACAGTAATAATGTAATACACTGAAGCTCAAAACATATTTCTAGGACTGCAAGTTGACATGCAACTGTTCTAGAATATGAATCTGATTATACCATCAGATATACCGTATGAATCTATGATACCATCATAAAGAATATTACCAGATATCTGACAGAACTGTTAAGACTGTTATGTGACAGAACATGAAATGTAGAAACTTAAGAGTTTACAAAAACACACGGAGATAGACAGTAGAAAACTGTTTGGTCACTATTCTAAAATACATTATGGAAGTAAAAAATGTAACAGCATTTATTTCAGAAAAGACACATAATGAGTTTCATGTGACAAATTCTTGTACAGTACACCTGGGGTCAGCAGTATTAAATATTGAAAAGTATGGCTCCTCGATTCATGTTTACTTCTCTTATGCTCTACAGAGTACAAATTTAAAACAAAGCACTTTTTCAAGAATGCGACACAGAACAAGAATATCATGCATCCTCCTTCACTGTCATGCACATCACAAGTAAAGGAATTAAATACAGACAAGCTGAGGTGAAAGCTTTGTGTACTCACATCTCCATCTAGTGGCCTCTGGTCGTCAGAATCCCTGGATGGACTGATGTCCTGCCGCATCACCCAGATTGGCTCCTTAGGCTCATCAGGGGTGTAAGGAGAACGGATGGTCCTCGTCTTCACTTCCTCAATAGCCTCTTTAATATCCTTGATGGCCAGTGAAATTGCATCTCTTTTTTCCTTGCTGTACCTCTGTACAGATTCTCCTGAGCCAGATGTAACTTGAGAACCAGATGTGAGCTGGCCATTACTTTCATGCCCACCACTGACAAGAGCCTGACCATGCTCCAAACTCTGCTCTGACTCTGGCATGTCTTCAGCTGCCTTGTCTAAGCTCTGGGAGCTCATGCTCTGCTTCACTTCTGCTACAATCTGATCAATGTCCTCCTCTTGCTCATAACTATCCATTCTTGGGTAGGGTGCAAACTCTGCTTCCTTTTCAGGGCTGTCAGACTCTCCATCAGACCGTTCATCATAATGGTGAAGGCGGGCACCAAGTGCCTCCTTGCGGTAATTGTCAGCTTCCTCTCTCTCCCGCTCATACTGCTGGATGCCCTCCCTAACATCGAGATCTGGTGTGTCTCCTATTTCCTCATACACGTGCTCCTGCAGTCCATAGTCAGCGTAAGCCTCAGCATACTGTTCGTCCTCTCCTCGGTGGAAGAGGCGATGTGTGTAGACATAACCCGAGTAGGCTGCGTTCATGGCTTCCTCATGCTCGATGGAATGGAAATGTAAGTGATTGGGCAATGCTTGGTTATGGATGGCCTCGCCATGCTCAGCCTCTGCATTCTCCGTGTACTCCTCGGACTCAGGTCTGTACTGCACTGCATATGCACTCTCATCCTCATTTTCCTGCACCCTCTCGATGTCGTAACTGTCCTCCACTGTGGCTATCACATCCCCTTCTGCAGTATCCGTGTGATTGTGGAAACCACTCTCAGTGCTGGCTGACCTAGCTAACATGCCTTCCTCCTCCTGCCCGGATAGGCCCCCGTGGCTGCTGCTGGTGTGCCTTGGATAGCGAGCATACCTCTGCTCCTCTTCCACCTCCGAGTGCTCCAGGTCAGCCTCCACTGACTCACTCACTGCTCCGTTTGTTGGCTCTTCACTGATCTCCCCCTCAGGTGGTCCGACCAAATGGTTCATGGTAAGTTTTGGAGAGTAGGTCACTTATTCTGCTGACATTTTGTCTATCACAGCTGGAAATAAAAAAACAAAAAAACACACTTCTGACATTACTCCCAATAACAAAGGTGGAGTTAATAAACAGAAGCAACAAAATGCACCCTCCCTTCCCAGCAGACAAACATTTGACTCAGATCTTTAGTCAGGTAATAGACAGCACAACAGTATGAAAATGATCCCCAACAGCAGCAACCAACAACACCACCCTTGAAGACTGCACTTCTCCCTTCCATGGTCAAATTCTTTGTGGAAGTATCATTTCCAAACAACTCCTTGGAGAGCCTGTATGTATTGCGGTGGCATTGCAATGACGCTGGCCTATTAGAAAAGCTAATTTTTGCCAGGAGCTGAACATATTTCACCTTTGCTTCAGCACTCTCCCACTAGTTAGATCACTAACTCAGAGCAAAGGAAGGATGCTGTAATGTAGAACAGCAGATTTTGTCCTGTCACAGGAGTCTGCAGTTGCTCAGATACATGACAGCTATGCATTCAATACTTCTTCACTATGACATCTTCAGGTGAGCTAGTCACCTTATGCACTTGAAAAAAATCAGCAGAAATTAAGGTGTACTCTCAGGGTGCAGTACATCTGAAGCACTACTTTTTCTCCCTAGAGATGCAGAGAAGCACACAACAACTAGATAGAACAGAGTTTTCTTTCTGGAATCTACCTATAGTCAGTTAAGTGGCTTCTTTCCTAAAATACAGAGAAGACACTACTAATATTCATAACCACAACCACACTGAGACTAGTGGGGCATCTCAGCCTTGCTAACTTTGAGTAAAAAAATTTCAAAAGGTTGTATGATTACTAGGGAGGTCTGCCAATAATAAAAATATGCAGGGAACAGAAACAAACCTATCTAGCTCACAAGGCTTTTTTTTAATAGAACAGCTTCAGCTACTTGGAACCTTGTCCTACGTTTTTAAGATGCGGGGTCATGAAGAGGACATGTAATACCATTTTAGCTACCTAAATCAAGCCACATATCCATAAATAAAATACAGCTCTTGTGACTTACTAGTAAGTACTAAAAGAAAAGGTATCTATTGGAAGACTGCTAACTTGAAGGATCTATAAAAGCATGTGTCAATTTCAAACTAAAAAAATTAATACTAATCTTGGATCAAATCTAGTAAACTGGGGCAGGGAGGCACTTTGCTAACTAAATTAACTCTGTGAGAATAATTTCCTGTGATGAGAATGCAACAGCAATTTCAGTTGCTCTCTATTGGAAAAGTTGACAGGCAGGCAAGCCAAGGTGTGTATCACTTGCACTATACTTCTACAGGAAATCCAGACAATGCAGCTTCCAGCTCAGTGAACACTCCTTGTTTTTGTTACATCTAATGTTTAATCCCTTTAAACACAGGAGTCCTTAAAAAAAAAAATCACAGCTGTAAAGTAATAGCTAATAAATCATATTAGGTCAATCAATAAGGATGTTGTACACAAACTAATTCCCTTTCAAAATAACTATGAAAAACTCAGGTTGTTTTTTCCAGCTAATGAAGGTGTGTTAGTAAGGCTTCAGTGACAAGAGAAGGTCCTTTCCAGCTAAGACTTCTAAGACATTAGGAAAGAATGGGCAGAATACAGGTGTCTATGCCGGTGTGCACCAGAACTAATAAACCAAACACTCTTTCCCCACACAGCATATGATAAGAAAGCAAGAACAACAATACTGTACATCTTTCCACTTTTAAGCCATAAAAAAAGATGAGGATGCCATGGTGCAACAGCTCTTTGGAAAGTCCTTCCCAAGGAGGATTACAGCAGAGGAATACATTTGGTGCAGGCAGCTCTGTTTGCACTCCACAGTGTGAGCTGCAGATTGAACTTTGGGAGGCAGGAGCCCCAGGCAAGAGGCTGAGAAGTGCCAACTCTTTGCACAACACAGGACAGGAGGATGCTGGCCAGGTGGATGGACAGGATGGACATGGAGACACGACCAGAGCCAAAGACTGGGGAGGGACAGTGAGACTTTGGCACACTTGGACTGTGAGGGGATAAGAGCCCAAGGGCTCCTTTGTTCAGGCTCCCTCCTGAGCTGTTTCTGTGTTACTGCACCGTGAATACATGGCTTTATGGACAGAGACATCCAAGCCTCTGCTGTGGGAGTCAAATCGGACAGGAAACCTAGGCTGACCCTGTGAGAGTGCAGGATTCAGGTCACTGGAAGCGGCCACCACACGAAGGGGCTTCAGTCCCAGCAGTGACAGTCCTTGGTGATGGGAGTGAAACTGTCAGAGTCTCGTGAATGGTCAGGCTGGGAAGGCTCTTTAACATGGCCTGCTTTCATTGAAGCCAACTATAACATTTCCACTCTTTTCCACATAGACAGAATTAGGCTAAAATAGAGGGCTGGTTAAAAAAAATCTACCTTACATTTTTTGTGTTCGATTAGCCCCTGACTTGTGGCTCAGTGTCATCGGTCATCCCCGGAAAAAGGGTAGTGCTAGTCAAAAGAAATGAAGTTGCAGATAAGCACAGGATAATGATCGACTTCCTGAAATTTTATCACATGTATCCTGACACAACTTCAAATTAATTATGTTTTTAGCAAAGAAGGCAAAAAATCAGTCACATGAAGGTTACTCAAGTCAAATAAGGTATCAAATGTCGTATTTTTTATGACAATAAAAGTACTAGTAATTGCTGAAAATATGTTATCCTGTTTAACAAGTCTTAATTCATGCTTGCAACATAATGAGTTTTATGGACAGACAGCATCACTGACATGTCTTAGAAGGATTACAAACCACAAAAAATACGGCTACAAAACACCTTGGAGATCCATCATTTTCCTTTGACAAATTATAGCTTCCAAAGTTCCACGTGTAAAATTTTTCTCATCTAAAGAATCCTCTCAGCTTGATTTCAACTCCTGATGTCCCAAAACTTTCAAGGCTGCGTATTTTGAAGGGATAAGGAGGAAATGTTAAGCCTTACTAAAAGCTTTTTACTGAAAAATGTTCTTCTGTTTGCCTTTCCTCATATAAACGAAGCTTTTTATTTTGAAAACAATAGCTTATTATTTATTTTGAAATCTAAAACAATTCTTAGTTGGTTCAAACTAAGTTGACTTGGAAATCTGATCTGAATGAATGTCCTTAGGTCACTTCAATCCCAGTAACCTTCAATGAAAGTAAGCTTCTAAATCAAAAACATTTATTTTACTGTTTAACGATCAGTCTTTAAGATAGTGAGTTAAAGAACACATTGGGAGTTAGAAGTTACTAAATCCCTGTTTATATACGGTACCTTTAAGACTACTAAGCCTTATTATTTATTCTTAGCAGCACTTTCCTTAAGCAAATACAAGGTCTGCCTGATCTTTCCCACCAGACCTGCAAAAACCACTTTATTTCCTGCAACCAAACACAAAAATCAATAACCTACATAAAATGCCATAGAAAGAAGACAATATAAGCAAGAGAGATTATCTGACCTTGGAAATATAGACAGTACACCTATAGGAATGATATTAAGGTCTCATATTAATTACCCAGAACAGCAGCTGTGCTCTGGTAATCAAACATACTTGGGAAAGTGCTCTGTAAGCGCTCCCAGCTTTGCACATAGGACTTGATGGATGAATTTGTCTCCACAATCAAGAAATCAGAGGTTAATTACTACTGCAACTAACTCTTTCCTGAAGGTTAAACTACCTTCCTGTCTGTAAAAAAGAAAAAAATTAATATATCCATATGTTTCTTAAGCAACATAAAGTTGTAAGTTCAAGATTTTTTCTCTGCTACTTTAAAACACCATCAAAGGGTAGACTACCACCTCAGAGCAAGACCACAACATGTATGCCAAGTTCTACTCAGGAAAAGATATGCAGTAAGAAAACGTGAAAGTGTGAGTATTCAGATTCCAATTCAGGTTGTTATTTCTTACTCAAGTCCACAGGAATAATTGTTTGATTTCTTGTATACGCAGAAAGGCAACTCTTATTATCATAAATATTACTTTAAGAGTTTATTTTATAAGATCGTTATGCATCATGTTTCCACAGTTTAATGTTGACGTAAATAAAAGATCACACTCTTGATAAGTCTGTATACTATAGTTACTGTCTCAGAACAAAGCTGGGTGCCACATGGAACCAAGACTACACATGCACATTTTTCTGTCACATAAAGGATATCAGGATAACTCAGGAAGGGACCACAGGAGGTCTCCAGTACAACCCTGCCCAAAACCAGCCAGCTTTGAGCTAAGACCAGGCTTCTCAGCACCTTACCCAGCTGGGGTTTGATAACCTCCAAGACTGGTGATGGCAACAGCTTGTCTGGGCCCAACGCCAGTGCTGGACTGTCCTTGCAGGAAAAATGTTTCTTCCTTATAGTCAATTTCAATTTCCCCTGTTTCAGCATAACTGAGCTGCCTCTAACCCTCCTTTCACCGCACACTACTGTGAGGAGCCTGGCTGTATCTCCCCCATCCCGTGGGCTGTTGACACAGAAGCTGTCCCTCCTCCCAGCTGAAGCAGCCTTGGTTCTGCAGCCTCTTCCATGTCTTTTGTGGCTTCCCAGAGTTTCCCACCAGTGTTATCCCTAGATCAGGGACTCAAAAGAGAGGAAGTACCCAGGGGGGTTCTGGCAGGCCCTGAGCTGAGGGCATGGCTTCTATCCTACCCTGGCTCTCAGGATCATGTCTGTCTCACACTGCCCCAGGTACTGCTGACACTTATTTTGCTGTCCAGGCCTTCTCCCAGATCTGCTACTTGTCCCCACCAGACCCAGTTTGTATCATCATGAGGGGTATTTACATATACACTTTTTTTTTTTTTGTAATTAATTGTTTAATTTGTAAGAAGCATTACTGTTTCCTCTTACTTTGAAGTTGAGTGTGTGAACAAAATAGTTTTCCTTAAAATACTTCAGCTACATTTACCCATGTCTTCCATGAAAAATAGCTATTCTTTTAACATACATACACACTACTTTAAAAGACACTGGGAATACAGAGACCTCTGACTGAATTTTCAAAGCATCCCACCTCACCGGGAACTCTTCTTCGCACACTCCCTGAGGAATTTCATAAAGCACCTCTGTTTTTCCTGACTTCAGCAATACACCAATGCTTCACTTGTACAAATCTCAACAAGACATATGAACACAAGCTACCTCTCAAAAAACCAACACAGTCTTTCACAAACAGATGAGAACCACTTTTAATTTTTTTTTTTCTTTGAAGAGCCCCTATGGTAGGAAATTTCTGAGAATTAAACAACATATGAAATGCCCACTTTGAAGGAGTTCTCCTCCTGAAAATGTAACTCTCTTTTCTTAACTGCAAGCTGCTTGGGAAACTTTATTGCTTCTGCTGCCATGTGCCAAGTAAGCATATCCAAAACAGCTTTAAATAAAAAAGCTGTGAAACTTACATTTCTTGCCAGTCAGCAAAACCAGCACCTGGAAACTGACATTAACACCCCAACACATGCACACACATATTGGTTCATAATAATGAGGCTGAAAAACTGTGAACACTTGTAATAACTGCAAAGCAGAAAAGCTGCATGCACAATATTGCTCTGCACACAAGAACTCACAACTTTTGTTAATAGTAGACAGATCTAGAATTACCAGCATTTAGAGCACTCCCAACAAATTACACTTTTCTCCCCTTCCAATTCACATCTTATCCAAGGCTAAAAGATACTCCTGAGCAAGAAACACCATTCAGTAATCTTCAATGCAGACAACCCAGATCTCATAAATACTTTAGGGCACTGGAGATGGGGAATGCTCTGATTAGAAAAGGAACAGATCCTTCTCACCACCTGACCCGGAAGTCCTGCCTGCACAACAAATAGAGGCAATACACGGACGGAAACCATTCACCTGCTGCCAAAGGTTAACAGATACTATGGCCCAAACAGATGAGATTAACCAAACGCACTAGAGAAAAATCTTGACAAGGAACCACAAGCAACCTCTGCAGTGAAGCGCAATGATTAGGCACACAAGACCAAAAACACTGGAACAAATACATCACAAATCCCAGATCATGAGTGGTTGAGGGAATAAAACTGACTATTGTCACTACCTATGTGATAGTAAGTAAGTAATAGTCCTACTAACAGCTAAACTAAGCAAATTTGGGGTTCTCTTTCACTCTGGTGTCATTTTCTGACACATTACTGCTGGGTTTATTCCTGGGTATTAGGTCTTGCATCTGTAATTAGCAGACAATCTAAAACTTTGAATGCTGGAATTGTTACTCTGGTATTCAAATCATGGCTACAAATAAAATCAATTTTTAAAGGAGAATGTAAAATTTAAATAGTATACAAGCAGTGTCGAGTATTTAAATATTTATAAGTATTCAATGTCACAGCATTTAAAATCAGCATTAAAATGTGAAACTAGTCCAATCCCTGTTAGGAGTACAACAATGAAAAGTGAAACTACACCAAATCTAAGTTCATGACTGTTTGTAATTTACCATTCTTTGTCCTCTGTGTGAAAGGGCAGAACTGTACCCAGAGAATACAGTGGAAAAAGCTGGCTCCCCAGTGATGAATTCTGAACTAAAATTATCTTTACACTAGAAACATTTTTAAGACTATGAAGACTGTTTTTCTCTCTATTTGAGCAAAGAGGGATTAGATCTAACCAACCAAAAGGAAAAAAATGCCTTATTTACCAAGTAAGAACATGCATGTCAAAAAAACCCTTGGATTTTCCTCTCTGGCTACACATAAAGACTCGATCAAACCTTTCCAGCTGTAACAGTCTTACTCAGCTGCATTCTAGGCCAGTATCACACAGTCTTGACACAACTATCTTGGATATATGCAAGACAGAGGATTCACTGAATTCCCCCTCAACTTTACCTCCTCAAAACAACAATTTTATTACAGGAAGCAAGGTTTTCAAATGACTTAAACTCTAGCTTTTTTAATTCTTTCATGCAATGAATCCACGGATTGTGTCAGGTGCACAGAAACATTCTGGATGGTGTTGAGACCACTTCAAGAAAAGATGAAGGGTGTGCTAGAATGTGATAGAAGGTTTTTCAGCAAATACACAGCTTTAAGGAATACCAAGATAAAAACAAAAGACAGTAAAGTCCAGCTAGTTAGTCTGTCAGCCTCATCAGCTTTTTCAGCTGAGTCACAGAATACTGTTTCAACTCGTGGAAATGGTACAGAAATAGTGATGAAACCCTAATAACTTCTGTCACTCAATCAGCAAATGCATTTGTTCTGAGAGACTCATTATTATCTGAGAACTTCAAGCTAAGGATATTTCCTCATGAAAAGTAAACATGGTTCAGACAGCACAGAATTAAAAGACCTGATCCTCCTTTAATTTATTTTATTTCACAAGTTCCAAAGGAGCTATACCTGAATTAAGCCCAAAAATTGGGATAGACAGGATATAGAACTTACTTGCCGTTCATGTACTTAAAAACTTACCACTGCCTGGCAACTGTAACACATAGTTACCAAAACCACTGGATTACACAATCCCCCAACCCCAACCCTATTTTTATACTAGGAGCAGGAAACACCTCAAAATAGACAGCTATTACTTAAATCTTTATTTTTATTAGACTAGAACTTTACTACGTGTCTTTTTGACAATGACTTTTCCAAGTCTGTCTCTGAGAAAGTCACTGTCAAACACAGTACGTAGGATGTGGTGGTATTATTCAGCGTATTCAAAGCACGTGCCAGACAGGGAGATGAGATAGCTAAAATTCCCAAGTATTTGGTCACGAGCATCCAAGTTCCTGTCAATCAGAACAACTGAGCTAATACTTTCTATCTATGATCCAATAAGCTTTTAAAGGACCTGATATATATATGGGCTGCATTACTGAAAAGAAGGTTTTAAGTACTAGCTAGTTTGTCTCTTATTTCAGAGTGAGAGCAAGACATCAGCTATCTGCTTCCATTCACAGAAATTAAGTAAGGACTGCAGGCTAGCAAAAACTCATGAAGGAGCAGTAAAATCCCACCAAAGATATTTAATTTAAAGAATATAGTCACAACTGAAGTTACAAAAAAAATAAAAAAAAAAAAAAGGGAACGCAAACCTTAGTGGTTTCAAACCACAGTATTCCCGGAATTATTAAATGCTACTTCAACAGATTCAGTCTTCTAGGTATACTTGTAGGTATATAGCAAAGGAAAAAATATCTCACAAGAAACAAGAACTATGGCACAAAACAATAGATGCAAAGGAGGAGGAAGTAGGAATGCACAGATGTAAGTAACAGGAGATTAAAATTAATTTTTTTCTCCTCCCTACATGGACAGCCTTCTCTTCTATTTTATTTTCTGTTACCATTTTAGCGCACATAATAAGCTCAATCCCATCTCTAACCATCAACTTCTAATAACACTTGCAGATCATTTTACTGCTTCTGTTTCAAGGAAAAGCTGCTCATTCAGTCCACATCAGAAAATCAAAGTTACATAGCCCAGCTCACAAGTTTCCAAAGGCTCCAAGGAAAACTCATCTGCCACCTTTATTTTCTCACAGATTGGCAGCTGTGTTACAGTGCCCCACCATACAGATGGTCATCTCCAAAACCATATGGGAAGATCCCATATGTTTACTTCCAAGCATAGTCCTGAGGGAAGAGGTAAAAAACTCTCAAGCACATCTTCCACCGTTACAACCTTTCTGAAATGCTGCAGCCACTTGTACACTAAAGCAGATGCAGCACAAGGCACCACACACCAGATTTTCATTAGCAGGTGGAGTCTGTGTGGCTAGACTAGCACCTGCAATTGACTGGCCTCATCAGACATGTCTGCCTGCTCCAGTCTCCCCAAACAATTTTTTTTCCTAGCTCGTAACATTAGCAATTTCTGCACCTTCCATGAGTTTGAAAGCAAGCCTGGGCTACCCCCCAGAGCTGATGGGGTTATACTCATCCAAACAAGGAAGACATCAACACCACTGGTTTCTCTGAACTGAGGAAGATTTTGACTGAGACCTACTTTTTTCAGCACAAGCACGTTCCTCTTACTGGAAATAGCTGCACATGAAATCTGTTCCCCAGACGTAATTAAACCCTAATGAAGGCTGGCATTTCTCCACAGCTGCAGCTCACAACAGAACTTGAGGAGTATTAGCAATCACACTGCACACAGCTCAGGGTACTCAGATGTGCAGCTTGCTCAGAAATTACAGTCTGAGCAGGGAAATGGGAGCGATGCCTGGTTGCAGCCACTGGGGTCCCATCAGGTTAAGAAAAAAAAAAATCTGATGATGCTAATCAAGTTAACTAGATCACACACACTACTGCCAGATCATGCAAATCAAAAGCAGGTGCATTCTGTAAAAGACACAATGCTTCCCATACACTTGCCAGTCTCTACTTGCTAAAGAAACAAACTGACCAGAACACAGCTACACAGGAGACTTTGGAAGAGAACTAAGAAAATTGAGAAGAATCACCCAAGCACACTTTTCACATCTCTATGCAGTATTTACAGCTAGAATCTCCACACAGATCAGTCTCAGTGAGGACATACAGATAGCAGGTAAAAGGATACAGGTAAAAGTACTTAGGAGTCATAGGCAAAACAGAATACAGATTAAATATTTTCTAAACACACATAATGTGGCAGTTGCCTAGTTTTAAAAATTATTCTACCCTCAAAAGAAACAACACCCAAAAGAATTCAGATGGCTCACATTTCTGTAGAAGTACGTTATTCTTCCTTCTCTTTTTAGATAGCAATACGTAGATTTTAGAAGTGTGTATTTCATTTAAAATATTATATAATGCATTCTTAACATTCTAAAATCCTTTTATATTATTGACACATCCAACTAGAGGAATTACAGTACAGAAAAATAGCAGCTAAAAAGGGTGATTTTATTTAACATGAATAAAACTAAAGGAAGAACAGAACAATCCTGAAATGTTGCAACACTTGAAGTACTTAAAGTATTTAGTTATTAATTGATTAGTATTTTTCTCCTTTTTGATTGCAGACATGCTGAGCTCCTCTCACTTATCCTCAGAAGTTACTATTAAGGCAACATATTTCAAAGGCACCCATAACCCTTTCTCTACAGGAAATAGGAGCCCTAATTATTTTGCTTTGTTATATTTTATAAAGAGAAGATAAGGTATCTCTTAAATGTTCCATTGAACCTAGATAAGGGAGATTCTGTAATTCCAGGGAATCATATATTTGAAATTATTCTGTTTTTTGTTTGCTTTTTTTTTAATTCTTTTTCAAGGAAGGAGCATTCCTCCTATAATAGAACATCTTTCTTGTCTGAGATCCAAGCTTAACTGGTATTCTAGGCTCGACTCTTTGGTGGTATTTAACTCAAATTAAAATCCATGCCCTGGTCTCCATTACCCATCAGACAAAGCATTGTCTGACCTCTCTTCAAATACCTGAGCTTTGCCTATGTGACATTATAAGAATGCACATGCTAATTTCCCTTTTTTTGCTACACTACAGCATCCTTTCATTTTTAGTTTCTTAGATGCAAGATAAAAAGTAGAGGATGTGATCTCTCTCAAGCTTTAAACATGCTTTACAATGAAGGTAAGAAGTCACTGAATTAACTTTAAACATGGAACTAGATCTTAAAAGCAATGAAAATAAAGAAGAACTATGTATTTCTCATAGCTTTGCAGTCTGCTACAGAATAATTTTAAGATTACCACTTTACTACAGAATTCAACACCACGCTTCAAGTTAGTCAGGCACGTGGCTACTGTCAGTATTAAGTTACATGAACTTTTCTGGACAGGTAAACTTTTAGCTCGACAGAAGTTGTAAAACCCATGATGAACAGTAAATCCAACCTCCGAAAAAGCACAAACCATTATGACCCCCTAAGTTCTTGCTTGCTTGCTTGAACTGCAGCATTCACCATTAACAAAGGCCTGCCATTTTTCCATTATCCTACAGGGGACTTATATTAAACTACCATGCTACAAGTATTAGACATTCACTTCACTTTTAAAAATATTAACACAACATACTCTTCCTTACATTCTTCAGAAATTCTGACATAAGAGTTACTAAAAGCTAACTGCTGACAGTTACTTGTGCAGATCCTGAGCTCAAATACACATCATCCAAGCTCTGGAACTAAAAGTGAGTCACTACAAATTGAATGTTTCAAAAAATTGATTATAGCCATAATTAAAAAATTAAAATTAGTCCTGGGAAAACAGTGATGGATCTTTCAGGCTATGACCAAGGGTTTGGCTTTTCTGAAAGTCCCTGGACTTCCAACTCACATCAGTTCCAGGGGGAAAAAAGCCTGAAAAAAATGGAAACAGAGAGGAAGGCGAGGAGAATGGGAAAAAAATCTGCAGCTTGCAGATTTTGTCAGAGGTTGACAGAGACAGTTTCTTAGAGTGGGCTTACCTACGTGTTTTAGCTTGGATCTGAAGCACACTTTGGAAGGCAATTTGTGATGGTCTCCACAGACTGTACTTCAGTAAATACTGTGGAGCAGACCTGGAGATCACGTAATAGATTTCTTCCAAACAACCATCAGAATTGGAAGAAGAGAGGTTTTGAGCTAAGAAATGCACATGAATAGCTGCAAAATAGATGAATGTAACATAACAGCAAAATCCTAACAGAAAAAGAAACAACTGTAGCAACAGAAAAACCAATACATTATTCAGAAAACCTATATTATCCCTTTCCTCCACAAAGGTTCAAATAAAACCCAACCCAGGCCAACCCAATCCAAACAAACAGAAAAAAAGAAAATCAAACCCAAACCCAAGAAAAAACTCTAAAAACACCTAAATAATTCTTTGTACTATGGTATTTAATTCTGCATGGTTTAGAATCTAAGTAACAATCACAGTTCAGCTAACCAGCAAGCTGAGAAGCCAAATACAGATTTATTTTACAGCTTATAAGACTAACAGCATGCAGGCAAATATTTTGAGGGTTCATCCAGGAAACCTGAATATTACACTGAAAATAAATGAAAAAATATCAGCAAACTGAAATGTTCAAGGTGCAACAAAGAAGAGCCAACAAGCTCAAAGTCAATAATCCACACCCACTGCAAAGAACTAAGCCACCAAAAACCATTTAAGCGAAATAATCAAGAGAGAGTTTGTTGGTACCCCAGAACAGCAGCACCTGAGTGACTATAAAACAGAGCAGCCAAAGGCTGCTGAGCAGCAATGACATCTCCCTTGGCTCCCAGCCACGACAACTACAGCTCCCATCCCCACACATTTCCCATGTCCCAGAGAGGTTGTACCATCATGGTCCAGGGTTTCCTCACCTCAGATCCATTTCTGCATAATACAAAATGCAGCTGTGGCTCTCTTCGTATTGTTTTTCCTGTAAGAATCTGAACTCTGCTGGTCATACACTAGGCAATTCCTCCTACGCATATACATGCACGGGGGAAGATGGGTGCCTTCTGTGAGAGCTCAGCTGGCAGTGTGGACAGCACAAGTCCATGTCCGGACCAAGCCTTGCAGCACCAGCTGGTGCTGGGGCTTTGCCAACCACAATCCTAAGCACTCGGATGACAGTATCAAAGGGCCATCTGCAAGCACATTAGCTTCCCTAGATTTCCTACCAAGCTGGGAGGCTTGTTATGTTTTTTCCAATAAATCACACTTTTTACCATTTTGGTCCCAAGGCCTGCATTTCTCCCGTCACCAAAGGACACTGCCCAAGTCACAGGCAGTTGCACTGGTCCCTTCTGCCAAATCCCAAAACCCCCAACTTTGCATCCCCTAAGCAACCCTAAGGCTACCCAGTGCACTTTAGCTGCACACTGCCAAAACTGATTCTAGGCTCTAAGCTTCACAGTACTAACACTTGCCAAATCTGAGTCTTAATTTAAGAAGAAATTACCTCACTTTTCCCATCTGAGCTGCAGCCTGCTCTGTCTGGGGTGCAGTGCCCTACTCCAGGAAAGAGGAGGTGGAAGAGTCAGAAATGAAGGAGTAGAGTTGAGCACAGAAAAAGGTGAGGGGGGAGAGCAAGGCTTCATGTTTTGTCCTTGTTCCTCACCATACAACTCTATTTTAGTTGGCCATAAATTAATTTTCCCCAAATCAAATCTACCTTGCCCAAGACAGCAACTGGAAATCCCCCTCTTCATCTCAATTTACAAGCCTTTCCATCTTATTTTCTCCCCAGTATCCTACTGAGAAGGAAGAGTGAGAGAGAGGCAGGGAGATGGCAGCCAGGCAAGGTCAATCCACCACAAGCTCAATGAAAGAAAAGAATTATTACAAAAACAGTATTGACATATATTCAACCCTATTTAATTTAATGCAAATATGGGGAAAACTGACTTCCCATGAGTAGATAAGAAGACTCACCCTGGGGACGTTTGTGGCCATCTTTTTTCCCTTTGTCTCCTGGGCAGTGCCATCCTGGGGGAGAGCGGTGGCACCATTTTCCGTTTGTCTCCCTGTCGCAGGGAGTGTATTTCCACTATTTCGGGTTTATTTTTGCTCTGGGGGAGTTAGTGAGATTTAGCAATTCTGTATCTCATGATTATTTACTGCTATTTTTTTGCCTGGTGCAGTTTTGCTTGTTAGTAAACTGCTACTTTTTGACTCTCATCAATCTACTCATATTTCTCCTTATTGGTGGAAAGGGATTGGTTGAAATTAAGGGGAGGTAACTCATTTAAAAGAGTCTTAAACCAAGACAGACAGACATGTTTTTAGTCTTCTTCTCAATCTTCCAACTGTCTTAGCACTGAAAAGCTCATTTTACAGACCACTCTGCAGCAATAAATCAAAAAACTCTCTGAAATCACCTTGTCTGGCTTATTATACCACAATAACATCAGCAATTAAAATCCTCAAAATTCTTATCTACCCTCTTGTCTGCTTTACTAAGTGCTGTCTTAAATAAAATGTAAATTGAGAGCTCTTTGCTTATACTTTTGTAGACTTTCAGTTCTAATGACAGTTTCTGTCACAAGACACTAAAACATTAAGAATGACACCTTTCTACCCAATGTACAACTATGAAACAGGCAAAACCATTATGCCTTCAATAATATATTCAAAAATAGCATAGACAAGCCACTATAGACTCTTGTGGTTCCTGCAAGTTTTGTGGTCACAGCTATGGACTTTCTCTGGATTTTTTTTCATGCACAGAACACAAATATTATGGTCTTCAATACCCCCAAAATCTTTTAGAGCTGCTCTGCAGCACTTGTTTCCTTCAGCTGCCTTGGAGGACAAGGTATTACCTTAACAGAATTACAAAAAAAAGTCTAATTCTACCTTAATAGAATTACAAAGAAATCCAAAGTTAGAATTAACTTTCAGAATTCAAAAAGCCCACATTTATTTTATCCTTTCCTTCTACGAGATTTGCAATATTTCCTATTAGTTAAGGAAACTGCTGAACTGCAGGCATTACACTGTCCTAAAAATAGACACTACAGAGACTATAATACTATTAATAATATAATACTACTTTTTACTGATTGGATTTTTTTTTAAAATAAACCATATTACTGCGAATACCTGGTTGCATCCCTGAAAATATTACATATATTATTTCTGTCCCAATGATAAAACTAACAACTTAGTCTGATGTTAACATACTGACTACTGGGTAAAAGTTTCTAGACATCCTGTGGAGCTAGGCAGAGAATTCCACATAAGTCCAAAATCCCAACTTTTTTCTTGTCAGGAACATCACATTATTAAAAATGCTAAGCTGATGTCCATATCTGATTAATTCAATAATTTCTCAGTTAAACTAAATAATGTATTATATCTGACTTCTGTTGTAAAAATACCTTTTTTTTACAAACCAATTTACAGTTTGAAAAGGCCAACTAGTTTATTAAGAATTATTTTCATATAAGTTGTTAGGTCATACTTGGAGTGTCTTATCATTAACAGGATAAAGAATCACTAGTGAAAATCACTGATATATTCATGCAACTGGAGCAAACTAACAATTTCCTTGACTAAAACCCACAGACTTGCTCTTATTCCAATATGTGGTATCTGGTGCACTGAGGTTAAATCAGTATACTAAATTTTCAGAAATCATGTTACCCAGTTTGCAAGGGAAAATCAGCTTCCTCTTCAAACCTATTTCCTAAACAGTCCAATGATTTGGCAGTTCTTTAAATAATAAAGCGGGAATTATTTTGTGACTATGCATTAATTCAGAAAAAGGAAAGTCAAAGAACAAAACCAATCAACTGAAGCACTTCCTAAAAGCTTCAGCTGGTAAAAAATAATTTCTAGTACACCTCAGAGTAGCACGTCAGTAACTCTCCCTCCAAATAGACTGACAGATCCAGGCATAGGATTCTGTCTGCAAATGTATCATTACAGAAATGTGTCTCAAGTCTCTGCAATCCAAGCAGGTGAACAAAAAAAAAAAAAACCTAAACAACCACAGCAACCACACAATTAGATCTGTATCCGTAAAAATCCTTTGGCCATATACTTGCATGCTGGTGATTTGCAGATTTCACAGAAACAAGCTTTTCTTGCTTATTAAAAAATTTCTAGGCATCTGTACAGCAAGAAAACCAAGAGTTTCAGCTCTACATCTTTCACCGAGATACTACTTCATTTCCTAGCAAACTGAACAGAAAGACTTCAGTAAGAAATGTATGGTATGAAAAAGAAATTTTTAGAGGCAAACGCAGAGTACACTGCCTGACAATAGCTTAGGCCTTAGTAAAGGACCCATGACAGCCCACAGTGAGAATATGAAAATCAGGGTACCCCACTGCTCTGGCACATGCTCCAGCACAGACGGCAACAGCCCCATCATAAGGAACTGAATCTAGGTAGAGATCTAAAACAGAAAAATTCCACGTAGTAATTGAAAAATGTAAACCAAACCCAAGCACTCTAAGATGGCAATAATGCATGAATTTTGGACAGCCAAGCCGCCCGCACTGAAGCAAACCCGTTGATAATACTGCATAAAGCTTATATTGCCCATAGAACAACATAAATTATGAAATCTGAGTATGACTGTAGCAAAACTGGGACCAATTACAAAAAGGCAATTATGAGGGGGCTGTTTTCTTCTGAAAAGTTTTGGCAGAGACAAGGAGGTACAAGGTGACTGAAAGGCTCAGCCCAAACTCAGAAAAAAACCAGAGACTAACATAGAAAATAAAGAATAAAATATCAAATCAAGGGGAAAGGTGGGTCTTCCACTGGTAAGTGTGTGGATGCCTCTAGATGGTAGTCATGCTGACATATGGATTCAAGTCCACAAGGAGGATGGAAGAAACCGTTTGCATGACAGGCTGGACTCTTAATCAGGTTTTTGTTCTTAGTGTTGTTTGTTCCAATTTTTGGGGTTTTGGGGATGGGGAGGAGGAGGGCACCTGTGGAGGCAAGAAATGGATTTACATCTCAATACCTAGAAAACTGCAATTTAGTAGTAATCACATATGTGATTCCTCAGATCTGTACTCTCTATCATCATGGAATTGTAAACCTGTGTACTTGATTGCAAAGATTATAGGTTATTTTGCATAGACTACTTTGCTGCTCCACCTTTTTATTCTTTGAATGCTCATTAATCAATGAGTATCTTAATAGCTTGCACCAGCTAAGTCTGAAGTCTCCATTCTAAAGACAGGAGTGTCAGATCTTGGCAGCAACAGAAAACTATACACACTGCAATTTTTTCTGACGTTCTTCTACTATGTATGAGTGAGACTATGTGATAAAATCCGAGGGTCATAAAGCAGCATCAGCCTCACCTTCCTCAGACTGCCCAATCCAGCAGGATCTATTTTCTTCTAACAATGTACTGATACACAAGCAGTGCACTGCTCTCCTACCAAGATAAATCAAAATCAGGTTGGCTGATATTACAATGGATCAAAAAGCTATTAAGTAAGATGCTAACAAGTAAGAATCCAATTTTCTCCATTAAGACTAACAAAGAAACAGGTAGCTGCAATGCTTAAGTGATTTCTATTATAAAGTTTGTGCCACTGCTTCAAGTTTGTAGAGTTTTGATTGTTTTTGTACTGAGGCAGAAAGAGATTCAAAAACATAGACAGCAGTCAGAAATTCCTCATTTCTAATTCTTTCCTTCTGACAGCAGGCAAATCACAGAAAAATGTCTCCTTTAGTGCAAAGAGTATGACTCAAAAACTTAACAGGCTACTAGACCGAAGTGAAATTTAATCAGTGTTTATTTATAGCAAAGTCTGAAAATGAAAAGGACAATTTGAATCAGCAAGGAATTCTAAAACAACACAGGAGTGGCAGCAGCATGAAATACAGTGGGAAGAGACAGTTTTTTTGAAATACAGTTTCTTTATGCATAGGGAACAATTGCTCTCTATTTCCTTAATCTGTTTTATTTTTGTAGTAGGGGGGAAAAAGCCCTTAGAACAAGGTCAGTCTTCTTAAAACACCGAGTTTATAAATACAGAAACTATGTCATCCTGAACCAAATCTCCTGAAGATAATTCTCTGGGAGAATTTATGAAAAATGTGTACTTAGTACATAAATGCACACAACAGCAGTAATTAAATTAAACACATCTCTCATCTAACGTTAATTATATGTGATGCAAATTTTTAATTTCAACTTGAATCAAGCATACTGCAGCAGACTAAGATTTAAGTATATATATATAGATTATTTATATAAATATAAAATGTATTATCAAATTCTCTATACCCTAAGGGAAATGCAGGAAGCTAGGCATAGAATTCATTTATTGTCTTTAAATCAAACTGTGTAGCACCTGAAATAAGGTATGCTTACAAGATGTCATGAATGGAAGGAGTTGAATCAAGTTACTCTTCATGACACAAGATTATAATGTCCTCCAAGTATTAAATAGCTGGTGGCCAAGCTGAGCGGTGCACTTCTGTGTTTGAAACTGATGCTAAATTTTTCAGCAAAAGTACAGAAATTCTCAGTTTATCTGTTTAGGACTACTTAGGCAGTTCTATTTGCTGCAGTCTTGCTGAAGCAAATGGGCATCAGGAAGAGTCATGTTCCTTGTAAATGTTTCTACATGTTAAGAGAACATTGAATGGCAGAGATCAATCTAGCAGTTTCACAGTATAGCTGTTCCACTCACTGCTGGGCAGACCCAGATTCTTTTGAGAAGGATCACAGAGCAAAACACAGACTGGTATGTTTAATCCATGTGTGCTGCTTATCTAATCTTCGAACTACTTTGCAAGGAAAACTGGCAGGGGCTTCAACAAGAACTCCAGGCTTTCTCATCTGCTATAAAATATTTAATATCCCAGTTCTTTTTCCCTCAAAAAAAAAAAAAAAAGCTTGAAAAATTTACTTGAAGGTGGCAAATCCTTCTTCTGTTACAATTAAAAATTGTCATTTTATTAAGTCCATTCAACTCAGCAGAGTGGGGTACCAATAAGAAAGGCTGAAAAACTTCCAAACATAAGTTTTGCATTAACAATGCCACCTTGCAACTCATTAAAAAAGACTACACCGTTTTTGAGATATAGGATTAAAAATACACAGACACGGGCCTCAAAATAGCTAAATTGAACTTTGCTGAATTTTACTAGGGATTAAAATTATCTCCTATCAGTAACTTATTTTCTTATTCCATAGAGAGCTGGGGAGGCAAGATTCCAGGAGAGTTTGCTCCTGGACCAAAGGATCAGATCTTTCCCTGAAATCAGTCCCAGCTTCTCAACAAGCCATGTAATCCCAAAGGACTGACTTTTGGTGGAACCACAACAGCAGCATAGCAGGTGGCTTCCTGAAACACAGACTGCTACTTCATAAGGCAAGCCTGAGTACTGTCTCCAGGGATGTTACGGTACATGATCCAAGGTACAAACAACAGGCTGATATGCACTAATCTGCTTTCTCAGACAGCCCCAGATCTGAATGAGCATGCAGATACGAAATGCAGCTTACATTTTAACTATTAGGATCAAAAGCTGATGCCACACTGGCAGGTACCATAACCACAGCATACATACAACCATGCTGTATGGGAAAATCCGTCCATTTTGCATTTCTCAAATGCAGCTGAGTGACAAAATAACCTCGATCTACAAACTCCCCAGTGACATCAGCCACGCAAGTGGACCCTGCAGCCCATGGTATAAACAAGAGAATCTCGTTTGTGTATCTCTTGTATAAATGGAGGGATCTGCTCCTGTAGTCCCTTGCTTTGATCCAAGAGTCCAAGAAGCCATGAACCTTACACTGCACGGCATCTAGTTCTACATAAGACAAATACTAACACACTGGCAAAAATTAGTTGAGGGTTTTTCAGCTAATTTTACATACACCTTCACAACACACTTTTCACAGGTGTCTTATGGAGACTCAAAAGGTAATTTAATACCAGGGGTTTAGTCTGAAATACTTTCAGTGTCAAACATCTTAAATACAGAACTATGAAAAATGCTGTGAAAGCTCCTTATTTTCTTCTCCTTGGCTCTCACATCAGTAATACACTGAGGACTGTTTTTCTGAATGAAACGTTTCACCATTCTGTTCTATATTTTATGCAGAAATTCAGCATTGAACATATAACCCCAAAAGATCAAAATTAATTTCACATAAAGGTTATCAGGTAAAAGTACAGAATTTGCAAAAGAATTAATGAAAATCTGTAAGGATCCATATGGGCAAGCTCATGGTAAAGATATAATTCAGAGGAATGAAATACCTATCTGCATAGATTTCATTATTTTTGGCTTGTTTTCTGTCCATTTCAAAAAACCTCCAATGCCCTTCTAGACTAGTGCATCTTGGAATTTAGTGCTTAAGAACGAGGCATCAGTTTTAAATGCTGTAAATGCATCTTCAGGAACAAGGGCAGAGAATACACTCTGCTACGTGACAGTCAAAGGGAAATACCTTCATGTATTCAGCACTGAAGGCTCTCTCAGTCTGTGTAACTCACATCTTGAACAAGAGTAATTCCTGATTGCTTATACTTAGCTCTCGTTTACTTTGTGCTATTTAACATGTTATTGTTTTGATTTTGTACTCTAAAAGAAACTTTATTCCAGTTTGAAATCTTTCATAAATTTAACTATAGTTCCATCTGAAAGCCCTACAAACACTATACTGCACCAAGTAGCCAGCTGTGCTAAGGTACAATCCGGACGGAAATTCAACAAATAGAGATGCTGAGACAGACTGATTACATCAAACATTCGTTTATACTGACATCCCCTGTAATACTACAAAGACACAGCGTAAGAAGCAGAGCAGAATGGATTTGTGTATTGTATTAGTACTCAACATGTTGCAGTTCACTCTCCCTGCATAAACAATTTCCATTTCTGCTCTCTCAGGCCCAGCTATTTGTGACATGAATCAAATTACATTGCTATTCTCAATTACTCAGATATAGGACAGTATTTTGCACCAAACCAACCTTCTTCAAATTTCTTCACTTCCTCTGGGAATTATGTTGGACATTAATCCCTAATATAGAAAGACTCACTAAGCAGGAAGAGAGAGCGGAGCTCATTTTAGAGACAAACACCCAGGAAAACTGAGCAACAGCAACACCAGCCTGCAGAACTCATTACTGAAGGCTTGAATTGTAGCTTTGACTATAATAACTTGCAAACATCTACTCTCCTTTTAAATTGCATCACAGAACTTGCATTCAAATGAAAAAAAGGAAAGTGGCAGGAAAGAATCCATAATCAGAGCTTACAATGTAAATGTGTTCTAACCCAATTCATGCACCATCATAAGTCAAAGCTTCTCAGATTGTCAACCACACAGGATGTATGTCAGGTGGAAATACTATGTATAGGCAAGCGCAGAGGTTTCAGATTCTGACAGAGAGAGCATCAGTCGACCTGAGCTTTCTGGGATTTCACATCTACTTGAAAAGCAAGAAAGCCATACTCCTTCCACTCCCCCTACATTATCTGTGTAGAATGTGCTCAGATGTGTTACAATCATTAACTAATGTGGGAGACAGATGGTATTCAATATAGAATTAACATGTTTAAACCACCAGTAAACAAGCAGCCGTTACATTTTGTTTACAGCTCTCCCTTAAAACCACAAACTGTAAGCAGACCCCCTTTACAGACACCTGCTGGGTATAACACCATTTCAGCTCAACATCTAAATTATATATTGGAAGTCACTGGTCACAATTTTGACAAAGCCACGGGTATTTTCTACATGGTTCTTATTTTATTTGCTACAGCTTACATATGAAATCTAACCAGTAAAAATGGAAAAATAATGGATGAAGAACTATAAAGTTGGTCATAAAATTATACGAATATTATGAAGGAGGCATTTCTTCTGTGAACACTTACGATTTCTACATGAATTAAAAAAATTCATGACAGAATTTTTCAGACAACTCAAAAGAAACTCAAATCCCTATGTCTGGCTATTTTTTGTCTTCTAAATCATCTTCCATTACTACTAAACCAAAATTAATCCTAACACCTGAAGAAATCCTGATCAGGCAAGAAACAGAACCATATAATCAAAGAATATGCCGAATTAGAAGGGACCCATCAGAATCATAGGGTCCAACTCCTGGCCCTGCACAATACACCCCAAAAGTCACACCATGTGCCTGAGACCATTGTCCTAATGCTTCAGGCTCGATGCTGTGACCACTTCCCTGGGGAGCCTGTTCCAACAGGGCAGAGCAGAGTAGGACAATGCCCTCCCTCACCTGGCTGGCGATGCTGCACTTGATGTCCTCCAGGCATCCCAGGGCCTCACAATCTACAATGGGTCCAGACCTACACAAGCAATGTCAGTCCAACACACAGAGCTGCCTGGTCAACTTGGCAACTGCCAAGCTCAGGTTGGGCTCCCTTTCAAAGGAAAAAGTCAATATATTTTCCCATTATCCCATCAGCAGTTTCATTAAAAATGAATGGTTTTATTTCTTTTTGAGGTCTCTTCTTCCAAAATGGTCTGGAACTAACTAGCAGGAACACCGCTTGGAGAACAAAAAAGGAAAATAGACACTTTACAATACCAAGTTTGTAGACGGAAAAAAAAAAAAGGAGGTGGTTCCAAGTGGCTTGATTTTACTCCCTACAAAACCAATCAAACTGCAGTTGTGTGACAGCATACTAAAAACTCAGCAATCACTGATTCATATCTTGAGATGCCATCTGACACAACCATATCAATGTGCCTGTCCCTGAAGTCAGCATCATTGATAATGATGACATTTCTGATACATATATTTATCCATGGCTACTTAGTCAGATTTGAGTGTTTCAATATTCTTACTGCTGGCAGTTTTCCCAAGCTCTCATCTGACTCTTCACCATCTCAGTGCAAGCTGGTTAGTTATATCCTGCCCAAACTAAGAACAGATTACCTGATGTCTCTTTCTTCACTGCAGATATTTTCAGCGCTCTGTATATATCATCCCTTCTTCGGCCTAAACAATCCCCACTTAATAGTGGGGATTCCTTCTTCACTCAGTCTGTCCTCTAGAGACTTCCACTACCCTCCTTCAAACTTTCACCAGCTCTCTGCAGCACAGCATGCCATCTTCTGCACCTTTCCTAAGGTTATATTCCTCTTCTCAGTACAGCACTTCCCTTCAGTAACAATGCTTCACAGCCAACCCTCCTGCATTAGCTGCAACCCCTGCAGAGGTTTTGGCAGACCTGCTACTTATCCAGCTGCCCTCTCCCCACAATTCCATGCACTTTGCTTTGGCACCTCCTGAAGGGTACCTCCCACTGTCTCTGAACATTCACTGTAGTTGTTTTCTTGTCCTCCTACACCTTGGTGGATCCTCTTCAAGAGTGCTGCCTCTCCACTCTAGTTTTCAAATCTCTGATGAAAATTTTGAGCAGTACTGTCAAAATCCTGAAAATTTCACTGTGATGCAGGTTTCCACCTCAGAAATGAAATTCCTCTCAGTGGTTTGCAAACTATGTCTTACAGCTGCGATTACAATGAATTTGAAAGGAAGTGCAACATGGAATCCACCCAGATTCTCCCCACTTCCACTCAAACTAATAAATAAGTAAATAAATTTAGACCAAGGACATATCAGGAAACCTCCTACAAAGTGAAGCAAAATATTAAATTTAAAATTAAAAAAAGAATCACCAAAAAAAAAGTTGACTCAACTTGTAGTAAGAGGATATCTTTGTAGTTCACTTTTACCAGAGGAAAAAGAAATTGAAAACATGTCAAAAAAATCAATCATCAAAATAAATCAGAGTCTTTGAGCAATTCTCCCTCAGGAAGTGCAATTAAAAATGCAGAAGTCAACAGAACAATAAAATAATATATTGATAAAATAAAATGCCATCCTTAAAATTCTTTAAAAAAGGAAAGAAGAGTAACTCACTACAATTAGATTCATCCTAACATCTTTAATCTGCTTTTAATGGAAATGTCTTGATTCAGCCATGACAAAGACTACTTTGTCTGTCAATCATCTGTCAATTCAGACAATAATATCCAAGACAGAAAACAAAATACAAAACAGAAATGAAAATGCCAACCCTTTCCACTAACATGTGCTAATACATCAATTTTGACAGCCTA
Source organism: Sturnus vulgaris (assembly GCF_052056855.1). Classification (NCBI taxonomy): domain Eukaryota; kingdom Metazoa; phylum Chordata; class Aves; order Passeriformes; family Sturnidae; genus Sturnus; species Sturnus vulgaris. The sequence goes on from NC_142283.1 coordinate 25,151,129, forward strand.
AATTCAACTTTCTCGCAGTGAAACGGTTATACAAAAATCAGCCTACTGTCTTGAAAATTTATTTCTTACTGGTGAGTTTTCCTCTCTATAACCCATTATTTTCTATTATTTGCCACTACAGCAGTAGTCGTACAATAGTGATAATGATAGCAAGGATTCAAAATTATAAATTATTTCAAATATTTATTGAAAAACGTCAAGGAAACAGTTCACAAAAGAAAAGGTCTGATTATCACAAAGTTCTGTATTTCTTCTAAAGTAAATGAAACTACTCTCTTGAGAAGCTCATTCTTTGGTAAAATTATTGTTCGCAAAAATAAAAATACTATTATTTGCATGACCTTTTTATGAAAGATGACTGCTACTGCAAAATGACAAGTGCTGAAACTAAAAATAGTCCTCTAAGGATTCTAATAATCCCCTTCAGTAATATGTAATTCAATTAATCATGTAAGTCTCAGACAGAAAAGAAAAAGAAAGCAAAAAAGCAAAATGAAGTAATCATAGTCTGACATTTAGCTTATGGAGAATTATAAAAAAATAGTTTTCAACATCAAAACATTTAAATTGGTTTTAGAAACATAATTGAAATTCTGTAGTATCAACTTCATATAGCATCAACTCTTGAAAGATCTATGGAGAATGCAAATACCAAATCATCAAAGTCATTAGCAAGAATGAACTTACAAAGAACAAACAATAAAATAATAATCTGTTCATAAGTAGTTCTGTGGAGAGCCAATTATATACGTGAAGTATATATAATGTTTTTATTCAAGTTGATATAACTTAAACAAAAATGCAGGCAAAATTAAATCTTCATTAAAGATTTAAGATTTTCTGTCTCTGATTTTTACTTACTGTTTACTAAAAGGAAAACAAAGAGCCACTCAAGCTTGTAAGATTACAAACTATAAATAAAATTACACTGGAAAAAAACCACCGTGTGATTAAAGAGGCTCTCTTGCTAATCCACAAACAATAGTTTTAAGTGATTAAACATCTGTTTATTTCTCACACTTAACTTTTTAGCTACTGGCCAACTTTTAATTTATTTTGTAGGAGTCTCAAAAATAATGGACTTTCTTAAAGCTTCAGAAGCAATCCCAGTTCACTGTCCCAGCAGGTGAAGGGTGAGGTCCAGCAGCAGCTGGCAGGCCAATTCACAAGTGGCAAGACCAGGACCACAGTTCAGCAGGTCTTTGACCTGTGCCTATCCTCACCCTCTTCTCCTTCATGGCCAACTTCCTGGCTTTCTAGGGAGATGTCTAGTAAGGATATGGGGAATGGACAAGTAAGCAACAGACCAGTGTAAGAACAGGAGACTTATGAAATCCTTATGAATCTTACAAAAATCAGGCTCCTTGTGTCTTTTTATAATTTCTTGTAAGTGTTCTCCTCCCAAGCATAGAAGGAATCACAGTCCCATGGCTACATTTATTGCATCACACAGATCCCCAATGCCAGCCTCCCTAATTTCACCAGTCTTGGCTTTGGACCAGATAAATCTCCCAGATCCTCTCACGGAAGTTCTTGCCCATAGCAGCACTTTCCTGTCTATATTCTACTAGCCACTCTTGTGTCAGGTTTCATAACTTCACTTTCACTCATCTCCAAACATAAACTGTATTGTGAAAGTAAGTAGTCCAGGCAGCCTGCTGCTTTGAATTATTTAAGGTACTGAAAAAGCTTTAGATTTTGAAACACCTGAGGCTGACACAGTTCTACACCAGTGTGGCAGAGATCAGAAGGCGCCCCACCTTCTCCTGCCAAGTGCTCATGCCAGGGCAAAGGAGGAGGCAAGCAACGTGGTTACAGGTCATATATGGGAAGATATTTGTTTTGCCTGTTGAAACATTTTCAACTGCAGGACTATTTTATGAGATTCTATACAAATTTCCAAATGTATTACCTGAAAGTTCAGCTCCTTCTCTGTGTACAGAATCCATTTACTTAGTAATCACTTCTTTTAATAAATGATGTTCCTGTATGGCTTTACTCCAGGAGTGATTTCTTCTAAATTTTGCAACCTGCCTATTGCAGTTTTCTGAGTTCTGACAAGACCATAAACTAGGGGTAAGCTAGTAGGGGAAAGCAAAAGATAAAGCATAGGATAAACTGTACAAGAGCACAACTCAAGTACAGAAACGCAGCAGTGTCACTTCACTGAAAGATCATTTTCCCATCCACCTACTACCTCCCAGGAGAAGCAAGAAAGATAGCCAGAAAATAAGGCTGAATACTGCCTCTTTTGTACCAAAAGCACATGCGAGATTTAATTGCTGGCTTTTGTATTAACCTGTACATTCTGTCCCAGTGAACAAACCCCTGAAGAATTCTGCACAAGGTACTGTAGTGTCATGATTCTAATTAATGCCACAAACACTGACTAGATTATGTATAAACTTAGAAGAAAACAAAACAGTAATTAAAAGCTTTTGAAAGTTACTGCATCATCTAAAAAACACACGCATATTGTTAAAGACAATTTAACACACCTCAGTCTTTCACATGGGAACTCTTATATGACTATTGTTTGAGAAAATTTTTTCAATCTATCTACATTCCCACAAATATGATCTGGGTAAGAAAGATGTCTTAAAAAAAAATCCCTCAAGTTTCATAAGCCTGAGGGAAGCCTAATGTTCTCCACATTAGAGCAGAACAATTTTTGACTGCTCACAATAAAAAATACCTTATTAACAGAAAATCTACCTTGACACAGCTGCCCAGAGTCCATATTTACTAGCTTCAGCAGGTTTTTTTTTGAGGGGGGATCTGTTTGTGGTGGGTTTTGTTTGGTTGGCTGGTTTTAATATACTGCTCAATTTTTTAAAATTAAAAAGTAAAACAAATTTTAAAAACTGACTAAGCAAATTCATACAACAAGAACAGAATCAACACTACCAACAGGAGGAAAAGAGATAGAAGAGCAGTAATGTCATTTTGCTATTCTGCCTAAAAAATATATTTTGCTAAGATCACTACTTAGGAAACAGTCTACTTTTTCAGCATTTCTGTTCTCTTACAGATTTCTTTGGCTGTATTTTTTTACCCACCTACAAACAAGTGTACAAAATTTTTCAAAGCTTCATTTTTGAGTTCAACAAAGACTCTAAAAAATCATAAATCAACCAAGCTATTCTGATGTTAGGATAGTGCAAGCATAGGAAGAGTATGGTCTACGTGCAGCTCACAAGGGGAAGAAAAAAGTTATTTACACAGATTTCTTTTTTGAGGACAACATAAAAAAAACAGCAACAAAAGAAACAGAAAGGAAAAAAAACAAACCAAAGAACAGAAATGTGGACCTTGTTTGGCAAAACTGCTTTCAAATAGAATATAGGCATATTCTCCCGAGGTGTCCACAATGCCTCTTAGCTCAGCTTCCAAGTAAGCTTTTGACAGTATAAGTAACAAACATATATGAATTACATAGTAAGGAGGGACCTTCAGGTTATTCTAAATAAATGTAACTCCACAAAACTGAATACAGTTTTGTGCTAATGGCAGGATTAGAGCAAAGCTACAGAGATTTAAATCAGATGCCTTTGAATTTTTTCTCCTCATTAAAAATATTGCTTTTTCTAGATTCCTGGAGCAGGCAAAAACATTATTTGGAACTTGGCTAGTTTTGCTAGAAACGGATCAGTGAGACCTGCTAAGTCAAAAAACCTTTAAGACTCTCAGACATTTCTATTTCCTACTTTTTCAAATATCTAAGGATTTGCAATCCTGGAATCCCCAGGAAAAAAATGTTATTTAGGTAAGATATAGCTAAGCTCAGAAAATATGCTGTTGATAATACCTTTCACTCTCACTAATTTCTACCTCAGAGATTTTCTATGTTGAGGCTCAAAAGCATAGCTTCAGCTGTTATCCAGGGCTTCCACAATGCCACGCTCAGCTAGCTTATTCATTGCTCGGAAAAAGGCTTTACGGAGCTTTACTACAAGCTATTCAAGGGCAAACAGTGAGCAAAAATGTAAACAGAAGCATGCAATGTAATGTTACTACTATCAAAATAAACTAAGTGCTACTTTAAATTGAAAAGGTCACCTCCCACACAGAGAGGATTATCAATTCATTACTTCTATCCTTACTCCCTCAACACTGAAGCAGCAGTGTCACCTTCACTACTTTTTATTGTTGCTTTACACAGAAAGGAAACAAAAGGTATTTTTCAGGTATTTGTACCATTTTACAAATAATACACATTTAAGTTAAACCTTTGCACAAGCTTTAGTGAATATTACCAGAAGACTGAAATCCCTTAATAATAAGCTCCAGGTATCAAGCAGAAGTTGTTTAATTACATGTTCCGATTTCCGATGAAAAGATAAAGCTATTTGTATGCTGGCTGAAGTCACAAACTCTGCAGTTGAGCAGCCCAACCATTTCACCGTTCTCTCAATGACTTCTGATCTGGGTTACATACGCAGCAACAGCATCAGCAACTTATTATCAAACTCAAAAAGTTGACAGCTCCTGGCAGACTTTCTGGTGTGCCTTCAAATGCCTCACACAGCCCAGCAGAAGTAGAGCAGTCATAAACCAGAGCGGGCAGGCAGGTCACCAGGACAGCAGGTAACTTCTGTCTCACTGAAGAGGCTTCCCATCAGAAATCAGAGCTGCAGCAGATCTTTTGGGGCACCTCACCAGAGCGAGCAACCCACATAGGCACATAGGTATGGGGACCACATGACTTTCTGCTACTTCACCATTGTCCCAACTATAAAGATCTAGAAAGGTCTTTCAAATAAATGAATTTCATACAGATTGCAAAAGCAACAAAAATATCTTAAAAATACAAAATTAATCAGTAACTGCTGCATACATGTTATAAAAGGTCCTTTATTGAAAACTGCAGTTTTTCAGCTCTGATTCAAAACCCCCTTTTTTGGAAAAGCTGAGAGATAAGGGAAGAAGAAACAAAAATGTACATCTTAGACTGCTCGATACTTGCAAGCAAAATATACCTAAGGAATTGGCTATCAGTGACATGACACATAGTGATTTCCTCAATTTTGAGTAGCACCGAACTCGCAAACACCAGTTTCATACAACTGCAGTTACACCATGTACAATCAGAACTTCAGCTCTCACTCAATAGAGACAGCTTTGATGCCTGATTATTGCCTTTTGGTCTGCAGCAAGTCGTGGTTGTGCAACAGGCAGCACTGCCGGCTTTGAATCCTGAAGGTATTACAGTGACGGGTAATGTGTAAAATGAAAGTTAGGATGATTACAGAAACCGCAATAGTCTACAGAAAAAATGTTCGTAATTCTTCTACTAAACATTTCCTACAATGTCAGATATTAAGAGCATGGGAAAAAAGATTTGGAGAGAAGCAACAACAAGAATCCTCAGGGCTACTGGGCACTGCTTGAACCTCCTATAGGAAAGCAAAGAGAAATGCTCTGAAATAGCTCAAGGCATATTGCAACGAAAATATCTACTTCACTTTTCCATAAAAACATATGTATACAAACACACAACACCTTCTTTCAATAGGTAGCTATGGCAGTCAAAGATACTTCAGCTAGAAATTACATTCTTCCTGGAAAGAAAATCTAACAATCAGGACCTAAAGGAGATTTTGTTCAACTATATTAACTCCCAAATCCCTTAAAGAATTTTCCAAACCTATTCCCTAGCAGTGTTTCTGCTAATTCATCATTACTATTAGTTTCTCACAACATTTACAATTATTTTTCCAACACTTTTAACTCTGAAACATCCACCTCTGTTTTACCACTTCCAAAAGTATTAACTAAACCTCTTCCCATGTTGGCCATTATTTCTTTCAGGGTGTTTGCCTAATTTTTACTGTTTTTGTCTAATCTCTTTTTATGCAGCATTTGATTGCATTCCCTCAGCCACTCACTGTGAATCTATCTGGTCCTTATACAGGAAAGCATTTTTTCCCTACAAGTTTTACTTCCTCTGTATTTTTGAAGGACGAAAGGCATGTGGCACAAATTGTCGTAGTAATGTTTGAAATTATACCAAAGGTAGATCCATTGGTACAGAGGACCCTTGCTAAAAACATTCCAATCAGCTGCAGAGGAATGTAAAAGATCGCTAGAAAGCATAACCATATGCAATTACACTATAATCAACCTGATCTTCCTTTGCAAGACCAAACAGATATGATACATTCCCAAACTATACTGCATATTACTCAAAACTTGAAATATCACCCTAAAGAAGTTGACAAGTGGAAGAGTCATAGAATGCTGCTTCAAGGACAAAACTAAAGCTCAAAATAATTTACCGCATCATCAAGTAGTACTCATAGAAGAAAACAATATTAAAAAACTACTCTAGTGACAAACAAAAGCAGAAAAGCTGCTCAAGTCAGTTTCAAGGATAAATTCATCCTAGATTGTAAAAAGCTAAACGATGCAAAAATCCCTCTGAAAGAGGTTGTTCAAGAAGCCCTAGCACCACTGACTATTCACTCACTTCTGTGAAAATGTATCTTCTCTCACTCCTTGGGAGATTATTTCAGTCTGGTAGACATCAATGTTGAGATGTTTCTTTCCAATGCTCAGTTCTTCCTCTATCTCACTGTATTATTCACAGTTAAATCCTCCTTACCATATATAGATTTGTTTCATACTGTTTCTACCAGGGCTTTTCTTGGTTACAAGTTAAGATTATTCCTCTTTATTAACAAAAGGTAGATAACATTTTGTTCCTCTCAAATTATTAAGCATCATTCCTGCCCTGTGACATCTTTGTGTTATTTGTGTAAGACAAGCAAGAGCAAAGCAGAGTAGAGTTCAAAAGTTTGTAAGTGCATTTAAAGAAAGAGCTTCAACAGCAAGTCACGCTTCAACATTAGAAACTTGCTATCAAGATTCTAACACTACTCTTAAATCAGTTCCTGTACTCCTTTGTTCTCTCTCTTCAACAGGCAAAAAAAATTGCAGAGTGAAACCTTTTCCTCACATGAGACATTAAAAACCTTGGATTTCTGTCATGCCTCAAATGTAAAGTACTAAACAAACTAAACAAATAAAAACAAAACCAAAACCAAACCAAAACAAAACAAAACAAAGAAAAAGCTTTTTAATTTAGAAACAAAAAGCAATTTTCACAGGGTAGACTAATTACCCAATTTCTGCCCAAAATTACTGCACTTCTTTCTCTGACAGTGTAAGGTTTACCAGATGAAATGGAGAAAGAATCCAGGCACATATTTGTTCCTAATTAATGGAATAAACCATGCAAAACCTCACCTAAAGCAGTGTGGAATCACAGCAACAACGTAACTTCACTTGCTGATCAGACACCACGGAAGTGCCAGGCACTTGATATGCAGACAAGAACAAGAGAAACAGTCCATGCCAGGCACAATTTGATCTTCTGTTCCTGTAATTCTCTAAGCACCTTTATTAGCAAGCCAGAAGAAAACCAAATGCCATCTTATTCATGTACATAGAGATACCATCTCAACCATACATTGAGTATTAATAAAAAGAGGCAAATGTAAAACTGAGAAAAATTTCTTTTTTTGACCATAAATTCATAAGGCTACAGAAAAGGAAAGACTTTCCCTGAGTCTGATATATGACAGCTATGCATAATGATTACCACCCACTTCCAAGTTTTCAGCATTACATGACAAAGATTTATTTAGATGCTCTGGGTTAGTGGCTCTAAACTGTGGACTGCCAAGCTGTTTCCATGTTCAGTATGGTCACGCATCTGTCAATTATTAAGCTCTAAGGTACTGCTCTAATGTACTGCCACTAACCCTGCCTATGACTGTCCAATAATTTTCAAGAGCTTTTCTAATAATTTTCAAGAGCTTTTCTCTGAAAAATGTTTTTAGATTAAACGGAATTATCTCCCCAAACCTCTAACACAGGTTCACCAGATCCTTTCTAACCTTGATCCCCTGCATAAAAAACCCATCCTTATATTACATCATTCTTTTTTTCTTGGGAAACACATCACATGTGCTGCAAAGTCATGAAGTGGGCTACATTTAGAGCCAGAAGAATTAATCTCCTCAAAACAAAGTAGAAAAAATAGAAAACATTATGACATTACTTACAAACCAGATAGAGATGGGAGAGAAGAGAAAAAGAAGGATTATTAAATCTCCACCACATACAATTCAAAGGCATGTAAAATACAAAGTACTGCAGCAAAACTATACGCATAAACAAAACACACCAGATGCAAAACACCATATGTACGTGAAATTACATTCCTCTTGTCACAAGTGCTATGTAGATGGAGCTGAACGGTGACAATGTTATGCCTAAGAAGGAGGAATTCAATTTTTACGTGATACACTTAGGGACAAGAAAAATAAAATTAAAACTAGTATAGGTTTCCTGTGAGGTACCTGGGTTTGAGACTGAAGAATCTGCAATCATAAGGATAACCCTGGAAACAAAAAAGGAAGGCACTGCTACCACCCTGAGTCCCCAGGTTAAAATTTGCAACAATACTGCTCCTGCCATCTCATAAAATGCAGACCGATATTGATGCATTTTCACTCCATGTTTGCTTCTGACACTTAAATGCCTCCTTACAACTGAAAATGTCAAAAATCTCATCAGTTCTGAGTGTCAGTGCTTACTTGCTAGGCTATAACCATCAGCAAGAGCAGACTTGGGAGCCACTACAACAGAATTCAGAAACTACTGCCTGGGGGGAAAGCCTACCACAGCTGATGAGCAACAGAACAAAAGCCCAGGCTTCTAATGCTTTAGTCTCTCCTCAGCAGAAAACAGATTGCAGATTTACATTCCTGAAGCTTAACATGTCGGTTTTAGGTAGGACTGCAGCCAGAAGACTGGCTCTTTGGATAATGCAAGCATGTCAGAGACCTTTTGGGAGATTCCTTCCTCTTGGTTATAAAAAGTTTTTATTTCATGAATGTTGTTTTAAAACAGCTGTGGTCATTGGAACTTCAAGTGTCTTCAAAAGATTCATTTACAAACAAGTGTGCAAGAATAAACAGACTTTAGAAATTATAGCATTCTGAATATGTAATTCAGGCACAACAGCAGGTGCTTTTTACATTGTATGTTAAGTCCTTGTTACGTATTTGGCATTGCCTTGGTTACAGCAAGTAACAACGCACCAACAGGCTGTGTCATCAAAATGCACCAGATGGATGCTCCAGTTACACAAATCTCTTCCCTTCTCCACTCCTCCAAATAGGATGTAACTTTTAAGAGCAGTGACAAGCATCAACATAGAAAACCTATGTTGATAATCACTTCCCCGCCAAAGTGTAATCACTGTACCAATAACTTTAGTCAAAAATAATGCTAAAATTTGGACTTGATCTCGAAAGCCACAGTGCTTGCAAGGCTTCAGGAAGTTGGAGCAGGTGAACATGAACAACACACAACTGAAAGTCTCAGTCGAGTCTGGCTTTTCTTTTCCTAAATAATCTGCTTCTGTCACCAGCCTGAAGCTCCCTGGACACTGCCAGAAAAGGTGACTGGTATTTTTTGCACATTCAACATCCTAGTTTTTCTTCCTAGAGAAAAATCAACTGGACTCCTCTGTTTCCCACATTTTCCTCACCATGAACCCACACTTCCTATTGACTGATGTCTGAGCAGCCCAGACACAAAAACAGGGCAAGGCCTCTTCCTCATCGGGTGGCACCAGTGGAAAACAGGTGGGTTTTCCATGAGGCTGCAGAACAGACCACTACTTCACACTGAGCAACTTTTCTCTGCAAGCACAGTCCTCCTTCCTAAAACCATTACAGGCTGTTCAAACTAAAGGCAAAGAATTATAGGTAACTTCACAGCACAATACCTCATATTTCAAAGATGTGATGGGTTTGCACTAGCAACATGTCTTCCCATCAGAGCATGAATGCCCACAGGTGGCAGGTGAAGACCAATTAAACCTATCTGAAAGCGTGAGCTTTATCTGGACTGCATTCACTGCTCAGTACCTCGCTACATCTGAGAAGTTAACACAGACAAGGAGGCCACCAAGTTGTGCATGCTACCACACCGCAGTAATTGTGTGAGATAATGAAGCCATGAAGCCAAGGAATTCCCGTCATACACTGGAGAGAGGGAGTTTTCAGCAGGCAGAGTAAACAAAGTGACTGTGAATTTGCACATGACCGGAGAAGGTTAGTTTTTAAGGGGGCAGGTGTGTGCCTGATTTTTTTATATACTAAGCATAATAATGGAGACACAGAATATTATAAAAACAACAGAAGAGCAGGGCTTTTTCTGTATTATATTTCAGTCTTTACAGTTCATAGGACTACTAAACTTTCATATTGATTTTGGAATTATTTTAACTGACTGAAGAAAATATGATCCTCTTCCTTCCATCACAAGAAACTCTGAATTAGTCAGATCCTGTGACTATCCCACCCTGTGAATCCCTTCCTGGTAATTTCACCCTCTGGCTTTCAAGTGTAAGACACCTACAAAAGTATACATAAACCTTACTGTTTCAAATGACCAATGGCCCTAAAAAGGCTGTTTTACACACTGCTGTTTGAAAACACAAAGTTCTTGGGCAGGCAGCTAAAAACCTTTCTTTTACATACAAATTAAGAAGTTCTGTTTCTTAACACAAAAAAGGAACTCTTATCTCACTGCTGTTCATGCTATTCTGCTATCCAGATTGTACTTGGTGTACATATATGAACTTGCACTACAGTGCCTGTGGATGCCACTGCTTACAAGATCATAACACAGACTTTAATACTGAAGATCAAAATTGAGTTGTGAACTGTCCAGGTTTCAACAGTTACTTACTGGAAGCAAAAAATTAAAAAAAAAAACCAACTTGAACCTCTAGTCATTATCTTCATGGATAAAGGGGCTGAAGAAAAGGTATCTTCAAAAAAATATTAATTTACACACCAGAAATTTGACAAATAAAAATTGTCTTTGCTCCATGCACAAAAAGCTTGTTTTACTTTTAATTCCCAAAGAATCACCAAAGGTCAATCAGTTTTGAAGTAGGGACCTTTCTACTTTTCTGAAAATTGACTGTATGAATGTTAACTGTTTACAAGCTGCAATTGTGCTTTTAGTATTCACTTTTTACGCAACCATACTTCCATGCTGATATTCAGCTTAAACTTCTTCTATTTGCGATCAGGAGGCAATTTATCCTGAGGGGGCTCTGACAGAACGAGATCTCCTTTAGGAAATGCTTTGCTGTCCTTGGTCAATGACAGCCAGCAACAGGACCCCAGCAACACAGCTAGTGTCATACCCAGAGCAGTGGAAGATATCAGCTGATGCTCCATATCACCTGAACAACCAATATAACCTAAAGAGTCGTCCAATAAATTATTGAGATTACTTAATATCTAAAAAAACAATTACACAGGCAGCTTACACACATCCTAACCAATATATTCTCTTCTCTCCAGCTTATTTGGCATTCTTTGAGACAAATTTTTTCAAAGGGCTGGGTTATCTTGACTTCAAGCACAAAAATAACCCAGTCTGTAGCTAATGTAGTTGTTATTTTTTTAAAATAATGCAGTTTGATTTTAATTCAAAATATGTTTGATGTATTGTCAATCAAAGCATTAAGCCTGCATTACTCTTAAAATACAAACGTTCAATGTAGCTTTTAAATTTGCATTTAAAAGGAGAATTCTTGACCTAAACTGAAATAAAGACATTTAGTCTTTATAGCTTACCAAGGTAAAGAAAGAGATATACGAAAATGTGTTAAGTCCACACACAACTTTAACTGCAACTAAAACTGCTGATTCCAGAATCAATGTGGTCCAAAGGTCCCACACTGAAAACAATGCATTAGAACTGCCTGACTTGGACATGACTTTAAACTAGGGCTACGCAGTCAGACTAATCATCATGAGGCTGCAGTTAAAAGTCTAAAGCCTAGATGTTGAAGCAAATGCAGAGCCAATATTATGAAGTGCAGCACTGTCCCCTCGGGCTAATGCCCATCTCCTTGCCAAAGGCATCAAGCTCAAACGTCTCCTTCCCATGCACCTTGCAGCACAGTCCTACAAGAGGAAGATTTTGAGGACTTTGAGATTTTCTCATTGTTATGAAATAAAATTAAGATGCCAAAATCTGAATGATGCTGTGGCAATCTCATAAGCGGATTACATAAATCATTTATCAGCAAGGAATGATAATTGTTAAGCAAGAGCAGAAGCCTGAGTTCATCCTTATTTATCACTCTGAGGCAAAAGGTGTAATAGCTGTGAATATCAGAAATACACACCAAGTTTGCAAAAACGTTATGCAAAGTGTCCACTAAATATGTAATGGAATTACAAAGCAAAAGGCTGATTTTATATTGACTCTTATTTAATACAAATTTCTGTCAGGTCACCACAGCAGTACTGGGAGAGATGTTCTCATTAAGTTAATGTGACTGCATTGCACATAGATATTTCGAATGCTGTTTAGTAAACCTTCCATTTCTTAAAAACAGTTGCTATAAATTTTGAAACTGCTGGAAAATAATTTCACACCACCAAGAAAATAATTTTTCTAAACTTCTGGGCAATAATATCCTCCATCTTGACCATCTCAAAAATTCAATTAAAAAAATATAAATTTCAGGTCACTGAATTGGCTAATACAGCAAATCTACCTGTATTTCAGTGCTTTCCTAAGGGGAATGACAGCGGTAAGAAGTTAAAAACCTGCACCCATCGGGAGGAGATCACGATTATCTGCACATGGTACATGCCCTCCACCTCAACTCCCACTGCACCAAATGCCAGCAGCAAAGCAAGAAGCTGTCTGCAGGGTAGCTTGCTAAGCAGAGGATGAGGAAGACAAGCTGGAGGAAGGTCTCTGTCCAGAAGTCATATCCCATCCCACCAGGACTCCAGCAAAACATGCTGCACGAGCTAGTACTTGACACTCATGGGAGGCACAGCACTCCATCTTTAGAGCTTCCTGCCTTGCTTAAGCTAAGAGCAACAAATATGGCATGTGCAGCTCTTGTCTCAGTCACTTCATTTGAGCAGAGCTTAGATCAGATGGCATCCAGGGATCTTTTCCAATTCAAATTACTCTGTCATCATAAAAAGCTGGTATAAGAAAGCTGTTAAGAGAAATAAAAAAACCTCAGCTCCCCATACACACCATACAAATACATACTAATCTCCTCTTCGAACAGCAGAGGCAGTACCCACCCTCCTAACATTTACCTGGGACAGCAACATATAAAAAACCTACTGGTTTCACCTGTTCTTTGGATTTGAGAAGTGTTAGTTTAAGCATTCTGCTGATGTTAGCCTCAGAAAAACCTGGAGCAAGAGCTTTTACCCTGTGCTTCTTCACCTGACTTTGGTGACAGCTTTTTTAGTCTCAGTTCTTCTTTCAAAAATGTTTTTCCCAATTTAATTTTATTTACTCTAAGGAGTTACATTTGAGACTTCCAAAGCACCAAGATTTCAAACACGATCAAAGTCTCATCAGAACAGACACTACATAAATACATGATAACACTAAGACTGTTGGCACAAACTGCAACTTGCATGTCAGAATAAATAAATAAAATTTTTAAACTTCTCAAATAAAACTTCAGCACATATTAGGAAAACTAAGTCACAGTCATATATGTTTAAAATCTTCCATTATGTTCTTTTTTCTTTCTCCTCCTTCTGTTTTAAAAAAACCTTCCTTTTACCCAAACCATAAGTTTTCGTCCACCCTTGAGTTTTGAGATAATAGGTTTATTAAAAAACCAAAAAACAAAAACCAAACCAGAATGGTCATACAAGAGAAATTACTAGAAAGCTATTGTCTTTTATGCAGAAGTAAAAATTCTTGCAGAGAAATAAAAATATTTAACCAAATGAATATAGAGTACCAAACCTTTAAATACTAGATATTGCACCAACACCTTAACCACACACATACAGAAAGGCATTTCTCACCCTGATACACATCCCCAAAATGGTAAAAATAAGGCAAAAGTGAGACAGTGTAGGATAGTCACTCAAATTATCTTTGCCATAATGGGCAAGTTTTGTAGTCTCCACAGCTCCACTGTTCTGGTGTTTTTCTGTGTTCATCTTCCGGAGTTCAAAGTTCAAAAATTAAATTCAGCAGGTATGTTCCTGACACACAAAAATGGTTCAGAAGAGTTTAATTAGCTACAAAAAGAAACGACCACTAAAAGGATTCAGCCTAAATTCCATGGATTTTTGCTCAGTTGTGACTAACTGGCAGACTTTTAACGAAGCCTCTCACTTTCTACACTCACATTTTTCTCAGATGGGTGACAAGGTGGTCATCTTCTTAAGGAAAGTAGCATTTATGGAAGTAGTCATCAAAAAGAAAGACACAAGTAATTCTTAATTGCTGGGTTATGAGCAAGATCTGATGGATCAAACTGCCCAAGAACAGGCTGGACAACACAAGGGGAAGGCTAAAGGTATATGGCTAAAATAAAATAATAATTAAGCATTCTGAATTTTTGGTTTTAATTGACTGAACATCGAAGAACATCTCCTCCTTTTGCTAAGTGACAAGAAAAACAGAGACTCCCAGCATGGTTTATCTCATGTAGACTAGATATCGTTTTAAATACTTCTACATTTATTTCAGTTTCCTAGATGATGTTCAAAATCCTGATGCTTATCCACAGACAGTTACTTACACAGGCTCATGGGTGACGGAAACTTCTTCCAGTATGTATTTTTAACTAGACAGGAATCACCACAGGAGACACGATGGACCAGGTGAGATGTCACCTGCCTAGAATCATCTCTGTAGAAACAGAACTCCCTAGAAACAGAATTGCACTTTCATTCCTCCTCTCACGTCAATATGGATGGTCTGTAGCAAAAAGGGTTTAGTGTGGAAACACACATTCTTATGGCTCCAGAGTATCTTCAGCTAAGTCCTCTGCCATCCACAGCTGTCATGTACCCACTGTACTGCTTCTGTATTTATTTCTTCAGAACTAGGACAGACATTATCATCACGTGCCTGCATACGTGAAAGCAGCAAATAAACATGTTTCCCTAGGCCCCTTCAGTAAAGCAATAAACATACAGATTTTTGGAAGAGCATTGGTACATGCAGTGGAAATCACTGCTCTTAGTAGCTGACTTACCAAATCAATCCTTACTATGAAGCAAAACCAATCAATCTGTTTCTCAGAAACCTTTAACCTCTATGCAATATTACTGGCAATCTATTAGAGATAAATGAGCAGAGACTTGTTTGTCAGAACTCTCATTAAGCAGGAATCTTCACTTTCTAGGAAACCAGAAAAACTCATTTAAAAATGCATTCATCAAGACTTTACTCTGGTAATAAGATTTTGTTCAAAGTTAAGTTCAAAGTTAAGATTTAATTAATCAAGCTTCACTGCCTATGGACAACACATATAAAAACGATCTGAAGCACCTCTAATATTTTTTAATATTGAAGGTCTGATTCTTCTCATTCACAATTTCATGTAAATCCAGAGCAGCTATGATCAATAACAGGCAATTCATATGCCAAGGGAAAAAAATGCTGAATTTGAAGTATCTAGGCCAAGTGAAATGTTTTAGCTCTCAGCTTGATTTTTCCTACATTTTGTCTATTTGAAGACTCTGAACTTTATATTATAAATCCTTTTTTGTTTTTGTAGCATGTTCATTAGTTTTGGTTATTAACCCTGAACTCACATACATGTACGAACATGATGTTTATTTTCCTACCCTCCTTTTCTGGAATTAAAATTAGTCTTTCCTGATTTTGCTTGCCATAAACATTACCACACACTGACACTATCTAAAGACAAGCAACAAAACCACTGCAAATGACTAGCCACACTGGCCTGTTAAAAATACAAAACAAGCAGCTGAACAGGATATTCCATTTCTTTTTGCCCTCATGACTTTTCTGTTGGTTCTAGTGCTGATAAGCACTGCTTATAAAAAGTAATGTTATCTACATTTCAAAGATGCACACAGTCCTCATATTGAAGGCTTTTTAAGTTTAAGAACATATGCATTGCATATGACTGGCTTAAAATTATATATAAGTAGTCAGAAGCCAATTAAAATCCATTCAAATCTCATATGCAAAGAGTTCACGTTTCTCATTTGTGTTGTTGTTTAGACAGATGACACAAACTTTAGCCTCAAAACTAGTACTCCCTTTGTTCAAAGTGTTATGGAATACTTACATTACCATAAAGCTAACAAAATCTTCAGATTTATAAGATGTTTCATATCTTCAAAAATCCACATCCAATTTCCCTGCCCCAAAATAATAAGAGCATGGTGGACTACAAGATTTTTACCTTTGGGATACATAATGCCACCACATCCAGTATCACAAAATCTCTTCTAAAGTATTAGCTCCCATGTTTTAAATACATGAAGGCAATTCTATTAAATTAAAAAAAAATAATAAAAAAAAAAGAATGCATTTGCTTTCCAACAGATGTGAAATTACAAACTTGTCATAAACAAAGGACTGAGAACTAAATTAACAACTCAGGAAAATTGTGAAAACGATTTCATGTTAAGCACCCAGACAGGGTTATACTAAAAAGCTTTGGAATGTCTCTTAACATACCAAAACTATATTTTCTATCTACCTAGATGTACCAAATCACCTTCCCAGCATTTTTACTTTTTTTTTAACTGAAGAGCTAATCTGTAAATACTTTTGATAGCCTTCCAATGGGATGGCCTTGCATCTGTTAAAAGACAGCAAAGACAGCATAGTAGCCAGAAAGTTTGCTACTTTAAGTGAAGATAATGCACTAATGTAAAATAGAAGTATCATTTTAAGCTACAACTAGAAATGTCCAAAACTCAGAGCAATGAACTACATGATTCACAGTACCCAGCCAACCCTGAACCACCATTACTTTGTAGAAATCAGTTTGGCCTAAAAGCCAAACCACAATCTCAGACCACATTTTCCAAGGAAGGCAAGCTGTCTTACACTAAGGTCTACATTTCACTCATTAAACATCCACAACATTCATCTAAGGTGCATTACAACACTGGATGTTCTGCTTTTGCAGTTTCCTGCTATTATTCACCGGACACTTAATTTATCTGTACAAACATGCACGGATGCACAGAATTCAATAGTAACTGCTCTCCTTCCCTCCTGAACAGCCCTTCTGGGCAGTCTATCCTGCCCCTTCCCCCCCACAGCATTAGAGACAAAGGTAAACACGCAACTCACTTTTGGTGTGGCAGCACACAGAGAATAAACACATTCTGTATCACCATCACCTTTTGAGAAGAATAGACATCACGTGCTTGTTCCCAACATGGGCTGCAAAGGCAGGTGCAGCTGGTCCAGATTTAACAGCAATGCAGCAGAACCTGAAGTACTATGACTGGAATACTGGCAAATTGTTTGGGACCCATGGGCCACAGCTGCAGAGCAGACACAAAACTGCAGCCACCTGGGTGTACTCTTATCAGCTGGTGTAACGTGACGTATGTCAAAGACAAGAAAAACGCTACATGGCTGATCTGCCCTACACCCACATTAGCTCAGTCTTAATGTATGCAGAGTCAGGCAAACATCTCTGCCTTCTAGCTCCTCAATAGCTATGAAAACAGCCATATCTGCAATGCACTCTCTAAACCAAACTGCAGCTCCACAGCCCAAAAAATCTACAACAGGAGAAAGTAAAAACATGTCATGCTCCATCCCAGACCCACAGCCCCATCTCTCTTAAAAAGGAGATTTATGATGGCAGTAAAACAAGTCTTGGTAGACGGCTCCTATTGACTCTTATCCTTACAGAAGGCAGATATAGTGCATACGGCTGCACTGACCACGACTGTGGTTCAGGCACTGTTATTAAACTCCTTCTCCGGGGGTGTGGGCGAGGGGGGAGGGTGGAACAAAAATCAGGACGCCTTCCTTTTCCTGAAACCAGAACGTGATGGTAGCAGATGTCACCTTCCCCCCAGCCCAGGGGCGGAGAGCACGCTCTATGGGGAGGATGGGGAGATCCAGGCCCCGCTGGGTTCCCTGCTGCAAACCGGAACGCGGCCGCAGACCCCAGCAGCATCTCCCGACGGAAAGGCTGCTGAGACCGTCCTGCTGCGACGGCGACCACTCGATCACCGGATGCGAAATCCCCACACTGCCCCCTCCCACCTCCCATTTCTCCTTTCCACTATAGAAAAGGTGTGCGTTGAAAAAAATACCTAAAAAATAAAAAACAGCAAACCAGTGCACTGGGTATGCGAGGATCCACACAACATTATGCTACACACAACCCACGCCCACCAAATAAAATAATGGAATAAATAAACGGAGGAAAGCACGCAATGCCCCGCCGGAGGCCGGGATGGAGACGGTCATGGCCGCGTTGGCGCCGCTCCCCGCGGCCCGGGGCAGGTGCGGAGCTGCCCCGCTGGCTCGGAGATGCGGCACACGCAGCCGGACCCGGGCAGCCGCAGCATCCGCACCCGCTGCGGGCACGATCCACCGGGCGGGACCGGGCCGGCATCCCGCGCTGGGCATCCGCCCCGAGGGCCCGCTGCCTCCCCGATACCAGCTCCGCGGGGGGGGCGCGGCCGGACCCCCCTCCCGCTCCCGGCCGCGACCCCTCCGCACCTGGTGCGGGTCCGCGCCGCCTCCTCAGCAGGCTGGGCAGCTCCGGCCGGGGTGGCGGTGCAGCGCAGGGCGGAAAGCCCAGCAACCGGCCGCTCCTCCCGCGGCCACCATCTTCCTCCTCCTCCTCCTCCTGCTGCCGCCAGCACCGCCCGGGCCGGCCCCTCCCGCCGCACCGCCCTCACGCGTCAGCGCGCCCGCCCGCTGCCTCCCTCTCTCCTGCTGGCCCCCCGGCGGGAGCCGGGCCCGCCGGGCGTGGGCGGTGCCGCCCCGGTGCCCCGGCGGAGCGGGCGGGGGTCGGCGGAGCCCCTTAGCTCCCGGCGCGGCCGAGCGCAGCCCTGGCCCCTCGCCAGTCCCACAGCCGGCGCTCTCCGGAGCGGCTGCCGGCGCCTGGGTAGCTCGCAGCGAGGAGGCCCTGCAGGGCGGCGACCTGCCCGTCCCCCGTTCCTGGACAGCCCCGGTGGCCCAGCAGGGAGGAGGTGTGAGGGTGGGTGTGCCAAGGCGCCGCATCGCAGCTGCCAGCGGGCCCTGGGCATCCTCCACCCTTGGGGGGAAGCTGCCAAGACCGAGGTGCGGCACACCTAGCCAAATTGTGCACGCAGCCTGCAGGGAGGACTGCTACCATGCCAGAAAGGGCTTAGCAGTGCCTCTTTCTCAAAATATGTATGTTCACATACACAAACACAGCGTTGGACCATAGCGTGCATTTATAGCCCGGCTGTAAACTATCTCATATCTTCTCTGGGCTCCTGCTCCCTGTACTTAACTGCCTCAGTGATTCTACACCTACAAGCAAAATCCTAAATTCCTCAAGATAGTGTCTTGCATTTTATGGTACTTAAACAAAATAAACTATTAAAAGAAATATATGCTCTCTTTCTCACAGCCAGATTGATACCTAATCAGTTTTTCATTTTAAAAGAGGCCAGGGGATTTTTAAAAGCCTAACAACTGGTGAAAAACTGTAGTATTGGCAACCTAAATCCATACATTTTGACAGTATTATTAATTTATCTCTTCAGGGAACGTGTTAAACATCTGTGAGGTGTTTAGGCAAACCCCACTGCAAACTATCATAAGTAATCTAGATATAAAGGCTTCTAACTAATGACTATGATAACTTGGTGTTTGGATTTAAATTCTGTTTTCCCCCTGCTGGTGGATAGAGCCTTTTTGGTTCTTGGTAACACCTATTCTCCTGTTGTGATATAGTTCAGTCACTGTATTGCACAGCTGCATTTTTAAATGCCCGATGCCAAAATGCAACAGTATTCTCCAAATGAATACTTCGAAAATGAGAGTACGAAGAAAAAATGTTGAAAAGAATGAAGAAGTGAAGGAAACACAAATAATTTATTCTTTAGACAACTGGTACCAAAGTCCCTTACTCTGCTTTTAATACATTGCAACACTTCATTTCTTTCCCTCCTATGCTAATAGCGTCTATTCACCACTGGTTTTCTATCCTGTTCTGGAGGAACCTAACATTTGTAGCAAAAATAAATAAACCTGGAGGCCATGTCTGTTCCCTTTTTCTTTGCTAAACCCAGCATATATGGTTCTGGAATAGCCTTGGGTCACCACAACTTAAGGTGTATAGAATATGCATGACAGATTTCCAAAACTATCGATTCTTGGAGAGTTACGTTAGATAAAACAACTTGCAATCAAGTTCCTTCCCCCTGTTCTTCCTCTCAAAATAATGAAGCAGTTGGTCCTGAAGGTGATCTAAATTTGTCCTGCTCTAAGAGGGAGGTTTGACCTCTAGGGGTCCCCCCAACCTACGTTTTTCTGTTACATTTTCTATGGTTTTAAAAGATTAACAATAGCAGTCCCAACGACTGCTAAATTATATCCTAGAAAAGTTTCATGTCCTAAACGCATTTTTCTCCCAGCGCTCCAGTTACCGCATTCAGATCTTGTAGCACGTAAGTTGTCTGTGAACCTGAAGGGACAGACCTGCTAGAATGCAACAGTATTAGTATTGCTAATGCTGCATTAGCATTGACCTTCAGGCTCTTACTTGTTTTCATGATCGTTATTTAGTCAAATTTTAAAATAGAAAATTAAAACCGACTTAAAGACCAGCAGGAAAAGCACTAATCTGTAACATTTATAAAATCAAGTAGCACTGCAGATGAATCAATACTGTTTGCTGGATATTAAATTATAGCCTTCTGAGGGTGAGTTTTGTAAGTAGCTGTGGCAATCAGTGACAAACACGTATCAGCCAGCTTCTGGCATATTCAGGCAATCTTGCTAGGTAAAAAGTGCTATTTACACTGAACCAATTTTTTCATTGCGGGGGGAGAGGGAGGAGAGAAAGGGAGGTGTTGCTATTTATATACCCATTAGCCTAGATAAAAGCTTTGGCCCTGGCAGCTCAGACACATTTTTCCTATATTAGTCTACTAATATAGTCAGTTTCTACATGTTTTCAGGACCTGAACATTGCAATGATCTTAGGTGTGTGTGACTTGTTATTTTCAGGCTTGGCCCAAAAGCAAAACATCTCTCACAGGCTAAAAAGACCAGTGCAAGCTTGACATTTTTAAGGTCAAGACAGCCCAAGACCCAGAAGGGATCGAAATGAATGCTTTCTACAGTCTTAAAGCTCAGGATTACAGCTTTTATATCTCAAAAAGCATTAAAGACTGACTCTGGCATGTGCATTACCTGTTGCTAGAACAGAATAGGCTGTTTCAGGGGTGCTTGCTGGTGGGTTTCAGACATCAAAATGTTTTCAAATTCTGGTACTGGACCAAGGCAGTTTTATGAATAGTATCTTCCAGACACAACCATCTTATCTTCTTTACTAGCTTCTTGGTCTGAAATAGCTAAGTCAATAGCATGGAATCAGATCTATGGTTTTCAAGCATAAAAATTCAATTTTGTCAACTATTCTGACTTCCCATATAAAATTTCACTGTGCTTTCATCCGGTCTATCTGTAACTCCTTAGCAGCATGAGAAACACTTAGGTTCCACGGGCAGTTTCCTTCATAAAGTGACTTCTCATGTCAGGGAATGATACCTTAACAGACCTCCAAGCACTTCTGCAATCTCCACATGCACAAGGAGGATGCTCTTCTTTATCACCTAGATAGGTGGTAGTATTGGAAGAAATCAAACACTTTATTCTGCAAATGCTACTTCTACCTTATCTTTGATTATATTTTATGGCACATAAGTAATACAGCCTATAATTAATTGGGATTCAACACCACTTTAAGTCTTCTAGTGCTGTTTCAAACATTAGTCAATGTTCCCAAAACATTGGGGTGCTTGCTGTATACCCCAACAAAATGAAAAAAACCACAATGAAATGACTAGATTTCTTTTCTGATAAGGATTGTTCTTCACTTCAGCAACAAACCAAAGAGTGTCCTCACTTCTAGGCTGGTTCCTGGAGTCAGGTTATTCTGAATGCCATGCCATAGAAATTAGGCATGTTATCAGCCCAACTGCTTGGCAAAACCAAGCCAGAACTAGGCTCAGGTCCAGTTTTTTAGCCCATAGTGTCATGGTTTAGGAATGGTATTCCCCAATTCAGTGTTGGCACTGAAACATTACAAGCCATGCACCACTCATTCATTCCCCTGCCCCCTCTCTTCTCCTCATCTCTGCAGAAGGCTAGAGAAGAGAACTCAAGGTACAAAAGGCAAGAATCATGAGTTGAGACAAGAACAATTTACTGGAAACAGCAAAGAGATAATAAATGAACAGAAAGAGCAACAGTTTTAATAACAGAGTGTACAACAGAGGCGAAGGATTCACAAGTGCTCACCATGCAGACACAACGTTACCCTTTACCATTCACTTCCAGCTGACTAGAAGAGACCCCTTCCTCCTACCCCTATGCACGTAGTGTAGAATAACCTATGGGTCCTGGTTGTGCCCCTCCTGGCTACTGCAAAAACTATCCCTGTCCTAGCTGGAAACAGGACACAGGGCCTTTTCCCTGTAATTTCACATTTTATATTAATGATTTGACACTCCTGTCCTTCTCATTTTGGATTTCAGCAAGTTTTCAGCCTCAGTATAGGCACTTCCACTATTAACCCCAAAAGGTCCAAGAGAGAGCAAAAGGAGATACACCCAGACAAGGATCCTCAGAAGCATAAGCTTCCTTCTGCTAACAAAGGGAATCCATCATTGCTTGCATATAGGGACTTTAAGAAAGTGCTGCAAGTATTGTTATTTCAAGATGACGTTTGTGTCAGATATCAGGTGCAATCTTTTACCATTTGCTCTTTGAAGTACCTAAATGTCACAGTGGTAGCTATACTATGCAAAATATATATATATATCCCCTGCTGTTTGAACACTTTGCAACTTATACCTTAAGCCTTACCACACTGCCTGGCCATATGGAAGTGCTCCTTTCAAAACCATTTGAAAGAGACGTGCCAGTAACACTTTTATATATATATATATATATATTCAAGTGGACAGTAATTGTATGTGATCCCTTTTCATGTGTCAGTCTTATAATACTTTGATACTTTGCTGATGAGAATGCTGTAGGAACGCAGTACAAATCTGAGGTAGTCAGTGTCTAAGTCAAAGCTCAGTGAATATAAAAAAACAGAATAGAAGACCCAACCCAGCTTAACTTAGTCCAAACCAATGAGAAAATCATTCAGCTAGCAGTCCAAATTCAGACCAAGGGAGCAAATGTAAGAATAAAAG
Source organism: Sturnus vulgaris (assembly GCF_052056855.1). Lineage (NCBI taxonomy): Eukaryota > Metazoa > Chordata > Aves > Passeriformes > Sturnidae > Sturnus > Sturnus vulgaris. The sequence goes on from NC_142283.1 coordinate 25,174,381, forward strand.
AAGTCAAGAGTTTTTACTCAAATACAAAGCAAGTGAAATAAACAAGGTTTAGCAGAGCCAACACAAGAGACACTCTCATAGCAGTCAGGGATATTTGTGTGATTTGAATGATGAATAAAATTGGATTATAAAGCCATGTGAAAAATTGAAATAACCTTCCTGTTCTCTAAAAAAACAACAGGAACACACTAAATGAAAACAATGGTCTGCCTAGTCTTGCTTATACACTTGTATTTACTTTCATTCGAATAGTAAGAGCTATTAATATATCTGAAGTCTGTTTTTTAAGGTGATGGTGAAGCATAGCAATAAATGGATTTCCGTATGTTAAGTGTGACTGAAGGCTGAAAATGGAGTCTCCTCCTTGTCAAATTAGCCTAGGAGGCTGGCTTGTTTAGATCAAGTTCAGATATATCTGTTACCTTCACTATAGAAAGACCCTTTTCTACCCTCTATTTCTAAAAGCTTTACTTAGTGGGGAACTGACATTAGTCATTATATGATAGTTGGCAGCAACAAATGAGATGCAAAGTGAATTTGAAGGGAGATGGGTTTCATGCACTACCATCTTTTGCTCTTGCAAAGTAACATTTCTGGGTCAGGTTGAAAAATGACTGTCATTTGGAGAGTTGAAAAGAGCGAGCAGTGCACATGATTGAAAGGTGTCAGTGGATGGTTAGGTGAGAAATGTTCCAGCATTAGCACATGAACCAAGGTAAGGCAAAAGGCAGCTTTTACCAGAGAAATGGGATCTTTGATTATCTTGCTGAGGAAACTCCAAGTACATATAGTGATGGGTTCACATATAACCACTTTGTCTTCAAAGAAGGAACACAGAAGAAAGAGCAAATCCTAGGTCTCCATATTCATCAGTTGTGGGAGTACAAGCAAATTTAAATTGCTGACAGCACAGTTCCTTTAAATAGTCTGCTAGTTGTGCTGTAAAGATGTAGCAAACTTCTATGATTACATGCAATCTCTTAATTTTTCTTCAACATTTTAGATGAAGGTAGTCTCTTGAGATTTTTTTGTTGCCATGGTTTTGCAACATATCAACATTAGAATAAATTGAAGTATCTTAACAGAGTGAAGGAAGTATGCTTTTTTTTGTATTAGCTTTTATTAAAATGGAGCCTGGATTTATTAATAGTTCTATTTCTTTATATTGATCTGTACTGAAGATCATGCTCCATAGACACTTAATGCTCCTCAGGACACCACTAATTGTAAGACATTTGCATTTTAATTGTTACTATGTAACTAATGGCATGAAAAAGGAAATGGTCAGAAACTGTAATGTTAGAGACCTTCCTGAGCAATGGCTGCAGTGAAAACGGTAAGTGCAGAAACTAGTTTTAGGAGCAGCTTTTTAAATTAACTGTGGGAGGCAGAAGTATAAACAGTTAACCTGTGAATTTTTTTCCGCGTGAAATATGGTCACACAAAAGTTATCAACAGTAAGACTGAATACTGTGGCTCATTTATGGTATATCACAAAAATGCCAGGGATTCTTTGCTGCAGTTACAACACTGCAGTATTAGTAAATATTAGGTGTACTACTCTTTACGCAAATACTTTCCAGCTACTGGTTTTATGGACTTTAGAAACTGAAATCACAAAATACACATATACGCATGTATATACATGTCGCTGACTTGGGTTTTGGGGTCCCTTTGGGATCCCTGAGGCTGCTTTTGCAGCCCTCAGCGACGGAGCAAATTCCCGAGCCTTGCCCAGATAGAATTTTGGCTCGTGGTGAGCTCTCAGACCAGCGGGGTAAAGAGACCAGCATATGCAGAAAGGCACAATTCCTTAGTCTATTCTATGAAGGCATCCTATCTAGCATATACCAATGGCTATTGTTTTACAGGGGTTTTTATATCTTTTGAGGGTTTTACAGTTTGCACCAATTACCAAGGGAATTCTACATTCTAACCAATCCCTGAGGGATTTTACATTCAAAGCTGGCCTATGGATACTAAAAAAGAATGAACCACTAATACTGAAGATAAATAAGAGGGTCTACCAAGAGGGGGAAGCTGGATTCCTTTTTGTCTTCGTCATTTCACAAGCCATTTCTTATCCCTAAGCTATGGTTTTCCAAGGAGCTTGTTCTGAGCATGCAGGGAGACTTTCTTCTTTATGAATGTTTTCTGCTTCCTCCACATATTCATACCTGCATTGTTGAAAAACATGTGACTAAAAAGATCACTCAAAGTGCAGTAAAAAATTCCAGACTGAATTTCTCTCCCTTGAGTGCATGACCAATATCCTATGGAGGCCAAGAGCCAGACCAGAGAGCCACGTCCCTGACACCTTCTCAATAGGATTCATTTATGACAATGCATTAACCAATTTGCATGTTGCTAAATATATGCACACCAACTGTTTCTTGGTTTTTTGGGTGCCTAGTAGGACCTGTGGTGCACTGAGCAGGACAGAAAGGGAAATTGTCTGCTTTAGTAGAACTAACGAGCCCTTTCACAATGCATGACATGACTTAAAGCCTCCACAACAAAAGTCACAGCAGTCAGGTGCTAAACACAACAGTACAGCTAAATCCTGTCCTGCTCCTACAGATTCATCAAAACAAAGCAAATCACTCCTGTTTTGTGCCATACCATGCTGTTGAACACATTTAACAGTATGTCAATGTTAATTAATGTATAATATTCAAACACAGTTGTCTTCCTGGCCTGAGTGTAGACAAACTCCTTATTCTTCCTATCAAACCTTTAGCACCACAAAACAAAAACGCCAAACAAATATATTCACTGATTCAGAAAATAAAAAATTGAGATAAAAAGAAGTATGATAATATCTTGCAAACTAGTTACCATACAAACAGATGTAGGAAGGCTCAACTTCACTGACACAGCCAGATTCACAGAAGCCATAAAACAGCTTTTATCCTTCACAAAGGATATCAGTCTTGATGTTTCCAGACAAGCAGGTCCATCTGCCCATTCTGTGCGGTGGTAAAGCAGGTCTCGTATGCTCTGTGGCTACTCTCTTTTGGGGTGGTGAGTCCATATTACTTTGTGTGTTCATTCGGTAGATTTCTCATCCCCTCCTTTGCCCTCCAAGTTTAAAGATACATTTTATATATCTGCTTCCCTTATGGAAACCCCAAATCACAGAGAAATGGAGATAGGCATCTTCCCTTCTCTCCCCTCAATGTCCAGAGTCAACAACAGGTTGTTCCATGGCTATTTCTGTTCCAGAGCATTCGGACACTTTAACCTATGAGCTGGTAAGTTGCAGTGGTTAGTTCTGCTAGCAGGGATAGCAAAGAATTGACATTTCCCCCGTCCATTTTCATGTTCCTAATTATGACTCAAAGCAGCCAGCTTTGACCTGCTGTATGTCAATAACCATTTAAGTCTGCATCCCTATTTTTAACCTAGTGGACCTACGGACCTACTTTATTAATGCAAGTATGTTCTCTTCATTAGTTGAAGACCAACTGCTGACTAAGAAAATCCAAAGTCCTTCTAGATAGAAAGGAATTATCTCTTTATATGTCATTTTCCATTCTCATTACAGTCACTTAGAAACTACTTCTCAACTCTGCCACCCTCACCTGCAATTACTCAGTTCAAGTAGTAGTTGCAGTTTTCTCTTTGTTTTTGTGGTTGCACTATCTTACAGGGAAAACTGCAACTACTGCTCAAATCTCACGAGCAGCTGGAAAGTGAATCTTAATTTCTGTATTAATTCAATTCAAACACTACCCTGCTGAATAGCCTGTGTTTCATGTACTGTAGGAACCAATAAATCTAATTCATTTGAGGACTTTTTGAAAGCTTTTATTTTTCCAGTCGAAGTGAAAAGGCTTCAGAAAATAAAGAATAAAACTGTCATGGGATAAAAAAACCTACGCTGAAACAAGGTTTTCAGCTTTCCTCGAAACAGGCAAACCCATTTGTACAAGGGTATGTAAAGGAAGAGAGTCTCTGCTCCCTTATAGATATCTGATCAAGGACCTTTCCAATACCAGAGGGGGTATAACAAGTAAAGAAGGAGTCACAAACACAGCACAGAGAGGCACAAATCCAACAGATGAACTAATAGAGGCAAAGACAAGAAACAAACCTAAATGATGGGTTATTTAAAAAAACAGGCAAATTGGAAAAGTTGAAACTGATGAGGATGCAAACCTGAGGGTCCAGGGTGTACAAGGTGATTGGTGTACCTGTGCAGACATGTGAAGGACATGCAGGAGTGGGGATGGGGAAGTAGTGGACAGTGAAGACAGCAAGGGGTACAAAAGGGACCAATTACTCATAAAACACAGCCAGACAGCACGTTGTAAAGACAGCAGTTATGCACAAAGAGGTTCTTCTTCCCCTTTTCCTAGGAAAAAGCCATATTGTCCTTCATTAGTGAAGGCACTCCAATAAAGAAAGAAATTAAGATCAACAGATTATCAGTGGCTACTAAATTTCCACAGCTTCACCAACTTGTTTGAAGTGTTGAGAAATCTCACTGGCTTAAAGCAGTCAGATCCCATACAGCTAAAGATGCACATCCAGACATGCTAACCTGGTGGAACACTACAGAACTCAGATACCTTTTAGTTTTACTTTGCTTCATGCCTATATGTGTTAACAGATGTAAGCTTTTAGAGTAGATAATGCCCAGACTGAACTGTTTCCCTGTCTTCTGTTTGACTCCACCTAATCACTAACTGCCATGGAAGCCACTAAGTGGAACTTCAATTATGTCACTTTTCCCAGTCAGAGAGAGATGTCAGGTAGATTTAATACTTCTGTTTAAACAAGCAACCTTATGTGGTGAAAGAAAGCAAGACCTTTAAAACCTCACATGTTCTGCAGATAAAAATCTTTGTTATCCCCATATTTTGAGCTGTAAGACAACAGCAAAGAGTATTTCAGCATCAAAAACATTATACTAGAGGATATGTAAGAGTTGAGAATATATTTAAGATTAAAAAAAGAAAAGGCTGTCTCGTATTAAATAGAAAACTTTCCACTTCCCTTATAAACTCGCCACTTCAGAATCTGAAAAACACTAGCCCTTTGTATGGGTTTTGCACAGCCTGGTTTTTGGTAGCAGAGAGGGCGCAAAGATGGCTCTTATGAAAAGCTGCTGGAAGCTTCCACCATGTCCACCAGTCCCAGATGACTCTGAAGATGGACATGCTGCTGGCCAAAGCTGGGCCAATGAGAGAGGCTGGTAATGCCTCTGTGATGACATATTTAAGAAGAAAATCAAAACAAAGTCACAGGTTTTGCTTCTAGTCAGCAAAGAGGAAGAGATGAGAACATGTGAGGAAAACAACATGGAGACACTAAAGTCAGTGGATAAGGAGGGGCAGGAGAAGTTCCAGGTACTGGAGATGAGATTCCTCTGCAGGCTGTGGTGAGATCATGGTGAGACAGCTGCATTTCTGCAGACCATGGGGATCCACAGAGGATGCAGAGATCCACCCACAGCCCATGGGGATCCATGGGGAATGGAGAGATCCACCCAGCCCGTGGGGATCCATGGGGGATGCAGAGATCCACCCACAGCCTCTCTGCTGCCCAGCTGTAGCAGGGGAGTCTGAGCGACTCTTGTGGGTGCCTGGTGTTGGGCCAGTGTCAAATCATGACACTCTCCAAAGGCTGTCATCTTCCCCCAGGAACTGCTTTCCTAGCTTGTCAACATGTTTGCATGTCACACATAGCTCATGCAGGTGATAGCCAGACTCAAACAAAAAACTAAAAAAACTGCTTCTGTTGTGCTTTTTTCCATGCTGTGCCCAACAAATTTATCCACTCTCTATGGATACTTCTTGACATAACATCTCCACTTCTTCTCTTTTTCTACCTCTTTACCAGACACTGCAGAAAAGTAGTTCTCTAAGTGCTTCAAACGTTTGGTTACAAAGGAAGTGGCAAATCCATGGTTTGATTTCAGAGATGTAGAAGCCCAAACAGAATACAGAGTTAACAGCCAGATACTCTGCACTTCTGGAAAAGCAGACACCACCTTCTGGTATCCAGCAAAAGAGTTCTAAATGGGTATTAGTAGCTCTGGAAAATTTAGGTTTACTGGAACCAGAAAACAGTGGAAGACTTGAAGCCCTGTGTCACAGAACATTTAATTATCACAAAGTGCAAGCAGAAGAGAATGACCATGCAGACGTATTTTTAACTTCTTTCCCTGTATATCTGAACAAGATACCAAGATGACAAGACAATTCCAGATACCCATAAGTAACTTTGAGAAATATTGAACTTACAGTTCGTCACACCTTATAATATACATGGAATACGAAACACTCTAAAGAGTTTTCTCATATGCTATTACACTGAAACATCCCAGTGCCACTGCTTAATGAAATAAAAATCCAATCCCAACCACACGCTCTGACAGTTCTATGTTCTTTTATATTATTATTTATTCATTTATTACATTATTTAAATTAACCTCGGAATTATTTGGATTACCACCTTGAATGAAAGTTCTTTATAGAGCTACTGATTGCCCTGATATACAAGGACTGGAAGCAAATTTACTGCAGCATTCACTCAAGTCTAAAAAAGAGATCTAAACATCTAAGTCAGTTTTGCCAAAAATTACAATTTTTTATAAATGAAATCAAAGAACTATACTTGAAGTAGAACACAATTTGAGGAGCTTAACTGCAGATCTCGACACTATGGATCCAGCTGTTAATGTATTTGTATGTACATAATTAGGAAGTTTACAAAAAAAAATGAGCATACCTCAAGTATCTTTCCATCCAGTTCAGATGAAGGGTCAGATTAAGGAGGGCTCTTCTTCAGGTAGTCTCATAAAATTTATACAGCAGAATTAATGTTCTAAAGTCAGTCAACTGGAATCAAAGTACCATGTATACTTCTATATTACATCTATCTTTAATATGAATCAAAGAAGGTATCTTTTCTTAACACAAGAAGTCAATTACCTGCTTTTAATATCTGTGAAATGCTTTCCCTCCAATTGTACAGCATAGAAATTGTGTATCATCTGGAAAGACTAGCATAAGATATTCTGGTAGATTCCAGATTTTAAAAAATCAAGCACATCACACTTAAATTTTAAAAAGTTATAGAAACATAAGCAGCAATCAGCTGTCTAAATTCTGCAACTCTAGAAAGTATAGCCAGCTGTCTATCACCAGGAAGAAGTATCTTATAAAGAACTAACTCCTGTTCATCTGTCCTTTTAGAAACTAAGCTTGAACAAAGACTAGGAAAGCTTTTGAGAAAGGCCTAAGTGTCAGTGTTTAAAAGAACCAACAGTAAAATTGCTATGGTCACCTAACCCTCGAGAAAGTGAAGCTCCTATCAAAGGAGAATCACCAAAGAGATTAGCAGTAATTACAGATTAGCAGTGATTATGAGGGTGTCTGTTGCACAATGAATGAAAATGGAGTTCAGTGTTGTCAGAAAACAACGATTTTTTAGGAGATGAAAAGTTTATTTATAAACTGCCAACATTTAACAAAAACAGTATTACACTATTTTCCATTTTCTACAGAAATACAATAACTTACAGCAGTGCTTAGTCCATTTTGTCACTAACACATATAAAACAAGTCTGCCGATAAGTAAGTGAAAAAATGTTTACCAACCACCACCACTAAAATTGTACCTGTAAATTTTGGAAGACATCTGCATAGAATAGTTAGAACTGTAAGGGTGCTCTTTTTAATTTTGTAAGTCATTTTGTACTACTAGGATATGCAAAAATTTAATTAACATGCAATACAGAATATTTGAGATAAGGTAAAACTCAGTGTGCACAACTGGAAAACAGTGTTAAGATGCCCTTCTATGTTTCTAACTAGATATCAGGAAAATGCATGTTTTATATGGTGGAATTTCCAATTCCCTTTATAGCAAAACCAGATTTATAACCATTAAAATCTATACTTGGCTAGGCTCCACTGAAGAAGGACTAAAAGCTTGGTGGAAGTTATCTAATACTAGATAACAACAAATAATTGTAGAACATCTCAAATCAACGTTATGTAGATGCATTTTACAAAGTAGATTAGTTGTTATCTAGTGACAAGCATTTGTGGAGATGGAATGGTAAAAAATACACAGTTTATAGTTGTCCATAAATGCAGACCAGCACACCTGGAGAACAGGAACACTCAGGCCATCCACTGTTTATTAAGATATTTCCATTCAATATTGTATCAGTTATCACACAGCACTTAAAACCTCACAGTCATCCCTAAAATACCTTGCATGAACCTCGAGCACTGGTATCTTATTTCCTATTCATATGAAATACTTCCAAAACTAAAGTGTTACCCTTGTTTGCACACAGGTATATTGTAGGAAAGTCTTTGCCACTAGAAAAGATGAAAAATCATGGAGTCAGAGGAGAGAACGGGGAGTTTTGAGCTGGGGCAGGAGGTGGGGGAAAGAGAGAGAGAGGAGACGAGAAAATAGAGGGGGAAAAAAACAGACAGGTAAAGGAAGCTTTCTTAGCTACTTATACCCTGTAGTACCCTTAGTTTTTCTCTAGCTGCCCTTTTAAACCTCTAACATTCCATAACCTTAATGGCTCCTTTTCCACAGTGCTAATGACTATACACTACACTAACTGTTTTTTTGTTTTTTTATTGAAGCCATAGATTCAACTATTTGTGAAAGGCAAACAAGACCCTTACAATTCACCATACTAAATATGCCATGGCTATCAGGTAGAGGCTGATACTCTCTCCACAGCATGGCCTGATCTGAAGTCAATGAAGTTGGTGGGAATTTTGAAACTCATTTCAATAGATGTAAAAATAAAGCGTTCAGATCACAGATAACCAGATCCTGTAAATTACTTCTATACAAGGAGCCTGTTGAGTTTGTTACTTGCTCCTTTCTGAACTAATGAACACTCAAATTAAGTAAGCCAAGATTGCTCATATCAGCTAAGGGCTTCCTTACATATTCTTTCTATGTAGCAACTAGGAAGAGAAAATGAAAAAAAATAAAGTAAAGAAAAGAATAGAAGTATATGATAGAAGCTTTTTTTAAGCTTTGCATTTAGGATGATGAGCAATACTTTTAGTAACACCCTGTGATTTCAAGTGCTCATTTTGGAACACCTGGAATGAATCATTGCCTAACACGAAACAGGAAGGGTGCTAGCATTTTCCAGTAACACTGCTCCCTTTAAGAAAAGCTCTCAAATCCAATAATTCAAAATTAGAAGACATGCAAAATGAAGAGTAATTCCGAAAATATTTTATGCGATTTATTTTTACAAAAAGAATGCGAGAAAAATACTGAAAACAAAGTACCAAAAGGACTACTTATTGTTTGTATTTAAATGCCAATTTACATCACTAGTTACATCTCAATCTCCTGTGATGCTAAAGCAGTTATCCAAAACATTTGGATTTCCATTTCCTTTCATAAGGACTCGTGAAAAATATCCCCTGGGTATTGACTGAGCACCCCAAATTTTCCCAGCTTGCAAGGCCTTACAAATTCTTTCACAGTCTCAAATACTCTCTACAAGCATTCGGAATAAACATCACCACTAATGATTTGGTTGGTGTGTGCAGGCATTTGCCCAAGTATCGTGATAGTCAGGCAGATTAAGACAAACAGGGGAAGCAATAAATCCCACTGCTTTCAGCAGACAACCTGGCACTGACCCTGCTAGACTGAGACTCAGGACATCCATGGAGGAGTCTGTTAGCAGATAGCCAAATGTGGGTGGTTTTTGCAGTGTTCACAGGACATAAATACAATTCCACCATCCATCCATCCATCCATCCATCCATCCATCCATCCATCCATCCATCCATCCATCCATCCATCCATCCATCCATCCATCCATCCACATATACATGCACACTTATTGTGGGAAAATAAATATAGATAATTTATTCACAGATAAATTCTCTACTGATCACAAGAAAAAAAAAAGAAAAAAGAAGAAAAAAACAATCCCCATCTGACAGGAATTCATCCTATGACAAAGTAAGACCGGTGTAAAACAAACTTTATGCTTTACATTCACTATCGTGTAGAACACTGGTCATTTAGCAGATTACTTTCCAGTGTCTTAATGTCCTGTCATAATTTTAGTCTTTCTGCTACAAAATTTATGATTTATCTAATTTATCTTGGAAAACTACATAAAATTTACAATGGTCGCAACTGTGCATCTGAGAATTTTTCATAGAAAAAATATTGCAAAATATTATGTTTAAAACTAGTTGTATATCCCCCGAATAAGAAAGCTATGAGAATTAAATATTTTTGCACATACCTTGATAAAATAAACATTTCCCTACGTAGAATAGTACTTTGATGAACATGATGGTGTTACAAAATTAGAGTTTATTGGCTCACTTGAACACTGTAGTGCTGTCACTACCTTGGATCTTAATGCTACCTAAAAATATTTAAGACATCTATAATTTTGATTATATGAAAGTAATGAGATTATATGAAGTAAAGCGTGCTCCCAAGCACACTTTCCAGGACTACTATCCAGTTTTAAATGTAGCCATTTCAAAAGAAAAACTGGTACAAAATGGAATGAATACAGTAGGTATATTTTGCTTTCTAAAAACAAATTCTAGTACCTCGTATCATTTCAGTGATTTTTTTTTAACAACAGGTTTTAAAAACCACATGCCTTTTATCTACTTATTACATGCAACCATTCAGGAAATCTTACCATATTAATGATGTACCAATTTCATAACTTTATTCACAATGAACAGACAGCTTTTCTCATCCAAGAAAAGCTCTTTGTTAAACCATAATTATATTCCAGTCAGAAAATGTCCCGTGAAGAAAAAATGAATCTCACTGTGGGTTCTCCCCACCTCTGTCAATACAATAAGATGTACAGCAGGTTCCAGGTGGTGCAGATAAAGATGTTCAACAAACCAGACTTCAGTTCAGAGTTTTGTTTTCCAGAATAACTGTTGCATGTAAGAGTTTGACAGCCATCAAAAAAGATTTAGCATTCAGAATCCTAACAAAAGGATTTAAAATATTGAATCTAAGACCCATGGTGCATCAACACAGATGCTGTAAAAAGCTTCCCCATGATTACAACATACTTTGAGATACTAACTACTCTACTGTATACTACTAGGAAACTCAAAGAATAAATCCAACAACTGTCAGGAGCTGCTTGCAATACTGCAACAGCAATTCAAGATACAGAATAACAGTATGAAGCAGATGAGATAGTGAGGTCTACTGTTCATTACTGGGTAGTTCATTACTGGTACAGTGTTGGCATGTGGGTAGATTACAAAATACTATGCTAGACAAAAAAAAAAAAAAAAGAAAAGCCAGTTATTACATGTTTAGCTTTTTTAAAATATTTTTAATCAATAATTATAAACTGTAAAAATACACCCTAATTCACTACAATACTATGCCCTGAGAAGTAACATTACACACTAAGCAAAAGCCACTAGGAAGTGTCAGGTCTGCAGCTCAAAAGCGTAATATATGGAATTTTCTGGAAGCATATTTCCTCCATTTTTCAGCAACAGAGTTGCTTCTTCAGAGGAAAAGACTAATGAAAATTCATGCTAATTCTAGTTTTTCTAGCTTTAACTACAAGATTTTTTTTTCCTTTTTCCTTCAAACTCTCTCTGGAAAACCTGATGGATTCATTGACAAAAGCTTTTGCTTTTCACATCTGAAAGAGCATATAGGGCTAGCATGAGGTTCTGAAATAACTGAGCCTGATGAGCTCCACTTAAGGACATCAGTCAAAGAACTATTTGGGAGGTAGTCAGAGTTACTCAAACACAAAATGAGGCCACCTCACCAATCCTTTGCTACATTCTTCTTTGCTGGTTGGAAGAACAGAGAAGAGGCTGAGAAGAAACATACCTCTGTGTACAAAGGGAAAATTATAGACAGGGACACTGAACTTCCTTTCAAACTACATTGAATGTTAAGTGCATTTGAGAATTGGTGAGTTACACCCTCTTCTTTGTATCTGACACTGATAAAACAGAAAGATATAATTATAGATATCTCTCATCACCCAGTGAGTGCAAAGATGCATTTAGAAGTGACATCTACGTTTCAGTGTCAGTTTACTTATTTTTCCAAAATTGCTCTACAAGATACAATTCAGCAGTTGTGGGTTTTTCTCCCCACATTGTAAGTGCAATGGTTCACCTCCTACTAGATTAAAAAAAAAAAAACAAACCAAAAAGCACTCTTCCCTTACAGAAGCAAAACAAAACTAAGCAAACAACAACTTGTCCAAAAATTTAATCATCATATCTCTAAGCAGTCACAACTTAAAATTATTCTCTGGTACTCACATTTTGCTCAGTTATTATATAGTTTTGGAAAAGTATGCTTTTTGAGTCTGGTTATGCAGACAAACCTTTCCAAAACACTTTGTTTCTGTTCATCAGTATTATACAGTACTGTTTTTAAAATTTATTACCTATCTACTTAGGAAAAAAAAAACACTCCCATCCATAAAGTCTAGCTACACATTCTAATTAAGCAGCACTAGAACAAAACTGGAAATGCCAGAAATTTTGATTATAAGACAAAAATCTAAGCTTTCCCACTATATGAACACTTTGCTTATTTGTCTTAAATTACATACAAGGTAATTAATCAAATAGTATAAACTGACAAGGTATTTTATCCCCTATTTAAATGACGTGGATTTTGTTGTATAAAGAATATGTAAGCAGTCAATAAAACACGAATACGCAGACATGAGTACATTAAGAATAATAATCAGAGCAGCTATAATACTGTGTTCCAATAACTTCATACAAGTTTGTTATTGTAGCTATTTTTAATGCTGCGTGTTTCTCCAGTGACTGTAACACACAAGACAAACAAAATGCCAGTGAAATAACAGTTACTGTATTTAGCAGCTGAGAATTTACCACTTAGAAACATGATTCCTTCTATTCCAAATTCTGTAGTTTCAAATTACATTTGTTCCTCGAAACCCTTTGTTTCTAGTACAAACAAATTTCTACAAAGACTAATCCAGTGAAAAAAACGAATCCATTCAAATTACACATACTACAGCAGAAGACGAAATTAGGAAAGATGCTGAACTTTACATGAAGATGTTTAAAGACGTACAAAGTTTGATTTTATATTTGAAGGAACGTCAGAGAGTGAGAGCCTTGTATTCTGCAGCTTCTGCTGGACAATTTCTCTGCAGGAATGTTCACCGATTAAATTTTTAGTCTCTGATCTCTGAAACACAAAACAGCTGAAATGCCTTATGTAAAGTAGCCATGCTCAGAATGTTAACTACCAATGGCCTAAAGCCACTTTGTTTTTTTTTAAGCAGTGCCCAACCGAGACTCTGTAGGAACACCAAGTGGCTAGACAGGTATGCTGCAAAGATCATAGTTACAGAACTTCACATCAGCTTTGAGCTTAATGCAGTATCTTAGAAGTACCTCTTCAACCATTTCATTCATGATGCTTTAGGACACTGACAGTTTAGCAATTTAGATATTATTTTCCTTTTTCATATAAAATGTAGTTACCATTAAAAAGTTAAAGCTCAAATTTAACAACTTACTGTTCGCATTTCCTTCAAACAGAAAGATATTATTTGTTTCAATTTCACTATTTAGTTTTCAGGTCTGCTAACATTTCTAAATGTAACTATTCTAACTGGATTTTAAAAATAGAGTGCAGAGGAATATTTCTATCAGGTGCAGACTTTAAAAACCCACACTTATGAGTTATACTACAGCTATCAGTGTTTTGCAAAAGTAGTAAGAATTTCAGCACCATCTCTAATCAGCGATCTAAAACTCTTAGTTCCAAGTACTAAAATTCAATGCATCTCTATTACAGGACCAAATCTTGTCGTCCTACAAGAATGCATCACTTCTGCTGACATGAATAGGGACTACACATGTATATGTGGGCACCTGCTTAAATGTTTATGATGTCAAGTTCAAAAGCACAGAACTTCCATAGTACAGCTCTAAGAATGCAAACTAAGACTCCAGATTATAGGCTGGAAGAACTATATAATGAGTTTAAAGTCAGATTCTAATATTAGTATTTTCTTATGAAACCCTCTGTCATTTCAGTGCAAGAAGAGAGAACCTCCTCCCTTCCACAGTTCAAGAAATGTTTCTTATCATGCTCCCACTTCTGAGATTGCTCCTGTCACTAATATTTTTCTCATAAACAGGTAATTTTTGCCATGGTAAACAGAACACAAAAATACATTATTAAGTAACCTAGAACCAAGAACCTGATCTTTAACACATTGCTTCCTTGACTTCACACTTCAATGGGATACTGTTAATCAAGCTGATCCAGGCTACTACACATACTTTAATGCATCATCCATATTCAATAAACATCAGGTCCCCTGGGATGTGAAGAAGTTCTTAAGTTCAGACTCCTGTTTGTACTTGGACCTACCCATGTCAGTGATCACTGAGGCAACATCTTATGACACAACTATCCTCTCAAGCCAATCCCACACCTCCTTCAGACAACAATTATATTCTTCTGCAACTAAAACCATCAACCAAAACACCACTGCATCCCACAGCACCTCAAAGCTAACGACCACGTAATCCATCCATACCTATGAAGAGGCAGGGGTGGATGACTTCTGAGACAAAGCTTTGATATGGAGATGCTCAAGCCTAGATCAGTCTTATATATGTACTGTAAACAGAACAGTGTACATTTAGAAATGTCATTGTTAGCCACTTTGTGCCTGAAATGAATCATGAACATACTCTCAAAGACTTCAGGTGGTCTGTTTTCATTTTGAAATGCAAGAGTAAACTCCATTCGTCAAACTATTTAGAAGTACAGGAACTTCACATTTCGAGTGCTTTTTTGATTCAAAGTGACATCTTTTGAACAGGCTACCTGTGATTTTTCCTCCCTCATTGTTTCTCTCTCTGCCCAACAGAAACAGCATCTTGAAACTTATAGTCAAGAGGCATTTGGGGCAGGAGATAAATAAAGCAATTATGGCAAGGACAGTAACTTGAAAATCTAATCCCCTCAGAGAATGGTCTGCTTTTAAATAAGGCAATCTTGCCATTGTATAGACTTCTACAGTTGTAGAATGTTTTCCCTGGGTCTGTGGACCAGCACAATTCTACTAGTGTCAAAAATCCCTTTTACAGACAAGTTCTAAGGAAATTATAAAATACACCATTGATATTTTATTTCAAATTCCCTTATAACTTACAGCAGTGTAAACAGAGATGTATGGTTTAAGTAGAGCTTTTCCTTAAGAGTAAAAAAGGAAGAAAAAAAAGAAACCAAAGACTGAAGCTCTTCAAAAGAACAAAAGGGAAGAGTTAGCTCCCTCCTCTTGCTGTCACTTTTTTTTTTAACTGTACAGTCTCAATGATCAGTTGGAAGAGCTACTTTTTACTCCCTCCAATATTGGCCTTGTATGGTCTTGGCTAAGTACAAGTTACTGATGTGTGATTTAGCAGGATGAGAATCTGTAGTGTAAATAAGACATTAAGAAATGTGTATCAAGTAATTAATTTTGGATTAATGAGATAAAATAAATAAATAAACACCAAGTAAGAAATGAAGGTAAAGTGGTCTGTTTTAAGAAAATATTTTCAAATACAGCTCTAACTGTGGATGAACTTGTGTTTGAACTATTTTCTGCCACATTTTCCTGTATCTGCTTATCAAGATTTCAACCTTATAGACCTTCCTATGAAGTTAACATGACAATTAATAAGCAAACATAAACCCAGTTAAAACAGTAAAAGGCGTGACAGCTCCAAAACTGTTATCGGAGCCCTCAGAAAGAAATACTGTATTCTGGTGTTCTACCAAAGACTACTATACAAAAATAATAGCACTCATCGAATACAGTCGGGATCCAATAAGGTATTAGCATGATGCTATACAGGAGTAAACTGGGAACGGGTTTAGCTGATACTGACAGATTCTCCCATTCTTTTTTCAGACACACTGTTTCACAAGCATTTCAAACTTTTCTTCTTTTACCTCCATTTCTTTTTTTTAAGTCCACCTTAATGCAGAAGTAAAGAAAAAAAGAAATATCACTGTAGGAAGCTGATAAGAGTGATTTCTTAGAGAGATTAAGTAACAAACTGCATTTGCTTAATAAAAATGTATGCCAGTTCTTTAATAAAGTGACAAACTTCTACTCTGAAAATTATCTTTAGGACTGACCATCAAAAGAGAGATAAACACAGAATTAGCTAACACTTGCAACCAAGACATGCATTGTGTCTGAAAAGAGAATATTGCACTAAGAGAAGAACCCTGAAAGCTTTAAACACCTCCTTCACTGACCTAAAAAAGTAACTAACCATTTTCTATAAGCAGTAGCAAACCTGGCTTGGTCCACATCCCTACAAGTTGATAATACTTTATCTACAAACCGGTATTCCATTTCTGGACCAAGAGAGTCCTGCACAGGAGCACGCTTCAGGCGTTTTGTTTCTTGAGTATAACCTTGTTTGCTGCTGGATTCATTCAAACCATCAACATCCATAGCTTGTGCCATATGACTTGCTGCAGGACTACGGTGGGAATTATTCAGACTTTCATCACTGCTGTCCACAGATGATACCACTGCACCCACGAGAGGAAGTTTGTTACTTAAGTGCTGTTGAAGGTAGAATACACACCTTCTTCAAAGGAAAAGAAGAAAGAAAAAAAAAGAAAGTCATGCACTGAAAATAACCTGCTGTTGCTGCTGAACTGTTTCAATTCGTCTGCCATCCCTCACAGATTTCCCTCACAGACACAAAATCTGCTCTGTCTGAGCACGCTGTAATAGAAAGGGCTCCCCATGCCATTTTGGCAAATCTACTGTTACCTAGTCAAGAACCTGCACCCAGCTAATGAAACAAATATTTTATGCAGCCAATCTTCTGTCTACATTTTGTTCATTTTTTTGTTTAAATATTTAAAGTATGAGAAGGCTAATTAAAAGCATCCTGTGTCCCTTGCACAAATTATAGGGACAAGCAGAGCTTACACCGCAAGATATTTAAGCCAAATCAAATCTCCCACACAATAGTTCTGATTATGCTCTTGAACATTTTCCAAAGGCTTAATACATAGTAGCTTAAAAATATTTTATTGAGTGGTACTTCCTAAAACCAGAACAATTTGTTTGGAAATATCATGTGAAGAATCATCCACAAATCAGAAGGGAACTCTTTTGACCAAGTCCTCTTACCTATGACACCACAAGGTTTCATGCCCTGGGTAATTATCAATCAGTTCACTGCAGAGTTCCATCTCTTCATCTAAACGACGGGGGAGATCCACGCTTTGTTCCTCTGCACAGGTAGCTTCTGTCTCTGCACTCTCTTCCTCCTTCTGAAGGCTAGGGTTTTGTTCATTTACCATTTGGTTTTGTACCAGTGTGTTGTTGTCAGTCACCGTTCTGTGTATCAAGGAATTGAGTAAGAACTGGCGGTAATGAAATCCACTATGGTCTGAGACATGCATGGATACCCAACATTTAGTGGATGAAAGTTCATCGAGGAGAACCTGAAACAAAATGCAGTTATCAACCAGTATAAAGGAGGAACTTAACCACCGCTGCTTCTGGATTAAAGTAATCTCTTCTTTGGGGATTTCAGTCACTGTGGTAATGGTTTAAGAACACACAGAAAAATGAACTATCACTGAGCCTTTTCTACTGTGTGCTGAAAAGCACATTGGCATCCCTGCAGAAAACAAATCAATACTTCTTCCAAACTCTGAAAAGGCAGATTTTTCAGAAAGCTGCCCACAAGCTGAGTGGGGAAAAAAAACCCAAACCACTTTTGACACTGAAATAAACAGTGGTTTAAGAATCTCAAAATGTTTAGCAATAAATACTATTTAGAGGAAGTACCAATTACACTATTAGCTTTATTAATTTTACTTTTTACCTAGTGGCTTGTGGATGTCAGAAGGTAGATGAGTCACTTAAAAGGAAAAAAACCCAAACTTAATTTACTCCTTCATTTTCCATGAGAGGATGTCAACTATAACATTGTGTTTAAAGTCCTAGAGCCTGTGAAATACCAAAGTAGTTATTCATAACCTGGTAGCTTGATTTTACTACTGAAGAACCCCTAGAAAGGCTTTCAAAACAATTCTGGTAAATACTATAATTGCCAACTGTAGCTTTGTTTTTAACTGCTGGCTCCTATGAATTGTCTCTTAATTCTGAGTGCTTTTAAACCTTCAAAATTCATTTCTGGAGAGAAATGCAAGTTTGGCTCCCAGACAAAGCTTTTACTTTGCTTTGCTTTCTCTGTTAGAGCCAGTGGTTTGGTTTTTTGTTCACAGGCCTTAACCTCTTTCCTCACACTGCTTCTCCCCCGCAGCTTAAACTATCCAAAGAGATCAAAACTACCTTTTTCATTTACTTCTAAAGACTTTTGGAAGTAATCCTAATAATCTTATGGTATAGTCTCGCTTTTACCCTCTTCTCCTAAGCTACCTCCATCACTTAACAGGAATAACTGATGCAAAACAACTTCCATAGGTAGAAGTCTTTCTTTTAGATACTGCAGCACAAAAACCACAGCCTCCCACAAAGAAAACCATGGAAACGCACAAGGCTAGCTATATAGCTTTTTTGGGGGCATCTGTTCTAAAAGAAATTTGAGTAAATACAATGCAAACAGTGTCTTCTACCCATGACAGTCAACTCGTTTTTTTCTAAATCTTGCCAAAAGATACCAGCATCACCCTCCTTTTAGAGATCAGCAAAGTAGAGTATTAAGTAACAGTCCACACACCGGGCTCTTAAGGGAACTAAAATTCCATGTCTAGATCTGCACTTTAAACCGTAATATCAGCTTTTCCTTTCTTCATAGAGCTGAGCTTAGTATTTTAAACTTCTGAACTTTAAAATTTAGAAGTCTATTAAGAATAACATAACGCTCAGAAAAATCAGATCAGCCTTTATTCAGCTGTGATTGATACAACACACGTTTATGCTCAACTGAGACCTTGGAAGAATCCAATTCATTTATCTGAAATACTTATAAGCTAAAAATTTACAGGGGAACATCTTAATTATGTATTTTCACTCCCTGTACAAAGGGAACAAAATTATTCCCAGAACACCTCTTTTAAAAAAGCAACACAGGAGAGTGCCATGAAACAAAGCTTCCTATCTAGGAACCTTAGAGTACCAGTGGAAGATGCTTCTAACAACTGGAAGTAAAAGAAAAAGCCAGCTAATGTCTGAATTCCAAGATAATAAATCAAAATTCCAAGAATCTTTCTCTGTTACAAAGCCTGCTTTCTCCATTTCCATCTCTATCAGTACAAGCCCTTGTACAAGCCCCTTGCTACTTTCTGTGAAGAAAGAGGAAATTACATGAAAATACCTCCCTCCCCACTCTTGACAACCTCTTTTCTACCTCTGGTGGTGAGCTGACTACCATGGAACTGGCAGCTTCCCCCAGAATATGACATGTGTGCTCAGTGATCTTCATCTCAGCCTCTAGGTCTGCAGAGGAAATGCAGAAATTATTCCTCTGGGGAAATGTAAAGGAACTGGGGAAACAAATTTTTAAGGATAACCAGACAAATATAGGCAATGTCCACTCACAGAAACTAGTACCTTAGATGACCAGTACACCCAGTCGTCTAAGAAAAAGCCAAGGCCTTACTGGGGATGGCAGCAAGAAACACCACTTTGTGTTTTGTGAACATGTTGTCTTCTGGGTATCACACATGAGAAGTGCTGCCTCATGACAATTACCCCACTACTTGTTTGCTTGCTTGTTTTATTGTAGGGTCTGATCAGTCAACCTCCATCCTTTAATTATGAAATTGAGTATTCCAATCTAAAGAAAACAAAAAAAGTTTGTCAATCCCTCCTGAACTACATCCTATTTTTCTCTCTGCATGATTTCACTGAAGCGACACACTGTGAATGGATTTTAAGACTATACCCCTACTACTCTCTTGCCCTGGCTCTCTAACTAATTACGTACCCACCTTTTAGTAGGTATCTGGAGCCTATGATCTAACCCCACTAACTAACTGTGCAGTCACGTGAGAAAGCTGAAATTGGGCTTTCCAAGGCAGTACTCCAATACCAGATTGGATTGGACCCAATATTAGATTAGTTTCAAACAATCTATTCTTGATTTATGTTAATGAATACTATTTAAACACTACATAAACTTGCTAATACCATTCAAATAATGCAGCTAGAAAAATCTGAAATTTTTATATTGAAAGAAGATAATGTTTGTGACCATCTAGTGTAAGAAAGAAGAAACATCTATACCCTGTGAGAAAATCCTCCTACTGGGCCAAAACTTTCTTCTGTAACATTTTAAATCTTTTTGTCAGATTGGGCTGAGATTCAGTCTGCAATAGCATTAGGATTATAAGACCAAAGAAAAAAGAATAACCAAAATCCTATTACACAGCCTACCTCTTGAAATCCTCCAAAGCAACCCAATAGATTTGTTAATGATAAACCTGTTATCATTAACAGGATAAAAATGTTAATGAAAAAATGTCTCAAGAAGTCATATTTAAATGATAATACACGAAACAATTTATGTTTCTGGGCCTCTGCTTCTCTGTACACTTCATTACAGGAAAGGTTTGCATTACAGCAGAAATACAGCCATAAATAATACAGGTACTCCTTAATTTCAGGCAACCTTGCAAGAACTAAATGGCTGTAGAATCAGTGACTGTTTCTGCCACTTTTTCAGCATGGTTCCAATCTTGCATCTTGTTGAAATTTATCATACTTTTCAGATACTCAAACACAGAAATTGCTGAAGGAACATGAGCAAGAAAACCACCCCTGTTTAACAGAATGGTAGGGATGGGGTCAGAAAAGCCAAGGCAAAGCTGGAACAGGACTTGGCAAGAGGTGCAAATAACAAGATGGGATTGTGTAAGCTCACAGGTCACAAAAAATGACCAAGGAGAGTGTATGTTCCATGATAAGCAAGAATTGGTGGTAACTGATACGGAGAAAGCTGAAGTACAGAGTTGTCTCAGTCATCATTGGCAGTCAGGCCTTCCTCCCACTTCTCTCTAGTCCCTGATCCTCTAGATTCCTGTTGGGGAGAGTGAAGTCCCTCCCACTCTAAGCAAAGAGCAGGCTGAGAACCTTGAGGAAGCTGAACAGCCACAAGTCTATGGCATCTGAAGATCCACATTACAGAGTTCTGAGACAACTGGTTGATGTTGCCGAACCACTGCCTATCATATCTGAAGTCACGGTATTTAGGGGAAGTCCCCAGTGACTGGAAGAAGGGAAACACTGCTCCCATTTTTAAAAAAGGAAGAAAGGAAGACCCAGGGAACTGGAGACTGGTCAGGCCTACCTCTGTGGTTGGCAAGACCATGGCGCAGATCCTTCCAGAAGATAGGCTAAGACACATACAAGACAAGGAGGTGACATGAGGCAGCCAGCAATCGTGCCTGACCAATCTGGTGGCCTTCTATGACAGAGTGATAGCAGGGTCAACAACAGAAGAGGTCATGATGTCATGGGTATAGATGTGTAAGGCATTCAGTATGGGTTCCACATGACATCCTTACCTCCAAATTTTAGACAGATGGATTTGATGGAAGGTCTATTCAGTGGGTAAGGAACTGGCTGGATGGATGCAGCCAGAGAGGAGTGGTCAATGACTCTATGTCCAGGTGGAGACTGGTGATGAGTCCCTCAGGGCTGTTCCAGGACTGCTGCTTTTTAGTATCTCCATCAGTAACACACACAGTGGGATTAAGTGCACCCTCAGCATATTTGCAGATGACACAAAGCAGAGTGGCACAATTGACACAACAGAAAGGCGGGATGCTAGACATGGACATCTGGATGAACTTGAGAAACGGGCCCACGAGTTCAATAAATTGAAGTGCAAAGTGCTGCACTTAGGCTGGAGTAATCCCAGACGTGAGATGAAAAGTTGGACAAGAGCCAGCAATGCCCACTTGCAGCCCAGAAAACCAACTGCATCCTGGGCTGCATCAAAATCAGCTGGCTGAGGGAGGGGATTCTGCCTCTCTGGTTGAGGCTCCATCTAGAATGTTTTATCCAGCTTTAAGAGTCACCAGCATAAGGATGTGGATGCAGATCCAGAGAAGGGTGACAAAGACGCTGTGAAGACTGGAGTACCTCTGCTATTAGGACAGCCTGAGAATGCTGGTGTTGTTCAGGCTGGAGAAGAAAAGGCTCTGGCATGACCTCACTGTGGCCTCTCAGTACCTTAAGGGGACTTATAAAAAGGAGGGAGAGGGATTTTTTTTACATGACTATATAGTGACTGAACAAGAGGTAATGGTTAATGAAAGAGGGTGAGCTTAGATTAGATATTGGGGAAGAAATTCTTTACTGTGAGGGTGGTAAGGCACTGAAATAGGTTGCCCAAGAGAGGTTGCGAATGCCCTCCCCATTGAAGTACTCAAGGCTGGGCTGGATGGGGCCCTGAGCAACATGATCTAGTGAGTGGCACCCTTGCACATGGCAGGGTGGCTGGAATGAGATGGGAGGTACTTCCCAAGCCAAACCATTCTGTGATCTATGAACCCGCATATTTTTGTGAAAATCTGTAATGCCTGCTTTTTCCCTGTTCTTATTTGCTTTTCCCTTGCATCATATCTTGGAAACAATCACTGTATAATTCTGCCTCTTAAAGATACCTAGACACATTTTATCACAAGTTTCTTGCTGTCTTTTATGCTCCACACTTTTTCCTAATTTTCCTGTATCCCAAACACCTTCTACTAGGCCCTCTGATGAGATGCATAGGTGGTGTCATGAAAAACACCTAGAGCCAACATGGGGACTTCCCAATGGGTTAAACAGATTGGTGGAGAAACAACAACACCACCGAAATTTTGCCAGAGGTAACAGAAACCAGATGGACAACTCTAGACAGAACTATCACTTCCATAATCTTCATTCTGAAAAAATAAATCAGTAGGGGAAGTGGGATGGCAGGCAAAGTAAATGGATTTTGGAATGATCAAACAAATATAGAATACTTCCTTCACGGGCATGTTTGTGGTTTGTCACAAAAAGCACTCACAACTGACAAAGAATAAACTCTCCATAATAATTCCAGTTCTGCAAAGAGTTATTTCTATTACAATGTAATTATTTTTCTTTAATTAAATTAGTAAGGAATAGTGAGTGCAAAAAGCACTCAAGATGTGATCCTGATCCTCAGACTATTGTTACCAATATAGTGGACACAGAGCTGTTTAGAACTTGTTTTAAGGCACGGAATTAATTGAATTTTCTCTAACAGTGATAACTCCCTTACCCTTTTAGTAAGCTCTTGAAGATAATAAAGTTCCTGTTTTCTATTAATATAGACCTCTAACCCTAACTTCTAACCTCCAATCTATCTTAATCCCGCAATTCTTCTGTTTTCTGAAAACCACTTTTTCATATAGACTTGCTAGGCAGACAAGTCCAAATTTTGCCCTGTGTCTGCAATGGACATAAAAATAATGGCTATATTGACTCAACAATGTCCAGGAAATTCCTTACAACCTCATGTGGCAAAATGCAGCAGTTAAAAGTGAGTTATGTGTCACTGTATCAACCTAATATTCACAAAGAACTCACCCAGCCACTCAGAAAACATGGTATTACAAAACTGCCTATATCATTTTAGACCAAGTCACATTAACTAATTAAATTTGTTGCAGGTCTTGATGTTATAGATGACATTCAACACCACATAAAGTGTCCCCGCTGTCCCAGAAATAGTTTAATCAGCTCCCAGTGTAAATGCTGTCAAAAAGTACTGCTGGAACTGAAGAAATTAATTACAAGCACTACTATGCTTTCTCCAAAATTGATTCCTGCTGACTTTACTTCGTCCTTCAATATTCTGAAACCACAGGTAAGCTGAATAAGGGAGTCAATAAAATGATACTACATTATCAAAATAATATCTGTTACATATTACCTTTTTCCCCTACTAGGAATTTCAAGACTAGCGCTGGAAGAATTACTTAGAGTTGCCGAATCCTTACTTTGGCTCAAACAGTCCCATCTGCAGTCTTCCCACATATGAAGAGAGAAACAGAGCTTTGTACACAGGCAAGAAAAATGTGTTATTTCTGCTGAGCAGAAACTGCTTACACTGGTAAGAGAAATGCAAAACATATTCACTTCAAGATTTTGCCCACCTTCTTAAAACATTCTCTGCTACCTGTGATAACTTCACTTGATAGCCTTCATTCATGTTATACAAACTGCTTTCCAAACCAATATTTTGGTTTTTTGGACAAGAAAATTTAATAATTTATTCACTATTGTATTATACCTTGACAGTGAGCTTTGCCAAATGCTGTAAAACCCAGATGCGATGGGACCAGGCATTGTAGTTGCTTGGATATCTCCCAGCAGCTTCGGAGCAGACATTCATTTCCTCCTGCACTAGTCGGTGAATTCTCTCCACGGGTGCTGCTCCCAAATTTCCTTTAGTTGCAAGACTGGACAAGGAATTTTCCTGAATTAGCTGTTGCAGCACCCATCGTCTGGTTAAACAACGTAAAGTGTTAATAGTGAGCAATTTTAAGAGAAAAAAATGGTGTTTCATTTGCATACACCAAATCTTTCCAATATTTCTATTCTCTGAACTACACTGTAGCTAGGTAAGGGGTGAGTAATAAATAATCATCTGAACGCCTGCCGTGATAAAAGCTATGACACGATGACCACACTCCCAAAACAACTGTATCAGTTTGCTCACTTTAAGTGATCATGGCTACTTACAGCATAGTAAAATGAAACAGAAGTAAACAGCAAATTTATGAAACAGTGTAAGTAGTGTGTGCATGAAATTTCTAATAGGCTCCTCCTTCAAAGCCTTGCATAGCACTAAAATGAAGTACAAAAAGTGAGATAGAAAGAGTGATTTAATAAAAAATTAACTCTGCTTAATATCTTTAACATCTGACAGCACTCCACAATTCACATTTGTTTCCGTACATCAGCAGCAGTAGCGAAGTCCAAAAGGTTTATGGTTTCAAGGGTATAAACAATGTTTTTATTGATGAAGTACAGATTCCTAAATGTTTTGGTTTTTTTGTTTTATTTTGGACAAAGTTTTAGTAGTATTTGTAGATGCAACCTCAGTGCTGCATCTGCTACATCTGCAGCCCCAGCACAAAAGGGTTCTACAAAAACAGATTACAGATGTGCAATTTTCCACAGAGCAGCCCATGTCAATGGAATTGCAATGGTCCATTGTAGAATGCTCAGGAGAGATGGACATCCTCTGGTGTGCAACACAGAGATTATCCTATTTTATACTGGCTCACATGGGTTCCAAAACCAATGAATTGCTTCTTTTGAAGGTGCCAAAATTTCTTTTAACTCCAGGTTAAAAGAAATCAAGAAATAAAATAAAAATAATAAATCCACTCTCTTGAAAGAAAAAATTCTATTTTGCAAGCCATATGTAAAATTATATATCTACATATATATATATAAAATAGATAAGTTAATAACACATTAGTTAACTTTTAAAAAAAGTTACCTCATCTGCTTTTTCTCTCATTTGAAGACATTCATATTAAGTTTGTTCACTCATGGGTTTTATCCGCATTGTGTCTTTTTCATTCAGTTATCAAAAATGGAAAGAATTACCAAAAATGGAAAGCAGTATTCAGAAGTATTAACATGAAAAAAAATCTTATTTTTCCAGTGTTAGCTACCATGTAGAAAAGTTTAACTATGACAAACCGCAAGATTTTTTTCCTATTGTAGCTGCATACTTTTGCTTCAAAGCCATCAAGCAGCACAAGTTAGTAGCATAAGGATGATGAAAAGAAGTGGAACATCAAAATTAAAAATCAATGCTGCTGAACTTCATTGCTGTTGATGTATCAGTGAAACACCCTGCACTATTCCATGCATTGCTTGCTATGTTTGCTTTGAGAATTTTAAGCTCATGCATGCAGTGACGAACAAGAGTTTATCAACAACTTCCACTTCCAAAAATTCTCATGTAGTCAGTGAGTTTTGTTATGTTCTTTATAGAGTACGAAGTCCCTAATGGAGTATCAACTTTACAGCTGCTCTAATGCTGGACATATTAAACACAAACAGTGCACACTGCTTCCTAATGTGTTACATTTAAATCTCTTTAGTGCTGTCTATAAAAGATCGACTTATCTTTTTACTTCTATCATGAAAAAAGACCATACACGTACCAAGTTTTTTGGGGTTTTTTTTTGTTTTGAAGTTGAGCAATGGATTCTATACTTCACTTGGCTCTGCTACGGGCATTTTATGGTCAGTCATGACTGAGATGGTTAGCCTTGGGCATTTGAGTAACTCTGGAGTTAAATTTTCCAAACACGTGAACTGTTATTTTAATATCCAGTAGTAGTGACTGAATGACTTAGTTTAAGTTAAAAATGATGAAAACAAATTCACCAAACCAAAAAGACCAGTATTGAGATAGAAGAGAATCCAGCTTTATTTACAAAGGCTGGCTTTAACAGAATCTTCACTTTCTGAAATGCCCGTAGACAAGCAATACTGTACTAAGTTGGAGAGAAAGGAGAAACCTACAGTGCTCAAATACTTCCAATCGATGGAATCAGAATTTTCAGGTTGAGAATCTTACGTGCTGCAAGACATGATAAACCTCTAAGGAAATTTATCCCCCCTTTTGACATTTATTTTAAAAGTGTGTAGCAGAAAAGGTGCGTAAGACTTCAGTTCTAAGTGTAGAATATAGACAGGTAGCTTCAAAAGCCAAAGAACAGTATTCTGCAACAAGTGGTTCAAAGAATCTGATATATTTCTAGATGTCTTCCTACATGTATGACTTTCCTTAACCCAAGAACAGGAAATCAAAAAAACCTTAGGAAAAATGTTTGAGGAGTCATTAGAAGGCAAAGGAAACCAACCTATGAATCCATGTTTCTGGACTCTTTGGAAACTTGGTTAACGCCAGTTTTCCAAGATGCAAATCTTTTAGTGGATTTAAAGTGCCAGACAGTATTAATTCTTTCCTACAAAAGATAAAATAAATCTGTGTGAATAAAAGTAGTCTGAAAACAGAACACAAATCCCAATTACAAATTGCATGGCATTTCCTTTGTATCATAACATAACTTCACCATCAAACTACAAGAGTTTAAAAACCCTTTAGTGCATTAATCCATTCTGCTATACATATATATAGTATATACAGTATATACTATATATAAGTAAGTATTATGCATGTGTGCACAAAGAACTTTATCTTAATCTGAACACATACAACCCTTTAGTTCTCAAACCTACCAAGAAATTACTGAGTCAACTATCAGTAGGGTTACATATATGAATAAACATCCCTTCTTGAAATTAAGCCCTTAGATCACTGTGTACATCTGAAAATAGTCTTACACATAGCACACCTCCACACGTACTTTTAGTTTTTACATACTGTTCAAGATACAGTGTCAAGGTTCCCTAAATTTATAAAGAAAAGGGAAATATTCTCTGTGAGTAGAATGTTTTGCAAACTTAACAAAAAGACTGCAATTGTTCAGTTTACTTAAATGTAAAACAATCTTTGGTTAAAAAAAAAATTAAAATTTGCCCTGACAAAACTTAATGTTCATCCAACACAACTCTTCCTAGAGTACCTCTCACAGACAGAGCTAAATGAAAATCTGTACTTGTCCTTCTCACCTTCTTTGAACAGAATTCCCTCCCCCTCACCCTCTTCTTTCTAGGTTTTTTAACCCTTATTGCCTGTCCTGAGCATGTTTGTAGACGTGGCCTCATCACTGGTTACTCCAAGGGCATTAGTCTTCATATCCTATTCTCCAATCTAGTAGACAGCAGCTTTGTAAGTAAGTAAGTAAGCACGTAAGTAAGTAAGTTCCAAAGTTACCATCTGCAGAAAGAAAATACACATTTCCCAGAACCTGCAGAAGTCACAACTGAAAAAGGTGAGTGAAAGAAGCAGAAGCAATTTTGGCATGGGTTTGGGTGTTGGCTTTTCTAATAATTTCTGATTCATCATAATAATAGGCATGGCACTAGTAAAGTGAGGAGCAGATGATGAACTCTCTGACCAAAAGACCTCAGTGGGACAGGAGGAAATATATTCTGGAAAGATCTGCTATCAAATAAAAAGGCAAAACTTCTCTGCAGTTTGAAGCAGAAAACATAATGTTGTCCTAAAGTTATGGCCCGAGTCCCACAAACAAATTGATGTATTTCCTTTCTGTGAGTACATATTTTCTGTCTGACTTGGTAATTTTTAGTAGGAAACTGACTCCATCTGGTACTTCAGCTTTATGTTGCTGTAATTTAAACTTATAACCACAGTCAGAAGCTAATGGTTGCAACACTAACAGTGAGCAAATATTCCTTAAAACTGAAGCAGAGTGGGGAAATGTAGAAATCCTCATGGAAGTTTTGCTTCTGATATCTACTGGGAGATCTATTTTTATCTCAAGCAAGTTCCAGCATGCTTCAGATTGGATGATTTTAGCTGGTTTTTAACAGGCAGTTCAGGTATACCAATCAGAAGTGGCAGACTGACCATTCTGTGCCAGTGCACTCAAATTTGGAAAGCAGACAAAGATTGATTCAGGGTCAACATTGGAGTAGGTAGAACAACTGCCTCATTACTGCAAAGCATAAGGTGATCTTTTGGTAAAAATTACTTACTATACACACAGAATGAAAATACAGCCTAGCTCAGTCTGATACTTAAAACAAATACATGTACATATTTAACAAAGATCTAGATTACCAGGCCACCTACCTCCCAAAACCTAAACTTTCAGTGAAGAAATTGTTCTTTCTATATTAAAACATTCACTGTAAGTAAACAGCCCCATCTTTATATGCTTCAAACACTCTTAAAGTAAACTTCCTCTTTTACAAAGTTGAGGAAAAGCACAGACAAGATCCACCTTCACTGCAGTAGCAGAAAAGCTGGTTTTAGCTGTAATCATTTTCAAATGAGAGATTCTCCCATTCACAAAGGACTGTAGGCACTAGTATGACTGAAGTACCATACACTCCCCCATAAACCTCTTCTAAGCTCTATCAGTTAACATCCAAGTTGGGATATATAATTTCTAGCTCACTTTCTTGCCATGTGGATCATAGGTAATGTTTCACCCTTAAGGATTACGGCTCCCATAAAAATTAATCTGGAATCCTTTTGACTTGCCTTATGCTAACACCTTTGAAGTCATTCATATCTGAAAGCAAAATGTGACTTTTCAGAGTGTCTTGTTACCTAAAGTCTTTTCATCACTTGTACATGCCAGGAAGGATAACAGGAAGAAAAAAGGCATTTATGAAAATTATTTTACAATCACTTACATAAAAATTTGGGTCATTTTAACTTGCAAGTCTTTTCAACTTCTAAAAACACAGGATAACTGAATTTAGGATTGACAATTGAAGATATCTGTTATCCCGTTCAGTATGACAGGGGTTTCTCAGTTCCTAGGAAATGACACACCTACTCTTTAGCAAATCTTCCTCTGCCATATAATTACCTCTTGCTCAGGTCTCAGGGTTTTGGTTATACTCCCTGCCCTTCTGTAACTTTCCAGTCACTTCTAATTTAAATAAATAAATAAATAAACAACAAACACATGTAGTAGGTACATTACAACTGTTCAGAATAGTTACAAAGTCAATGCAGACCATCTATTCCTAGCTAGCCTAGATAACATGTTTAAAGTTCTGTGTCCTCCCATGCTTCATTAATCAGATACGATTTTCTGTGGTTGTAGCTGAGCTGAAAGGTTCATCTGTCTTCCATAACACCATTTTAGT
This sequence comes from Sturnus vulgaris, assembly GCF_052056855.1. Classification (NCBI taxonomy): domain Eukaryota; kingdom Metazoa; phylum Chordata; class Aves; order Passeriformes; family Sturnidae; genus Sturnus; species Sturnus vulgaris. The sequence goes on from NC_142283.1 coordinate 25,204,160, forward strand.
CTTCTGACTTAGCTCTGCCAAGTCCTGTGTCCTTTCCTAGGAAGGGATTTCCTTTTCTCTTTCTTCATCAATCTTCAAGTTCAGTGCTACTGAGTCAAACACTATCTCTGAAGATTTCAGCAGAATGCAACATATGAAATAGGGATTAATCCAGCCTACAATGAAATAAATTACAAGAAAGACACAGTGTGCTGGGCTGCTCTTCAGTAAACAACTAGAACACTTTTTATTTTTTAGGCTACTTAGTCTATGATGCTTTTTCCCCTCTCAAAAATCGAGCAGTGAATTTTTATACAAAGAATGCAAGATGAACCTGGCATGACAAATATCATCTGAGCAACAAGAAACCAATCATCCCACAACAAATCCATCATGTTCTGCAAGCAGAGTGCAAGTCTCAATTACAATTAATTCTCAGATCAGACTACCTCAAAATAAGGATTTATCACCAGCATCTGAAGAACACAGTCCTCTGTTCTGTGACTGATTATGCACACATTTGGCTAGCTTGACCTGTAATTTCAAGAGAAGCTGAAATATACGTCAACATAACTAAAGTGCCTCCACTTCAAATGAGTAAACTCCTAGCAGAAGCCTAGAACAATGTAGGGTCAGATGCAGCAAAGCAGCTCCTTTGCTAGTGTGGGCTCCCTGGTAACCTCCACAGATATTGACTGGGTTTGTGTAACAAGATCCCTCTGGATGCTAAACAGAGCTCCAAAGACAGACTGACTGGTAGGTCACTAGTCACCAGTTCAGGGAGTAAGGCCAACTCCTGCAATAATTTTTATGTTGCTAAACCATAAATATCATAAAAGATAAAACAATCCTCATCCATATTCCTTAGCGTTTTTAATTCCACTTACAACTTTGAACTACTCTTCTAGTGCACATAAAAGCTAACTCTTTCAGCTGTCAGGCACAAAAAAAAAAGAGCCAGACTGATAAGGATGAATGCATGTGCAATAACAAAAAATTCCACAAAACATACACTAAAAATCAATTATAAGTACCATAAGATGAGATTACTGTTAACAGCTTCTATTATGTACAAAAGTTCCTAATTCCATTTTATTATTTCAAAGCCACTCAAGCTATACATTTTCATGACAGTAAACCCCTTGCTATCACATTCATCCGCCTTTTTTAGACCTGAGAGACAGAAAGATACAGAACACAGCAGAATCCTTCAGAACTGTATCATCAGTGAAAGAAGAAAAAAGAAAAAGTTGAATTTGCCATAACTAGGGCTGACAACTAGAAGAAGCCATCATCTTTCTAGGTCATTTTGCTAATGCACCACCTGCAATAGTGCACTATAACTACAGAAGTCCTGTTTTCCATTAAAAAAAGAAGGACAGAAGTTAAAATAAAATAAATTTCCATTAAAAAAACAGGACAAAAGTCCTGTTTTCCATTTCCTAGAGACTATCATAGTATTGTCAGCCCTCTAGCTCTTCTGAAATCACAGCTTTTAGACTATCTCCAGTCTTACCTAGGCAGGAAAAAGAAAATATTCCTCCGACACTGAAATGTACAGAATAGTTGTAAGATTACAAAGGTGTAAGGAATTGGTGTTTCTGCAGCCCCTGAAGAGCAGGGAGGTAAATTCCTGTTCCTCCTCCGACTGCTGGTCAAGTTCTGAAGCTTGATCAATGAAAGGAGAGAGGAGGGGGGAAATGTGTACAAAATAAAGGGTAGACACCTTCTCCCCCTCTCTAGCAGTGTATCTGCAGAGCCTCGATAGCCTGCACTGGCAGTGGCAGCAAACTGGGCTGGAATCTCGAAAGAACTCAAGAGGTAAAAATGAGAACAGTGAATACACACAGCAGACATCAGTTGAGCACTGCCCTCGTTAACTGCAGGAGGAAAGAGGACTTGTAGTTCAGTGGGACTTATACACCCTGAAAATCTGGTGCAAACGTGCCTCCACATGCAGCACTATAATCTTCAGCCTACAGTTAAGAAAAAAAAAAAAACCAAAAACAACAACAAAACCCCCCCATACAAACAAAAACCCCCCAAACAAACCAACCGACCCAACAGAAACCAAAAAAAAGGACAGTTTCAAACTATTTGAAATATACAGGAAAGAAGAGATTTTAAAGTCCTTCAGCACTTTTCAGCTGACAAGTTCTTGCTTCATCACCAACAACCACTTGAAGCAAACCTTTCAGCTGAATCCTGTAAGGCCCAGGTCTTTTGATGGCATTTTCTGAGTGCAACATACCTCACATTCCAAGCAGTGGTGAAGTCGGGGTTCAGCAGTAGCAGGGTACACGTGATATCTATCAGCTCTAAAACGATGGAACAAGAGACATTAAGATTAGTAATGATTTGCACACAGCAGCGATATCTTTGCAGTCCCTTACTCCCTTTCATTCCTCAAAGTCTCTCTGCTACAGGCTGCTGTACCTCTGTAAAAGCCTGCTCTCATTCCAGAAGAAATGATAATTTAACTTAAGAGGGAGCAAGATCTGCCATATCCTCAGTATTTAAAATGATGAACTTTTCATTATTTAAAATAATGAAGTGAATATGCCCTCAGCAAGGAAGAATCATTATATAAATCTTTGAGTATTCAGTGATTTTAATCACACACACAATATATGAGAAGCAGAGAATTCTTCAAAGAAAATCCAAAGATTTCTAAATACTATACAGAAGTAAAAACATTACTATTTTAGAACAAGTCTAAACTGCAGATGGCTGACATAAACCATACTGTTACAAAAAATACACACACTATAAAAAACTTGGAGCTAAAAAATGAAACCACAGCTATGAATAAGGATTACAAAAGTACTCCCTATTGAACTGTATAGAAAACACTTTAAATACATTGTGAAGCGCATCGGACTGAAGTTTTAAAGACTAATTCCATTAAAAACCCAAAGCAAAACCCAAAACATTTGCTTAAATGCATCCCTGCATTTAAGCACTGTATACTGTAAATTTACGTATTACACTTATTTTTAACGGTCATAAAAACTGAATGTAACTATCCAATTTAACTGTCAATTAAATTCGGCAACATTTTCTCCTAATCACCCTGCATTTAACATACTAATTAGATCATACTTCAGGTGATATCCAGCAAATAAGAGGTACTTCATTCTTTGAAGGAAAAAGAAAATGATGGTATCTCATGGAAACATATTTCTGGTTAGTGCAGTTAATATGACTGCAAAATGAGCTGTTAAGAAATTTAACAGCAACAGGACATAAATTAATTCACAATGCAAAGGACACGGATTCATGTACCTTTGAAACAAGAGCCAATGGTTCAATAGATCTAAAAGTGAAATCCCTTCATATACTACTGTGTGTCTGATTGATCATTTATATCCAGCAAAGAAATTTTGTGTTTTCCCTTATGTTCTTCCTTATGAGGAACATGCTAAGCCACCAAAGCCACCATATAATGCAAGGGGTGATGGAGGGTGTGGTGTGGAATTCTTTACTGTACTGTTGACTTTGCACTAAGATATAATGTTTTGAAAAGTTTCTCAAGGAACAAACTTAACTTTCTATTTTCACAAGTTTTAGGTAAACCCCTCTTTGCTGCCAACGAATAAATACTTCTCATACGTGCAAAGCTTCTTCCTAACTTGCTGCCTGAATGTACAAATATTATTCCTTGGTTTATGCAATTCCTGAACCAGCAAAGTATTTCTACACCCATTTAATTTTATGCTGCTGACTATCCCAATTCAAATAACCAGGATTACTCACATACACAAAATCAACATACATAGAATTAAACATCTGCTAAGTGTTTTGTGGCTACTGTTTCAATTTTACATTCAAAAATTAGTTTGAAACATTTACCAAAACATCATTTTTATAAGGCGGTATAGTTAAAATTGTGAGCTGTGATTGTTTTATGTACACTTTCCATTTTACCTACAATAATGGTTTTAGTAATTATTAAGTACTCCACTGTACATGTTATATGCACACTATGCAAAAGTTTATTATAGCCTATTTCAGTCTTTTGAATACTTCTCAGAAAAGATTTTTCAAAGTCTACTTAAAACAATACAGCTTTAGTCATGATTTCCAGTTATGACCATTATGGTAATATCAAAGGTCTGTAACAGCATCCAATCACGTCCAACATAAACAGTTTGTTGGCATTTTGTCCATTTTCCCATTACAGAGGTTCACCGCATCCCCAACATTATCAAAGGAAACATGCAGATAAAAGGAAAATCTCCAAATAATAGAGATCTCCAAGTAATCTCCAAGTTCTTTCATGTCACTGTTCTTGGATGTAACAGATGAAGATTTATGAAGCATGGTTCTGAGCCAGAGATGTGAAATGACATAATACAGTAACCTCTAAGCCACTTTTCAGTAGAAAAAATGGCACAATTTAATAACCTCTGAGCCACTTTTTAATAGGAAGTCTTATGACAGCTGGCACACAATGACAGTAGTTGCCAACTATTCCCATGCCAGTAACAAAACCCAACATCTTTTATTTATAAATTATTTTCTACCAGATACGTTTCAGGCAAACTATTGCATTATAGGTGCTCACACTGAGTATCTTTTTGCATGTTAAAGTCTCCCCAACTGCAAAAGGACAAATAAAACAACACAGTTTTAGCTCACCTTAAAATATGGCTATATCCACTTTTTTAGATATTCTGGGAGTAGTTTGTAGCAATTTCAGAAAACCATCTTGACATAACATAAATAGTATGCATTCATAAATACATACATTAAATAAACTGGAGAAAGGATAAAAACATATTGTGAAATTTATATTTCTAAACTCAAATAACATGCAAGAGGACCAGTCATGATTCTGGATTCCAAGTATGCAAAAGAAACTGTAACTAAATTAAACATTTGTGTCACTAACCTACCAATGAGTAACTATAAAGCACTTCCTTCTTCCAGGATCCTATCAGAAAAAATATCAGATACCACATCAGAAAGCAGATACTTGAATCAGCGTCCTGTTGTTCCCCTCTGTTCTATTTTAAATGGCTTACAATGACTCAAACAAAACAGAAGATGTGAGTAGAGACCACACCTGTAATCACCGATTATTATAAGCTTCAACAGAATACACAATTGAGTTCTGAAGCAGTAATAGACAAATCTATCTCTTTACTAGTTATAAAAGAAAACAACAACTCTGCCAAATTCCAAGCATGCACTTTCACCTACAAAAGCACCCTGGAGTCAAATCCTTGAGAATACTTAAGAGAAAACCATAAGATCCATTGACAGAGTATATATACTTATGACACCTTAGAGACAAGCCCAACTGGGAAAGACTTCCACCTTCATTCGCTCCACCACAGCAGTTCAGTTTCTGCTCAAACCTTTTATCAAATGTGAAACTCAATTATGGTAAAACATACTAAACTCCCTTACAAACAGGATTTTAATATGAAAGATCTGACTGCGTTCTACAGGGGTTACAGAAAACCTCAGCAGACATGAAAATGCTGCAGATCACTTCTTCTCACGTATCTGAATTTTTTTAAATAAAGAGATAAAACAGAATGGAGTTTCATTTTCAAAAGAAAGTCAATTAAATTGCAGGCACTAGCCTAAAATCCATGCTACTGCAGTATTCACTGACAGTTTTCTGAGCTGCATTTTGAGAGGAAGTGCTCTGCAAGGTTTCACCTGTGAGGGAAGCAGAGGCCCACAGACACCATCCCTGTGGCATCGGCAGGTGTGACACAGGCATCACAACAAAGCACCTGCACTGCTGCGACTGCAGCAGGGTGCTAGCACACAGATCATGGCTATCAGCTGTCTTCACACACCCAAAAATGTGACAAAGATCTCATTGTTTGTAGTTTGGCTTCAAACAGTAAGTTCTTCTCTGCGTGGAAATTTCAATGGTTAGGCTTTACAACAACACTTGAGACCAAAATGAAGTCTCCCTGCTGAAGATCTGCAGCATAATAACAATACACATCACAAACTCCTACCTCAGACCTCCAAAACCACCGGTGTTGCTAAGATTACCTGTGCTAGTAGGTTCAACCCTTTAAATGCTAAAGTTTGTATTTAGCTCTGTGTCAGTCAACATTAATTATATTCTCTTTATTAAAGCTCTGTTTATTGAATTTTGTAATTGTCTGCATTACAAATTTCAGATTTGGAATGACATCATAATCACCAGTTTCTATCAGAACTGAATAAATCACTAGCAGCAGGTTGGTGGCAGTTATCAAAAAGGTCCTGGTCTGAACGGGTCTAAACATAAACCACAAAGACCAAGAAGAAATTGAAGTTACTTATGTTAGCAATACACATCCCCTAGGAACAGAGTATTTTAAATATGTCTGTAATGAGAAAAAACATTCAAGAAAACAAATTATGTAAAAATAAAAAAATAAAGGGCAATATAGAATTTATGAAGTCCACAAAGTATTTTTCATAAATAATCACATAATGACATGACATCAACCCTCTTGCAGGAGTGTGGAAAACACAATGACACAAACACACACAGAAAATCTGCTAGACAAAAATAAAACACGATCAATGGGTCAGTCACACCCAGCAACACATGAAAACACTTCAAGTTCTTTAAGCTACTCTTTAGAAGGGTAATTAATTCTAGGATCAAGTCAGTACACTGTTACTCTAACACCACCCAAGGTGCACAGAGAGCACTGGAAGACTATGTCGCCAGGAGAATGGGTTCTTCCCTATCATGATCTGTCTTGCCTGCCATTTCATGCTACTCTTTCCAAAATGCTTGCATTATGTATCCATATGTTTGTAATAAGGAATCAAAGTGTGTTTAACAAATCAAACAGTGTTTAATAAATCTAGACCCCACCACCAGGCAGACAAAAGCAGGCAAGACTCTGTGCTTTAAGAATGCTCCCACTCCAAGATCCACTAATTACCTCTATCTTCTTTCTCCATATCATCTCCAAAGGCAAAAGAAGCTCAAGTGCACATCTGCAGACCTGACCAACACCACCTGACTGTGCCATACACTACATTTTAATGAGCATTAGTGCACAACTGGCTTCATCCACTTAAAGTGAAACAGGCTACAGCAATAAAATATTAAAGAAGAGAAAAGCAGATATCAAAGGAAAAAAATACTTCTCCTGATCTACACAGACCTCCTCTCAAAATTTACCTAGTAGTAACAGCAAGTAGTACAATGTCAGTTATGACTAGGTGCTAGAGTCTGCACCAGATGTATGCTAGCATCCCACTATTTAAAACATAATTCTTTAACTCACTACTGCATAAAGCAGCCAGGGAGATTGGCTTTGCTATAGCTGCAATCAACACCGAATGAACGGTGGCTGTTTGGTATGCTTCAGGACGGGAAGACAGTCCCACACATTTTGAAGCAAAATGGACACAGTCAGTGCTTTATGGACAGGTTAGTTACACGTAAGTAGAAAAAAATTAAAATATGGTAACAGTCCAAAACTGAAACCCAGCTGCATGTGAGATACTAAAGATCTGAACTCTGTGAGTGGTCATAGAGTGCTCTTCAACAGAACAGATAGCCCTCTTTCTGAGGGATGTGAAAAATACCATAGCAAGCAAAAGATACTAGAAAGAAGTCTCTGAAAAAAAAAAAAAAAACAGAAATCAGATACTGAGCAGCCCAGCATAAGAACATTCTTTATTCCAACTGCTATTTAGAAGATACTATAAAAATAAACTAAAAACTTGTTTCATAAGCTAGTTATTCTTTTTCATTCTTACTCTGAACAGGACACCTTATAAGCAGTCAAATACCTCCTATGTCACACCAGTTCATAATTCTTTATTTTGAATTTTTTAAAGAATACATACAAAAGAATTTTTCATGCAAGTTAAACTAAAAACCAAACCAAACCAAAACAAAGAGATGAGAAAAGAAATAAAACTTTACTAAGCTATAGGGACTAATGATTTCTGGTACTTCTACATTTGAAACACACTACACTCATTTCTTACAGTAGATATATACATCACCACATTTTCCTTTTGACTCAGGAGAATAGGTGAAAATTCCTTTTGTATCAACTAACATCACTTCTTTAAATAATCCACTGAAGTAAGTTGTCTGTCTCTAATATTTCCAGTTTGGGGAAGAGAAAAAGAAATTTTAGTTTCAAATGACCCTAAACTTGTTTAAGTTAAGATGCACAATCCAAAGTCTGCTCTCCGCAGTAACTCCCATTTCTTCCAGAACAGGTTAAACTGGCATTGGGAAGGGTAAATGATCCAGACATGGGCATTAGGAAGGGTAAATGTCAGTCAGTTTGGAGATTACACTGTGGTGGGAATGATGTGCTGGAGGGTAGGAAGGCTCTGCAGGGGCATCTGGACAAGCTGGATCGATGAGCTCCTTGTATGAGGTTCTAATGGGTCCTGCCCCTGGGTCACAACAATGCCACATGACACCATGGGCTTTGGGAAAGATGCTCGATGGAAAAGGACCCAGGGATGTTGGCCAGAACCAGCTGAAGATGAACCAGCAGTATCCCCAGGTGGTCAAGAAGGCCAAGGGCATCCTGGCTTGGATCTCAACAGTGTGTCCAGCAGGATCACATCAGTGACCATCTCTGTGTACTCACTGAGACATCATGGTGCTGGAGTGAGCCCAGAGAAGGGGAACTGGAGCACAGATCTTATAAAGAGGAGCTGAGGGAGCTGGAGGTGTTTAGCCTGGAGAAAAGGGGGCTTGGGAGAACCTTACTGCTCTCCAAAACTACATAAAAGGAGATTATAGCCAGGTGAGTGTCAGTTTCCTTTCACAGGTAACAAACAATAGGATGAGAGAACATGGTCTCAGGCTGCACCAGAAGTTTAGGCTGGATATGAGGAAAATTTCCTCACTGAAAGAGCTGTCAAAATTGAAACAGGCTGCCCAGGAAGTGGTAGAGTCACCGTCCCTAGATGTATTTTGGAAGACATGTAAACACAGCACTTAGGAACGTGATTTAGTGTTGGACTTGGCAGTGTCAGGTTTATGGCTGGACTCCGATCTTACAGCTCTTTTCCAAACTAAATGGTTTTATGATAAATAAAAAATGTGCGCTAGAAATTACATAATATACTCTTCTCCAACTCAGAACTTACCATCCTTGTTCAGCCACTGTTTTCTCTGTCTGTAGAGGAGAAGTTTATTGTGGACATACGGCAAAAGAAACTTCACACACCAGCTCTCCACACCAAGCTTGTTTTCTACCAGGACAATAGGGCTCCGGTTATATCTGGCTTCAGGGCAGGGTATTAATCCAATTTCATCTCTTAAAAAACAGAAAGAAATATAATTAAGCTTCTTGTCAGTAGGTGACAATGATTTTTCTCAACAGAGCATGTTGGCAATGCTTCCCAACCAAACATTCCACCATCTTTTTTCCTCATCTTTGCTGAAATCTGTAATCTGAAGTTTTATTTGATTTTCACAAAGATCCTGAATTACGAAAGCCCTATTTTTTCTGTATTTAGAGTATCATCCAAGCAGTTTAACTCAGCTGAATCAACACAAGCACCCCGGCCTTGTAATAAATATGTAACAGAGCTGTAACAACTGCTCTGGCAAGAGAATCAGAGCATGCTAACTAGTACAGGCACCTGACTGACCAAAAGCTACCCAGATATGCCCTGCAGCAGCATGACCAGGTGCTCTGAAACTAAAGATCACACAGAAGAATACGCTCACTTCCACATGTCCCATTTTCCATTGTCTGATGCAAGGCAGCACGATCAACAGGAGGAAGATTTGAGACACAGAAGCCAGTCTAATTAGATGATAACTCTCTATGAGAAACTTAAGCTTTTAAAGCAACAGTGACAAACACGAGCATTTCTACTGGCAAACAAAGCAGAAGAGACTCAGCTGTTTAGTTTCAATAGCTCGTACTGTATTTTACTTTTTCATCAAGTTTTTCTAGCATGCTGAGGAGCAGCTTCAGCAGTTTCTTAAAAATAAACACAGCTAATCAAGAATTCACACTTATTTGGACAGAAAGCAACATTATTTTGTACTTTCCATTATGCATAATTTCTCCACCAGCATCCATTTAATGGAAAAAATTGTTGCTAAAGACAGAAATCCTCAGCTCCCACGCAGAACCAAAAAGATTTATTGTGATCTCAGAAAACAAATTCTCCATTCTAAGTCTTCTTAATACAAGTTTTACAGACACGCTTCAAGTGTCACTTCCTCAACCTCAACTCAGTTATCTCATATAAAATTTATTACAGGGTACTCTGAGCATGCTGATTCAGTTCTGTGTCCTCACTGGACTTTTACTGGGGTAATCAAAAGTGGCACAGTATGCTTGTTCAAGAACATATTAGCTGATTCAGAAAATAGATTTGATCTTCCATACATTACAACATATATCACAAGCCACAGATAACACAGGTAAGCTGAACTCAAGATAAAACACTCACAAGTTATGTGGCTCTGTCTCCAAACATACACTCAGGTCCCTTTAGCTTCCCTGGTCAGCTGAGAACAGAGAGAAGAAAAAAGCATTCTCCTACTCCACTAAAAGCAAGAAATTGGTATCAAACCAAGACCCTTATCTGTGCTGCTTCACATAACACAAGCTTCAAAAAGCAAGATTAAACCTAAAATGACATTCTAGTCTACTTCTTTCAACAGAGTATCTTAATAACCTGCAGTTTGTACATATTGCTGGGTCTTTATTCTATGAATGCTAAACCCAGTCCTTGGCCAAGCTTTGTCTGGCCTTACATACAGGGACATGAAAGTCTCCAAAAGCAAAAAAGATGCAGTCAGACACTGCTTGGCTAATCAACTCTGTGAATTATCATAAGAACTTACCAGCTGTAACTTACAAACAGTATACCAAAGGTAAACAGCAAGGAGAGAAAAAAAAACAGAAAACAAACATCCACGCCTTTAATTATTACCAAATGCAAGAAGTCTGACTTGGGTGAACTAAGTTTGACAATACTGCTTTGAACACGCCAAAACAACATACAGGCACAGTTTGCACAAAGCTGACAAGTCAGCCTGAAACACTTCAGAATGCACTCTGGTAGCCAAAACCACCAGAGGACTAGACCCACGGCATACTGAAATGTATTAAGACAAAAAATGCTTTATCTGGCATCTCAGCTTTTGCAAAGATGCAAACCAGGATTTGTCATCTGGTAACAATCTTTTCTCCAACACTTGGGTATCATATTTGATGATTCACATGGTTCAGAAATCATGTGGCATTTCAGTTCCGGAGAATCAAGAGAATTCACAGTGCCAAATACCAGGGATGCAGATTTATCTGAGATGGGGTGTCTATCTCACAAAACAATTTATTCAGGGCACAATCTATTTGTCCTTCTGAAGGCCCCTCAGATCTGCAGAAGGACCAAGCAACAGAGCAAGCCTACCAGGAGACACTACTCAAGAATGCCTGAAGTGTTTGCTCCATCATGCACCCAAAGCAAAACCCCTGCTCCAGGACTCACATGCAGACACTGCTGAATTAGTGCTTGTGAAATGAAGTGATCAACCACGCAAAACATCCCTGGACATATGATGGACATGTGTGGTTACTGCACTAAAAAGAGAGGGAAAGGACAGCAACACACGCGGACCTCTCTAGGGAAAAAAGGCCAACTTTATTGTACGGACAACCCGTATTTAAAGTGTGTTACGTGCAGCTAGGACAGGGCAGTAGCTCATTGGACAATTGGGAAAAACATCCGTGGGACAGTACCTCAGGATGTATCCCACGGGAAAGACACCAGGTGTTAATCTTTATTATGAATTCCACTCTGTTTTTCACCATATTATCACCTTGGGAGACTTCCTCCCTAACTGAAGCTGTCAGGTTTGTCAGCCTGGGAATGGATCTGAGAGTCAGGAGAAATCCAGGCCTGAAAAAGAATTTCCAAGCTGTAATTCCCTAGCTCTCTAAATGTGCGTGTCCGCAGACATGGTACTTGTTCATATGACAAGACTGCCCAAACTCACTGCAGAATGGTCAACGCCTACATTTAGGTCAAGTGACAGGTGCAAGAAGCTTACAATACTGAAAGAGACACCAACTGAGGGCTACTTTTCATTGGTATTGTTATCACTGTTCTAAAGTAAGGTTCAACTTCTCTCCCAAGATTTCCCAATTTTCTGATATTGTTTCCCGAAGTTTAGAAGTTATTTAGTGCTTTTATATTTATTTTCCTCAAAGCAGGCACCATAGTCACAAAAATTAAGTTCCAAAAATTTCAAGATTATTTCTATGTTTACAGGATACCACATCATTTGATATTACAGAAACATACTGTGGAAACAGTCAGAAAGTGGAAGGTTTTAGGTGAGTTGTAATGAAATCTTTCACCATTACAATTCCTTCAACCTGGGCTGAAACTAGAGAAGATGCGCAAAATGACATCTGGAAGACCCTGGAGCTGCAAAATCCAGACCTGGTCCATAGTGCAAACCTTAGTTAGGACAGAACAGTACTGACAAAGACTGCAGGACCTGCTTCAGGAGTCCCAGTCTGTTGATTCAGCCATTCAATAAACCCTAGCCTGCTTTAAACTTTTAAAGCCGTGATAATACAAAAAAGTTCCCTCTGTTACAAAACCATAATACCACAGTATAGCCAGGGGAGAAAGCATTTAGTGTGACACTTCCATTATGGGTCTTCAGCTTTAGGTATTCCATGTAGACGGACCTTCTCTGATTTCTCTTCTAAAAAATCACCTTTAAAATAACCCAACCTCTCTTGGCAGAATGTAAGTAGTACCCTCAGATTTTATACACGAATATTGGGCTATCATCTAGTTCAAGAGTTCATCTTGCCAGTTATGCCCAACAAATTCATGTGGTTTTTTGACAAAATCATCTGCTTCTGCTTCACTTTACGTGCAAAGGAAGAACAAAGTTCAAAGAGAAAGTATACACTGATCTGCTCACTCTTGGTGATCTATTCAGGCCCAATGGGATACTCATGTATGTGACTTTATCAAGACGTATGCTTGGAAAACTGGGTAAAAACACTTCCACGTAAATTTTAAAGCCTTGCAAAATTGAAAACTAGCATGCTGACACAGTCATACAACTGAAAATAAACGGAGCTATTAGAGAGAAAAGGCGAAAAGAATTTTGAGTTGTATATTTAGTTATAAGCTCATCTTAAAAAAATACAGTCTTGCTGCAAATTTAATTTAAATTGGAAAAGAGAAACATCTATCGTTACACTTAGTCTAAAACTTTATTTTTACATGCTCTTTAGTGCTGATCTCACTTTAAAACTTATGATATTATGAACCTACCAGAACAAAACACCCATTCTGACAGATGCTAAGTGGGTAGGTGTACAAGCAGCCATTGACAAGGGTCAATAGATGCTAGAAAAGAAGTAAGTAGGGGACAAAAGTATGGTAAGTGAATAGGAATATCATCCATAGAGCAGATTCCTTATTTTCAGTGAAGCTAGGCAGTACCCATGTAAAATAATTCAAACCTGGATTGAAATAGGTTGAATTCAGGACACCACCTGTCAGGAACTGCAGCTGGCCAGCAGCAGAAGACAAGATGCAGATACACGAAAAGACCTGGCCAGCACGGCTACAGCCTGGTGCTCCCGAGGCACAGAGGCAGCACAGGCAATGGCCCACAGCGTACATCGGCCTGCAGAGTCCCATTCCAAGTAGCTTCAACCACTTCAGAAATACAGCAGGCAAGACTGTCACTCTTCCTACTTTGAGGGATAAACTAGCAGCAGCTTGTGCTCTTTCACTTGAAGCATATCACAGCACATCCGTCTCAGCACACACAACTCTTGCAGACTACCTTCATCTCAGAGATTATATCTATGAAAGAAAATTGCAATAGCAGCAAATTCTTCAAAAGCACCATCTCAAAGCTTGCTACCAATAAAGAATTCTGGCAGAGGAGTGGGAACAATGAAAAAATCAGAACATTCATTCATAAATACCAGCCATTTACAGTGCATTATGCTTCATATCCTAAAAATGAAACTTCAAGGCAAAACGCAGCCTTTTTTTAACCAGCATCCATATGCTGCATTTTAAAACCTGGCCGCCCACCCAAATTGCTTACTACATTTAGAGAAACATGAGGGTATTTACTCTAATCTTCTCTTGTTAAGCAAAGGGATAAATTAGGTACCATAAAATTTTCCTATGCAATTGTTTAGCTTTCTGGAACAGATTAACAGGCCACCACCTCAGAGACTGCAGAGTTTCCAGCTGACGCAAATACATCTCACTTAAATTAGGAAGTTATCATTCATTATGTGCTACCTTATTTGCCATAATTATCATGAAGCTTGCACACAGGTTGAAAGACACTTCCCTAGTTTGCGTCTTAAAGGCCGGGGAAATATATTCTAGGAAATATATTCTGGGAAACAGAAATATGGAAGGCACTTAAAACAGGGTCTCAAGGCTGGTCAGTAACACTGAAGAATAAAACAGAACATCTGCCCCCCAGATTGCTGTATAAATCTGATTGTCACAAGACAGCAATCACTGTGGTTTGCATCTTCATAGTCTATCTTCCTCAAAATAACACACAATGAAAACCACTGGCACTTCTACCAACAGATACGAATTTGAAGTTGGCATTACCCACAGCGCTCTGTTCGTACAAAGGTGCGATTCAGGGGGCTTCAATCCTAAGCTTTGTTCCCTCCAGCGCCAGAGCTCTGCTCCAGGCAGACACAACCCTGCGGGGGCTGGAAGGACTGGCTCACCCGCAGGGAAGGCTCAGCCCCATCCCGATTGTGCGCTGAGTTTAACACTGCCGAACATCGAGCTCAGAGAGAGGTCACTTAGCAACTTCTCTTTGAAAATATATCTATCGCTCCCCAACTGCGGAGCCCTTGCTGGTTTCCAAGGCTCAGTACGTTTCACCGGCGGGGCGGCTGCGGCAGCCGCGCTGCAGACGGGGCCGCACCGGTGTCCAGCGGCTCAGGCTCCTGGAGCGCGTCCCGGAGAAGCGGCGGCAGGAGAGCACCGAGGACGGGGACACGGAGTCCCGGCCCAACGAGGCGCAGCTGCCGCCGCAGCCGCCCGGAGCCGGCCCTCCCGCTCGGAGCAGACCCGGCTGGTCCCCGCGGCCGCTCACGGCGTGACCTTGGGCCCGGCCCCGGCCCCAGCCCCGCCGCGGCCCCGCCGGGACCCGCACCCCGCCCGCCGGCGGCCGCGGAGCAGCCCTCCCTCCGCGCCGCCCGGCCCCGGCCGCACTCACATGTGTGGGTTCCGCTGGAAGGCGTTGCGGATGTCCTTCACGACCCGCTGCACCAGCACCGCCACCTCCTCCGGCGACTCGGCCATGTTCCCGCAGGCGGCGGCGGGAGCGCTTCCGGGGCAGCGCGGGAGCGGCGGGCGGGGCGGTGCCGGGGCGCGGCCGCCGGGCCGGGCGGGAGCGCGGCCGCTGCTCCGCCGCCGTGCGATCGCTCCGTGCGTGTCTGGGTCCGGAGGCGCGCCAGGCCACGGTGCTTTGAAAGAGAAGCGTTGTGTACAGAGCTTCTCTTGAGCCCGGAGAGACATGGGCGCGCTTATCTTCGCGGCTGAGTGGTTGTAATTCTGGACCGTAACTTACGTATTTGCTTGTCATTAGAAATCAATGTATTTACCAAGAATTAACCGTGGGTAGTTGATTTGTCTCTAATTTGAAAGTTTGTAATGTCATCATCATCTGCTTCATCGTTACCTTCCTACCCCCTCCCCCCCCCAAGAGGCCTGGTAGATCCTTCCATATATTCTCCTTAAAAATAAAATCTAAAGCAACAAAAAAAAGGCATATAGAATGTTTTGTGAGGCCTTCTTAATAGCCCATATATTAAGTCCAGGTTTTCATTCACTTTGTAGAATGTATTTAATACACACGCGCAATTTTTATGATGTGTGGTGTCTAAAATTATTGAAGCAAATGGATGCATTCTGGATGCAAATAAGCAAAATTACAAATATGAGGAAAGGTGTTGCAGCACTTGGTGAGTATTTGGAGATATTTTTAACTGAAAAATACAAACTGTTTTCCAAAATAGCTTAGATTGCTGTGTTCAGCATAACCCCGAATTTTTAATTTATGCCTATTTGCTGAAAAGGAGTAAGTCAGTTTTATGTGATGGACAGTATACCTTTCCTGGCTCACTGTCTTCTCACTTCGTCCTGTGCAATTTGTTTGTGTATAGGTTTGAGTCACATTTGTGAAAAGCAGCAAATTGAAGTTCAGTCGGGGACTGCAGTGACTGAAATAGTTCTAGCTATGAGGTTGGTTTGGGTTGGGTTTCTGTTGTAATTCTGTTAAGAGGTGAATTACACTTAAATGAAACACCTTTAAGATATCATTAATCATGACAAAAATACTCTATGGATTAAAAGTCTAATTTTTTGTGTTTGTGATGTGTTAGGGTTTTGGTGTTTTTTAATTTTACTATTGGGTATAAGTGAAAATCAATCATAACAATGCAAACCTCTTAAAGTACTGAAAATTGATACAAAACTACTAATGTCTTTTAAAGTTGCAAAAGTAGTTATTTAGAATTGTGCAATCAACTGACAATATACTGGCTATGACTTCATGCATACCTTTTGAAGAGGACTGAATATTAAACTGCTTATTTAAATGTCACAATAAAAGGTATCTCAGTTGTACATCTTAGCAATTATATACATTGTTACAGCTTGTAAGGTGGGCATTGGTATTAATATTGCACATGAGACTTTATAGTAGCTTTTGGGAGTGAGTTGTGAATTGTCAGCCTAAAATGCTTACTTGCCATAATTTTCGGTAAATTATAATAATTTCTTTCAGAAAATACTATTTTGTTATATTTCACATAGGGCATAAACTGTAGAAAATACCCTGCAATTAAATAGTCAAGAATTATCTGTTACACACAGAGAAGAAATTTCCCTGAGTAATCCATTCCTGTGTCATCTGAGGCAGTCTCAAAAGTATTGGAAACAATTTGCTTTTCTCATGGGTACAGAATAATACATCCTTCTAACTATAAAAAGTGACATAACAAACTCCTAGTGCATTAAACTTTCCTTAATAAATGCCTAAAAGATTAAAATCTTGCAATTTAGATCCAATTCACCAGGTATGAAATGTAATTGTTAATTTCTTCATGGCCACCTTTGCAAAATGTATAATATTCTTGGCTGTTTCTGTGCCTCTCAACTATTTTAATTTGTCAGAGCTTTATGGACAAGTCCAACTGAGTTTAATGCAATTTATCTCAGCATTATATTTTTTATGAAAATGCCTCACAGCTGGTACTAGTTGTCCCCTCTTTGTGAGGGTGGAAACAAGTGCATGGGGAAATGGGCACATCAGTCTTAGTCATTTCCTATGGCCTAATATTTTTCTAAGCAGATCGCTTGCATGGCCAACATGAAGGAAAGTGCATCACTACTGTCCTTGCTTTTCTGTTTGTTACAAAGACTATTTGAAAATTTGACAGCCATGGTACAAATGCAGGAGGTCACAGCACATTTTTTTAATGTAATGAAAAGCATGAGTCTTCAGATTTTTTAGTGATGGTTCTTTAACATCAGAGAATGTGGTGGGTGTGTATATGGATTTGTACTTAGTAGTTGTGCATGTGTTTGATTTTCAGATTAGCAAACAGAAAGGTTGCTGCTGTTTGAGACAGGGGTACCCATGGTGGCTGAGTTAACAGTGCTTTGATTCATTTTTGGGCCACGCTGACACACAGTCCTGGCTGAAATCAACCCTGCCGACTTGTGTACAAGAAGCCACATCTTACTGGGGATTAGTGCCCTGAGTCAGAACCACAATGCTTTGTCTGGTGTGGAATTGGGTGGAATGCAGCATTGCTACACTTTTACACTGCACACACACCCAAAGGGGTGTTTGACTACAGGGCTGTCACTTCTTACTGCAAGTGTCTACAGTGGCCAGAGCCCACTGAGCTCTCTCGGGCAGGGATGCTTCTCAGAGTCATGTCTCAAGACTGGCAGATTGCCTTACCCAGCGTTTGATGTCTACAATAAGGGATGATCTAAAAAGGTCTAAAACTGTATTGTAAGCAAGCCAATTATTTGTCATGCAGTAAGTACTAGGTTGTATGGCTGCTGTTCAGTCATTGTTTAATGTAATATTTGGTTAACCCCACAACATTGACTCAAGGCATCATTGTGGTTAGAAAAGATGTTCAAGATCACTGAGTCCAACCTCTGACTGAACAATGTCAAATAAACCTATAGCACTAAGTGCCCTGTTCTGGAGGATTCATTTCTTAAACTCCCCAGGAATGGTGACTCCATCACCTCCCTGGGCAGCCCATTCCAATGTCTCAGTGTTACTCCAGTGAATAAATTCTTCATAGTATCCAACCTGACCCTCTCTGGGTGCAGCTTTAAGGCCGTTTCTTCTCATCCTGTTGTCAGAGAAAAGAGACCAAGCCCTACCTGGCTACACCCTCCTTCCAGGCAGTTGTAGAGAGTGATCAGGTGTGCCCTAGAGCCTCCTTTTCTCCAGCCTGAACACCCCCAGCTCCCTCAGCTGCTCCTCATAGAAATTGTGCTCCACACCCTTCCCCAGCTCATCTACCCTTCTCCAGACACACTCCAGTCTCTCAATGCTCTTCCTGAGCTGAGGGGCCCAGGACTTGAGGCGTGGCCTCGCCAGTACAGGTAGAGCTGACTCCTCTGGGTACTTGTCCTGCAACTCTGCTACAGCGGTGTTCAGACACCCTCAGGTATTTCTGGCTTTGCTCCAAGGTTCAGGTGAAAAATTCATTTTATGTTGTTACTGTCAAAATCAAAATTTCATATTCTAATATAACAGCTTTACTGCAATAAATTATATTTTATTATGAAGGTTGCTTACCCCTGTAGGGAGTGTGATGTGGTTTTGTTCATTATGTGGTCAATAAGCACCAGTGGGCTTGTGGAAACAGGGTCACTGACAGACAGTGCAAACATGGTCCTACAATGTATGAAAGACAAAAGGAATGGAAGCAAACCTCACTAAAATATCGTGAATTTTTTTTTTTTTATAAAACATTTGTGAGAAACACTTGTGGATATAAGTTTGTCTGTGTTTCCCCAAATTCTTCACTCCTTATTTAGAAAAAAATGCAGTTGAGGTACCAAGAAGGGAAAATCTCACACATGCAGAATTCCTCATTCTCTTGAGTGGAAAATATGTTAAATTAATTAAAAGTTCTACTTTTTTAAAGACATAAATTTTTAATATTATGAATATGTTCCTGACATGCTAACTAATGCCAAATTTTTCTTAAAATCTATCTCTATATTCATTTTCAATAAGACCTGCATGTGACTTGGAGAAGTTCCAGCAGTACTTTTATATGTATAATATCAAATAGTTTGAGTACACCTACAAAGCCGGAAGAGCAAGATGGGTTTTAAGTAGCAGTTGTTGGTCATATGCACTCAAATCAGCAAATAATATATAATCAATTATTGTCAGTATGACACCAATTTTTCCCCTTTTCCTCCCTTTTAAAAAGTAGTTTATTTCAGTTTTATCAAAATCTCTCTGAAAGGAAAAATAGCTGGTTTTAATGCTAGATGCACATTGCCAGCCCAATGTTATCTAAGATGAATGTTGAGATTTCATTACAATTTCTTTATCAGTAAACCCATGTTGAAACTCTTTCCCTGTATAAATGTAGTTT
Source organism: Sturnus vulgaris (assembly GCF_052056855.1). Lineage (NCBI taxonomy): Eukaryota > Metazoa > Chordata > Aves > Passeriformes > Sturnidae > Sturnus > Sturnus vulgaris. The sequence continues at coordinate 25,223,794 of NC_142283.1, forward strand.
CAGTGTGATTTTGTTTACATTCATCAAGGAGTGATTCACAGAAGTAATAAATACGACTTTCATTTTCCTTCCAGTTGTTGCAGAATGTGGGATGATTGTTTTTGTAAATGCGCATATTTTGTGTTGTGTTTAGAATATCTTCAATGCTTGTGTTTATTGCTAAATGCCACCTTAGACTACTTTTGAGAATGCTTTCTCATTTTCCAGTGAAGGAAAGTTCAGTCTCAAGAGTTTTTCCTTATATGTAAGAGAACTGATTTCATATATAATAGCATTGTCTTTGATTTACAGTAAGAATGGTAGAGAAATTTTGTGACCACCTAATTTCCTTTTGGTGTATATTTACATATTCTAACTAATTCTTTTTCAGAGCAGTCTTGCCATATAAAGGAGTAACAGAATTTTTTTAAGCCCTCCTTCCCTCCCTCCCTCTTCCCAGGCTGAGATTGAAACTTTTTAAAATATATTGACTTGATAAAAGGGAACAATTTTGTTTAAGAGTAATGCATGTAAGCCTCAGTTAGTTTAGTCAAGCTGGATAATGAAAAAACACAATCAGCAGAAGGCTACTGAGAATAACAACTCTGAAGCCTTCAGGCCCTACAACACTCAGTCCTGGTAGCTTAAGGTGCTCTATCACATTATGCACATACTTACATGGATTACTAAAGAGAATCAGTTTGTTCTCCATTCTGTAAGTGATGAAATCCCATTTTTAGTTACGATGATGGCAAAATACATATGGAGCCATAGCTTAAAGTCTCATCTTTATTTTGAAGTCCAGGAAGCAAATAGAGGAAATGCCAGAATGTGTTTGTGGTTTCAGTATCTGCAGCTGCTCATACAGTTTTCATCTCTCACTGATATTTTTGTAGAGTTGTTGATCACTTACATTCTGAATACATCTTATTAAGATAAAATATCTTGGAGGTGGTTAATAGGATAGGGCAGTTGTTAATCTGAAGAAAGTTTAAAGGGCTGCTAGGAAGAAACTCTACTATGTGCCCATTAATGTAGGTAAAGAAGAGTTATGATAGTTCTGGGAATGTGCTACAGCTGCATGAATCTCAGCTAATTTTGTTGCTATTTCGTTTAGTATTAGTATAGTGATCGGGAAACAAATTTGACCTTTTTTTATTCTTTAATGCACAAAATACTGTGTTGGAAGGTTTTTCTGCTTTGAAGGAGAGGCACAGATCTTACTTGCCATCTCTCAAGTGTAATGAGATACAACTGCAAACATTATGTGAATTAAAGGTGGTAGCAGAGAGGGTTGGAAAATAGTGCTAAAAATAATACTGGTTTTTAGCCTTTATTCTGAAACTGGAGAATGTCTCACTCTGGCTTTCCAAAAATGTGACTTGTACTTTTTTGACCTTTCTCTTTGCCATTCCTTGGCACCAAGAGGCTGATCTTGAAAGACTGGGATATAAATTAAATTCCTTTGAATTTATTTGATATAAGGAAGTAACTGTGCCACCTCATTTATTATAGCTTAGAAATTGAAGTGCACACATCTGAGAGGTCTGTTTTTAGCTTTAACTAATGAAACAAGCATCTTCATGTCCTTTAGGTTTAGTTTATTCAGCCAACATAACATTTAAATGTGCATTTTCCATTGAGAAAGTTAAATGCAAATCCACTTCAATTAAAGTAGGTAGCTTTTCCTCTCTGTGTAACAGACTAAAGATACATTCACTTTGTGAATCAAATCAAATCTATCAGGCATGGCTGTGTATTTTCTGGGTCAGATCTGATGGCTCAGAGGAATGTCACTAAGGCAAAATGAGGAATAGGTCTGTGTCATTCCATGCTGGCCAACTATACTGCTCTACTTCCACTGGAGAGAAATGCAATGCTGTTATGCTAAACAAAAGTATTCATACAAAAATCTTTCTCCAAGGACTGTAGTCAGCTAGGCTGCAGTTTCCAAGACAACAACACCCTGAGACTATCTCTGGGGGTTTTTTCTTCCGAGTTACTTGGTGGATCTCCTAAGGTCAGTGAATTAAGGTATAAGGTGAAAGCTGGTACAGTTCTATTAAACAACTTTTTAATAATGAATCTAAACCAGTTCAGCAGCCTAAATCTGAAGTAAGACATACTTTGATTCATTATCACCTATGCATTTTACATTTTTCGCTAGAAAACTTTTGAGAAAAACTAGCTGTCATTTTTTTTCAGTTGACTACAAAGGCGTGCCGTGTAATGATGTTCTTATTTTTAGAAGCATTCATGTATCTCAAATAGTTATTCAAAAGTGTCAGGATTCTACAATTTCTGAATTGTAGAAGAATTGAAGTGTTTTCTGTGAAAACTAAGATTGAAAAGCATTTTTAGAATAGAATCAAGAAGAGACTACACTTTTACATCAGGTGTGCGTAGGACTTTGTAACCCTTCCCCCAGCTAGTCTTCACAAACCCAGTTCCATTAATATTCACATGGATGTAAATTAAATTCATCTACTTGTGAGAATATGTGCTAACCCTTTGTTTTTTATTTTAAAGTCATGTAACTTACTATGTTTGGGGTTTTTTTGTCACACAGATTGGTGATATAGTAAATACGAAGGATATAAGTGAACCTGCAGTAGGTACTAGAGGCTTCCAAAGTGGCAGATTCTGTGTTGCACTGAACCTGTGTAACAAATATGAAATACAGCCACTGCTACTTAATACTAAAAGCTTTCTACGCATTAAAAAACAATGCTGTAAATGTCTGCTTAAAATTCTGAAGAATACTTTAAGCCACTCCTTAGCAACATTGTCATTCTTTACAGAAGACAAGTGTTTAAACCAAAAAATTACAGAATTATGTTATTCTTGCTTAGACTTACTGATCTGACGTACTTACTCTTGCTTCATTCCATTAATACAGTGGTTCTCCGTGGCAAAACTTTCAATGAAACACCTTCCTATTCCTGAATGCTTGGAAGACATGCTAGGAATATGTGAATGGTGGTAAAGTGTGATGGGGGAGCTCTTTTTTTTTGTTACATCTTTAACTGAGATGATGTCACAGTTGTTTTGACTTCGTTTCTCACGTGGAGCTGACAAATCCCCATTTCAGATTTAATTATCTGATTCATAGAAAAAGCACCTAACACTCATTACAGAAAGGCGAGATTAGAAGTTTCTCAAGTCCAGGACAAACAGCGACAGCACATGGATTTCTAATATGTACTATTTCCTGCATTCCTTTTGTGTTAAATTGCAGCAATACACTGCCATTTCTAAATGCAAAAAAGAAGAAAACACGTAGCTGTGTTCTGCTGGAACGGCAGTTCTTACTGCACTTGTAGAAAACTGATTTATAATAGAACTTAACGTCATTTTCCAAACCTTTTAGGACTGGGGCATACGCGTGTTATGAGGTTGTGGTTTTGGAGTAACTCCTCACTGCTTACTTTGAGCAGCATTCGCTCAAGGCTTTCGTGTGATGGGGAAGGTACTAAATGGCATCTTAATGCAGTCTGAAGAAAAAAAAGGGATTGAAAATGAAAAGGCTTTTATGATAAAAAGCACTTGTACTTCACATATTTTGTTTTAATGTCCTGAATTCGGCTGTAGCTGCAGGAAAATGAATTCAGGAAGGCAGGAACGACATAGAGGATCAGGGCCGGAGTGTGGCCAGGGACAGCAGGGGGCGCGGTGACACCTTATCCTGGTGCTTTGGGAACAGAACCCTCCTGGGACCGCGGGATCCGCGGATGGATGGATGGATGGATGGATGGATGGATGGATGGATGGATGGATGGATGGATGGATGTGTGTGTGTGTGTGAGTGGATGGGTGGATGCATGGATGGATGGATGGCTGGTTTCCCTCTCTGTGGCTGTGCCAAGAAAATGCTGTGGCTAAAACACACTCATGCTGTCTAGAGTTCTGCCTGTGGATTTTAAAGATGGAATGATGCTTGAATCCTAGTCTTAAATCCAAAACGACATAAAAACATGCAGTGGTTTTCATGCTGCCCAGACCCTGTCCTGTATAAAAAAAAAAAAAATTGCACCTTTCTCTGCACCAAATAGCTTTGCTTGTAGACTTGTTTGCTTATGGATGAAGTAGTGATGAAGATGGTATTTGAAGTCCTCAAGTGTTTAGGAGTTGTATGTTTGTAAAGGAATACTAAGTTAACAGTGATGAATCCCATAATGAATGAACCTGAGTCTGCCCCGTTCCCTGATGGTCTTCACTTGAAGTAACAATAGAATTTGGTGAGTATTATTGCACTGAGTCATTAGGAAGGATAAGCACAATATGTAATAAAAAGCCACACTTGGTTGTGGAGGGCTGGCCCAGCAACAGTAAGCTCACAGCAGACACTATAGTGTGAGAAGGCAATAAAAGTGCAACAAATGACAAAGAGGTGGGCAATGTCATGCTTTTTAGGGGCTGTTGTGGTACTGCTGCATGGTCTAGGAACCTTCCAGTGGAAAATTTACTTTGCAGCATTTCAGGAAGTAATGTTACCATTCCTATTGCTAGAATAAACTCCCCATATTTTCTTGGCTACAGAAACTTTTATTTTTGAATTCATGAACTAACTGGTTGCTGCTCAGTGGTAAAGAATCACAGGCTGGTTGAACTTGGATGAGACCTCTGTAGGCCATCTGGTCCAACACCCTGCTCAGTCAGGGCCACCCAGAGTCAGGTGCCCAGGACCACATCCAGATAACTTCTGGATAGCTTCAGGGATGGAGTCTCCAGAGCCTCCCTGGGCAGCCTGTGCCAATGCTTGTTCACCGTCTCAGTGAAAAAGGGTTTCCTGCTGTTTGCAGGGAGTTATCTGTGTTTCAGTGTGTGCCCATCGCCTCTGGCCCTGTCACTGGGCTGGTCTGGAAAGAGTCTGGCTCCCTCTCCTGTGTGCGCTCCCTTCAGGTACTTGCACCCCTTCATAAGATATCCCCCCCAAGCCTTCTCGGAGCTCAGAACAGCCCCAGCTCTCTCTGACTCTCCTCAAAGGAGCAGTGCTCCAATCCCTTCATCACCTCTGCAGGCTTTGCTAGACTCTCTCCAGTATGTCCACGTCTCTGGTGCCTGGGGAGCCCAGAACTGGACCAGCACCCAGGCGTGGTGTCACCAGAGCTGAGTCCAGGGGCAGGATCGCTTCTGTCCCCCTGCCATCCGTGCTGCTCCTCACGCAGCCTAGGATGCTCTTGGTGAGGTTGTCTGCCACAGGGGCAGACTGCTGGCCCGTGGCCAGCTTGGTGTCTGCTGGGACCCCCAAGGGCTTTCTGTGAAGCTGCCTCCCAGCTGGGCCTCCAGAATGTGCTGGTGCCAGGAGCTGTTCACTCATGAAGGACTGTGGACTTCTGACTGAACTTCATGAGGTTTCTGTCAGCCTATTGCTCTGGCTTTCTTTGTGAAGAATGTTTGGATCTTTTCAGGAAAGATGATAAAATCTAAAAAATCATTCTAGAGGTAAATGGAACAGCATTTTCCATAAAATTTCCACCAGATTTTGTATCACTGTGCCAGAAGATAATTGTGAGAGTTTTCTTCTGCTTCCTTGAATCATCACTTATCAAGCTCACCTTTCTCAGCCTATTATCATTATGTAATATAAGGGAATTATATTTAGGACTTCTAGAAGCCCACACTAATGGAATGAAGAATTCATGTGTTATTTCTGGTACCATAATGAACATTTATCTCTGTGTGTGATACAGGACTCTGAATTAGACCTCTGAAATAATAATTTGTAGCATGATGAACTGGAACAGCCCCTTCAATCTGATGTCTGAAGGACTTAATTTTTAGGATTTTCCCCTGGTCAATCCAGGCCTTTAATCCCCGACCTAAAGAAGTACTGATGGAGGGGACCTGAAGGGAAAGAGAACGCATATGGACTGAAAATACCTATAGCATTATATGACACAAATATGGCTAAAAGTGTAATCTGTGTCTTTCATATAAAAAGCTTTCTCTATATATAGAGAAGCTGAGAGGAGGGACTGTTGAAAAACAACTATTTAAATAGTAAGTAAAATGAAGTATGCTGAAGATTGTACTGCTTAATTCGCTTTGCAGATTTTTATACCATTTTTTGGCTGTGGAAAGCAAGAGGAGCAATATTTTATGAGTTGTATTATTAATTCTTCAGCAGCAACCTTCCCTGAATGCAGGAAATACTTTGAACCTCTAAAAAATTTGTACAAAACTGTTTGCTTCATATCAGTTTTCTATCATTAATTGCTTACTATTTAAACATTTCTTCATAAGAGATGGAATGCAGTAAGTCTGGAATCTCAAACTAATAGTTATTGCTTTTCAGGAAACTGACAAAATGTCTTTTGCACTCTGTGGCTGTTTTCTCAAGCTATCATCCAAATCACTTCAAAATATTCATGATTTTACTTTTTATTATTTCAGGTAAAGAACTTTGCAGATCTGTATGGTGTAATGTATTCATAGCAGAGGAAGAAGTTTGGGAAGATTGCAACAAACTTCAACCCATGTATTTCAGAATTGCTTTTTATTCTGCTCTTGATTGTCAGTATGTCGAGTTTGCCTTCCAGGATTAGAAATATAGCTGTAAAATGATGTTGACTTCCAAACTGATTCCCCCAGATATTTATCCTAGAAAAGCATAGGTGGAATGTAGGAAGGCTCTTTAAATGAAAACTCAGATGCTAGAGGACACAATGTAGCTAGCAGAGGGAGGGCCTGTTTTGTATTTTATTCCTCTTTTGGTTTTCAAGTCCTTTGATCTTTAGTTGCAAATATAGCTGAGGGAAGCCAAACTCCACAACTGGATGTCAGCCATCAGGTTCTCTGGTGCAACTCTTGACAGAGATGACTTAGTACCTCATATTACATTTTACAAATAAAGTTGTGATTTATATTTCTTCTTTGTCCTCCTGTTTTGTCATTTTTCAGTAGGCGAATGTTGGCAGGCAGTTTTCAGTCGTCTCTGGAAATGCACTTAAAATACAGGACTTTAAAAGAGGCTGACAAGGTTGAAAACATGCAGGCTGTTGCATACTCTTGGATAAAGCAGTTCACTTTGGTAAAACAGGTGGTGATCAATATATGTTAGTGCCACCTGAAACAGAGTTTTAGTCTAATTAGGGATTTGTCCTCAGAAATATTCCAGAGCTGCTCTTCCTCTAACTACACCCATTTCTCTGACTCATGTAGGCTTTATAGCTGTCTACATTTTTTGATTTTCAGCCTTTTTCATAAATCTCTTTTAAAAATTTCAAGTGTAGGAGCTGAACTGGGAAGTTGAATAAGTTCATATCACAGTTAAACACCAAATCGGTTTAAGATTCCTTTGACATTTATATTATATTTAGATCACCAAGTTAAATTTGAGGCAAGTATATCTGATATGAATCTTGACAGCTATGTCAGAGTATCCAAATGCTTCACAAGTAATTTCACTGAAGCCAACAGAGATAAAATGGTTCCTATCAAATGAGAATCTGCAAACATAGCAGTGGTTCTTACTTGAGTGTTGACCAAATTTCATGTTCTTGTTAATTTGAAGGTGGTCAAACTTGAATGTCATGAGAAAACTTCAGAAAGCTGTAGAAAATACAAAATCTGTTACCCAAATGACCATTACCTAAATGGATACCCGAGTCTGATGTGTGCATTACCCCATCCAGCTGTAAAGGCCAGCAAGAATGTGTCTTATAATGATTCCCCAGCTCCAGGCAGCCACAATTCTTGGCTTATTAGGAAAATTTTCAAAACGCATTTTTCTGAAATTATGTAGTCTTGGTTTTTCTTCTTTTATTTTTCCAGTGTTTGGTTTGTTGAGTTTTTTCTTTACAACTGTAGTCAGTATAACATCATAAAACCAGATGTGTTACCAAAGCCAGATAATTTTGCTTTTTTTTTCCACTGTCTCATCTCAGAACCAAATGGAGAGTGTTGAGTCAAGGTGATAAACAGTAAAATAATTGTCATCTGATCCCCAGAAAATGGAATCTTCCCAGGACTTTTTTGGGAAGGTATTTTGTGAGTGTTTTTAGTGTTTTTAATATACAGATGGCTTAAACTCAGTTTTATGGAACTAAAATAACTATAGCCCCCATCTCTGAAACTGCCCACTCTGAGTTACTATTTTTAGGTTTTATTTTGGGACACTGGCCCAAGCACTGACCACTCTGTTTACAAATTGTAGGTTTTATTGGGGGATTTTAATATAAAAAATTTATTCTACAATTCATTATTTGGTTTCTTTCCCTGCAATTGAGACCTCAAAGAAAATAAATTAGTCTGCCATTAATAATAAGGTAGAACCTAATTTTTTATATGTGTCTGGAGACGTGATAGCACTCCAAGCGTTCTTTTCGTCTTTTTGTTTTCATTGCAGTTCTTTGTGTATGAAGCCATCATGTGGCAATGCAATCATATGAAACCCTGAGAGCTCTAAATATGATACTGTCAAGTCAGTGGAGCTTTTCCAAGCACGGCTAAAGTTCCCACAAAAACAGTGTAATATTTTAAGTAGAACATTTTTAATTGTTCATCTCCCAAGATACTGTCTGTCCAGTTACCATCAAATATTCAATTTATTAAATATTTGCTTCCATTGTGTATGAACCTAGAAAAACCCAGAGTAACATTTCATTTTAAATGGCTTATTAGTATTCATTTGTTTGGGATTTCTTGAAGTTGAATCAGTCACAGTGGTAGTCATATTTAGTAAATCTGTGTATGGGATATATCTATCACATTGTATTTTCTGTGTTTTAGATCTTGTCCAGTTATTAAAATAATTTGTTACTGGGGAGGAAAACCCAACAAAGCACACTACAGTAGATAGAACACCTTTTGCTTCATCCTTATTTACTTACATACTTCTTTTGCAGTTTTTGTGAGTGAGGAAAACCTATAGTGTTTGTACTATCCATTAATTTTCATAGATCAACAAGAGATCACAATAAGGTGTGTAAATAGCTTCTGTTGACAAATTCATGGAGTCCAAACAAAACATTTAGAAAAAGTTTGCAACTATTGCTCTAATAATAATAATAATTGTAGTAATAATAATAGTAATAATAATAGTAATAATAATAGTAATACCTGGTTGTAGACAAAAATAAGTCTGGGTAAGCCAACATGGAGAAATATTGAACTATAGTATACCTCCAGGTGCTTCTTAAGAAATTATCATCTTAAAGAACCAAGGAATGTTAACAGTCATGTATTTGCTAAGGCACACCTGGAAAATAAACTCTTACCTACAGGTAAGGGTTTTATGTTTCTGTTTTCCTTTCCAGGATCCATTTGGAGGTGGCTCCAGGAAGGGGAGAAAACAGGAAAAAACAAAAATTGTGTTGGACCTAGAAGCAAAGCTACATCTGGATTCAGATATTTGGGTTTTGCAGAGGTTGTTTTGGACGCTTATATAATAAACCTTTTCTGCTTTTATAAATGGCTCTTGTTTTGTTACATTTGCATTAGGCTCATATTGTGATAAAGACCGTATTTTCAGGCTATATCCTGCTTCTCTGATAATTTTGTTACATTTAAGCTGGCTAAATCTGTTTTGCAACAATATAGAAAAAGAGAAAGTGCAAATGTAAAGGTGAGTCTACATCCTGTCTATTGTGTATGTCAAGTACATTATAAGCACCTAATCCTGTGGGGGTATCTTAGTAACAAAACTATATTAATAGTGACAAATCAAGCACACCAGGAGACACAGCTGATAGTTTTGTTCCCGTAAACTATTCTCTTACAAAAAAGATTAATAAGAACCAGGTCTTGCATACCCTTTGCTTAGCTTTGACATAGAACAGCAGGAAAAAAGAGCATAATTAATCGGGTAAATCTGAGAATTTCCACCTGCCTAACTCTTACTTTGCCATTTGATTTCAGCAGGAGTTGGGTCAAAAGGCTGATACCTGAAGGGTTTTAGTTCTGCTTCCATTTTTTCCCATAAAATCAATGTCTCTCCAATAAATAATTGAATCACAGAATATGCTGAGTTGAAAGGGGCCCATCATCCAACTCCTGGCCCTACACAGGATACCCCAAGAGTCACATCCAGTGGCTGAGATCATTGTCCAAATGATTTTCAAAGTCTCCTCAGGCTTGGTGCTGTGACCGCTTCCCTGGGGATCCTGTTCCAGTGCCCAGCCACCCTCTGTTGATGACTGTACATCTTCTGGGGCATGCATTCCTTCTGTATGTCATTTAAATGGTGAAATTAGTTACTAATTATATTCATCAGTGGAAATGTTTAACCAAAAAGAGAAGTCAGCAGAGGTTTGGGATAGACTGTAAAATAATATAAAATTCAGTCTTCTCTGCATTGGTGTATTTGGTTTCAGCAGAACTGTGAATTTTGTTTACAGGTTCATCTTTTCTGTATGTCTTTGTTGAAAATCAAGTTGAGACATAAAGATAGAAGCTACTTTTGAGAAAATATTGCACAGGATTAGGATATAATCTTCTTAGTCTTCCTCTAGATTGTCAATGAAGTTCCTAAAGATACTTTAGTTGAAAATTTCCTGTCACCGTTACACTGTTCCTCTTTCATGTAGAGCTTAATCACATCTGAATATTCTTGCCAGAATATCAGTTTATTGCTCTTTAAGTTACTGTTTTATTAATGACAATTAAATCACTCATGGTATAAGGTGGTATGATAAATTAGTATGTAATAGGTATAAAAATTAAGCAATGTTAAAGCTGATAAATTATAGTAATGATTAGTTTAAAAGATTGATTTTCATTGACTTTTCTGAAATATTTCTTATTTTAATCAAGTGAAAACAGTAAATTGTTTAGTTTCTTAATCCTTTTCAGGTCAACAAGGCTGCTATAAGGGTAGTTTACTCTTGCCATGAAAATAAATTTATTTGTTATCATAGAGCATATTTTTCTAGAGTTTGGCTGTGTACTGACCACTCCTGTCGTCTGTAATTTGACAAACAAAGCACAAAATTATAATGATGATAGGTTGATTTAAAAAGTTTTTTCCAACCTAAATAATTCTATGCTTCTAAAATGAAAAGGCAGCTGACAGCTGAAGTAGCTTCCTAAAATCATATGTGTTGGGATGGAGCAACCTCCCAGTGATGAATGGAGAACACAAAGCTGGGAACAAGGGTACATAACCAGGGAAAAGTGAGACCCACATGTGCATTGCTCAGATCCATGCCTTCTAGTCTAATCTACTTGTGCAGAACTCAAAGTTCTGTCACTGACATCGAGAAATGGTGCAAAATTTGTAGAATGAGGATTCCTAGAGCTCTGTGTTAGGCAGCAGATGCCATGCAAGTCTGATGGACAAATCCAAGGGCACAGCAGGGCATTCTTACATTATGCATGGAGCACAAGAACATTACTTGCTGAAAAGTGTATAAACATATTGTTAAGGAAGAGACAGTACCATTTTTGCATTTTGTTGTTTATGGCAGTGCAACTTAAATGTAAAGCTTTTTTTGTGTGCTGCAATATATACTGACCTGTTCTACCTTGGGTATATCAAAGCACAAGTATCTGGTGATAACTGTGCTAAGCTTCTCACAGTCTAAAAAACCCCCCAAATCAACCAAAAAACTATATTTCGTTTTGTGGTATTTATCAGGGAGGTCTGCTGTACCAAATAAATCAGTGTTTGCTGGGGTTGTCTCTTTTATGCAGAATGTTAGTGTGGTCCTCTCAGATTTTGAGGCATTTTGTGCTAGATACACATTGTTCTAATGATGCTTGCTTCTTTTTCCAAGAGATTGCTTTCCAATATACCTCAGAACAGAATCTTGTTTTTTGCTTTGGCTGAGTAATTGTGCCTTGATTTTTCATTTTAGTGATGGAGAAATTAAAAAAAAATGCTAAGTACCATTTGGATCCTTAAAAATAAAAATTCAGTTTAGTATTGTCAGCATTTAAAATTTTCAGTACTTATGCTGACCTCTCAAACTTTTTGCTTCCTTCATCTTCCCCTCCCCCAAATGTGCAGAGAATTAAAATGGAAATCATAAGAGAAAGCCTACATTAAACTGTACATTTTCAGTGATTCCACAGTGAACTCAAATAATTTTTTGTTCAGCTGAGAAAAAGTCAAAAGAGCATAGTTATTGAAGAGGTGTTTGAGAAAACAATTTTTGAATGAGACCAAAGTAAGTGCAAAATTAAGTGGACTGGTAAAATTGTAAGCTTTTTGCTTTTTTTAACTAAAATTTAGCTTTGTCTCTTCCTACATACAAGTAATGACAACACTGCTAAGAAATTACTATTTTATCCAAGCTATTCTCATGTGGACAACAAGTTCTACATTTTATTTAAGAATCAGGGACAAATTCTCATTTTAGGCCTATATATTGAGTATTTTACTTTTGTTTGTTTGTTTGTTTTTGGGTTTTGTTTTTGTTTTTGTTTTTGTTAGGAGCGTGGGGAAAATGTTACAAGCAAATACTCATAGAAGATCCTGAGTTGGAAGAGACCCACCAGGATTGTCAAAGTCCAGCTCCTGGCTCTGCGTAGGACAGTCCCAAGGATCCCACCATGTGTCTGACAGCATTATCCACAACATCCTAGCTGTAGTTTGCAGTTCTGACCAAAGAAACTCCACTGTAGAAAAAAGTGCGCATAATCTCTCTTGGACTTATTTTGCTCTCTTGTGCTAATTAAGTGAGCAGTTGGAGCCATTTCTACAAAACTAGGAAGTAGGATTTGCAATTTAGCCTATCTAAACACAGGTAAGATGACACAAAGAGTGCTTCAAGCTAGAACTGTTCTTGTTTCTCTGCTCCTTCCTCTTTGCAACCAGCAGAGAATGACTTTTATCCCTGGCCATCCCTGAGTCCTGGTTATGCTGACAGCCCGTGGAGGAACAGCTCTTCCAGAAGAGGTGTAGGCAGAAGGAAGGTCTCAAAGTCATCTCTGTGTCCATTCTCCCCATTCTGCTCTGTTTCACTGAGCTCTTCCTGTTTCACATTTAATCAATAACTGCAAATAAAATATTTATGCCAATGGCACATAAAACAAAACATCCATGCAGGTGTGGAGGTGAGTAGGCAGCAAAACACATTTTCTACTGAGTTTTTGCAATCTGGGAATCTTGAGGACAGTAAATCCTCATCCTTCTGATAGTTTTTACTCTAGAAAGTTTACAAACAAAAGCTTTTCTCTCAAAGGGATATGTTAGGGTTATTGAGTCACCTTACTGTGTGTTGGTTTGAAAGTAAAACCAGTGCGAGACTCCAAGTCAGTAATACAATTTAATAGGAGAAAAGAGAAAAAATAAAATACATGCAATAATATAAAAGAAACAACCACCAACACAGTCAGAAATACAACCTGACACCCTGTCAGTCAGGGTGTTGGTAGCAGTCCGTATAAATGGTGGCTGCAGTCCTCCTGGATGACAGATGTGGTTCTGTTGAAGCAGTGCTCCTGTAGAAGGTGCAGTTTTCCTCCGAAGATCCAGCGATGATGTGGAAAAAGGTCCGACTTTCCTCTGGGATCCAGTAGAAAGGTCTGTCCTCGGGTCCCAAACCCCAGTTTTTTATCGAGGTAGGAAAGGCTTGGCCCCTGGTAGGGGCATCTGCCAATGGGATGATGTAATCTTATCAGTCACACAATAGGACTTAATGGCCCATTAACGGAATATATCTTCTGGAGGAAGGATGGGTTGTGAATAGATAACGATGATCATCCCCCGATCTTATCAGATGGCACATCAGCAGAGGATATCTCCCACAGAGATAAGGATCACCACCCCTCCCACATTTTAACAGATGGTGATAGAATACACATTTTTGCATTGTACCCCAGGACATACTGTTAAACAGTATGAAAAGTGCAGCCCAAATCACATCAATAGTGAAAGATTTACTCTCCGCCTCTTTGTTTCTTCATTTCTTTTCCCCCTAATTCAAGAGGTGTTGAAGGAAAGTGGTTGTTACTTCAGTAACCTCTTTTTAAATCAACTGAAGAATAGGTTTTTATTTGCTGGGGAAACTAGAAAAAAGTAGCAAGACTTAAACGTATTTTTTTTAGTTTAAAGTGTGATATGTCTCTAAAGGCCTTTTTATTGTTCTGGTAGTTTAGTGCTTTTAAAGGTCTTGTAGTTATAGTTTGTTAGCTGGAACTTCAAGTACAATTAGAAACAAATAGACACTAAATATATGAATTATCAGCTAATAGACTCATCTGAAATCCTAGACCACAGGAATGTGAACTGAGACTTTTATATGGGTCACCATAACCTTGCTGCAGGCATCTCAGATACCACTAGCATCTAGGTTAGTAATTCATTTGACATCTGGCAATAATGACAAAACTTTCAAAATACTGATGCCGGATATTCTGAACAGCTGTGTAAATTGGTACAGTAGGGCTGGAATATCTCTTGTGGTGACTCCCATGAATGGTGGCTCAGCTGGGTCCTGGTGGGTTGTTGAGATGCTGGCCTAGGAGACACCTTTTCCTGCTGCTCCACACACAAGGAGCTCTGCAGGCTGGGGTGCAGAAAGGCACTCACAGGTTCACTGGCTCTGTACCCCGAGGGGCATGTCAGACAGGGCAGAGCTGGTGAGATCTGCCTCTGTCTGGGACAAAAAGGAGTGTTGTAGCCTGGCCACCTTTGTTTTGCTGGAGCCATTATTTACAAGGGTGAGGTGTTCTTACAATCAAGGGCCGTTCAACGTGAACCTGCTTTTTTGTGCATGTTGATAACTCAGGTTTTGTTGAGGAAACTCAGCAGGAGGAACTTCTCCCTCTAGTGAGTCTTGGGCCCAAAGCATTCCCATGCCCAGCTGGGAACATGGGACATGCAGAAGCAGTGTCAGCTCCACGCTCTCAGGCACTTGATGGTCACCTGGGGCTGTTTCACAGAGAAGGCTTCGTGACTCAGGCAAAGTGGTGATGGATAAGGCTGCATCTTTTGGTTTGCTTCACTGGCTTGGGCTGTAGGAGCCTGCTTCTCTGTTCACTGTGCAGACAGAGTTTCGTGTATGAAAAGGATAAGGTTTGGTCCCCCTTTCTTCTTTGGATCATCTATATGCTTCTTTTGTCTAATGCTCAGGGTCATCTTCAGGTGTTTAGTAAGATTTTTACAGAGGCTGCCTTTATTTTCAGAGGGTTTCTTATGACCAAGTAGTAACATTCTAATGAAAAAATTTGCCCAGGTTGTGACCTGCTGTATGGAAGAACCATATCAAATAAATTCTGTCTACTAAATCTTCTCCTATTTATTTTGCAAGAGTTCCTCTTCTGTTTGGGACACACGAATCAGAATTGTCTCAATCACTGGAGACGTGGAGAAAACCATGAGAAGTAGCTGTTCTTTGTCAGAAATAAATACATAATTGATCCTGATTATAGTATACGAATGTGGAAGCCACCCAAGAAGAAAGACAGATGGCTCCCAAGCCTGGAGATAATAGTCTAGTGGCCACAAATTTTAGGTTTTGAGTGGAAACTTGAGCATCAAGAAGAAATACGCCTCTTGGGGACCTAGTTACAGAGTGGATTAATGTAGGAGAAACAAAAGCACATAGTTGAGTTTCCTTGACACAATTTTCTTTGCCACTGGAGAGTAAGTAGGCAGTTTATTGTAATGATTGCTTTGCTGAAGGACCTTTTCCTGTGGTTCATCATTCAAGATGTACTTGTGCTGATGTTCTCTGAGGTGGGGCAAGGGAAACCAGGGCAGATCTGAATGGGTGTTTCAATACACAGATGTTTACAAACAAGCAGCACAAACACACCTTGCACCTTGTGTGGCTTCTCTCACTCCATGCAGTCCTGGGAGATCACTGCATTCTGCATGCCCTGTGCTAGGACAGGAAAAATATATCAGTAGCATGATGCTTCATTTTTACTGTATGACAGGATTTTCACACTATGGCTTTTGGTTTTGTGCACAGTTTGCCACCAAAAAGTCTTCAGAACAGGATGAGATCTTCACCTATCCCCAGTTATCCTGTCTGTATGGGAGATGAAGCTGATGGTGCTGATGGCCACCTGATGAATACAAAGACACTAAGGGTTTGAACAGATAATTAAAGCAGTATTATGAGCTCTCTGAATTTGTTTGTTGATATTGCTGTTAAGGAAAAAGAGAATCATAAATCTGGATGCCCTTTCAGTTAATATGAACCATCTGTCTGCTTTGGTCTACTTTTCTGGCAGAACTTTTACTTTTGTGGTTCTTCTCCTTTTTCTGATTATGAAACAATCCCCAGTGGTATGTCAGAAATCACTGTTATAAATGCTGACAATTGTTCTGGGATTAGCATTAAAGGCTTTTAAAATCCAAGATATGTCTGAAGCTGTGTATGTAGCCTTTGGCTTCAAATGCAAGTTGCCCTCAGTTGTGAACATGCTACAAATTCCTTTAACATCGATATGCTTGTCAAGTGCAAATCAGAACTTGGTCTTTGGGACACCACTCCTAAGGGAAGTTTGCCAAGGAACCAGTTGAATACAGTGGGGTGGCTGGGAACACAATCCTATACAATCCAAGCTGGTGAAGGTGGAGGGGGGCAGAGGTTCTTTGTACCAACAAATCTTTGCCCTGAAGACAAGCAGGGACAGAAATGGTAAATAACTCTCACAGCTGTGCAGGAACTGTTTGAAAAGGAAAAAGTGTGCAAGGCTGTTTTGCAGATAGATTAGTGTTCCTGCCTAAAAGACTTGGATTCTTTTGCATGTTATTCTTCCTGCATTGATTTAATGGGTGTTTGCTGACTTTTATGCCTGATTGGATGAGACTAGAATTTGACCCATGGCCTCTTACGTGCACCTTTCAGTAGTGGAGAAAACAGGGGTGTAAATGAACAAGAAATAGTTTTAAGTTTGCCTCCAGTGAACTAGCAGCTGTTTTGCCGACAGCTGAACTGGTATTTGAGCAGGAATCTACAAACTGTGGCAAGAGAAAGAAGGAGAATGTTTAGATCTAATGTTCTGGGGAGTTTTACAGGATATTGTAAAATCTGAATCTCAAACATATTTAGAAAATAATGGACACAGAGGCAAAGCTATTCATACACTGATTAATTTTTTTAAGTACTGGTTTGTTCTGTTCTGATAGCAGAAATCTTGACCCACTATTGTGATGTGCTGGATGAGCTAAGGTAAGATGTCTTCCATAAACTTTCATAACCAGAGAAAAGAATTAATAAATACCTTTAAAACTATGTTTGGATGTTCTAGCATTTTGCTGCTGTTGAGACTACCTTTCTATTTCTAAGGCCAAATAACACTGAACAAAGAAAAATAAAATGTGATGTTCTCTTTGTCTCCAGCAGAGTGTTCAAGGATACACATCTTTTCAGTTTTCAGAGTCGTCTCTAGGTGACTGAAAACCTTTGCCTATTTCCATTCATATCAAGTGAAGGTTTTTTTCTTCCTTCAGTGGGAGCACAATTGAGTCATTACATACAGTTTCTTGAAAGCAATGTCTGATCCTGTTTTCTTTCACTTTTTACTTCTTCCTCCTCAAGTCTATTATGGAAATTAGTATCAATAAATATCAATATTTTATTTTTCTGTGGCCTTGTACTACAGTCTTTTTCTATTTTCAAAATTCAGTCTGTTGTTTTGGCACACAAGAACTGTCAGTGGAAAGACTTAGTTAATAACATTTGGAGACTGTTACAAACAAAACCAGGGAAATACATCACCAAGAGACAGGTTGAGGTAAGCTGAGTATTCAATTCTACCTGTGCCAGCATTTCAGAAGTATGGTTTTTTTCAACTTCTATTTTTATCAAGAGATTCCGAACCTTCACTGAAATCTACATGGGGAACATGAAGGGTTAATTCTATTTTTAAAAGCAGGAGATTGTGTAAAATGTTGGTATTGAACAGAGTATGTGACCACAGCAAAGTCAAACATGATTGGACTCTAGTGCTTGACATAGTGTAATAGGGTTTCTGTTATTTATACATGTCAGAATTTAGCTTCCAACACTAACAAACTGATGTCATTCTAGTTCTGGTTTGAATTAGCAAAAATCATAGCTTTTCTTTCTACTCTCGTTTTGTAATAACACTGCCAATTAAGAAATAAGACACCAGCCACGAACAAAGAAGCCGTTCCTGCTCTAATGAGTTTGTGGTCTGAATTAAACAGGCCTGATGGTCACCAGCTGTTTTACAGCATCAAACTTGTATTTCCATCTTAAATTGGAAGTCCTCATGGAATGTAGTTCCACTTGCTCAGGGAGCCTTTCTCTTGTTTTTGTGAACATGCTGAAGATTTGAATTATGATCTGTATTCTTACACAAATGTCTGAAAAATCATTTACTGTGTGCCTATCTTTAAGACCAGATGTTTTCAGTTCTGCTGCTCACAGAAGTCTTCACTTGTAGTGATGTTTGGGAATTTCTTTATTTCAAGAAAATAAACACAAGTATTTATTAAGCACAAATTATTTCAATGAAGAATTTTGTAATTTTTTTCTGAATAATCTCTTTCATACAAAAATTTTCTTATTTGCTAATAGGTACCACATTTATTCACAGGTCTGCAGAAAGAAATAGCTGCTGCTTTCACACTCATGTTCAATATGAAGCTGCCTGCACCAAGTATGAAAAACTCCTGGCAGGACTGAATCAGGGGATTTCAAGTAGGAAGACTTCGTTGATCATGGCATACCTTTTTGGCACAGATGTCCACATGTCTTTTCCATGAAACTTCTGGCTTCTTCAAATTGGGACAGGTCATCTCAGTAGAAATATACTAATTTTGCATACACACTGTAGATTTTAATGACCATTTTACATTATTGCTACCACATCCATGCTGAGTATTAAGCTTGCCATAATCTTTTTAGCTGATCTCAGACTTGTCATCATCACTGCATGGTGTTACACCTTTAAACATGACTCCTTTTTATTTTAGAACACTCCATAATTTTGGATACTGATATTTTATCTCTATTTTCTATTTCTATTTTTCTCTATTTTATCTCTATTTCTATTTTATCTCTATTATGACCAAAATCTGCAAGTGTTTACTTGTGCCTACTGCTTGGTGGGTAAGTACTGTTGTCTTCTCTTTAATATACTTACCCATAGCATAATAGGAAATCACAGGGCACAGACAGACCACGAATAGGACGTCTCATTTTAGGGATGAAAAATGTAGTGATTTCTAAGCTCAATATAAAAACAGGCCGTGTGTCTTATTTTCGGTCCCTGTGTGCTGTGTGATTCCTTTGAGGAGAGTCAGAGAGAGCTGGGGCTGTTCTGAGCTCCGAGAAGGCTTGGGGGGGATATCTTATGAAGGGGTGCAAGTACCTGAAGGGAGCGCACACAGGAGAGGGAGCCAGACTCTTTCCAGACCAGCCCAGTGACAGGGCCAGAGGCGATGGGCACACACTGAAACACAGATAACTCCCTGCAAACAGCAGGAAACCCTTTTTCACTGAGACGGTGAACAAGCATTGGCACAGGCTGCCCAGGGAGGCTCTGGAGACTCCATCCCTGAAGCTATCCAGAAGTTATCTGGACGTGGTCCTGGGCACCTGACTCTGGGTGGCCCTGACTGAGCAGGGTGTTGGACCTACAGAGGTCCTTTCAGCCTCAGTCATTTCTGTGCATGCCTTTTCTAGAGTCTTCAATTAGACTGAGTTCAAAGCACTTGTGCTATGTTTTACAGACTGATTTTTACATTATAGAGGTATTCATAACTTCCATTTAAAATTTTGATGTGGTATCATAATGTGTTATGGAACAGTTAAGACAAATTTTCAAATGACTAGCATAGAGATCAAATTTAAAATTAACAGTAGCAGCAAAGGAAACAATAGCAAATAAACAGAATTGTCAGGTGAGTTGATTGCAAATCCTTATGGATTAAGCAGATGTAAACAAGAAGTTACTGAATTACAAAAATAGCTAAGTGTAAAGCAAAACCAGTGAGACTCCAAGTCAGTAATACAATTTAATAGGAAAAAAATAGAGAAAAAATAAAATACATGCAATAATACAAAAGAAAAACCATCAATAGAGTCAGAATACAACGTGAAACCCTGTCAGTCAGGGTGCTGGTAGCAGTCCCATTAAATGGTGGCTGCAGTCCTCCTGGATGACAGATATGAGTCAGTTGAAGCAGTGCTCCTGTAAAAGGTGAAGTTTTCCTCCGAAGATCTAGCAATGATGAGAAAAAAAAAGTCCGACTTCCGTCTGGGATCCAGTGGAAAGGTCTGCCTTCACATCCCAAACCCCAGTTTTTTATCGAGGTAGGAAAGGGTTGGCTCCTCCCCCTGGCTGGAGCATCTTCCAATGGGATGATGTAATCTTACCAGTCATACAGTAGGACTTAATGGCCCATTAACAGAATATCTCTTCTGGAGGAAGGATGGGTTGTGAAAAGATAACGATGATCAGCCCCCTGATTTTATTAGATGTCACATCAGCAGAGGATATCTCCCACAGAGATAAGGATCACCACCCCTCCCACATTTCAACAGCTGGTGATAGAATACACATTTTTGCTTTGTACCCCAGGATACCAAGATCTCTTGATTTTTAAAACTGGGCATTGTTACATGGTCCCTATGGTCCTCTAAAATAGCTTAACCTCTGGTGGTTGAATGAAAGAAGCTTGTCATTCACCATTATTATCCATCTGCTTTCGCTCACAGTTGCTACTGTTGTGGCATAAGTTTCTTTTGCAAGCTGAAAATTTTCTGTTACCACAGAAATACCTTAGTTTTCATATTTGTTCAAAAGCCAGTCTGTTTTTTTTTTTTTGCAAATATCACAATTTGGGGGATTGTATATACCTGTGATTATAAGTCATGAAAAATAGCTGCATTACATGCTTGGATTTCTTTGTTCCTGCAGCCAGTCTCATCTTCTGGCTCTGCTGTCCTGTAAGAGGTTAGACCTCCCTGCCCATCCCAGTACTTTGTATTCCTCCCTTTTTCTAACAGTTGTCTTTCACTCTGCCTGTTCCTTGGAATCTCATGAAATCACTGACCAACATATGATAACACCATGGAGGTGTTTGAAATGCCTGGTGAACAAAGATGGATGCTCTTCTTCCACCTCCCAAGGGCAGCACAGCTCATCCCTTTGCCTTAAGTGACGATCTCCCTCATCCATATGGGAAATGGTTTGTGACACGTTCCGGTGTCATTGTGTCAATGTCACCATCCCTTTGGGGGACCTCAGCTTGCAGTACCACGGGAGGTTCTCAAGGTCTTGAAATTCTTCCCTCGCTTATAGCTGTCTCACAAGCAAACATGGAGTTTCCTTTCTCCCTACCCTTTTTTGACTGTCACCGAAACAGAAGTCAGACACAACACATTCTTTCAGGGTTACTTAAAACTGAGACAAAGTTTACTCTACAAAAGCAGTTACAGGGAAAACTAAAGAAGTAATTTGCTACAGTGCTCAGTTATTCCCTTGCATTCTTTTCTGTTTCCATCTAAAGCCTAGTACTTCCAAAGGTCTTTGAATTAAGCTGGTGAAAAAATCTCAACTTCTTTTTTTCTGGTTACAGTATTTTTATTCCTAAAAGACTGTATAATAGAAGATGAAATAGAGGTTAAATTTTTTCACCCTCTCTTTTGGAATTCATAAATTAAATTGCAAGTACCAACTACCGTTTCATTATCTATTGCAGCTTGGGGAGCAAACAGCAGGAATTAGAAATCTATGTGCATTTGCAGGGTTACAGTCTCAGTGCAGTCATCTTGTTGTACTGGGACGGCTCACATGGCTGGAGTGCTGTGATGGATGGAAATAGATTCATTAGGAAGGACAGGCTGGGAAAGTGAGGAGATGGAGCTGCCTTCAGCCAGGTATAAAGGAGATCAACACAAAGTTAATTAGGAGTTGACAATGCCTGACTCTACCTACTCTGGACAAAGAAGTGAGTAGCCCAGTGCTTAGGGGAGGTGGAACAGTGATGAGCAGTGGCTCAGCCAGTCTGTGGAAGCTGATGAAGTTGTTGCTGTCACAGTGACAGTTTTAAGATCTGTGTGAGAGCCCTGCTCTGGAGCTCTGCAGCAGACCAATTCTTGTCTGCCTACCTGTAACTAAGCTCCTCAACCCTTATTCTGGTTTGCTCCCTAAGTGGCTGTAGATATTGGCACAATATAATCATAAACCTCATAATCATAAATCTCTGGGAGATTTCACCTTGGAAAAAAACCAGTTTAGGCAGTCCTGCACATCTCAGAACAAGTAACATTTGATGTCTAGAAACTGATGGAAACAGGGGATCTGGCAGCTTACTAGTTATTGAACCCATCTTGTCATGGTACTAGAACTAAAAATGGACTATTCCTAACCAGAGGACAACACAATGCAAAAACATGTACATGTATTCTGTAAGTCAGTCACAGGACCCTGTCCACAACAGCACATTGTTGTGGAAACCTCATATCTAGTGTCATTAATAGTTAGTCATTTCCTCCCTTGGACTTTGCCATATACTGTAATCCTCACTTGCTGCTTTTGTCTCTATATGGTTGCAAGAAAGTCACAAAATTGTAGTTCTGTTGACAAGTGAAATTTGCTTGTTTACTGTGATGTGCAGCTTTTGGTGCAAAGACCACTAAGTGCTCATCTGACAGTTTATCTGATGTGAGATAGCCAGGGTGCACGCACAGATTGTCAGAGACATTGATCAGATCAGCTGACAGGGCAAAACCACAGCCACAAGAAGCGGTGTAATTATGGCGTTTCTTTTTTTGTGTAAGTAAAAGACTTTGTAAGAAATAGCCTCATCTGTTTATTAGCTTTAAAAACAGGAAGAAGAACTTATAAATTTTCTAGGTTTAATTTTTTTTTTGGAGTCATCAGTGTGAGTCAGTCATTCCTTCTGCCAAGCTGGAAGCATTCATAATGTCCAACAATCCCTAATAATTCCTAGGCAGCAAATACTTTAACCTGTGGAAGACATTTTTGTCTTAGCAGATTTATAATTTGGAAAAGCTTTTTGGTTGCAAAGCAAATCAGGAATGACAAAGTGATGCTCTCTCTTTCATGCAAATTAGCTTCTAAAGATCAGAATATGCAGGGATATATATGGGCTACATAACATTTCAGTTTGAGAAGTGAAACACAACCTTGTTCTCACACCAACCCCAGGGCAAACCAGGAAGAAGTAGATCGAAGTATAAAACTGGGATATGAAATGCCATCTGGGCCTTACCTGATTAAATGATGTTAAATATATAAACATTTGAGCTTATTAGCATGCTGGCTTCTTGCTGAGGAATGAAATGGGTATTTCCAAACAACAAACAATCACTGTGTTCATCTCTCTCCTTTCTTGTCCCATCAATTTCATTTCTCCTACCATTGTATTAAATGCTGCACTCAAGATTTTCAACAACTGCTTGAGCGCCACACCATTTGCAGATAAGAACAAACTGGTGTAGCAGGGAAACAAGAGGGCAGTTTTGCCCCTGAAACAAGGTGAAAGTCAGACCAACTGGCTATGCAGGAGCACTGTGGAGCAGCCATTCAGGTTTTTATTCAGGTAGCTAACAAGTTATGACCTGTAATCAAAATAAGCAATACATTACAGAGATTTTTCTTTGTTGCATGTAATCTGTTGAAATGCTGGCATTTAACGTGAGTGGGCCGGGGTACCCTGTGGCAATACCTGCCTGTACAGCTTAAAATATATATTTATCTTGTGGCCCATGTATTTATGCTATATATCAAATAGAAAAACAATGAACAGCTGGAGCTGCCTCTTTGGAGGGTTGTAAAAGTGAAGCTATATTTTTGGTGATACTCTGCAATCTCTATCTAGTTGAGTGAGTGTCCTGATTTCCTTTGCAGTTATTGTAAGATAAAAAGTATTCTTCACTTTGTTATGAATTTGTAAAACTGCAGCCGTAGTTCCTTCAGGCAAAAATGCCATATGAATGTTAGCTTTCTTGTTTTTGTGGTGTTTTTTTTTGTTTTGTTTTGTTTTTTTGTGGGGGTCATTTTGTGTGGGGGGATTTTTTTGTTTTGTTTGGTTTGTGGGTTTTTTTGTGTTTGGGGTTTTTTTGGTTGGTTGGTTGGTTTGGTTTGGTTTTTTTGTTTTGTTTTTGTTTTTTTTTCAAATCTCATACACTTCCTATTTGATGTTGCAACTGGGGTTGCTATTGCTGTGAGCATGTCTTTCATTTATGTGCATATGTACATATCCTTGCCCTATTCAGCATGTTTCAACAGAAGAGATGGTTTCAGTGCTGGCAAAGAGAAAGGTCTGACACAGGCAGGAGGAGATACTCAGCTGAGAGCTGGAGTACTGCATGACTTCAAGCCAGACAAAATTCCAGCCCAGCAGCCAGGTGAGTGCCATAACTTCCAGCTGTAGGACTCCAAACCCCAAGGACACAATGCTGACATGGTGTCTGCTAGTTCTTTGCTGACTCAGGAGACAGAAAAAGTCCTGACACAGCTGAACTAGTCCTGTGACAGGAGGTCTCTCTTAAAGAGGGCAACCTTTCTTTGCAGGATTTTGCTACTTTTTTGGGCAAAAATTTTCCCCTGACAGGGGGTTCACTACCCTGTTTCAGTATCAAGAAGCCCTCAGAAAACTATTTTATAGCAAGATAAGGCACATGCAGGTCCACTTCTCTGAATTCTGAAACATAAGCACTAATGATTTTCAACGGCAATGAATAAATATTCCTTTTCTTGTCTCACTTCCTTTTCCCCCCTCATTTTCCATCTCTGCACATATCGTCATATTTGGCTTTGTCCTCTGTTTTCTACAAAGTTCTGCAAAAGTAATGTCATCTGAGGGAGAAACTGTCTGCAGGGCATTTATTTGTACACAAATAATATTTTACCATGGCAACTCTAATTTTTTTTCATTGTGCAGTCCCCTATATAATGAAATAGCTTTTGAACAGCTGGGCATTCCCCTGCTTCCCCTGCAGTTGATATCTCAAAGAAATCTTAAAAGTGTATTGTTACAAGCACAGAACAAATAAAGAAAAGGGACACCATCCATAGAAAAGATTTTCTGCAGTTGTCAGTGGCTTTTGTTCATGACAATAAGTAAGAGTTACTTATTTTAAAACAATCAGTGATGTTATTTTGCTCATATTTGATGTTATAGATCTAGTTATATTTACTTTTACAACTATGCTGTAGCATCTGGTACAAATTACTGTCCACAGTGTTTTGTTATTTCTGGATTACAAATTTTATTTACAATTTTTTCTTTTACCTGCTTCGTTCTGCAATGTCCAAGGAGGATAATGGCACTTTAATGTTTTTTGAGCAAAAAAATACTTTTCTATTTTCAGAGCTAAAATTTGCAGCAGAATACAGGTAGTCTATATTGGAAAGAACAGTTTACTTTGGCCAATTGGATACTGCTCCAATGTGGTCCTCAGATAATTAACCCACACCCTATCTTTAAACAAGGCTATCCTTGCAGGGGATAAGACCTGTTCATGATTCCAGATGTGTACTGAGCTACAGCTTTGTCCTGAGCCCAGCTGCCAACCCAGGTATTTGGGCTGAGCAAGATGTTCCTGGCATTTCAGCTCTGAGGTCTTTGATTTCCCTGGCTCTAAACCAAATCCTAGCTCTAGCTTTCTGCAGAGTAAATGATAAACCTCTCCAGTTCAGAATATATGGTGTCCTTCTACCCTGTGCTCATCTGGACTTTCCTGGAATTTTGTCTTCATGGGAAAACTTCACAATTTACAAGTTACACTGGTAATCATAATATAACTGCCTGCTCTAGTACATCTTGTTTCAGAGTGAAACCCTGTGAATCCCTTTTAAAACGAAAAATATAGTCGTGTTGGAATTAATATTTAGACTACATTTTTGCAAGTACTCCCTATTCTATATTTCACAGAATCACAGAATATAGTGAGCTGGAAGGGACCCACAAGGATCATGGAGTCCAGGTCCTGACCCAGCACAGGACACCCCAAGAGTCACACCAAGTGTCTGTACTTATTTAAACGCATCTTTTCATGTAGAACAGCAAAGGCTGTTTTTTCATCCAGATATAACTAACCTTCAGTAACTGGACACTCACAGGTCAGCTTTAATTGAGGCATTTAGTTTTGTTCTCACCTGAGTAGCTGAAATAGTCACTAAAATGCCTGAATCTAACTGTAGTTCTCTGGGTTTGTCCAGGAAACAAAACCTCCTTGAATATTGATCCTCAAAACCCAAAATATGTGATATTAATATTTCTTCATCTTCCTGAGTTCATTTCCTAACTGCTCATCTCTAGCAGAGCATCAGGGGAATTCTAGCACAGAAGGGCTCAGCTTTGCCTTGTGAGGTCTTCTCTTGTGGTGGTTCCTGTCTCTTGCTAATGAAGCAAAGTGCTGCAGCTTGGATTTATGCCAGGAAAATCCCACATGCATGCATGTGGAAAGGCTACTTTTTCCTACTATTTTTTCATCTGCAGTTTTCATGACTATGAGACTGTCCATCTCACTTTGGCTGAGATTGTCTCTCTCCTGCTTTGCCAAGAATGGGGCTACTCCAGCTCCTACCTGCTGGCTTCCTTTTCTCCAGAAGGCTGAGCAGCCTGTGGTGTGAGGATGTAGAAGGGACTCTTGTAGAACTGCAGTCCCTAGGATGGATCAAGCATGGGTATTCTCGTGACATTCCTTATACCAACTTACCACTTACACCAACTACAAAATCAGTGACTTGCACACCCTCTGTTGACTGAAAAGGACAGAATTGGCAGATAAAAGCAATATCCATTGGCCTCCAGGAGCCATTACCTGGCCAGCAGGCCCACTCTCAGCCTTGTAGTCAATGTTTAGATACTGTACAGTCCAGTCGCAGAAACACAAAATAATAGAATGGTTGGGGTTGGAAAATACCTCTAAGATCATCCAACGACTAACCTAACACTGCCAGGTCTTTGACTAAACCATGTCCCTAAGAGCTACATCTACATGTCTTTTAAATTTCTCCAGGGATGGTGAATCAACCATTTCCAATAATCTGATATCTGTCTGGTTTAAAAAAAAAAACCAACAAAACAAAAACATAGAACTCAGATGTGAGAGCAGTAAACCATTCATTAGCTATTAAACTAAGCATTTTGTGGCTAGCTATTTGTCTGGCACCTGAATGGTGTCTTTTTTTTTTTTTTTAAAGTGACAGATCACTGGGATTTAACATGTTTAGTAATTAGGGTGTCATTCTTGGCAGTCTGTTTTACTCTTCTTCATAAAACCATGATGGTGTACAGTAAGAGCTTAATTCATTTAAGCAGCTGGCTTTCCTTCCCAGGGAGTTAAACAACGTCTAAAAAGTATCATCTTAGTAAAATAATACCATAATTATAAATATTTTATTATTTATATTATTTATTATTTATAGCCTAAATATTTTAATGTAAGAGAGGGTTCCTGTAGTCTCTTTGTTGTCCCTCACAAACAGTCAGCTTTACTGAGTGGTGCCTTCCTGACCAGCTTTAACTTTTCCGAGATTGGCCTCCTGGTCTTTTCCCTAATATGAGTAGTCTGCATATTGTAGAATGATTGTATTTTTTTAAGGATTGCTCAGTTCAGCCAGTAATTAAATTCTTATCTGTAAGTACAGCACTGGTTACAGACATACATGTGTCTCATATATATGCATATATACAGCAAATTCTGACTTGACCTACAAATCAGATCAATCCCCTCCTGTCTGTTGTTGTGGCTCTGTACCACAACCCCCAGCAGCAGCTGGTCTTGCCAAGCACAGTCACAGCAGGATTCCCTTCCCTGAGGCTCAGGAGATGAACCAGCATTGGATTAAATGCAATGTCCATTAACAAAGTCAGGTGGTCCTTAAGATCAGTTACCAGCCCTCAACAAACTAGAAGTAGTGGAGAGCTCCATGGGTCTCCATGTGTGGTTTTCAGAACGTCAATTAGTAGATGCAACTTCAGGGCACAGAAGAGTAAATACACAAAATCAAGACACAATAATTTGGACCAACTTGACAAACACTGGCGCTTTGTTAGGAGTGAACTATGTTGGGCTGTGCAGAGCAGGGCATTCTGAAGCGTTGCACAGAACCAGTTCAACAAAATGTGAACAAATTTCCCCTCTGAACCATCCCCAAAAGCACACAGATGTACTTGATTTGCTGATATACATGTATGACTCATGCCACAGACAGCAGTAGAAGAGTTTTCCCGAGTGCATCCACTGGCAGTGGCAGTTTGCTGCCAATAGTACAATGTGAAAGCAACCAGAAAAATGAAATAATACTGCTAGAAGTTTTTCCTGCTCATCCCGTAGGTACATTTCTTCTCCTACCCACCCTGAAATGGTTAACCACATGGGAGCAGAAATGTCCAGTACAGCCACTGGCTGTTAGTACCTTCTACCTTACCAGTGGAAGTGTTCCTACAGCACTACATACTTCCAGAGAATGGAGAAGACAGCAGCTGCAGAAACTGGCTCATAGGCAAGATCAGAATCAACTGAAGTTGTGAAGCACAGGACACAATGAGCAAAAGAAATATGGATATAGCAAAGCAAAGTTAGACTAGGTGAGCTTGGCTCAAATTATTTGTATTTTTCGTGTTGAAGATAAATATAAAAAGAAAAAGATGCCAGGACTTTGTGCTAAGTACACTTGTAAATTATCATGCAGGATTATGGCTCCATTAGAGCATATAACAGTAATATTAACACATGCATATGAGAAGACTGAAGTTTGAACACTGGAAGATGCTACAAAACCTCATTTCCTTTTCCAGTCCTTATGTCCTTTTCCAACTGAGCACAGTACGGGTGTCCAATGTCTGACAACGAGTGGAAAACTTGGATGTGCCTAGGCATGCAAAGAGGTCTTTTTATGAAGTGTAATTTTCCGGGATTTCAAAGCAAAACACTGGAGAGGACAGTATCTGTAGCTGTGCAGAGAATTCTGAAAAGCTCAGACTTTAATTGCTGCTCTTCTGCTTCTCTGGTGTTGCAGTTAATCTGCAAAAATGAAAGGAGTCAAATGAATAAAAGTCAAATGGCAGCCTATGGATTAAGTTCGTAGTAAAAGCAAGCTCACTTAGGAATAGGAATCGACAGGAGGTGTAACTGGCCTCCTGCCTTATCCTAGATCTCTGCATTCCCCGTCTCAAAAGGAGTATGGACAAATGTGGCTCACCCATTTCCTGCCTGGTCAGGAACAAACTGGGCAAGTGCTTACGGAATTAAGCCCTGCCATCTGTAGAAGCCTCTTCTACCTCTCAAATACTCCTGTATAACAAGCAATGATACTTATGACATTTGTTTTCCCTTGTGAGATTGCCTGGTTAACATGACCTTGATAATGTTACTCCCTGATATGAAGAGGACAACCTAATTACATTAGCAGCAGGAAACGATGGAGTGAGATTTCAGGAAATATGTGTCAATAAGGGGCAAGATGCTTTTACAAATTCATTATTAAGGAATATATCTTCTATACAGTTCTTGGAAAAGAGTGTAGTGGGTCATTCTGTGGCTTTACATCAGTTTTAGGAATTTTAATGTTGTCCCATTCACACACATCTGTTACTTCCTTGGCTCCTGAGAGGTTGCAGCAAGCTGGAGGTGCCAGTTTAAAAACTAGTTTACACATGGTGCTGTAAACTTTGGTGGCTGACATCTAAAACATCTCTGCTAAGAGGTGGAACATTCTGGATATCAGCAAGGAAAAAACTGAGGGCATTTGCCACTTCAGCTGTTCTTAGTGAGTGCTTATATTGGTGAGTCATCAGTATCAGCAGGCTATTTGTGCCATCAGCTCTTCAGAAGTGATGTATCCTGGATAATGCACCATACTCAATTCTGTGAAAAAATGGCCATGTGTAAAAAGCTGCTGGAAAAATTTAGCCAATCAACTGCCTTAGTACTGAAATTAATTCATAGAGATACTGAAATTGGCCAGAATAAACTTTCTAACACAATTTGAAGCATTAGAAAACAGGCATTCTTTATCTGCACAGGACACACAGAGGATCTCCTCATTCTCTATGTGAGGTGAGATTTTACAACAGGGGGTTTTATCCATCATAATCATACTTACTCATTAAAATGTGTTTCTTATCTAATACATAAGCATAACTTCCCTAGAAATAATTTGCATGCATTCACCTCCTGCTGGAATCCTCTTATGGTCCTGAAAAGTAATAAAAGGGGTCCCTGGTGATCCTATTCACTGAATGCTTTGATATTAAAGCATAGCAATAAAAATCAGCCTATACTCTAAGTACTACTGTGTGCCACCAGTCAGATTTGGAAAATATGCAATGTCTGCAGTCCTGATTAACAAATAATTCAGAATTTCAGTATTAGCAAGGCAACAAATTAAGTGATCTTAATCTCTTTGAGGCGTGAGGTGAGGGAAGGCCACTGAGGCATTGGGCCTGCAAACGCCGTCCTGCAAGGAGAGGCTCCAGAACCAGTTCTGGTTCCGCTGGGAAGACAGATGACTTTGGCAACACCCAACAGCAGTCCAGGTATGGACAGGAGAGGGACAGAGGAAATGCAGCATCAGGACTCATCAGAGTGGTGCATGGTCGGAGAGTGAGACGGAGCAGCACAGCTGAAAGAGTGGAAATTGACGAGGAAGAAACACCTTCTCCACAAAAATAGCCCAGGACTGCAGCCAGGGCCCAGGCAGGCTGTGCTGTCACCAGCCTTGGAGGTTGTCAAAACCCCAGCTGAGCAACATGGTCTAAGCTCAAAGATGGCTCTGCTTTGGGCAGGGTTTGAACTGGACATCTCTTGTGGTACAGTCCTGAGTTATTCTGTAAGCTCATGAGCTACAGTACTTGGAGCATCTCAGCAGCTGCTGGACCATTCTTAGTTAAAAGTGCCAGGGTACCCTGCCATGGTCCTCTGGAAGGGCAGGTTTGGTGGAAGGACAGAAGGGCAAGCTGTGGCAACACAGGAACTCTGGTGGGGTAGGAGCTCCTTTGTCCCCTGCAGATGTGTTTGAGTGGGCATCTTACTGTTGTGTACGAACACCTGACAGGGAGTATTTCGGACAGAACCAAGCTCTTTGAGTGGTACCCAGGGCTGGTACACAGTGACGGGATCAACGCACTCCGTACAGGCTGAAACATGAGGAAAAAACACTTAAACGTGATAACTGATAAAAGATTTGTGTTAATCACAAAAGCATTGGGGTTTGTATAAACCAGAATAGTAGGCTCTGAAGTGAAGCATGGACACTAGATAAAGGAAATTATATGATTAAATCGTTCTGTTTAAAATCACCTTTTTACGTTATACTATGTTGTATTATGTTACATTATATTATGTTATGTTTTCCAAATAAGTTGTATCGGCTACCAGCTTGCAAAATCAGACTTCCCAATAGCCCTTCCTGCTTTTGTCTGATCAATGCTGCCTATCTCAAGGACCAGACTTCCAGAACTTCTCTGGTGGTTATCTACGAGGACCAGATGGCTATCTGTGACTGACTATCGCCCAGAGGCTTTGTGAATTTGTGTAAGGATGTTTATTCAACCACAACTGCTTATGACAACAAAAAAAACCCAAAAATTATTGATTACAACGAGAAACCACAGTATAAGAAGAGGCTGCAAACCAAGGTTCGGTGGAGCGTGGAGTGGGCGGTGACCCCTCACGTTCCCCAGCCCGCTGCTTGCTCTTTCTATATCAAATAAAGCAATCTAAATTTTGCT
This sequence comes from Sturnus vulgaris, assembly GCF_052056855.1. Classification (NCBI taxonomy): domain Eukaryota; kingdom Metazoa; phylum Chordata; class Aves; order Passeriformes; family Sturnidae; genus Sturnus; species Sturnus vulgaris. The sequence continues at coordinate 25,255,361 of NC_142283.1, forward strand.
GAATATCGAGACTTTTGTCTCTCATTTATGACAAACACAAGAAAGCACGTTTTCACTCTGCCGGGGGTGGTACTCCGCAGGCTGCCCGGAGAGGAGGCGGCACTCCGCACTCTGGAGGCACTCCAGCCTCAGCCACTCCGGCCTGGGGACATAGTCCGGGGCCGACCCCGTTCCGTGCGGCAGTGGGACGGGCCGCCCACCCGCGCTGTCCGCGGGCCCTCCCCGTCCCTCCCCTGCCCGCCCGGCCGCGCTGCCCTCCCCGCGTCCCGGCGGGGCAGCCGCGCTCTCGCCGCCGCTCTCCGCGCTCTCCCCGCCGCGCTCTCCCAGCGCGGCCCCGGCGCGGAAGATGCTGCGGCTCTGCCTGCTCGCCGCGCACGGTAAGCGGCGGCGGGGACGCCTCCCGCCCGCGCCGGGCGCTGCTCCGGGCCGGGCGCGCCGTGACCGCGGCTCGTTTTGTCCTTGCAGCTCTACGGCTCGCCGGGGCGGCCTTGCTCTCGCCCGGGTCGTGCACCTTCGAGGACAGCACCTGCGGCTACCAGTGGGACTACGCGCATCTGCCCTGGACGCTGCACGGGGAAGGTGAGAGCGCTGCGGCTCCCCCCGCGCTCACCTCCCCGCCCGGCACTGCCGCTCCCCGCGGGGCCCCGGCATCTCGGGGTGCCGCTCGGCTCTCCCCGGGGAGAGCAGCCCGAGCCGAGCTCCTCCCGCGTGGGTGACAGTGCCCTGACCACAGCTGATGGGCCGGCCCTGCGGGGAGATGCACTCCCCTGGAGCAGGCATCTCCGCAGGTTTGTGCAGGATGCCTCAGAAATCTCCTTTCTTCCTCTGTCTTTCACTTTTTGATGGGAAAAGGTGTCTTTTATCAAATCTTCTTTCCAAAATACCTGTCAGAGGTCCCATGCTCCTATTAAGCTGCGTTTTTCTTTTTCTAAATATATTTTGTGTTCTACTCTTAAGAGCAGATGCATTTCTAGGGCAGGAGACAATCTTTGGCAAGAGTATCTTTACAACATGTGAAATTAAGATTTTTCTCCATTATATAGAACCTCCAGTTCAACAGAAAAAGTCAAGTCTTTCAGTAAGTTGTATTAGGCTTTACAAGACTTAATGCTATTGAAAAGAGAACAAAATCCAGTCACTGCACAGGGTTTCCACACAACTGTAACTACTTCTTGGTAAGTTTTCAGTGTGGGCTCCAATTTTTGACAGAATCTACATGAACAAAAGACTAAACAAAAATATGCACAGCAAGGTTGTAATTGGGTAATAAAATTATTGAATTTTGATTATGTGTTCACCAAATTGTCATTCATTAAGTGAAAGCTGTGCTCACATAGAAGAAGAGACTATGTGTTTTTAAAGTTTTTAAGCCCCAAAACAGGTGCCAATAATAATGAAGAGGTGAGTAGAAATACAAGGAGGTAGACACCCCCTCAGAACCCATTAATCAGTGCTCCATTCAAAACTGGCTGGTCCAGTTTGGTATTCCACTTGTCTCTCAGTTGAGAAAAACGATTTTTTTTCCTCCTGATTTTTACTCAGTTCTCACCTATGCAAAATAAGTCACCTTCATTGTTACTTTTTAGCTTAGTCAGTAGGCTTTGAGAATGGACAAAAACCCCTAACTAAAAAAAGCCTGCAAGGATGCCATAATTGAAATACTTGCTTTTTCTCTTATTTATTTTATATGTATTTCTTAGTTTATTTATTTATTTAAATATATATGGATTTTTCTGTATTTTTGAAGGTACTAGTGGAAATTTAGTAACCATCTTTGCTGTCCCAGCTATCCCTCCTAGCACCATGTCCTCTTAGTCTATCTGTCTGCAAAGCAGCACTTAATTCCTCCTTGTGATTTACAGGGAGCCGCATGGTAGTGGTATTGATTCAGCTCCAAGGGACTGTGAGCTGCTGGGAACAAAACCTGCAGAAATGGGTGTGTATCATGTTGTGCACACCCATACGACAGTGCTTCAAGATATAAGTTATTTGTCCAGAGGTTTGGATCAGCAGCAGCCTGCTTTTTTCGGTGCACAGAACACAATTTTTGTTACTGTAGTTTGATCGTTCTGTACAAAATACTGGTGACTGCACAGCTTCTGTTATTGCACATCTCATTTTCAGAGAGACTTCGCTGAACTGTTATACTATGGGAGGATGTGTGGTATACCAGCTCTCGTAATAGGCACAATTCTGTCAGCATTTCCATTATAAACAGTTTTTCTGCAGTCTGTAATTTGATCATAACAAGACATTCTGTGCAAACATTTGGCACACAAGGTGGTATATAAGTCTCCTCAGAAATACGTTCACAGAATTGCAACTAAATCTAGCTGAAAATAACTCATTCAACTCTATCCAGCAGGTGTGCAAAATTAGTCTTCCTTAGACGCTCTTTCATTTTTTTGTCTTGTAAAACCATGCCCCTTTTGGCAGCACTGTGTCCTGGTATTTGCTGGTCAGCATATGTACATGTGGTAATTTACTGGGACAACAGAGGAAGTCAGGAACGGGAGAGACAGCTTAGCTTTGAATTGTTCCACTTCCCCTTGCATTGCTTCAAAGTTGCCTTATTATTTTAAAATGTTATTTGTGGTATAGAATTACATTCAGTGGGTCTTTCACAGGGATTATCTGCCTTGCAGTGCAAGTTCTCACATCTTATAAATCTCTCAATAGTGTAGTCTTGTGCCAAACTGTCAAGGTGATGTAAATATAACTAAAACTGTGCCCAGAAATTTCCACTACATACTTGAAAGTATTTTGCCTGGTTGCCAAGGAAGCCAGTACCTTCTGACAGGCCAGGCGCACAGAAAGGAAGTGTGAGAATAAGCTTTGCTTTTGTTTACAGCTACACAGTCCACTTAAATTAATATGTTTCTAAGGTTCAGATGCTGTTTTAAATGTTTCTGGCTTCTCTTTCGTGTTATGGTAGTTCCAGCATACAAGATTTTTTTTTTGGTTTAATTTTAGAATTTTCATAATTGAAAATATTTAAATATTTTTTAGCTAAAGTTTTGATACCTGTAATTGGAATTTTAGGATCCTTTTTAATCAAGTGCAAATCAAAAGAAAATACTCAATTCTACAAAGGATAGCTGTTTCACTCCTAAGTGCTTTACTCAAGACTGGCAAATCAGGCTCTAGTGAAGTGGCTGTTTGTAGAAACAGCTACACAAGAAACAATTCAGGCATCTGTCCAGTCGGCCTGTGCTCCCATAAAACGTCTGCTTCAGTAAAACCCTCCTCAAGCTCTCTCACATGACTCTGGATTCAGGAATAAGACCTTCAAGCATATCAAGGTGATTTTTTTAACTGTCAACTTCTTCAGTCACTGGCTAGCTTGATGTTTGCCATTTAGAACTATAATGATTTTAGCAGACAAACAGCATGCAAGGAAAAATGTGACATAGAGAAAAAGCTGTGGATATAAATTTCTAGTGACCCTTGTTATGGCTGGGAAGCACACTCAGCTGAGGTCATGGCCCAGGCTGGGTAAGTACAGCATCAGGCTGGAGGCAGCATATTCCCTAACCACCCGTTCTGTTCTCAGTGTAGCATGGGAAATTCCATGCAACATGGTGCACTTCATGTGTTTGTAGAATACCACCAGCTACACAAGAAACATAGTAATGCTGTTGCTCAGGAAGAGATCATCATAACGTAATCCTGGTTCTGAAATGAGCAACAGATTAATTTGTATGTTACCAGTGATAAGATCTGAAACCTTATGTGCATTTCTCCTAAAAACAGAGGGGACAGTGGTCCATTTTCATGGGTGTCATGAAATGGTCCATCATCAGCTGTGTAGCATGCCCCCAGAAATGTTCTTGCAGTCATGATGCCTCTGAAACAGATAACTTATCTCTAAGTTCAGAACATAAGAGAAAGATTAAACTCTTGGACTCCAACAATAGATAGGAAATTTAGAAATCACATCTATATTCATCACTACCATAGTAGTTAGAGATAGTTGAGAAGTTTGAATACCGTGTTAGTTCCACTGGACTTCATGTCCAGTTATTTAGGGGCATAAAGCTTTGCAAATGCATAGTGGCTGATTTCCACAATATTTCACTTTTTTGTCAGCAGCACATGTGTGGGCAAGAGAAATACCAGTTAATTCTAATACATACTGTTAAACTGTATAGGGTAAGATTCATCAAATAATCTTGAGATTTTCTTTAACCAAATTGCACAATTATTTTAGAGGACAGACATGCTTTGCAAATGCAAAATGATCTTTGAAACAAAGGAAGATGCTGTGTGTGATAGGCAGTAATCCTGAGTAGAGTAATAAATAAAACCATGCGGACCCACTTATAACAGCAGTAGGAAAAACAGCCTCAGGTCAATTGTAGCCATTCTAAAGTGTTAGGTTTGGGCATATTTTGCATTCCTCTTAGCCATGTCCAGCACAGAGCTGGCCATAACCTGATGGTAAGAACATCCTGCTCACAACATTATTACAGATAAATTTCATTAGACACAATAACTTTTTTTGCGACTCTGGGCAATGTTTACATTATTGCTTAGAATATCTGTGCAGCACTTTGTGTGAACTGTGGGTATGTTTTGTTTTCCATTGCCCTTCACTCTAACAGAGACCAGTTTAATAGTGCTAAAAATAACCTGCATTTTGGCTGTCAGCTTAAATCTGCCCTAATGGAGTTTGCTATGCTGCATCTGCTTGCCTGGATGTAAGCACTAGATAAGAAACTTGTCTGTTAGGACAGCATCCTATAGGGAAGAGATTATTTATATTAACAACGCGCTCTAAAAAGCAAGTGATCATTGTTTAATGTGCCCATGCATTGCCCAATGTGTTTTGTGGCACTGAAACACTGAAGCTATAACTGGTAGTTGATACAGCTGTTTGCACCTGGCTCTCATAGGATAATTGACAGCTTCAAATGCATGTTTTTGTGAGTGCTGCTTTCCTTCAAAAATTCTGGAAGTGTATATTTCTTCGTGTCTCATATCAACAAGCATACATTTTAATAGCACACATATCAGGGATTTTAATAATGTTTTCTCTTTCTGCAGTATTTTGAAGGAAAAGAGATAGATTTCACTCAGCAGAGTGATGTAATAGATTAAATTACATACGAATATGGCCTAATTTTCTTATTCTTAAAGCATATGGCTATTTTTGCTGCATTATTCCAAGACACTGTTCCTGTGATACACTCCAAACAGGCATCCATCAGGTAACAATTTATGGAAAGCTGGGGAGCGAGCAACATCACAACAGTTTCAGGAAACTGAAGTTTGTCTTTTGGAACATATTTACCATATAGCTACACTTGAAAATATATGGAAAATAATTTCAAGAGACAGGACAGCTATTGAAGGCCATCAGATAAGTCAGGCGTGAGAGCAGCAACATAAGGAATCTCAAATCTAAACATTGCCTGCATACCATTTAAATAGCTTGTATTTACAGCTGTGCCATATGACTTAAAATTGACTTCTTTTGATCTGAGCTCTCTGATCTTGAATGTCACATCATGTGGTTGTAATATGCAGGGTAATGAAGCAGGTGATAATTGGCAATCCTAGATTTTGTGGCACAGCAAACACAGTTCATGTCTGATGTGTGCTCTGTCATGCTCCCTTACAAACCTACTGGCAAATAAATTAGCACATTTGACGTCTTAGCTTTCTTTCCATCTATCTACAATACTTTCCTGTACATTGGGAAGTGTATAAGTGGAAAATGTAAAAATGGTTGTAACATTGCTGTAAAATGCAGCTAACCGCTGTCATGCTGGCTTTGTACAATTCTTGAGCTGAGAAAAGTGGTCTCACATGTTTGTTGGGAGATTGCTGTGTACTTTGGAGTCAAGGAGATTTGCACCAGCTTGTACCTAGCTGCAGCAGAACCAGGCTGGGCGTACCCCAGTGCTTGTTTGCTGGCAAGTTCTCAGCTGATAAATTCACGCTTCCACAGGAGCTTACTAGTTTGGGATTTCCAAACCTGTAGCCAGGGCATCTCTACACCAAGTGCTGTTTGATGGAGGGTAGAAGCCCTTAGATTGGCACATGGTCTGTTTTGCCTTGACCTGATAATTAAAATGTTGATGCTCCTGGCCAAAGTAACTGAGTTTAGAGTGACAACTGTCCTTCCTGAGGAGGGGGGAAAGAAAGGCTGACTCATACACTTCTTTTACACCTAGAGTCTCATGTTCTTCTTGTTTTCCTTTACTTCTGGTGCCATTTCTCCTGTACACTTGACTTTGACTACTCAGCCACCGTTCTTGAGTTAGCAACTAATTTCTTCATACTATTTTCTTGTTCAGGCTGTCACTGCCAGCTTAATAGTAGTACCATGTGTGAGGAGCATTACATCTTGCTCCAGCCTATCCCTTGTCTTGCTGATCTCAGTATGAAATCTTACATTTTGTTTGCCCAAGTATAACTTCCATTCCAGGCTTCTGGGTAATAGTATTTTTATTGAACTATTCCTACATTCCAGTTATTAGCATATTTTTCCCCCATCTTCAGAGGCAGGTCTTGTGCAAAAAAAAAGGCAGCCAAGAGCACTTTATGTCCATCAAGAGATTCAGCAGCAGTTGCCTATGCATGATGACACTTGTGATAAGTCTGGCCTTTCCATTTTCAGCAGTGGAACAAACAAATCCTAAATTGTTGTCAGTGAGTCACTGCATGAGAGATGAGTTTCAAAGCATTCCTCTTCTCCACAGAATAGTAATGTTCTCATAAGTGCATTTTCACATACAGCTGTTACTGATTCAGTGCTTATAGAATCAACAACTGCTGTAGTGTTTTACACTGAGCCATGGAATTTGGCCATTTGGCCACAAGAAAGGGAGGATGACTTTTTGAAAATTCTTGTTCACTGAATATACCTTGCACTTCTGACAATAGTCTGGGCTTTGTTTTGCATGAAAAAAACTGAAAATAGATAATTTGCCATTTGAATTTAAAAAAATAGAAGAAGAAAGAACTGTAATATGGCAAAAGAGTATTTAGGAGTTATAATGGAGGTGAAATCACCTCAGTCAAAAAAATCACTTACATGTAACCCCTGGCCTTGCAGATATTGTTGAAGTTTGCCAAAATATAAGTACAGATATACAAATCACTTGCTGAAAACTGCTAGAAATATTTTCAGCTTTCTGAAAAAGAATGAAAGATACAAATGAACTGAAGTTAAATTTCTTTCAGTAATTTCAAGATGCAGCATGGCATGAGTTTTTTTATCCATAAAAGTGTGCCAGGCAGTACTTTGTGGTTTTTGCACCTATCACACTACATCCATAATCATCTGGAAATGAAGAGGAAAAGCTAATCCTTTGCCAGTTCATTTTTTGGAGGGAAGGGAAGAAACTCTCACTATAAATTTTGGTCAAGAACCAATGTGAGTCAAGATCTGTAGTGAGGAAAAGTAAGCTTGCACTTGTGCTGAAAGGATGAGCACAGACACTCTAGAAGCATTTCTACTAGTAAAGAAGACTTGTTCATCTTGCACATGGTACAGGCTGTTCAAAACTTTAATAGAATCAGCCTGAAAAATGCCCTAATGTTCTTATTATATAGGATACTATTGAGTAGAAATATTTGGAAGCTTATTGAATGAGCAAGTTGAAACCAGTTACACCTAGTTGGTTTTGTTCACTTTTTTTTGAGTTCTCCCATTGCATTATCTTCTGAGAGGTTTTGTCCCCAGCCACTGTGTGCAAGAGGAGTACGAGCAAAGCTATAATTGCTTGACTGATTAAACTTCCCAAATAGGGCCAAATCTTCTATGGTTACACCTCAAGAAAAACTTTTAAAATTAGAGATATTTTCCTTTAGTATTAGAATTTTTACTGTCTTAATAATACTTTTTAGCAGTTATGCTACAGAAGGTCAGATGAAAGGTCACAGTCATCCATGTAATTTTACATAATGCTTTGATTGCTCATAATGCTTTATATAATTTGAAGAATTTTATTGCTCCCATTGAAAAGAGTAAGCCTCTTTTGCCCCATCCTTCACTGTGTCTCTAGACAGCCAGAGATTAAAGTGTGATTATTGTAGTCCTTCTTTACATCATAATCAAGCCAAAGATTCCTGCAATTTTACATAGCAATATAGTCGTCTTTGATTAACAGAGTGTCTTCTACGCTTTATGGCTGCTCCTTTCCTCCAACACATTTTCCTTTGCCAAATGTGGCTGAAGATCAGTATTTGAGACTACTCCACAAGTGTGAGTAATTGGTGTACTTTAAATGCTGTTTTAAATAGATATATTCTCTGATAAAGTATGAGCCACATGTTAACTAGCACTTCTCTCTATGCTGAAAACCTTGTAAATCTAGTATGAAAATAACCATGAATCATGGTAATTAGATCTCCATTTGAAACATTAGCCAAAGTCTTTTAGGAAACACAGTCTTCACAGTTTTCAATTAGCAAACCGTTAAAATGTTTAAAGAGTGACTGTTGTGATGTGCCAAGCTTCTTCAAATTTCCTGGCCCACGAACTCTGTTTGCTATTAAAAATTCATAAAGAGCTACAGAAATGGAAGGGCAGGTTACAGCTATTGTATACAGAACCGTAGTGAGATACAAAGCTATTGAAGGAAGGAATTCTCCATCTTTCAGATTCTCTTATTCTTTGGATGTTACATCACTAACAATTGATCAACACTGTGACACTGTTGCCTTATCTATCCTTCATGGTTCAAAAAGACTGGCGCAGATTTCTGCATGATGGTGGAGTCTAGGGAAATGCTAATGCATTTGTGGCAAGATGTTATGCCTGGAGGGCAAGGAAGCCAGACAGTCATACTTGATCTGTCAATAAGCAGATTTCCCTGTTTTATAATAATAACATTAAAGATCATGTTCTAATGCACTAAACAAAATTTGGGTTCCCTCTGTAAACACTGTTCTTCAGTAAAATTCTAAGTGTTCCACAAAGCACTATCCACTTGCAGTAGAAATCCTCAGCTAATACATAGCTGGGGTACCTTAATTGTCCAGTGTACTTACTAATACATTTGTAGATCTGGCAGTGAAAATGTGACTCCCTTCACAGGCCTCTTTCACATTTGCTAAACAGTGTTTATTCCAGCCTGAAACATAGTTTCTTGCTTTTCACAAATTACCATGAGCACAACTTGAGAAGGCTCTTGAAAAAGGCTGGAGTCAACAGGTGGGATGAGTGTTTTCTCTGGGCTGGAGAGCTGTGGAATGCAGAAAACACCACTTTAACATCTGTCTGTTCACTCCAGGGTAAGATGATGAGGTTGGTGCCTGGCTGTAAGAATCCAACCAGCCTCACAGAGTTCTAAGTACCTGTAAGGCAAAATCACTTCTGGCTTAAAATCTCTATGGATACTGCAAGATTTATGAGCACTGGAGGGTCTCTTGGGAGAACATTCCATGTTTTTTTTTTTACTCTGGCCTAGTTAGAAACAGATAGGCAGAAAAAGCCCTGGAAGCCTTTGTGGATAAGAGCCAGTAGTGTGCCCTAGTGGCAAGGGTGGCTAGTGGTGTCCTGGGCTGCATTAGCAGTGTTGCCAGCAGCTCAGGAGTGACCCCTCCCCGCTGTTCAGCACTGTTGAAGCCCTGTGTGGAGTGCAGTTCCATCCAGTTCTGTTCTTGCCCAGTTCTGGCCTTCCCAGTACGAGAGAGACATGGACATACTGGAGAGACACCAATGAAGGATTGTGAAGATGATTAAAGGAGTGGAGCATCTCTCGTGTGAGAAAAGTCTGCAAGAGCTGGGACTGTTCAGTCTGGTGAAAAGAATGCTTGAGGGGGAAGTTTATACTATAAATAAATAGAAAGACCTGAAAGGAGGGTGCAAAGCTGGCAGAGCCAGACTTTTTCCACTGGTACCCAGTGAGAGGACCAGAGGCAATGGCACACACTGCAGCACAGAATTTTCCCTCTGAACGTTAGGAAGCACTTTTTCACTGTGAGGGTGGCTGAGAGGCTGTGGAGTCTCTATCCCTGCAGATACCATGTCTGGGCATGGTCCTCAGCAACTAGCTGTAGGTGGCCCTGCTTGAGCAGGAGGGTCAGAACAGATGATTTCTGAGGTGTCTTCCAACCCCAGCTGTTCTGTGATTCTGTGGTATCTTCGTATTTTTAACAAAAAGTTTAAAAAGCCCTACTGCAGTGGTCTTTCGGGGATATCTTCATGCATAGTAAAAGAACATAAGAATTTCTAGATCCTTCTAAAGAATAAAACAGAATAGTCACAATGTTATGTGAGGATGCCTGATCCATTTATATGTATGTATATATGAAATCTCTGCACCCTCATGCAAGAGAAGAAATGAGTTTGTTGTAGATCCTGTTAGATGAATGATTCTTAGTTGTAAGCAGGATATGGAGAACTTGCTACTTACTGGTGTCTTTGGAGCTTGATTGTCATGTAGCTAATGTTTCTAATGCTTATGGCTGCAGAACTTTACAGGAAGCAGATAGGTTAAAGTAGAGCACTCTGATGCATTTTGTGACAAGATCTGGTCATTATAATTTCCTACTTTTAAAGTAATTTCCTTTTGAAAGCTTGTTTTTGACATGTTCTGTTTTAGACATGGCTGTTATCCTGAGGAAGTTTTAGCAAAATAGTTGTGCTGCATCTAATCACTCTTGGCAGATCATTCTGCACATGAACCTCCTTGACTGAGACCACAGTTTTGCAGCTGTTTGGCCAAAGTGAATTGAGTTCATTTTAGGCCGTATGAGAGAGTTGATGGTAATTGGCATTACTGTTTACTGCAGCCAGCAGGGAAGCAGATGAATGAGTGGATCTTGACTCTGAGTTGCTCTCAGCTCATCAGACTAGGCTCAGGCAAGTGATGAACCAGATGTGGATGTCTGTGCTCTCTCCCTTGCATCTGTTTGGGAAGTGGAGTCCTTAATTCTCTCAAGCCATGTATCCTCAAGCTGACCTGCAGTTCATTATCAGTATTTATTCCTGTTGTCTGCTCCTAGCAAATCCCTTCTTCTCTCCTTCCCCTGAGTGCCAGATGCCTGGTGTACAGCAAGATTTATTCCCTGCCTAAGACATGTAAACACCTGTGGCAAGCAATCACAATCATTTACAAGCTCTAGGTAGGAGCTGTGACCAGCAGACAAGGTACTTGGTGACACATTTCTTCATGCTTCACAATCTCCCTGAGATACTTTTTATCCCAAGAGAATCATATTTGTGTACCCAAGTGTTACGTAATAGTCAGTTTTGTCCTGTATGATTACAATAGAACAGCAGTGAGAATCCATAGCAAAACTGGAGCAATGCTGTTGTTGTTATATTTTGCCTCTAGTTTAGAGCAAATAATTTCCCGTTATAGAGCCTGACAGTTTGGTGTCATCCTTAACTGTTCTATTCAGAAGATTTACTCAATACAGACCGCAAGAAAATGAGGAACTTTTAGTATTGCTCTGGCTTTAAGCTACAGCTTAGTTTACTCCCTTAGCTGTGAAAAAATTTAGATATGGTTTTCCAGAGTATAAACTACTTTTTAATTGTGTAAATTTCTCAGATCTTAGGGAAAGTATGCCTTGAATGCTCGTGTACACTGAGATATCCAAACGCAAACTGCAAATGCAGCTATCCTGTTACCTGAATTTTAAAAGTATAGCAAATATAGCAGCAATAATTTTTTTAAAGAAAACTGGAGGTACAGTTGTTTTCATCCCTTAGAGACAGGGCTTAGACACATGATAATCTGGACACAAACAATGATAAAATCTGACACTATACAGAATAAAGTGTATTTTCTAGTCTGTGTCAATATACAGGTTTGCTTAATGTTTGCATCTGAAGCTTAATACTGGGCTTCACATTGCTTACTGTCAGGTATTAACATCTTCATAGACAGCTTGGAAAACTTACATGTAGCTATAGGAATGCTTCATTTTAAGATGTTGTTTATAGCATTTCAAGTTGGGTGACCTTTAAAATTTTATACATGCATCCATATAGATAGGCAGTGCTAATCTAAGCTGTGCTTTGTAGAAGCCTGGTTGAAGTTCACTAACAAGCAAGAGGAATTCAAATGAATGAATCTTTTCTAGTTCCTATACAGTCATTGTTTTGCACTTGAATTCTTATAAGACCTTTTGTGGAGGGATTTCTTTCCTGGCCAAGGATATGCTTGTGTGCTTGAGTGGGAACATGAGAGGCTTTATACCAATACCAGATTGTTCTCTAAATATAGCCACTTCTAGTTGTTATTTTAAACTGAGTGTCAAACTGGAGAGTTACTAGGGCAGTAACTGTAGTTTGTTTGAAAAAGAAGAGAGAACGTTGCACAGTGAAGTTGTCTTATATGGAAATGAGTGGTATGTGTAGTTTGGACTATCCCATGTAGGTAGAAACCAGAAAGCTGTAATCAGTGTTTGTTTTTATATAAATTTGGAGTGAATATAAAGTGAATATAAATTTCCAGCTGATGGGTATTGAAGCCAAAAAGAGAGTTACTTAATCAATCTTCCCTTACTAACAATAGGAATGAGAATCTTTTCCTGTGCTGCGTCAGATAGATATTTTTCCTAGTTAAAAAGTTCTCTTTTCATGGTTGCTTAGATTTTGCGCTGTTTTTTTGAGAGACACCATTTTGTGTTTCCTGTTAGTTATGCACCTAGAAGGAAGTTTCATTACTGTGCCTATGGTTGACGTGCAGGCTAGTCTGCTGAGAGAGAAAGTTGAAGCCCAGAGCAGTAAGAAGTCTCAACAGAAGTCCACAGCCTGAAAATATTTAAACAATCCTGTGAAAAGGAAAAAAAACCCTACTTTATCTTTGAAACTTGCTGGAAAAGGGAATTGCCTGCTGGACATCTGCACTAGCTGAATCATCCTCATAAGATCTTTTCTAATTCAGTGGTTGTACCATCTGATTTTGCACAGTGTGTGTATGAGCTGTTTTGTACAGCAGTGTACCCCCTAGCAAGAAAGGGTGGCAGATGGAAGGGGCCTCAGGGGAACGTTTTGCTCTAGCCTGATGGAAGAAGGCAGCCTGTAAGGTCTTTTGGGAGAGACATTTGCAGGCTTTACCTGGCCAGGGAGTCTGTGCATTTAAGCACAAGTCAGTGAGGAGGTTGCATGGTGTGCCCAAGGAATCTGCTGCAGAGTTTCCACTGCTGCTCCTGCGGTCACTCTTGTCTCCTGAGGTACCTGAAGGTGACAGGAAACAGCACTGCAAAGGCACAGGTGAGGGTTTAGGAGTGGTAGATTGTCCAAAGCCATGAATGCATTAGATAGGTAGGCCACAGTAAATCTTGAAAAAGGTACTGAAGGAGTCCAGGTCAAAGAGGAATTGATACACAACATGGAATTTCAAAATTTATCCAGGAGCCATGGCTCTGCTTTCCAATCACTTTATCTCTTCCAACTTTTGATAGCAGTATATTACGAAGCAATACATTTTTTATTTCCAGAAAGCTGAGAGAATTATAAAAATCATGAAATATTGAGACCCCTGTCAGTCCACTATCAACCAATTATTCTGCCCATGATCTCTAGCTAATACCAATAGTCTTATGTCAGCAGCAGTCCACAAGCCTCTACAACCAAAGAGCCATAAGCTATGAGGGAGAATGGACCAGTACTGTGACAACTTCACCAGAAATGAACACAAGATGGGTTGTTCCAAGCTTTTATTCTTCATTAAATTATTACCTGGTCAGATTAAAATCAAGCTAATTATAATACTCCAATTAATTGATTTTGCTCTTTTCTTCAGTTATGACATATTTTTAATTTTCAATAATAAATAATAATGTTGTGAAGATAAGCACAACACAGTACAGTGCAGGCACAGAATTGAGGCCAAGAAGAGGGTATGGACTGTAGGGGGAAATCAAGACCATCAAAAATTACCAAAACCCTCTGAACTATTTCCATTATGGTCTAAAAGAATGTAGTGTGTGTGGTAACTGCTTTGCACAGAAGGCAAGAAACGTATCTCCAGGGCAGGGATAATTTACCTGCAGAAAGGTAACTCCACAAAGTCCGGATGCTTGGGCACTTCCAGGATCCTGGACACCCCAGAGGGCTCAATACTAGAGCCAGGACTTGTCTTTTTCTTTCTTTCTTCCTTTCTCTCTGTCTGTCTCCCTCTTTAATTAACATCTCTTTTACCCTAGCCCCTTTATCCAAAACCCACTGCTGTGTGTTTATATAGGAGGTCGGGACAAGCACACCGATTTCCTTGCCAAGGGTGTAATTTACTAAAAAAACTTGGCAGACCCTCTGACTTTTGTCATGCCCTTTGACCAGAAGCTTCCATGAATCTTACAGAATCTTTCAGAAAATTTAGTTACCTATTTGCATGATGCATTTTATTTTTTTTTTCAATGGAAAAAATAAAATACATATAGCAAAGTTCTTTGCAGCATTCTTGTGTCATTACATTTTCCTAAATACAGAATGTGAAGATTTTTTGCCTTAGATGATTGTTTCTTACTAGGTCATTTTGTATCAGCTTCTTGGTAACTTTAGAGACCAGGCTTTTCCAGACTGCTGTGTGAGCTCTTGTGCTTTCTTTCTTCCTCAGAGCACTGCAGCTATGGGAATACTGACTCAGTACTTTGGGTTATTTCAGTATCATGCATTGAAAAGTTTTTTGTTTTTTCCGAGTTCCCAATGGTTGTAAATATTCCCCTTGTTTTCCAAGATAAAACTTGTCAAGCATCTACTCTTGTGGCCTGGTTTACTCTCAGCTTCTGAGGTGTGGAGGAGCAGCAGCTCTGGGAGTTTCCCCTTCTGTGTGCTCTGGAAATGAGTATTTCTCTGGCTTCACAGTAGAGGGAGAGGTTCGGGACCAAGTCAGAAGGTAGCACTGATACCGTGTTTCATGGCAAATATCTCTTGTTTTTGTGTGTTCTGAAGCAGCTGTTGATGCTATTTGAGTCTGTAGCTTGGAGCAGAGGCTGGAAAAGACATTCCTACACCTTTTTACTCTTAAGAGTCAAGCAGTCTGTGTATGAAATTTGAACCCAAAATATGGGTTGTCCAGCTTGTCTAATCTCTCATTAACATTTAAAAAGGAATTAATTGTCTATGTATTCCCAGAGACGCCCATTGATACTTCTTGGATGAGCGCAACTGCAGATTTCTTCACTAAACAATGAGCTTTCTCTGCAAGCTGCAGAAGTTTCTGACTCCACAGGGTAACAGGCAAAACTGGTGGGACCAGCTTCAGGGACAGGCTTGAAAGTCTCTTTCTGGAATTGTTTCACTAGAAACAAAGCAGTGAGTCACTGCCAGTGACAGCCAGATATGCCAGCGCTCCTGCTGGCGCTGTGAGCAGCTCTGGGAGCGCTCACATGCGCCCAGCGCAAGCTCCTGGCTCCCACTTCCGCTCAAGGGACGCGTGTTTGCAGAAAATACTTCTGCTACAGAGAATTCACTCTTCCTGGGGAAACTGCAGACGCAGAGAACATGTGTTGGGATCGGCACTGAATGTATTTGTTGATGCTGTATGAACTTTGGTAATGCCTTCAAGCATTCCAGCATTTGTCTTGTCTCAACTTCTGAGTTATACTTTATGGCAAATATGACACTAAAAGGCATTGTAAGAAAACATGGACTAAGGACTGTTTTTAGAAAGACCACACAAAGCTTGGCAGATAGAGCAAAGTTATTTCTGCAGGGTTTATTTTCTGCATAGTTTGTTTTTATTCAGAATAAATGTGAGGCACATGCTGCTTAGTTAGGCTTGTGTGCTCACACAGTGGATGCCACAACCAGCACAGGCAGGCCTCCACACTGAAAAATAGCAGCAGGAACTAGGCGGCAACAGGAGGGTACTGTCACAGTGGGCTTATTCTACACTTTATTCATACCTGAGCATCCAACTGAGACCACTCGTGGGTACTGACAGCAAGCTGGGAGGAGGTGATGTTAGATCTGCTGGCACATTTTGGGGTTCTTTAATTGCATTGTGAGAAACACTCAAATGTAGGGTGCACATCTGCAAATGAACCACTCCTTTGGGATAGTGTTAAATGCTCAGTGAGATTTAGCACACCAAGTTTAAGTTAATTTAAATAGTGTTTTATGGATTTACATAATCTTCATTGATGTCTGTTTGACCACCCTAGGATCACAGAATCACAGAATATGCTGAGCTGGAGGGGTCCCATCAGGATCATCGAGTCCAATTTCTGGTCCTGCTCAGGACACCCCAAGAGTCATGCCATGTGCCTGAGAGCATTGTCCAAACTCTTCTGGAACTCTGTCAGGCTGGTGCTGTGACTGCTTCCCTGGGGAGCCTGTTCCAGTGCCCAAACACCCTCTTGGTGAAAAACCTTTTGCTGATATCCAACCTAACCACCCCTGACTCAGCTTTGTGCTGTTTTCTTGGGTCCTCTCACTGGTCTCAAGAGTGCAGAGATCAGTTCCTGCCCTTTCACTTCTCTTGTGAAGATGCTGAAGAGCACAATAAGGCCTCTCCTCAGTCTCCTCCTCTCTAGTGATTTAGCCTTAGCGATCCCTTAGGGGGAATAATAATATAATCATAAAAAATATCTAGTGAGAGGCTATAAACTCAATGACTTTGGAAAGTTTTGTCAAGCTTTTACTTCGACTGTGAAGCAGGAGTCACTGAGGACATCTTGAAGAAAACAGTGTCATGAACTGGCAGGGTCAGATTGATAGATTTTTTTCAATGACTCATTTATCTCAGGTTTTATTTCAGTCTTGATAAATGTGTCTTACAGCTCAAGTGGGGGTATTCTGAATTCCTTTGTGAGCAATTCCCCAAGGAAAATACTAGATATTCACTGGAATAACATTGCAGAAAGTGCTGAAATTCACCAACATTGTCATGAACTTTTCACTTCAAAAGTAATCTAGGGAAAAAAAAGGAAATATTTGAGGCTTGTGTTACAAATAAAGTCTCAGCATCTGTGATGACAAGTGTCCCGGGGCAGCTGGGGAGCATTTGAAGGGGATGCCTGAAGGAATTAATTTGTTGACTGTTGCCTAGTGAGGGTAAGTAGAGAGGCCACCACAATGTGATAGACATGTAAAGACTGGACTGGAAAAAAGTTGGCAGAGCCCTGTGCCTGGCGACATCCGATGGCCTGAGGTGAATTCAGATGTGTTAGGTGGTTCACTGAGTTGCACAAAGAAGGATTTGACTAGCTATTTTAATTAAAATAAATCTAGGGAAGCTAAAATATATCAAAACTCAATTGCTTACAATCAGCAGTTAGATGCACTGTAGAAAGCCAAGTACTGCTTCCTAAATCTTCTAGATGACTAAACATTCATACCATTCACTGGCATCTATCTTTTTCTGTTCCTTATATCGGAGTATGCACAACAAGTTGTCTTTTGCTTTTGATACTAAATGATCCTCACTAATTTTAGTGTTCAATTATCCTACTTGAAGCAGAAGCCCCACGACTGAATCTCTTTCCAGTGGTTCTAGGGATTGTAACTATTCAGGGATAGGGGAGAGAATCCTAGGGCATCAACCCCTTCCCACAGAGGCCCAGAGCATCTTGTAAAGTACTTTGTGAATTTTGTGCATATTTGAGACCATCAGTAACTTCACCACTGTGTGTCTGAGATGTTCTAGAGATTACAGTTATATGTCTTGGGACTGTTTTGATAAACCCTTCTCAATTTTGTGGATTTTGGCTCAGTCTATCTGCACACCTCATATATACCCTCAGTTGCTACCAGCCCCTGTCAAGCAGGAATGATGCTCAGGGCAGCAAGCCTAGAAGCATCCCTAATAAACTGAAGCCAATCTTTGAAATAGTTAATTGATGGATGCAATTGTGTGGAACTCCAGGAAATGTTAGCCATGGGCCTGGTGGTTGTCATGTTCAACATCAATAGATGTACTCCTTGACTGAAGGTTTTGTGATTGTGCATGTTGAATCTTCACCATTGCATACACCTGGTCCAGGATGAAGCTTGCTGGGGCAGAAGATGAGTCACTGCAGCTGCTTTCTTGCATAGGGTCAGTTACTCAAGAGTGGCCATTGAGTGAGGAGAGCAGGAGCTAAGGGGCTGCTCAACAACAGCCAGTGATAAACTCATTACAAGACAGTGATCTCCAGCAGTGTTTGGAAACTGCTGGTGTGGCTAAGCCAGTTCCCTCGGGTGACTTGTGACCAGGTCACTGCCAGCAACCTTCAGGATCCGGTAAGTTCACCTGTAAGCTCTTTCTATGGCCGGCTGTTTCAGCTCATGTATATAAATATGTGGCTCAGTTCTGCAGTTCTGTTTACATTTTATGATGTGACATCATTGATCAGTCCACCGTGAACCTGACAGTTATTCCAATGATTCTGGTATAAAAAAAGAGTATGAAGCCACAAAGCTTATGTAAAGCAGGAAACTGAACTCATGGAAGTTCAACTTCTGAAACCAAATATATATTCCAAGTATTTTTTCCCATCTGTGTAGGACCTGGGGCCCAACCAAGTATCAGAATAAATGTAATTTCTACAATCCAAGCAGAATTGTAGCTTCTCTTGGAGAGATAAGACTTGTGGACAAAGGTTACCTTTTAGTTGATCTGATGTAGCTGGGAGAGACAGACAAGTGTTCAGGCAGATGAGCTCCTTTCCAGGGTAATGCAGTAGGCCAAGTGATTTGGCCGATGCCGAGAGAGCAGATCCAGGCAGTAGAAAAGTTTAGCTTGTATAATCATGCATTTTTATAATAATGCAAACCATCATCACATGGTTTGCAAATGCACTCCATAAGGCTACCAGTTGAGGATTTTTTATTTCCCCAAGGGAAAACCTGGTCCAAGACCTCCCATGCATGCTATGACCCTGCTCTGTAATGCATGAAAGCCAAGTCATGATGGGCAGACTTCTGTTCCCTGCTCATGCCAACTCCATAGGTTCCTCCTCTCCCTCCCAGGGCCACTGCCTCCTGTGACCAGAGTCTTCATGCTTCCCTAAGTCCAGGATTGCTTCAGAGTTTGGCTTAGATGGTGAGCATCACTGGCTTTTAGTTTAACCCCTTTGCAGTACACCAAAGACATTACTCAATCCAGAAATCTTTACTTTTGATGTACAAAAGCCTGATCTTCCAGATGATGGAAATCCAGACATTCAGAAAGCAAAACAGGGATCATTGGGCTGGAGTATCTCTTTCTTAATCTCTTACTCCCCAGAGCCTTGTCACTGATTGAAGGCGAAGCGTGGCCTCACAAATGCCCTCTTTTAAAACACAACAAGAAATCCCTTGTTTCATGGTCTGGTTTACCAAATTCCTTATGTTGGCTCCCTGTGGGGTGCTGGCCTCCAGTTTGATGTGGATTGCAGGTTTGATAGTTTTTTTCTTCAAAGATGTTCCACCAAAACTGCGTGGACTACATGGGCAGGTTTGCCTTGGCAAACATATGCTCATATCACAGAACACATTTTGTGCACATAATACAGAACAGAGCTCATAATATGTTACCTGCATACTCCACCACATCATACCATGTGCACCTGTGTAAGAAAGTAAAAGGAGTGATGAGCAAAGTAAATAGACAACATAATGCAAAGGAGGGAAATTCTGTATTTTTCTGCTGAAGGAGAGATGCACTCCACTAGGGCAAGCAGCTGTGCTGGAAGAGATGTCACAGTGCATTCCCCTGTGTACTTGATCCTGGTGGAAACATGATTTAGCAAAGAAATAGAGCTAGTAATGAAAGAGATGACAACTGTGAACAAATAGATGCCTGGCAATTTCTACTGTATCTGCTTTTTATCTTTAATATTTTCTGTGCACTGGGAGCAATGGAAACTCATTTAGGATGCCAAAGAATAAAGAAAAAGTTTTTTCAATTATTTCCCATACAGAAATTCACACCAGAGAATCTTGTGTCTCCAAATATAACCTACATTCTGTTGATGTATACCAGCTAACAGAAGTCATAGAGGTGTCTTTTGGAAAGAGCTGTTTCAAGGAAAATCAGAGATATGCAACAAAAACTTGGCACCCTTTCTGTTAGCAGATGAAAAGTTGTTGAAATTATGTAACGAGTAGCATGAAAATAAGGACTGAGTGCTGTGAAGAGCAGATTACTGAGACTGACGGGTTGGTTGGAACAACAGAAACAAAATTTGAAAGTGGATAAAAATTACTGAGGTCATTGTGAAAGGAAAGAAACCCTCATGCTTGTGGCTTGGGACAAACAGGAGATCTGGTGCATGACGTAAGGACCTTGGGACTTGAAGGAGTACAAGGAGAGGAAGCACCCCCAGTGCAGTGGATCAGCGCCTCTAAATCAGAAGCAGAAGACAGCAGCTCAGTCTGGACTCTTGCCAGACCTTCACAGGCAAGCTGATGGATGGAGGCTGGAAGACTTTTCCAGGGTGGTAGTAGCTGCAAGCAGATGCTGCAGCTACCGAGTGTTTCAGGGCTAATTGTATTAGTTTTGACAGACTTGCTAACAGCTGTATTTCTGAGCTTCCTGGGGGAGCAAAGGCCAGGGCAGGAGGTGGAGCTGGTAGTTAATTCATAAAGCCATCCTTTGTGAAAGGAGCCTTGGAAGATTTATGCCCAGGGCTGGCAAACAGGAGCTCTTTGGCTTGATCTGGTGAATGTGGCAAGAAAAAGATCAAGTCATTAATCTCAGTACTTGAAAGGAGACTCAGTTCATAAACTAAGGTGAGCTGGAGAGAAAGCTGCTGGAGGAACTCCTGTTGTCAGGTTTGTCCATTTGGCCAGAGGAAGGTGGGTAACTGCCTGGGTGAACTGCCTGGGTGTTCTTCACACCAAGCTGTGTTTTTCTAAAAAATTATTTAGTTTTTAATAAGTACTACTCAGCTTTGTGCAAGTTACCTGGAAACTCTGTTGAGTCTCGGAAGAAGATGACTAGCACAGGGGCAGATTTGATGGGGTATTCAGGTTCCCTCCCTGCCTGGAAGGGCAGCCAGCAGTGGCCAGGTGGGACCACAGGCTTTTTCTGCAAAGAAGTGACAGCTTTAGGCTTGGAACTGCTGGTGCCCCTATAGACACGGCTAAGAAGGAAAGGCCTTGACAATAGCAATGCATGTCAGTCACTGCAGACAACAAACACAGAACAGTCACCTCCTGCTTCACCATGCCTCAGCTATTTTCACAGAGCTAATTTTAAGAAATCATGGAGGAGATAAGAAAGCTTAAAGAACAGGACATTTCTTTCAGTGATCACAACACTGATTAGTCCCAGGGTATACCATGTAGGTGTGAATCTTACAGTTTACCAGAAATAAAATTATCTGTGGCTTAATGGGAATGAAAACACCTGTTATATACTGCAGCATCAAGTAGCTTTAATCATGGCACCACCCTGAATGTTTTGGGACTGAGTCTCTGCATTCATTAATGTGGGCCAGGCTTTTCCACTCAGCCCTGTGTATGTTGTGAGTGCATCCGTGTCTCCAGGGGAGAAACTGCTGCTGCAAGTCTCCCAAGGGCCAAGGGGAATGGATTAAACACCACCTCTGGCAAAAGCGGATCACTGTCTGTCTTCTTTTAAGACAATTATATTAGTGGACACTCTGAAATGAGTTATTTACCCTCGTAGTTTTAATCAATCTCTTTCCACCAACAAGAAACAAATACAAGTAGATATACGTGAGGAAAACAACAGTTCACTAACAAAATGAAATAGCAACAGGCAAAAAATAACACTAGTAGTCACTAGTTACAAAGGTGCTGTAATCTCACTGACTCCTGGGGAGCAAAGGTAAAGTCAAAATTGGGGAGTGACCCCCCCTAATCCGGTGCCCTCCTCAGGCAACTGCACTGTCAGGGGGACACAAGGGAGAAAGCAGACAAACCCCTCCCGGTGCAACCTTCTCTCTGGATCAAAAAAACAGGGAAGGCAGGAGCTTAAAAAGCAGTTCTGGTGGCAGAATCACTGGTGTAGCCAGGATACTCCATCCCCACAATGTCAGCCTCGGGTTCATTGGGTGTTGGTGCCGTGGTCTCACTGCCTCCTGCTGAACTCCACCAGTGTTGGTGCTGATGTTCCTGAGCCATGGATATGTTGGGGGGAAGAAACCATCTCCCCAGGCACTGAAAATAGCATCCTTCAGTCCCTATGGCTCTAGCCCCACATTGCAAAATTCACTCTGAAACAGGTATTGATTGTGAAATGCAGCATCTCGGGTTGCTGTTGTTGTGAGTCCACAAACCTGCCGGAAATAACCCTCTCTGAAGGCAAAAAAGAAACAAAAAACCCATGAAGGGAAACCTCTAGCTTGAGCCAGAGCTTGGAGGCAAGAGAACTCTGCTTGGGCAACCATGGCTTTAAAGAGACCCAGCACCTGCTGGCCCTGTGTTTCCCAGATAGATGTGGAATAAAATAACATTTTGGGATATCCACCACACCGTTGCTTCATTTTCTTAGCTGCAGAATCCAGCTGGGGAAGAGGGCCTGGGGCTTCCATGTGCAAACTTAATTTGGAAAATTTTGTCCCTCTGGCTCTATTGTTAATATTTCCAACTGACTTTTTCTGGAGATGTGAGAAGACTTCATAGGTCTCAGAAATGTACTGCTTTTCTACCGGGTTTTTTGCTTCTTTGTTTGTTGGGTTTTTGTTTGGTTGTTTGTTTTTTTTTTTTTTTTAATAAAATATAAAAAGAAATCCCCAAACTAAAGCCAAGACCCAAAACTGAGATTCTGAGATTCCACAGAAGGCAACTTCTGTCCTAAGGAACTCTGGTAGCATTCTTTCCTGTTTCTGTATGGCAAATACAGAGAAAATCAAAACAGAACCACAAGTGTTAGACATTTCTTGCTGTTTTTCTGTATAAATGAGTACCTAATAAAATGTATATTCTTAAATTTTTCCTGCTTCATATTTCCTTATTATGGTTTCTTTTGGAGCTTGCTGCTTCTATTAAGTTTTTCTTGTACTGCGGCTGAACTAAGTGAACAGCTGTGTCAGACATAAACTCCATAAATAGCCAGAACAAGCCTGTGGTTAACCTTCCAAATTTTTACAGAGGAAATGTATCATTGAAAAGCTAACTGGTAATTTTATTTATCTCAGTGGTTGTTTGGGGTTTTTTTTCCCATTTTTCTCAATGCAATTTGTTTTAGTTTATTAGCCAGCATCTGGCTTTTTGTCTTGTTTGCGCTATTTACAGAGAAAGCAATCAGTGTAGTTTCTGTGCTCTTTTTTAGAAAAAGTACTATTTCTGATCTCAGCAGCCCTTATTCCTTAGCCATTGATACAACCACTGCTGACTGATCTACTGATGCCCACCTTTACATACATATTTTTGGAAAACTTGGGTGAATGACTCATGGAGTTAATGCATCACCAACTGTAATTGAGAGAAGCTCTGTGCAGAACTGCTTATTAGAGTAGCAAGATGACAGACATTGATACAAGAGGATTTCAAAGATCTTGTTTCATCCGTCTTGCTGCTGCCGTGCATAGTTGCATTGAGGAGGGAGAGGCTTGAAACACAGTGTCCTAATTCCCCCTTGGCTCAATGTTTTTCTTGAACATGGAGGAATGTAAAATGAATGCATGCTTGGTCCTGTAGAGTTTGATTCAGCTGTCAAGCAGAAGACAGTCAAGTTACATGGTACGTAAAACATCATCATAGAAATCTGAATTAAAAGTGCATTACTCACTAGCCTGAGTATTGAGAGAATGGTGAAGGAAATATCTGAGTCTCCTTTCTCCCATCTCTTGTTCTGGCTGTAGGTGTTTGCCTTCACCAGGCATCTGCTGGCTGTTAGCAGTCAAAGGTAGTTAGCAATCCCTTGCTTTTGTCATGTCTGCAGAAGTTTATCTTTGCTCAGGAGCTAGCAGGGCTCAGTGACAGAGCTTTAAACGAGATGTGTCAGAGAAGGGGACAGTGTCAGGCTTGCCCTTGACAAACTATGGGATGACATACCACAGTTAAAGAGACAGGGTGCAGGTGAGGACCCTCAGCCAGTGGACCTGAGATGTGCTGGCCACACTGGAGCACATTTGATGTCTTACAGAGACAAGCTCCTGAGGTAGAGAAGCCAAGAAACACCAGTGAAATTAGAGGGTGTTTCTCCAAGAGGGCAGCATGAGCTGACAGCTCAGCTGAGGTGCCTTTGCAGCAGTACTCACTGTGTGGGCAACAAATAGGAAGAGGAGGAAGCCACTGTGCTGCTGTGAAGTTAATACCTCGTTGCCATTACTGAAACTTGGTGGGACAAATCCCATGACTGGACTGCCCTATGGATGGCTGCAGGCTGTTCAGGAAGAGTAAGGGTGGAGGTGTTGCCCTCTATTATCAGGAGGTGGATTGAATGTGAAGCTCTGTCTCTGAAGAATAGGCATGAGAAAGTTGAAAGCCTGTGTGTAAGAACCAGACAGCAAGACAACAAAGAGAACCTCATGGCTGGCATGTACTGCAGGCTGCCCAACCACGGGGAGCCTGCTGACAAAGCCTTCTTGCTCCAGCTGCAGGGGGCATTGTGCTTGCAGGCTCTTGTCTGGCCAAGGGCCTTCAACGCTGGGCAAGCAACACAGCAAGCAGCCCAGAAGACTCCAGTAGGGCATGGAGGATAACTTCTGTACTGAGCCCTACCAGAGGGGATGTGATACTGGACCAGTGGGTTGCCAACACAAGTTAATTTGGGCTGTCGAGATTGGAGCAGCCTAGGCTGCAATGGTGGTCACGCGCTGGTGGAGTTTGCAGTCCTGAGGGATATGGGTCAGGCAAAGAGTAAAGTGAGAACCATGAATTTTAGGAAAGCAGAATTCCAGGTCATCAAGGATGTAGTCAATAGGACCTTCTGGGAAGCTGCTCTGAGGGACAAAGGAGCAAAAGAAGTCTGGTGGATCTTTAAGGATGCCTTCTGTAGAGCACAAGAACTAGCAAAAGGAGAAGAAGTTCAGACAAGGAAGGCAGAAGACTGGCATGGGTTAGTCAGGACCTGCTGGTCAAACTAAAGGGCAAGAAAGAAATTCACAGCCAGTAGAAGCAAGGACAGATACCCAGGGAAGATTACAGGGTCACAGCCCAGTTGTATAGGAATGAGGTGAGGAAGGCAAAGGCAAAGCTGGAGCTGAACTTCACAAAGGTCACAAAGAACAAAATGAAGAGCTTCTACAGGTGTGTCGGCCAGAAAAGGAAGGTCAGAGAAAGCATTTACCCCCTTGATAAGCAAGGCTGTCAAACTGGTAACTAGGATGAGTAGAAGGCTGAGGTGCTCAAAAATCTTTTGCCTCAACCCTTACTGGCAGCCTCTCTTCCCCACAACTCTCGAGTGAATGGACTGTAAAATGTGGCTGGGAGAGCCATGTGCCTCAGACAGGATCAGGTTTGTGACCACCTGAGGAACCTGAGCATACACAAGTCTATGGGACCTGATGAAATGCATCCCAGAGTCCTGAGGAAATTGACTATGCTGTTGCCAGGCCACTCTCAATGGTATCATGGTATCAAGAAGTCATGGCAGTCAGAAAATGAAAAAGTTCAGCTTTCCTGTATTTGCACAGCCTCTTACACTGCTTTTAACCCCTGAACAAGTAATTGCTGGAATTGCATGGCTGTGTTTCTGTGTCATCAGGCTTTTCCTAGAGTTTTGTGACTACTGTCATCTGCCTTCCTGTGATTTTGAAGAGTAGCCTTCTCTTGATAACTCCTGAATGACTGCTATAGTTTAACTGTCATAGGCATTTGCAGGAGGATTGCAGCTTCACTGCAAAATGAAGCTGCATGCTACATCTTTGAGAAGCTACATCACTGTGCATTCATCAAATTCTCCACAGACTGGAAAATAACCTTCTATTACTCCCACAAACAAGTGTGGAAAGTTGTCTGCTTCTTTACTCCGAGGAACCCCCCCTTCGCCTCGCTTTGCTCTCACAATTGCTCTGTGTCAGTCCTTGAGGTCTGCATTGTGAGCCCTTCCTTTCTGCATCAGGGGCACATCATTGCTATTACTGAAGCACAGTTTGGGGTAAAGGCCATTTAGTCAATGCCAGCATTCATTTGGAAGAAATTTAACATTGGCATTTTCTGTGCTTGGTACTGCCAAGTGCCACGCTCCCTGATCCTGATTAGCAAAGCATTTAAACTCACACATAAAGCTCACATTGATTTCGTTGGAGCCAATTATGCATCTAAATTTCCAAAAGAAGCTAAAAATTATTAGGTTGGGAGTGAGAGCACTCTGTTTCTGGAAAGTTAATGAATATGCAAATTAAAATTAATCTTTTTAGAAAAAGCAACCAACCTCCACCCCCGGTTAAAAAGGGAGTTCATGGTCTTTGCTCTCGTACCTGTGGTGAATCAGACAAAGTGGGAGCAAGTGCACAACACACAGACAGCAGAGTCATGACATAATCATCCCGATTGGAAATTATAAGAGGTTTTCTTTTAAACCAGTATTTTTGTAGAAGAAACCTTAGTCCACATATAATTAAGTTTTATAACCTGGCAGCCATTTAAGCCTCATAGCTGGTAATTTGAGGTCTTCATGTGAATGTATTTTCCTATGTCAATGTTAATTTATTTCTGAAAAAAAAAAAAAGAAAAGAAAAAAGAAAGAAGATTACTATTATAAGAAGGATCTGATTTCTAAGGGGTTTCTCCTGAAGTACAGACAAAAACAGGGCTGAAATCTAAACTGAAATTGCCAGGCATGAATTCTGAATTGTAGGTTTCTTTGTAAGTAAAACGATCCAAATTCAGGCTAGGCTGAAAACATAGGTTCTTCATCTGAATAGGATATTATCAATTACATAAATTAAAACCAGATGTGTAAGAAGCATTTGACTTCTGATGGAGTTTTGGTGATCTCCCTCTATCTTCCTGTGAATAAACATGCATACCTTGGGCAGGCATATGCCAGCAAATAAATGCTGTCTGTGCTAACTTGTGTGAACTAACTGGACAAATGCATGAAAGTGGATGCTATGGACTCCCATGTTATGTAGTGTCAGATTAAGTATTTGGCATGCACATTAGGTGCCTATTTTTAAATATTTATTCCTGTGTTTATTTTTCTTTCAAATACTGCTGCAGTAACAAGTTACTTGTACTTAAGCAGTGATTTTGTATCTTTCCCCAGTAGACTAAAACCAGACAGTAAAGAGAAATTATGATAAGAGGCAAAAAAATTCCATTCCCTAAAAAGGGAAAGAGAATGCAGCTTTTCTGTATTTGCACAGCTTAGGGCTGCAGCTATCTCCTAGCAATCATTTATCTTACCTCAGTTAAACAAAATGTGCAGTACAAATGGGTTGCTGGCATTGTGTCTGCAGGTGGGAAAGGGAGCAGATGCAGGGGGATGCTGTAACATGCAGTTCCCAAAGAATCAGGTGCTGTCAGAGTGATTGTCTGCTCCTGGCATCTTCCTGGGGATGAGGAAGAGAGAACTTTGGGAACCTCATGAAGCAGATCTGTACCTGTGCTTTGCCTTGAGGGGGTGGTGACCCTCCATGCCGATGATTTTTTTTTCCATTGAGAGAATATTTTGAAAAGGCAACAGGGGAGCT
Source organism: Sturnus vulgaris (assembly GCF_052056855.1). Taxonomy (NCBI): domain Eukaryota; kingdom Metazoa; phylum Chordata; class Aves; order Passeriformes; family Sturnidae; genus Sturnus; species Sturnus vulgaris. The sequence goes on from NC_142283.1 coordinate 25,282,790, forward strand.
TCTGGGAAACAACCCCAGGGTGTCTTGGTAGAGTGGGAGGGTTCAGGCAGGATTTGGGAGGGGATTGTTGTGCCTCAAAGGCAAGCAATGTCTTTAACATCAGTGTGACTGCTGACATTTCTGAGTTATCCAATTATTATGTATGCATGGAAACTGACAAGCTCTGTGGTCAAGTGAGATGAGATTAAAGAAGAAGCATATTCTCCAGAAAGCGTGATGTGCTGCTGGGTAAAGGGCTAATTTGACACAGGCCCTGACAGCACTTTTAACTCATACTGCAGCTTGGTGATGAGAATTAGTATCAGAAATGGGATTTGTCTAATATACATTGACACTAGGTTAGAAGGATCATTTTCCTGATAGTCTGTGGGATAACGTTTCAGACATGGGTGTCCTAGTTTGTCTTATTGGTTTGTTTTATGCTGTTCTGGGTTTTTAAAATTTATTTTTATTTTCAAGCTTTCATTTTTTTATATCACTTGTTTCTGGCATTGCATTTCAGGTTTCTATGACTCCTGCAGTCCATTTTACTCTTCTGATCTTGGTTTTGATGTCTTAGTAGAGCTTCCAGGACCATCCTTATGCTTCACTGTGGTTTATTTACTGTTACCTCATTTTTCTAGACATTGCTTCTTTTGCATCTTTTTTGCTTCCTCATGCACTTTTAGCTTGTCATTGCACCCTTTCATTTTTATGCAGAAGAGTGTTTCAGACCTTGCCCCAGAGAGTAATTTTAAAATAATCTTGGACTGCTGGTATGCTTAAATGCTGCTTTACATTTCACAATTTTTTGAATCGGCAGACTCAAACATTTTAATTTTACTACTTAGAAGTATCTTTCTAATTTTATCCGTTGGAATCAGAAGTGCTTTGGGAGTTTTTAGCTGCAATGTCTCATTTTATGTATTGTTTTTAAATCTACATGAAAATAAAAAGTTTTGATTTGTAAAATAACTAAATACTCCCGCAAAATATTTCTCTGTGTGCAAATTGTCTTAGCAATCAAATTGTCTATATATAGCTACAGTAGTTCCAAAGGGTACTACTTAATAATCTGCTTTACACTGATAAAATACCTTGTCTCAAAATTTCCAGTAATTAAAAAACTGTGTTTAAAAATGGTGGGAGACAAATGAAGTCACATTTGTGTGAGTAGAGTAGGATATCAAAAGGTTAAGTGACTTATCAGATGAGTGGCAGCCTCAGCCTCCTGACCTAGTCCCAGAACCACCATTCCTTCCTAAATTAGTACTTTTCCCAGGGATGCAAAAGCAAAGTCTCTGACATTTATTATTCTAGTGTGTGTCTGTTCCCAGGACATTACATTTCTGTGGATACCTCTTACGAGGGTGAGAAAGCAGTGCTGTCCAGCCCTGACCTGTACTCTGAGGAATGGAGCTGTATCAGACTGATCTATCAGATAGCAACAACTTCAGACACCTCACCTGATCCTGCCAGGCTCAACCTGTACCTGAGGCAGGAAGGAGAAAGTTTTGATCGTTTGCTGTGGTCAGCCAAGGAGCCATCAGACAGCTGGCTCATAGCTAGCTTAGATTTAACCAACAGCACAAAGAAGTATAAGGTAAGACCAGTTCTAGAAGATACCACAGGCTTTCTGGTACATATGTTGGGCTGCACAAACTTCTTTTTTTTAATATATGTGAACTCATTTTGAGCCCCATTCTTGGCTTTCATTTCTAAGGCTGGCAGCACCAGTCAGCTGAGCCCTCTGTCCCTAGCAGTGACAAGCAGAGCTGGCACAAGGCATGGAGCAGCTCATGGGGATCCATGGCCAGCTGAGCCCTGCCGTGAGGATGCCTCATCTCCTGGTATCCCAGCGGAGCTGCTGGTGGTGCCACGTGGCAGATACAGGAACTTCTGGTCCTGGGTCTGCAGCTGCGCCTTTTCCTGCCCTCTGTGCCTTTCCAGAGGGAGTCAAATGCTGACAGAAGAGCATTTCTACCCAGAAACCATCATGTTGTATTACTCACAATAACATCTTGCATAACCACAGCTGAGGAATATGGAATTCCGTACTCTTAAATGAAATGTGGGAATTTTTGCATTGTCTCATTGTCCTTTCAGCATGTCTTCTGTGGTTGAAGAAGAGCACTGGCTCCATCTTTAATGCATTCTGCCAGACTTTTTCAGCAAAAGCACACCTTTTGCTGTAAGGACAATGGTTGCCCAAGAAACATTTAATTTGTTCTCCTGTTTATCCTGTTTAAGTATTTAAAGTACTAGTGAAATTCTAAAATTGACAGTTTGGTTTATATTGTGCAGCTTGTACTGGAAGGTGAAATGGGACAAGATAAATCCACCAGTATAGCAGTTTTTGAAATCAAAATAACTTCTGGATATTGTATTGGTAAGTACTCTCCACTCAAGCCTTATATTCTCTGCATAGAAAAGAATACCTTGTTGGCAGTTTTAAAACTGGATGGAAGGTCTGGGTTTTAAAAAAAGACAATGGCTTTTTCCTAATTGAAAAGTACACTGCCATATTCAATACCGATAATTTTTAAGCTAAGAGTGCACAAATTAGTAAGTGGGTCTTTTTCACCTATCTCAGTTATGTACATATATATAATATATATATTTATATATACATACACATATATATTAGCTACAGCAATATAATTCCAAATCTATTTATTTTTCAAGCAGGAACAATTGTTATATTTTAAAAAAAGCTTTGCACTGCTTCAAATGCTAGACATAACAGCTGCAAGATTATTTCTACTCTCTGCTTGCACATGGCTTCCTTACAGTGTCATTTTGAGGCTGCAGACAAAAAAATTTGCTGATATTTATATTTACACTTACTGCCATTTCCTCATGACATTTGTTAAAAACTGCTAAAGAAGTTCAAAAATTCCAGTGTCTAGGAGGCTGGGAGATCTTCTCATTTCTGGAGAGCTCTGGTGGAGTCCAACTTGGTTGTCACAATTCTTTGGCTCTGTGAAGGAGACAAAGCAGTTGCCTTGCTGTTACAAAATACTTATCCTGTTTTGCTTCTGGCCATCCCTGATTTACAAGTGAAAGTTCTGCTTTGACTATTTACTACAAGGAAGTGGTATATTTAAATCTGCTTTATTTGGTTCTAAATTACAGCAGTCCTATTCTGGCAAATGATGAAAAGACAGATTAGTCCAAAGAGGATGGAAATGAAAATTTGATCAAAAATGTATAGGTTTGCTTCTATTAATTATGAGCCCTTAAATGCTGTGTTGACTTTTATAAATACAGGCGTTATCTGCTCTGCCATATGTGAAGTGAGGCCAGTGCTTAGCAATTTGCTTTTCCCATTTCTGTAATGAAAATGTGTGCACTCAGCTGGTGGTGTCTGCAATTGCAGAATGTGACTTTGAAGAAAATCATCTTTGTGGCTACATGAACCGCTGGAATCCTAACGTCAACTGGTTTGTTGGTGGAGGGAACATTCGGAATTCTCAGTCTATCCTGCCCAAAGACCACACACTTAACAGTGCACTGGGTAAGCAACAAATGTAGAGCAGAAATACAGTGGAAAAATCTGAGTCTGTGATTCATGTATGACTCTCATACTGCCAGTTATTATTATGTGAATTCTTTCCATTGTGGGGTTGGGGTGGGGATGGTAAGAGTGATTTATGGGGAAAAAAAGGGGATTAGAAAGAGGTTCAGGGATTTTGTAGAAGTTTACATAAAATTGCCTCTAAGCTTTATAATAAGGTTGTTACACTCTTTGCTAGGATTCAAAAGCAAGAGTTACTCAGAGATAAGGGTAAAATTTTAGATATGAGAGCTGGAAAATTTCTGAAAAACTTTCTGTGTATTTCTAAATGTATGGGCCAGAGTAAGTTTTAGATTCTTGTACTGCTGCTCTGTACATCTGGCAGGGGTTGTCTTTCCAATGGCTATTGAGAAAATTGAGTAGGAAAACTAAGATTTTCCAAGCATGGTTTAAAATAAACATACTTGTAGAATCTTGGGTTAAACTGTACAGTTTAGAAGTTTTGTTTCTTTTAGTAAAATGCAATGCCATTAGTACAGTTCCTCAGAGGCATAATACTGGGAAGAATTATTGGAATTTCTGCACTTGCCCTGTATGAAATGCTTGTCCTAGACACCTTGCTCAGGGAAGGGCTTTTTGTACAGCTGTGAAGAAGGGTTAAGTGGGATAACTTAACCTTTGCACAAAGTACCACAGCAGGTGATGGTCAGGACATCTGGCTGCTGCTGCACACTGTGTGTCTTGGATGGCGTGATGCTTGGGGCAGTGCAAGGAATCACATCTCCCGAAAGGCAGGATTGATCCTCTTTCCTTAACTCATGCCGCTGTGCCTTTTTATTTATTTCACAATTGTGTGAGTTGAGTACAGAGTGTCACTCCATCTCTGTGTCACCCCCGGCACTGAAATGCTGGTCAAATTTTGATGGAAGTTTAAACTCACCACAACGTCAACAGCAGACAGTGGATCAGCCTATTAAATAAATACTGTGACAGGAAATACTCCCAGCTGGGAGGGATGTGTTTTCTTGTAGCCACAGCATTTCTATTTCACACCAAGTCCTCACTGCTGACCATTTACTGAGAAGACCTCAAGAAGCCTAAAGAAGAGCTTTCTTTTTGCAAGAATTGGGCTGTGAAGTTCAATCATCCAGGGAGATTGTAGCTAAACTATGACATGTGCTAAAACTGCAGAACAAAAGTGAAGCTGACAACCTTGCAGGCAAGGATTGCTGAAGTGACCAGTCCCTGGCAGTGGGCAATCTGGAGGAGACCCACAGCCAAGCAAGTCCTTTCCCCTCCTTCCGCCAGAGTGAAGTGAGAAGTGACATCCAAAGGCCTGAGACTGCTGTGTGACAATTAATGTAGTGGTGCCCACACAAACCAAACGGCACATTTTGCAGTATTCATGCTGAAATATCCCCCCAGACTTCCGTCTTCAGTCTCCTCCAGGCTTTCTACCTGTGAAGAGACTTTTTTTTTCATCAAATACTGTTTGATGCTGTGTTTCTGGGAGTGCAGAAGAAGAAAAACTACAATACACAGCATGTTTGTGAACGTGGATGTGTCCTGTTTAAATTAAGATAGCACTCCCAAAAATTAAGATAGCACTCCCAAAAATCAAAGTATTAGAAGCTGTACCCTTAGAAAATCCTGCCAGTCATATTGGCTCATATTCATGATGGGAAGGTACTCTCCTCATATGTAATGAGTTTTTCTGTTCATTAACATCGCCCAAAAATCTTCAAGGACTTTACATAAAAACTCTAGTCCATGCAGTAAAAATAAGACATTTATAAACTAAAGCCTAGATACACTGAGCAGATATGTAAGAACTAAAAGCTATTTGACAATAATTCGATATATTAAATGAACTGCTGTGTAAAAGATGAGAAAACACATGGCTAATGATCTTGTTCACTTACTTCGATTGCTTCAGTAAAAGTTGAACTTGAGAGAGACTAAATACTATACTGAGCTGTTGGGAGTCAGGGAGTTTACACAGTTTTTGCACCTTTTTCCATTTCTATGAATGGCTCCCAAAGTTTAGAGTTTATTATGTTTCAAATACAGATCAATATATTATTTCTAATAATAATAAAGACCTAAGAAAATAAAAAGCTGAAAATTACTATTTTGCCAGTGGTATCTTAGCCAAACAATTTTGGGTTGTTCACAGGAGGAAAAGAGAAGAAAAAAAGCCCTTTTAGAATTACTAAAATTTTCTAGGAAGCAACCATTGTTGGCCAGGTCATAGATATATATGTCTAGTTCCTGTTTGTCTGCTGATACTTCTTGTACATGGTGTTCTTTAAAAAGTATCCTTATACCAAGTTTTTTTTTTGCTTCTAGGTCACTACATGTATGTGGATTCTGTTTATGTCAAACATTTTCAGGAAGTGGCCCAGCTAATCTCACCAAGGACCACGGCCCCAATATCTGGCTGCTTATCTTTCTATTATCAACTTAAGCAGGAAAGCAGTATTGTTTTTACTGTTTACCTACGAGACATGAGTGGCTTTTATGAAGAGATCTGGAAAACAGACAGTGTGCTGAATGCAGACTGGGCACTGGCAGAAGTCGACTTCAATGCACCGTACCCCATGGAGGTAAAGCAACCCTCCCTGCACAGCCCAGCTGCGACTCCCAGCTTGCCTCAGGCATGAGTGCCAGCTCAGGCTAAGCCAGGAACATGGCAGGCACCATCCAGGATCTAGAGATGGCTGTAAAGATGGTGGCGATCTGTGATTTCCTTCACCCTTTGCCTAAAGGTCAAGGAGGGATCACTTTCCACACTCACGCTTGATTTTGAAGCCAGGTGGTGTAGTGCTTGATCAGAATACCTTGGGAGGTTGTACAGTCTGACTGATGGGAGGTTTTTTAGTTGCTGAATAATATTAAGATTCTCTTAGTCCTCTATTTTTGTGACTCTATGATCCATTTTTCAGGATGTTGAGTATTCGAAAATAATGCATAAGAAAAATACTGCAGATAAAAAATTAAAAAAAAAAGAAGTCTATTCTCCACCTTACTTAGATCCTGCAGCTCCTGAGAGAAAGTCCAAACTTGGGTCCTAAGAGTACAGTAGTCCTTAAATGTGAAAGACAGCTTTTGATGGTTATTATAATGACTTCCAAGAGAATCAGAAAAAAAGGAAATATTTTATTCCCTAGTGTTTTCTAAAAAACACCCTCAGCGTAGAAGACTGAAATAAATAGTTATTATATAAACATATAAACTTATATGCATATGTTACATATGTATATGTAATTTTACACATATATATGTAATACCTATACACACACATATACTCTCTCTATACATATATATTTCTAATACATGGATTACAAATAAATTCTACTTGCTTTAATTCTACCTAAGTTATTTGCTAATTCGCCATATACCTGTTTTCCAGAAATTAATAGGGTTAAAGATAATTTTCATGAGATGTTACATAGCCCTTTTACACTCTATAAAGTCAGTGATCATCCATTTAGATTTTAAGACTTCAAGGCAAAGGAGTGCAGCTCTCATAAGGCTCCATACTACAGAATGGTAAGTGAATTACTGATGCAATAAATACAAACTAAAAGGGGAAAATCAGCCCTAACAGTATCAATAGAAATTAATTAATGATCACTTAGAGTTTGGCTATAATGTCGTTGAATTTGTGAAAATATCCTCTAATTTCCTGGTGGCATTCAAAAATCCATCTAGAATGTTGGAAACTATCCATACGGGAATAAATAACAAAACACAGGATGTTGTACCACTGAGTGAATGCACAGGGAAACCTTGTGTTCAGCAGGGTATGCAACTTCAGCTCTCTCAGTTAAAACAAAGATTTTAAAAGATTAAAAAAAAAATTAAAATATCGTCCTAGAGGGAGATGCAGATAATTAAATGTAAGAAGAAGTTAGATTAATGAAATAACAGTTTTCAGCCTTTATAAAAAAAGATGGAAATAGAATATGGTAGAGGTTCTTAAAAGTCATGAAGGACACAGAAAACATTAACTGTTCCCTGTTTCTCAAAATTTACATTGCTGTTCCAAATTGTCACTTACCATATAACAGTTTTAAAATAAAAGGAACAGAGGTCTTTTCATATATGACACAATCATAGACCTCGCTTCCACAACATACTGTAGATACCATTATTAAGATCAGTTAAAAAACTGATCAGAAAAATTAACGGGAAAGAAAGAATCCATCAGGAATATAATGTAAGGGAAATGAAGAACTGAAAACCTGTCATTGTCTTCAGTTCTTTCTATAGGTGCTCTCTGATGGAAAAAAGACACAAGGCTAGACAGGCCTTCAATCTGCTCAAGGAATTTCTATGGCATCTAACACAGTAATTATTTCAGAGATCATTTAATAGAAATAATATTAAACCTTAGCACATACATTCTTTGGTTGCTTCAAGAGGGCCTTCCTCGTTTCATCTGGCTAAAGGAGATTGCTCAGGATTCTTTCACTAGCTCTCCTAGTTTGTCTCCCATCCTCAGGCAAAAGATCACAGGCAATGTGATGAAAAGAATCTCACTCTGAAAGCATTTCTTCTTATTTCCTTGCTTTGTCCCTGCGGGTGGCTTTCAAAGTTTTCCTGTATCTCAGAGCTTTGATACTTAAGAGAAATTTTAAGACACTTTGTCAAGAGTTATAGATGGTCCTCCACTTAAGGAAATTACGTCCCCTGGGAATGACTAAATACAAGCACTGTTTGATCTTTGTGGTAAACAAAACACAGCAATAGCTTTTCTGGTTCTTAAATAAATTATGTACAGGAAATCTTCCCTGACAGCTAATACCAAGTAATGGGTTTCGATGTCTAAGGATGTTTACAGAAAACTGTAAAATTTAGTGTTTTAATAGCAGAGTAATGAACATCGGGGAGTTTTAGCTCTTGATCCAGACAGATTCTAGATAAAACTGGAGTTATAGTTAGTACAGACTGATGATTGTGAATAGTAGTTTTGTGTAATACAATGGCAGAAGCTTTACTGCATCTTTAAAAGCGGTGCTTCATAAAGCAGACAAAGAGCTATGTTCCCTTTGGTGTTTCCTTGACCTTGAGTGAGCAGTGATCTAGTGCCAATAAGTGATATAATTTAATTTGCAGCACTGTATGAGATGTGCTGGAGTCTGTCTGGGACATCCAGTCAGAATTCTGTATTTCAAAGATGTGTACCAAAATTATTGCTGATGAATAACAACTTATTACAATTTCTAGGTAATATTTGAAGTTGCTTTCAATAGCGCCAAGGGAGGTTATGTTGCCCTTGATGACATTTCTTTCTCTCCGGTTTACTGCAGCAATCAGACAGGTATGATGAGCTCTCACTGCTATTTACCTCCCTTGTTTTTCCCCTCTGCCTTGCTCCTCAGAACTGTCTGTCAGTATTTGCAATTTTGGTGCTGCCTTCTCAACTGACCAGCGCCATGGGGCTCCTCTTCCTTCAAAAGACATAACAACAGATAACATCGGTATCATCCATTTCTTTCAGAAACCAATCCTTCATGCTTCCTTTCCAAAGACCTTGCCTCAGGGTTCTGCAAATGGAGTGCTGGACTGAATGCTGTATTTGCATCACTACGGGTTTTGAGAATTACCACTTGCAGGCCTGTCACAGAAAGGGAGGGTGGCTTTTCCCAGGTGCGATGGTATGAGGAAGAAAATGCCCTGGGCTTTTCATTAATGCCAGTGCAGGCAGTCTTCATGCCACATGCCCTGAGGTGCTGTTCAGACAAAAACATGAGCCTTGCCTCCCTGGCTTCACTCTTCCAGGAGGTATTACTCATCTCAGGCAGTGCCGTGTCTGTCAGGTGTTTGTTAGGTTTTCACAGCAACAGACACTGCCTGAATCCCTGGGGCCTCCGATGTAGAGGCATTTGGGACAAAGGACTGTCATTTGTGAATGCAGCCTCTTAAGTAGCTGGTTGCTGGGGTTTTAATGTGGAACTAAACACTAGACAGAAGTAGATTAGTGGTTTCCCACTGATGCCATCTATTGCTTTGGTCATAAGTTTGAATTTTTGGCTAATTCTTTAAAGTGAGCAATGAAAAAGAGGCTGCTTTTCCCCCCTTTTTATCTCAGAGTATCTGCTAACTCTGCCTCCACTGCTGAAGTATCACTGCTGAAGGAGGTAGATTCCAGATACATTAATCATTAATAAACCACATCTCCTGGCTGAGTAAATCCATTGTTTCATTATCTCCTTAATACCTTTTTGGCGTTTGCTTTATTTTGCAACAAAAATTCAAGTTATGTTTGCAGTTTTCAGGAGGTTGGAGCTGCTTATCTGTTTTTCCATTTTAATTTTCAGACAACTTTTATCTGTTGAGAAATGGGATAAATTTTATAGCATTTTCTACCCCAATGGTTGAAGTTCAGATCTAATCTGAATGGTTCAGAATCTTTTCTGAATATGATAGGTTAATCTAGAACTGTGCATACTAACTTTAATTTTGAAGGTTGGTTTTGTGGTTGTTTTCGGGGTTTTTTTTGAGAAAATAAAGTAAATTATTTGCTTACGCTTTGTTGAAATACAACATATACTGTTTGATCCCTCAGACTTATCAATTATTGTCATCTTCAATTCTGAGTAGAGATATTTAAAAGCAAGATCTCTCAATTCTCCTTGCATTCGGCCATAGCAATATATATAACAGCACTAAGTTTTTCTTTATTTTTTTTCTGGAAGTTTTGTTCGACGAAAGTCTTGATGTTAGCCAAATGGAGGAAAAGGCACCAGAGTACTAAATCTGCTCAGCAAAGGATAAATCAGAATATGGATTTAATGCTACATGGTAGTGATCCAGCTGTCTTTTCTCTAACTAGGAAAGCAGAGGTGGGAGGCCGTGGCTGTAGGAAGAGTAAGACACATAGGCAGGGCTTAGGTTTGGCCTATCTGAGCCTGAAAAGACCTCAGGCATCACTCCAAAGCCAGCATTTTACTTCTACTAAAGCTGATTGCCTGTGTACCTGCCCCTGCTGGAATGAGTCCCCATGCAGAAGGGTCTGCATGCTGCTGTAGAACGATGTACACAATGTCCTGTGTCTGGGCTCCTGGCGAAGCCAAAATTTGCATGATAGCTTTGGGTTGTGCTCCTCCTTCCCCAGGCACGTTCTATAAGAGACTGGTGAGGCCTTTGAAGAAGCAGAGATGTTTTACTTACTAGCATGCCCCATAGAGCAGGGTCACTTTTTTTCAGACTAAAGCAAGTCCTGACTCATGAATTCCACACCACAGGTCCAGAGAGAGCCATCAGCAGGGCTGGGGAGGTCTTAGCTTTGCTTTTGATCAACTTTACTATAAGTGGTTCAGCTTTCTTCACTGCAATGTTAACACTGTGTAAGACAAGCTCCAGAGGGAAGTAGCCAGGAGGTGGTACATGAACTAAAAGCTATTTTGCTATCCTATTTACAGCATGCATTTGCACACACATTACACATAACTATAAAAAATGATTTTTAAGAAGTGCTCTTAAAAAAACCCACTTAATGCTTATATTCAGTGTGCACACAGGCACACAGACACACTCATTTTTTCCTAATAATCTTTTGAATGGAGAAGCAGATGAAAACAAATGGTCTGAATGTCTTTGTGAAGGAAGAATCTGGTCCTAATACTGTAGCTTATTTGTGTTTTAGAGGGACAATGATGCAGATTTTCTCCTGACTCCAGCAAATAATATAAGAATATAAGACCAACTTGCAAAGAAATTTGATAGTTTGATTTCATCATGGCTGTACACTATATATATATGTAACATCTTTGCACATGCTTATCTTCTGTAAAGAAAAGCAAGACGAACCGAAGTAGGCTTTGGCATCCTTCTGCATCAAATACCTGTGCTTACCACACTGTACTCATCCTAACAGAACATATTCATCTTTCTTTTAGGATCTCCTTTCAATCCTGCCAATGCAGGCTGCAATTTTGAGGAAGATCTCTGTAATTTTTACCAAGATCACAAAGATGGCCCAGGATGGAGCAGAGTGAAAGTGAAGCGCAATGTGTATAGAGCAGGAGATCACACTACCGGATTTGGTGAATCAAAACTGCTTTTTCCAAGAAGAGTCAAACTATATATAAATGTTATATAAAAGGTTATATAAAGGTTAACGTATTGTATCATTGTTCATTCTGTTAAGTAATATAACTGGCACAATGGTTAGCTTGCAACTCTCTGCTATTAAAAATCAGTGTTCACAGCTTGGTCTTTTCTGGAACTCTGCCTGTGCTTCTCCATGTGTAGAGGAGGAAGGTCATCTATTGAATAGTCAGGCAGGGCCATAAATCAGAGTATCTTCACTATACTGCTCTGGAATTACTGGAGGAATGAATCCACAAAAATATGGAAGTAAATGTAATAATAGGTTGATTTTAGAGAGGAAAATTAGTCTTTTAGCTCTTCTAGGCTTAGGATAGTTAGCACTTTTAAGGGAAAACAGAAATATTGTGTAGTAAAACCACATGGTGAAAGGACTGCTAATAAGTCCTGAAATTCAGACATCTCTTTGTGTAGAGCATTCATGGTTATTAATCATATGCACTACAGTCTCAGCTCTTTATACGTGGTGCAGGGCCTTGTGCCCCACCCTCAATTTATTGGTCTCACACTGGTGACCCTGAAAAGGCCAGTTTTCCAGTGAGGCCAGGGAATTTTTCAGGATAAATTAGATAAGTGCTTATTTCTGGTAACTTAGCCATGTGCCAGTTTAACTAGAAGCAGACAGGATGCTTTTGGAAAAAAAAAAGGTTATTTCCTGTCAGAGTGTGATAATCTGTTTCTTGCCAGTTGGAACTGTTTTTATAACCCAAGTGTGATGCAGTAACACAAGCTGCTCTGATAGCGAATCAGCTGTGCTAATAGCATATTAAATACAATAATTATGCTGTCTTGCAGGTTATTATTTGTTGGCAAACACAAAGTTTACATCACAGCCTGAGTACGTTGGACGTCTGTATGGCCCGACCCTGCCAGGAAACTTGCAGTTTTGTCTGCGTTTTTATTATGCCTTATATGGGTTTTTCAAGATGAGTGGCACTCTTGCAGTTTATATCTTTGAGGAGAATCATGTCGTTCAAGAGAAAATCTGGTCTGTCTTGGACTCTCCAAAGGGAGTTTGGACTCAAGCTGAAATCTCCTTCAAAAAGCCTATGCCTTGCAAGGTACGAGCCAAATTTTCAAAAATTTGCTGAATTCTGAGAGATTTTCCTTGCCTTTTCAGAGTTCTTTGTTATACAGAGATTAATCCTAAGTGAGCTATACCTGCAAAGTGAATTAGTGAGAGGTTTCACCAGAGGAGCACTAACAAAAGCCAGTTGTGTCTTGGTTTCTCAGCATGCTTGACATCCTCTCAGTTTTGTTTGCTTTTTTCCTGTGTGAGTCATATCATCGTCATGCTTGATGACAGATTTTAATTAATCTAAAAATTACTGGTAAATTCTGGTCAAAATTGGGAGCTGATCCTACTTCTCTAAAGTCAGCTGCTGGATTACAACATGAAACCAGAAGTCAGTGTAAATGAGAGCAATGGACTTGAGAATTTGCAGTGTCCCATTGGAGAGGTCATTATGTTATCTCAGCAAGTTAATAACATGCTGGTACTTTATATCACCTCGGAGTAAGTCCTTAAGCCATTGTAATTCCTCATCTCCACTCTTTTTACAAACACTGACTCTTCCTCAGATTTCTGTAAGTGCTACTTCTGTAGTTGCTCTGATTTCTGTAACAGTGAACATTTCTCCATCAGTGACTCGTCTGAGGGCAACCAGACAGATAACGACATGTTAACCAGAGTGTGACAATATAATGAACATATGAGTGGAAGCTTGTATTACAACTCTAAGTATTTGTAAATTAAAGACAAACATCTTAAATATTTTTCCACTACAAATTAGTTTTTGAAAAAACAGTAGTTTCTGACCATAAAAGGTGACCAAAAAACAGATGCCTAACTGTGCTGAGAGGCAAATTTACATTTAAAATTTCAGTTTTAATTGTTGGGTAGTGTTTTCTGTCAGATACCTGATACCTTAATGTTTCAATGGGTCTTTATGTACTTTATCCATAAAACATAACAGACTTTATAATTCCCTTTGAAGTGTTAGAGAATAAAAAAATAATTTTATTAGTGCCCAGCAAGTGCATACTAGACAAGTTTCTCATAGTATCATCCCAAGATATTTGCAGAGAAGTTAAAATGGCAAGCTTATAATTTACTTATGCCAGCTCCTGTTCGGGTATTTCTTTATTACATCTGGAAAGGTTTAGTAGCTTATGTAGCATAATCAACTGCATGAGTAGTGATGACATCTGAGCATGACTGTTAAAACTGGTTGAAAATCTTGGAGGTGGCAGGCTTTTTAGCATCAGACATTTACATGGAAAATCTTTTCCAGCATGAATTTGTGAAGAACAATTTTTGTTTTCCTAGAAGTCAGGATATGCAAAACAGTTGTAAAGAATCTTGCCTCGCTGTTTCTGAGCCTGAAGATGTGTAGGAGGGGGAGAAACACCATGCTCTGCAGCACGGTTTATTGGCCTCTGGCAATTCTCAAAAACATTCGCTGGGTGCTCCAGGTCTTGTGAAAGTCTTCCTTCCCATGGAAACAAGTTGCAAAATGTTTCTGTTGAGGAGGCATTCCTCTAATATCACAAAATGTGAGATTTACTGGACTTTACAGAAGTCAGTGTGTGTTCAGCAAATCATAATTCAGGCAGTCCTTATCTAAGTAATTATGTATTTGGCAGGGGGTTCAGTTTATGAGGTTTTACTTAGACAAACAGGAGAAAATGGGTGAAGTTCTGGAATGGAAAAGCACATCAAGGTATGTTTACAGATGGGAAGGTAGCATAAAAAAGACAGATACAGCCAAAGTTTAAGCATGTCTGTTTAAGGCAGAGGGTGAAAACCTAGCTGTTACAGGCTGTCTGCTCGTTATTTATTTTATAAATATTAATATATATATAAAAAATATTTTCTATTTCTATATATTTCTATATATTTCTATATATTTCTATATATTTCTATATATTTCTATTTCTATTTCTATTTCTATTTCTATTTCTATTTCTATTTCTATTTCTATTTCTATTTCTATTTCTATTTCTATTTCTATTTCTATTTATATTTATATTTATATTTATATTTATATTTATATTTATATTTATATTTATATATAGATAAAATATGGATATAAATATAAATATGAAGATATAAAGCTCATGCTTTATTTTGTTTGTCTCTTCTTTTCCAAACCAGCAGAAGGAAACGAAGTATTACTGTGGGACACTGTGTAAACACTTAGGTTAGTTATCTGTGAAGATGTGTCTGCCTAACATGTAGTGAAATAGCTGGCAAAACCCACTCATTTCAGTGTAGGGCAGCTGTGGAGGTGCAACAGAGCATGTTTTGGCTGGTAGGAAGGACTGGTGGGAATCAGTAAGTAAGGGATTACACTTCAGGCTCGGGAGGGAGACAGTGCTGAGAAACATGACAGCTTGACCTTTCTTGTCCTGCCACCTGTCCTTGGGTCTCTTGCATCCTCACTGAGGCATCTTTATTTTATCTAACCTGTCCCATAGGCAACAAACCACTCCTCTGCCCCCCACCCCAGTCCTCATATTACTCTCAACTCTGGACAACCTGATTTTTTTTGCTCTGTAATATTATTCATGTTCCATTCTGTTTGCCCTGCTTGTCCCATTTCTTACAAATTTTAGTCTCTCAAAAACTAATGACTTGACAGAAAAGATAGAACTGGCATAAAGATCAGACTCTTGACACTTTTCTGTTCCTACTCCAAAGCCTAGGAGTGTTCAAGCTTTTCACAGAATTTTTTTGTTTAATAGGGGCAAAATAAACCCTTTTTCCTAGCCTTGTTCTCAGAAATGATGGAACTGTTTTGGATTAAATCTTCCAAAACAAGGCTGTAGCAAGGACCTAGCATGGAAAAAGCTGAAATCATTGTGTCTTGGCAATGTTATAAGCAAGTGAAAAAAAGTCTTTCAGTGGAGAGAGGTGGCCTTAAAATAAATTAGGGCTGCCACTTTTCTTTCAATACAGATGTAGTGACTGATGTGCCTATTTTATTGTTTTCTGAGATGTATCGTATGTAGACTTGGATGGTAAGAAGTTGTAGGCATGCACAGTAGTTTGGTTGAGCAGCTTTTTGGTTACCAGGAGCGACTTTTGGATTGGGTCAGCCCCTGTGGAAACAGTAAACAGTCTCCTGGCATTCCTTAACAACCGGTCAAGTCAGCGACTGTTGTGTGTCCTGAAGGTCAAAATGATTTTTCAGCCAGAAAACAATTGCTCTAAAATAACCAATTACTCACAGGCTTCATCTTTCTTCTACTATGAATACTACTCCCAAAGCTTTGAAAGTAATATAAAATCCATCTAATACATTTTAGTTTTGATAGCATATTTGTTTGCACCATGACAATAAAAAGATGCAGATTTTCATTGCTTGCTTTCTGTAATGGTTTTTGCAAGTTCTTTTCGAATTAGCTAACTGCAGTCTGGCATAAATTGATGGCTTGAGTTCTGTGAGCAGGAAATGTGAAGCTGGCCAGCTGGCTTTAATATGACACCTTGAAAATAAAATGTTTTAAAGGCAAGGCAGGTATGATCCAGCTAAGCAAGTCATAAATGTCTATACCTACATACATGCATATGTAAATATAGGTGCTTGTACAGATTTATATTTATATTTATATTTATATTTATATTTATATTTATATTTATATTTATATTTATATTTATATTTATATTTATATTTATATTTTTATATTTACTGCAAATTTATTTATTTATTTATCTATTTGTCTATTTATTTATTTATTTATACTGCAAATACATATGCTGATAATGCTAGTGAGAAGGTGGGGAATTTAAAATCCTGATTTCCTAATTTTTACTTGCAGCACTGTCTCTCTTAGTTGGTGTGAGTACCTATGATCCTATATACATATAGTGTATATTGATTTATACTGTACCTTAAGAATAAGAGTGGAAGAAAGAAATGAAAAAAAAATCTATTTTTTTTTTAAATCACTTAAATCCTTCATGCTTTATTGTATAAACCTCTGGAAGGACAGCATGAAAACGTAAATCTGTAATATATCAATTATTTTCAACTGATTGAAATTGATCTTCCATGCCAATACATGTCAGGAAAATGTAAGAGATAACTGAAAGAAAATTTCACATTTCATTTGCATCCTTGAGAAGCTCACATGAAATGTGAAGCAAGAATCTACATTTTAACATTGTATATGTGTTTGTGTGTGTGCATGTGTATGTGGGTAAACACCAGTGTGGAAAAATACTTTTTCTATGCAACTTCACAATGAAGTCCAAATACCTAGATTAAAATGAAGGTTTGAATTCAGTTGGGTCTGCTTCTATCAATTCTACTCATTTCTGCTAGATTTGGGTTCCCATTCTGAAGCTCAGGTTTTTTAAAGCAAACATCTTGTGTTCTTTATCCATCATGCAAGCTTTTGCAATGTTATGTGATAAAGTAGTGCTTGAACCTCCCAAAGAGTTTAAAATCAAATCCTTGGAAAGGTAATTGGCATAACAGTCTATCCTACTTTCATCAGAGTAGCTGTGGCTGCATTTTTGAGTTTTCATTCCTTAAGTATTCTTTTATTCCTTTTTGATGTTTTTTCCTCATTCTAGTTACTTGAGTTCAACTGTTTGCTTTCACTCATCCTCCATAACTAACTTTAGTTGCAATTGTGAGAAAGGAAAATCAAGTGACTCATTGTTGCATTTGAATATTTACATGTGTTAAAACAAAGGAAAGAGAGGACTTTCTCAGAACAACACTGAGAAACTTTGCTGCAAGATGCTGTGGAGGCCAATAGTATATTTTAAATACATTTTAAAAAGGATTTTAAAAATTAATGGAAAATAGACCTCTCAGTGCCTGTAAACACAGTGGCTCAGTTGTGACCTCCAGTTCAGCAAATTCTTCGGCTTTTTTGGGGTTAGACATAATATAAAAGCTTTAATGCTGCTTTGTTTCTTGTCCTGTTTTCACTAAATATCTATTATCACCCTGCTGCCTTCCTAGTACTTGATCTGAGTGTCTTTGGACCTTTCTTCTCACATCATCACTGTGGTCATGCATATTTGTTAAATTATTCTAGCATTTATTTCTCTTTGCTGGCAAGAAATCTATGTTTCCTGCTTGTCCACCAAAGTCATAGGTGAATGACTAAATTAATCTTGGCTAAGCAATGAAATCCCAGATCACTGTGATCAAGTCACTAGTATGAAAAATACAGTTGTCCAGTCAGGTGTCAGCTGGAGGAGGACAGACATCCTCATCCTCACCACCTCCACCTCCTCCTCCTTTGAAAAACTCACACTTGGGTCAAATAAAACAGCTTTTTGGTACTGTTCCAACAAAACCTTTACTAGTCTTCCCACAATAAGGTACGCACTATAAAGAGGCTGGAATGAGCTTCAGTTTTATAGAACAGTCCTTCTGTCATTCCTTCTCTTACCTTTAAAATAAGAAACTTCTTGAAGAACAGTCACCAGAAATGCCTGTCTAAAATAAGACTGGCAGAGTTTGGAAACAGTAGGATAGTGCTGCAAAGTGTGAACCTTAGTTCCTGTGGTGCTTGATACATGTTTGTGGAAACAGCATACTGGAAACTGAAGAAGTTACTCAGGTTAGGAAGAAGACCCTAAGTGGCTTGCATCTTCATGGTAGCTAAGCCAGGTTATATATTGCATGAAATGTTACATATCTCCATACCTGATGCTTAACTGAAAGGAAACTGACTGGAATGAGGATAGAGCCCTTGCAGTAGATTTGTGGAAGTCTGGGAGGGTGGTAGGGGACAGATGAGAATATTGGTGTCCTGTATATATTTGTGTGCGGGCAGTATTCTCTACTAGGTTGTGCAGTCCAGCAAGAAGAGATATAGGATAAACAGTACATGGCACTAGGTTATTCTGTTATCTTTATGTTTCTTTTTCATTGTTTGCTCCTTCCCTTGGATAGGAAAGGTTTGCAAAACCTTTTCAACTCTCACAAGCTTATTACCAATGTTACCCAATTATTTATGTAGACGCTTTCATATTACGTTATTTTTCCCACAGAAGCTCGTTGTAGTTACATGGTAAGAAACTGAACTTGCCTGGCGAGTGCCATTTGAAATAAATTTATTTTAAGTTACAGAAGCTTGCAGATATTCAAATTTTGGCTTAACAGCTTACTTGAGTTCTTGATAAATGAGTTTCTGACTGTTTAAACCAAAGAAATACAAGCCACTTAAAATCTAGTTTTTATTAAGTTATATTTTATGAGTAATTTGGTCTACACTTAAGACATCTGTATTGAACAGCCGTGAGACAGTCAGAATGGTTTTCCCATCCCCTGTGTGGTCAGTCCTTGGCTAATATGCTTAAACGGCTGTTTGTTTGCATAACTGACGGAAAAATCAGGCTCCCTGTCTTGTGAAAACATCTTGACTGCTTCTTCATGTCAGGTCACACTTTTGTTTCTAGTGTTCAAATTGTTTTTTGATTTCATAATACTGAGTTTTGTGTCACTGTGAGGAAATTACAACAGTAGTTTCTCAGAAAAAAACCACCTCTGACTCCGCTGTAACAGTCTTTCTTCTTTAGGAAATTGAACTTTAAATGTGTCTAAGTGACAGACAGAATTACAGATTTACAGTCTGTCATTTAAACCTAGGAATATTCATTAGGATGGAATAAGATAAATTACCTTGCTACAGAGGCATAGGCTGCTTTTAAATTACCAGACTGGGCTGTTTTCATGTTTTTCTTCTGTTTGGTCAATCTGGCTCTCTAACTGCGCAAGATGTATATGTTCTGTGATAAACAAGGAGGAAAGAAAATACACAGAACATATAGGGATGCGAGGGAATCTTCTCTCCTTTTCTCCTCAGTCCAGCTCCCTCCAAACCTCCTATAGCAAGCTTCCCCTTTAGTCCCTCCTTACTCTGGAGGTACCTTACTGCATGTCCTTCTATTTCTCCTCCTCTAAAAGCAGATTAACTTCATATGCACGTGAGTTTCAACTCACATTCCGCTTGTAGAGTCACCAAGTGCTAAGGATGAGAAGCCCCTTCTACCTCACCCAGTATCTGCAGCACAACCCAACACGATGTCTTGGCAGAAGCTTCCATAACCAGCCAGTCTTGTCTGGCATTGCTCATACCTCATATCATCCAGGATAAGTGCAAAGAAAGGATTATTGATACCTTGAGACTGAAGGCCAGGATAATTGATTAATCACTTCAAGGCAAATAAACCAGCTTCCATAAGCTGGGGCAATGGTTTGGAAGGAAACTGATGCCCTAGCTGTGTCTTGTTATTGGAACAAAAAGAGACA
Organism: Sturnus vulgaris; assembly: GCF_052056855.1. Taxonomy (NCBI): domain Eukaryota; kingdom Metazoa; phylum Chordata; class Aves; order Passeriformes; family Sturnidae; genus Sturnus; species Sturnus vulgaris. Next base: position 25,302,686 of record NC_142283.1, read on the forward strand.
TGAGAGATATGTTTTATTTCTCAGTAACACAGGCAACAACTGCCTGCATTGGATAATGTTTTAATTTTGCCTCCAAAATAGCATGCGAGTCCAGGAATATCTGTTACCTAGTTTGAAACAATCAGTATGTTGTTCATCTGCTATGACGAAAAAAGCTGAGCACAAAGAATCCCCTATTCTCTTCTCCAAGGCATGAGATAAAGTAATAAAATTTTATTTTGGAAAAACTGACCAGCAAATATTTTAATTCAAAACAAGAACAAATGCAAACCATCTTGAGATTAGTCCTATTAAGACTGCAGGAAGGATTCAGAGATCTGACTCAGTGTGAAAGTGAGTGGTTCAGTAAATCCAAGTGTATACAATTTTGGTAGGTAAAGTTCAAATGCTCAAATATTTTGCTTTATGACAAAAAAGGATAGTTAAAACAGAAGAAGAGTGAATAAATTTAACCTGTGAATAAAAATGTTCTAGTCCATTGCCTAAAACTAAATCAAAAATTTAACAACAAAATATATTGAGGGGACTGTAACAATTTCAGTACATTTGCCATAGCCAGTATTGAAAACTCTGCACTCCCAAGTAGAAGACTTTGTAATTTCATCCCTGTGAAATTATGAAGTCTGCTCATGGCAGTGTGTCCCTGAGCACCACAAAAATCAAGTGGAAAATTAGTGAAGCTTAAGCTACAGATGGCAAAGCTGAACAAGTTTACAAGTGTTACTGAATGAGATCAGTCCTTTGGTTGTACAAAGATTACTGTTTCAATGGCCTTTGAGAGACCACAGTTATTGTTGTGATGCTTTTGAAATGGAGGACTTCCTGCAGGATCCAATGGGTAGTTACATACTTCGTCTGGAACAAATTATAGCAATCTAAGAATAAAGAACTTAATCCTGCTCCCAATGATGCCAATACTAAAGCATCGCTTAAAACATGACTCCACAGTTGTGGAAATGTTGTTCCACAAATGAGGACTGACTTCACCCTTACATGTGTGGTTTTCTGAATATTCATGGGTTTAGGGCTATAATATGTCTTTAGTTCATTACAAGTGTTCATCAGAATGCATTTATTAAAATTCTGGTGAATTATATTCTCCTGCTGTTAATATCTTATTTTACACTTATTTTAGCTTATTTTACGCTTTTTTCCAAGAGATGCTATCGTTTTTAAAGGATTGCCCTGTGCCCTGTGTCCTGACAATGAAATTACAAAGCATGAAACAATTTTTGTCCTGTTAAACCTTGGGGCTAAGATACAGTTCCACAGTGGGAAGGAGAAAAAAAAAGGTGTGGGGTTTAGGCCACCGTATACTGAGCAGTTTTGCATTCTGTGGAGGGGCACTCCTTAACTCCATACCAGTAGCAGTTTACAAGACAGATAATCAATAATAACCAGGATTGGTAGCACTGAATGGAAGAGTTTCAAAAATTGCTCCACCCTGGAAGCATAATGCATACATGCTTCAAAGTTTTAGGTGTAGTTATGCTGTTTTATAAGCAGATGAGTTAACAAATACTACATAGCAAAACAAACTGGCAAAATACCATGTAGGTACCATATTGAAGGTGTTACCAAGCCTACTAGGAAAGAACATACTAAATAATGCTCCAAAAACTTCCAAAAGCCTTTCTGTATCCACATGAAACATGTCAGTCAGCAATTAATCTCAAATATGCAACTGAGGTGCTGCCCAGAAGATTAAATGGTTAGAAGTGACACTAATCCATCTGCATTCACTAGCATAGACATCAACACAAAGGAATTGTTTTGAAAAGCTCCTCCCAAATTGTGGTCATAACCCCGGTGCTCAGACAGATGGTTTGGAATAGTTAGGCCAAGAAAACCGCCAGCAGTGTTTTCACAAAATAAACCCTAATGTGTCTTCTGTAATTCAAAAAGATCGGTGTCAACCTTGGCAGAAGGGCAACTGAGAGTCTTAAGTTTTTTTACATTTTATTTTATTTTATTTTATTTTATTTTATTTTATTTTATTTTATTTTATTTTATTCTATTATCTCACTTGTGACTTTTATTTTCCATGGCAGAATTAATGTTTACTCAAATCAATGATCTTGGATGTTTTTATTAATCTTCGCAAACTCAGATGAACACTGTGAATTATGCATAACATTTCAAGTCTCCTGCTCTACAGTATCATGGCACTGAGTCATTTATGAATAATCTCATTTTGTGCAGTAGTATCAGTTCATCTCTATTATTCTTTGCTTTTTGCCACAACCACTCTTGCCCATCACTCTGCATTACTCTTTCAAACTTATTTTTCTATGGCTAAAACCTCCAGGTTTTAAGGATAAGATAGCTGAGGATATTTGATCTGTTCATATTAGGTGTTGGGCAAGAAAAACCACAACAACCTCAGTGAGTCATGTTTTCTCACAGACAAATACTCTAGTAAAATAGGGATTACATACAGATATACATAATTTGCCTACAGAAGTGAGAAAACATTTTCTGTTGATTGAAAACATCCATTTAGTCCCCACTGGAATTGACATTTGAGTCATTGGCAGAATGTGCCAAGACAAAGTTGATCCATTATTCCTGTTCTGTAGATTTCAAAATTATTTGTTTATCTGGAAAAAACACAAACATTTCAGACTCTTAACAGCGTCAAGTTTTGTACCTGAAACTTCCTTCCTGTATCACAGGTTGTCTTTGTCAGCTGGTGTAAAAGCTTCTGGGACTGTGGACTTGTGGCACTGGATGATGTTTCATTGAGCTTGGGAAGCTGCCAGGCTGCTGGTAAGACCATGTGTATTTGTCATCCAACAGCTGCTATCCTTTTGAGTAACAGCTAATCATACACCTTAATTTTCCAAGCCTATCCTACATCTGCATTCATCCTGTTGTGGTTTCTTCTCTTTTTTTTCCAATAAGAACTGCATAAATCCTGTTTTTGCAAAGTAGCAAGCATCCAGAGAGGACCAGTTTTTGCTTATAGGGGTACCAGCTAACTCCTAACAAATTTCAGTGACTCCAGAGCAGTTGTATATGGGTGAATGGTCCTTTGAGGGCATTAATATAAACACACAGTTGAACTGAGTGAAAAGCCGTTTTCAAATAGTATTTAAGAAGCCAGGAATGGACCCCAAAGCAGTATTTTTCAAAACACAGCATTATTTTTTTTTTTTAGATGAGAAAGAAGTACAGTTGTGCACGGCCAAGACACAGCCTTACCTGGGCTGCACTTCTTTGATAAAGACAAAGAGCAGTTCAAGACTCCCTCTGCAGTGGGAAGAACTGAATTGTTTCAGGAAAACTTTACCCTCTGACATATATAGGTTAAGCTCTCTGAACTCACCATATTTCCTCTTCTGTAGCTTTGTGAAGTTTAACAATACAATGATTGTATCCTAATTTAAAAAAAACAAAACAACATTCTCATGAGGCAGTCATAATCTACAACCCCGTTCTTCTTTGGAATAAAGCCATGCCTTTGCAATGGTCCTAATAGCTTTTTCATTACCTCTTTTGATTGGTTTCATGCATTCAGGCTTACAAAACAGAGAGAAGTCACATGTACAGAACAAGATGCCATTTTTCTAAACTATTTCCAACAGTTGTCTGTTTTGCCTTGCTGTAATTTGTAAGTAATTGGAAAAGGAACCAAGGGTGCAAAACTGGTATCTAGGTGTATAGTCATGCTATGGCTTGTCTCTGATGGCAGCAAAACAAATGCCTGAAAAATGACCCAGAGATATCAAGGCTTCCTCCTCTTCAAAAGGTGGAGGCAGCTCAAAATGTTTACCGCTGAATGACAAATTCATATTACTTGACAGAAGCTTCCTGGCATGCACCTGAATTATATCACCTTTTGTACAATCTAATAGAACTGAAATAATGAAAAAACTCTAGTAACTCTAGTAGTTCTGTGGTCTGTTGTAGGCTGCAGAATCTGGTGCCAAAGGAACAGAGGAGAGCTAAATGTGGCATTGATTTCAGTTCACAGAAACTCCAGTCTTTGACAAGGCTAATTTATTAGGCACGTTATACATGCTGGGACCTATTAACCTGTTTGGGGCGCCAAAACAGTGAAAATTACACTGGTAATTTTATAACAGAGCCTGTTATAGAATGATAGAATTGCTAAGGTTAGAAAAGACCTTTAAGATCACTGAATCCAATCATTGAAAGCAAAAGGCCTCAGAAGATCCTCTAGTCCAAAGCACTGTTGTGAAGACTAATAAACTGTTTTAAAGAATCCTAGGACTAGTGAATCTTACTCACTGAGGTAGACTAAGGCACAGATTTTCCCAAAGATGCGAGGAAAATTAAATTACATTTTATATCACAGTTTGAAGGTAGCTTGTATAAGCTTGTGACTATTGTAAGCATTGCCAGGTAGCTGTAATTGATGTCAGCAGGTGAGGAAATGCAATACATTACTTGTGTAATCTCTCCATATGTCAGTCTAATGTATTTGAAGTTTTAAACTCTCCTTACAGATTTGTTGCTGCCTAGTCCTGGAGAATGCACTTTTGAAAAAGATGAGTGTATGTTTACCCAGAAGAAAAGAGGTCGTGGGAGCTGGCACAGGAAGAGGGGTCCAACTCCCACTTCTTACACTGGACCGAGAGGAGACCACACTACTGGGGTAGGTGAGTTAAATTCCACATTGAACTTTTAGAACAGAGATTGATAGTTAATAAAAAATATTAATTAAATATTTAAATGATAACCCAGCAGATACAGAAAAGTATATTCAGAAAAGTTACTAATCAAATTAAGTAAACACATTCTGCAGGGACTCATGAGTGGTTTTGAGAATATGGCATTTAATCTGAATTATCTGCAGGCAATGTGGATAATTTGGTTGTCATGTCCCAAAGTAGCCTTTTCCTTAGGAGATAAAACAAGAGGATGACTATCCAGCCCCCATGGAAAAAGCTCCTTCCAAACTCCCATTTTATGTGAATATTCCCTGAAACTGACTTTAGACCTATTTTCAGTTTATGTGGATGATTAAGTAGTCTGAGAAGTGAGGCTGATAGCTTGACTTTAGAGCTGAGAGCCTTTTAAGCCTCGTCTGGGACAATGATTCATCTTAGTTCATCTCTTAGCAGCAAGCTGTGCAAGTAGTTGGGATTCTTCTGCATGAACACCTTTGGGTTCAAACTTAAAAGAAAATATGAAGAATAAAAGAGATCCCACAAGCCCTTTATCTTGAAAATGTGCTTCACAAGCTCACTAGTGCAAGTTCAAGTATTTAGGCAGCTGGGACTCACATTAGCATGAGTGCACAGAAAACTTAATCACCACCAACCATAGCCTAAAGCTTACCCTCAGATGTACATGCAGTCTCAGCTGCATTAATGTGAATTCCAATAATCAATCTCTATCAGAGTGCAATTCCTGGTGTAAGAGCAGCTATAGTATATTCTTCCTTTATATTCTTTTCTGTGGGTATGTATTTCAACAGATATAACCTAGTTTTAAGGATTCAGGCCATTTATTGGTGGAAGGCAAATTCATGCCCCTCATTCCATCACTCACCAGCTGGAGCAAACTGAGGTGTGCCAGAGGACTGAGGAGCATCCCCACATCCCAATTGCTGCAAAAAGCAACTGTTCTGTTTTGAGATGTATCCTCTGCCAGACAGTGAACTCAGATAATGCAGGAACTCTTTATGCAATCCCAATGCTCCCTTTTTGTGGTGTTACCTGCCTGTCTGTCACCACAAGTCCTGGGGGTGAGATTGCCTTCCGAGGGAGAGGGAGTTCCCAAGGATCAGATAGGCAGAATGCTGAGAGCAGCAACAGCAGCCAGTGGATGCTTGAGAGTCTCTTGTGATACTCAAGAGTCCTGTTTTCTGCACAAACCCCTAGTGAAGACACCCCCTCTAAGCCAGGTCATAGTTTGGTGGCAAGCAGCAGTCAGGAGAGAGGGTGAAAAGGCAGATTATCTACAGCTGTAGGTCCATAATTCACACCGTGTATTGGAGAACTCCTAAATTGATTTGTACCAACAAGTGCAATCCATTTCAAAGACTTTGCTATTCACTATGTGTAAAAGTTCATTCAGTTAAAAATGAAAACCTAGAACTCATATTACAGCATAATAAAATAACTTGCCTTTTTCTCTAAAGACTGAATCATACTACAAACTTGTTGGAAAGACTAGATCATCTCTTGGCTTTATGAATTCAAACCCCTCATTATTACAGTAAACAATTATTAGAGTATCTCAAATATTACAGTTTAAAATATCTCAAATATTACAGTTTAAAAATGCAGAAGTTTATGAATTTTTATCAAAATGGTTTCAATCATGGGTTTCTTTTAATATAATTAGCATGTTGAGCATAATGAACATTCCTAGGAATGTATCCTATTTTGCTAATATTTACTTGCATATCTTTTTAAGGATACTACATGTATATAGAGGCATCTAACATGGTTTATGGACAGAGAGCATACCTAGTTTCGAGATTACTAAGAGGAACATCTGGAAAACAGTGCCTGACATTTTTCTATCATATGTATGGAGCTGGGACTGGATTATTAAGTGTTTATCTAAGAAAGGAAGGGGATGATGACGAGATACCTTTGTGGAGGAGGACAGGGGAACAAAGCATCTCATGGCTAAGGGGACTGATAGAATATGAAAGTGATACAAACTACCAGGTAAGAAAAGCAAGCAAGAAACAGTAAAATTGAAATATTGAAGTGAACTCTGTACTAGAATCCAAGTTTTGTATTTAAAAAACAAGCAAACAAACAAACGAACAAAAATGTTAAAATGTAGGTGGCATTGAAAGGACACCTGAAGAACATGAAATAATGCAATTTTTTACAAATGAAGTTAGGGAGGAATTTATTAAAGCCGTGAATAGGTTGCAAGTAGGAAAATAGTTATGAATTTGAAATTTTTTGGAAGTATTTAAATTCTTTTTAAAAGTATTTAAATGCCATCATGTTTTGTTAGTAGTGGTAGGGCTTTTTCAAGATCATTCCTGCAATTTCTTTTCCTTCAGTTGTCTGTACCATGTGCAGATTTGACACAGTCACTGAGCTGTGATGAAATGGCAGCTTCTTGTAGGGTGATCTTTCTAAGGTGTCACCAAGGAGAAGGGATGATGCAAAGCCAGAGATCTGTCTAAGGGAAGGGGAAAATGAAAGGGGCAGGAAAGGAGAGGGGAAGAGAGGGCAGAGGACGGGGTAAAGGATATCCCTTCAATAGGTTGCATGGCTATAATTTTGTTCAGTCGTTCCACCATTTGGATTCATGAAACTTTATGTCTTACTTTACAGATTATTTTTGAGGCAATCCGTGGTGTGTCAATAAGAAGTGATACTGCTATTGATGATATTCTGTTCCAGGCAGGACCTTGTTTGGGTAAGTTTCAACATACTTTGTAAGAGACACCTGAAATTCATGGTGCTTGCTTGTAGGTGGGTGACACTTCCCTGAGCTCCCATTTGAATTTAATATCAGGCTGCTGGGTTAGTGCAGAACCTTTACTCTCTAATAGGATGTGAGATCATCCTCAGAATCTCAACTAGTAAAGTGGCTGTACACTTTTTAAAAACCACATGACAATCCCATTTACATCCAGCATGCTAATTGAATTTTGCTGTAAGTATTCTTATGTATGACAAAAATAAAATTACAGTATTTCTTCATTCTTTGTATTCCAGAAGTGGAAGAAATTCAATTTTCATCAGGCTACCCTGACAGCTTAAATGAAATTGAGTATTAAATACAGTCTGAAAAGGAATGAAATACATTGAAGAACTGTATGTGAGAAACTGCATGAACTGCCGATTTTAAAGTGTTTTAAGTAAATACTGGACTGGTTTGAATACACACCAATACATAGAAAGAACTTGGAGCACTCATGTTCCTCACCTTTTAAATGAAATTACTGACTCAGGGCTTCTTAGATGGTAATTTTTTTATATTGTTTCCTCTTTTGCATGAGGTATCAGTTATTACTTAAAGGCTTCCCATTTTGCACAGATCATTCATTTTTAATTTTTTTAACATTTCTCGTATATAAGTAAAAAGAGGAAATTCAAGTTGCACAATTGAAGTCCAATATTGTGTTATCTTAAATCTGCATTCAGTGAATGTTTTGTGTTGGGGATAGAATGGATTTTTGTTAAGAAAATTATAAATGTTTTGAAATAACAAAGAAAATAGTGTTAGCTACTAGTATTATCCTACAGGTTAAGTGCAATTATTCACAATGACAAATCGCTCTGGGAAACTTAATACTCTGCTGGCAATTTTTTGTGATCATGTATTATTTTACTATAACAAATATATTTCTCAATAATAAACTCATTTCTAGTATTCAGTATAATTCAGCAGAAGATGCTGGCCTGTGGAATTACATGAAATGAAACACTTCAAAACCATATGCTTTTTGGGATGAGACTCTTGGGTTTTTTTTATTAAATAAAAATTTTTTATTAAATAAGTTTTTACACTCACAGAAAACGCACTTACACTTTGCCCAACCACAGATGTCTTGCTTTTATTTTAATAGGAAATGGAATTCACATATCTTGTTATTTTTTATGATTTTATGTATTTGTGTGTAAGGGTTTGTTTTTTAATTACTATAACTTCCTAATAAAATGTAACTTTGAGTATCATCTTATTGCTCTGCTCTAGATTTCATACCAATCAGTGTAAGGAGAAAGAACTGAACCTAATAAAGTAGCCGGAATTAATTATTTTGAACATGAAGAGAATGAAATGCGTGGGTCACATCACCTAAGAAAGCTATCAAAAAATAATCTGAAGTGGTGCAAGACACTGTGTACTGAATGGCAGAAATTTTTCTTACAGCCACCATATCCTGTTCCTTTCAGAGCTAAGAACATGCTTTTCCTAACAGCCTATAAGGATCAACAGCACCTGGGATGATCTAGGCCCTTGCATCTTTCATAAATTTCCATTTTGGTGACAGAAACAATTGAAGAGATTGTTCAATGCAATACATTCAATACTCATGTATTTATTTAATCACACAGATTAAAGCCAATTTTGGTTTCGTAGAGACTGAGGAAGAGCCAAAAGGAATTGATATCTTATTGCCTATCCTGGATACCTAGTCTCCCTAGTCAGTTGCTTATGAACACATTGCTCTTAGTATTATTTGAAAATGAAAGCAAACAGAAATAATAGACTGTTTCCTATGAATCAATACAACTTTGCAGTTGTTCTGTAAAGTGCTTTAGTATCAATATTCAGCTCAAATTATCTAAGCAGAAAACAAGTGAAGATAAAGTGGTTAAAATAATCAGGCTTGGTAGGTCTCTGTATGTAAATGAAATGCAGCATGAATACAACTGTGAGGCTCCTATCTCTAGAGATTTATGAACTCTGTCTCACCCCATGAAAGTAATCAGATTTAAGCTGATAGAATAAAAGCCTAAGGGAAGGACACTAACCTGCTCTCCATGGAGTGATTTCTAGGGACCTCACTGCTACAGTGATTTTATCAGTATACTGAAGGAAGTATTTACCCACAAGGTGTGATGCATGACTGACTGGGGGGGAAGAGGGCGCAGGGAAGGGGAGAGAAGATAAAGGCAAAAAAAGAGGGGGAAAAAACCATCAAAACAACACCTAAGTTCTTCTTTAAGTAAGGAACATCACCTTTCCAATCATTTTTACCACAGGGATCAAAGTACAGAGGGAAAATTTGAAAGGTGGCTTTAATTTACTTAATTGTCTGATGAATATCGGTTTAGAGAATAGGAAACTCAGAGTCTAGTGAAAGAATGGTTAAAATATATTTGAAAACTGGGTATGGTGCATTAAGATTTCTCCACTGGCAAACTTCAGTTTTATGGTGGAAAAAAAAAATTCTATCAGCTCTGTCCAAATGGGAAACTCTTCATGCAATTAATTTCTGTCCTGGATCAATATTTATTGCCTATTTTTTCTTTTCTTCACTGCTGCAGTAGCTGTACGAGAACCACAATGGGGCAAAGAACAGTTCTTCTGAGACTTGCCATGCCTTACCTCTTTAAAGCCTGAAAATTTCTTCAAAATCTAGAGAAGAACTTATAAGTACTTGCTTGGATCCCAGTTGTGTCACAATCTGTAAAACAGAAATGAAAAAGAAATCTCCAAAAGCAGCTATAATGCCCCAAGTGGTAATGGGCTTGCATTTGATTGCTCTAAATGTAGCTTGTGCTGGACTGGAACTCAGCTTGTCCTGAGATCAGTGGAAAGCCCTTTTAATGTTCTCCTGTTTAATACTGTCCTCATGTTTAATATTGTTTTTATTCTTTAAATATTTTCCCATTAGTTTTCATTTTATCATTATCCTTATTGATTTCCAAAAAGAGAGGCAAATTCAGATCTCATTTACACGAACAGAAATCCAGAATAACTGTTATAAAATGTCATTGTTATTCTGTCTTTATAAAGTAAATGAAATTGTATTCAGACTGTGGTGTCACACCAAAATAAACCTAATAGAAACGTTACTTTACAATCATGAAGATTCACGAAGACAGCTCAAGCCGAGCACTAAACGACCTGGGATTTCATCCACCTGGATGTGAGCAGAGCTTGCCAGCGTGACTGCCCTCCCTCAGGAGACCCAGCGCCCCGAAGGAACGGCAGTGTAAGGGCAAAGGCTAAAGAGAGCAGCTTCTGCATCGTGACAGACACACGGAGTCCTGCTCTACCTCCCACGTTTTGGAAGAGAAATCCTGACCCTCACCCCACCTCAAAGAAAAGATGAGCTTTCTGTTGTGGCACATTCCCCTGCCGCATTCCTCAGTCTGGGCCACTCAGGAATTCTCCTTAGGTCTCACTCAGCCTTGATTCATGGGTCCTGGGCTCACCCTTGAGCTTACCAGAAACACCCGGGAACCTCCGATGCCAAACCAGCTCCTGCTGTCTGACAGGCAGTCTTGGAATGTTATGTACCTGACCCATTAGCCTGAATCATGGAATGACAGAAGTGTTAGGCTTGGAAGGGAGCTCTGGAGATGATCTATTCCAACCCACCCCACCAAGGCAGGATCTACAGCAAGTGACACAGGAATGTGTCCAAGATGGGTTTGAATGCCTCCAGACAGGGAGACTCCACAACCTCCAGGGGAAGGCTGGTACGGTGCTCTGCACCCTCAACGCAAGTTAAGTTCTTCTCATATTGAGGAACAACCTCTTGAGTTTTAGTTTACGGCCATTATTCCTCGTCCTGCCGCAGGGCACCAATGAAAAGAGTCTAGCACCATCCTCTTGTCGACCGCCTTTCAGCTAGTGGCATGCATTAATGAGATTCCCTCCCAGTCTTCTCCAAACTAAACACGCCCAGCGGCCCATGACGCCGTACAAGCGCGCAGGAGCGGCAGAACACTCCCCTGGCCACCAGCCAACCTGACCCCACGCAGGGCGCCGGCGCCGCCGCCGCCTCAGCAACAACGGCCGCAACGCCCCGCCCCGCCCCGCCAGCCAATGGGCGCAGGCGCCGCCCGCCCCGCGCTAATGAGAAGCTTCAGAGCAGCCTAGCCCTGCCCCCTCGGACGAGGAGCGCGCGGCGCGGGCCCGGCCCTCAGGGGCAGGGAGGGAGGGGAGGGTTGCGGGGAACATGGCGGCGGCGCGGGAAAAGGGGAAAGCTGTCCAGAAGGTTGGGAAGCGTAGTGGATCCCAGTCCCCCTTCGTTGTGGGCTCCATCGTCAGGATCTTCATGAAAAACTTTCTGTGAGTGAGCGAGGGGCGTTTCTCCTCCATTGAGCGGCCGCGGCCTGCCCCTTCCGCCCCGCCGTAGAGGGGCAGAAGCAGCGGAGCGGGGTCGCGCGGGTCCTGGGGTTGCGGGGGCTGCAAGAGCGAGTACGGGAAGCGATGTTTCCCTGTACGGTGGTGTCTTGCTCGGAGTGGGGAGCTGGGAGACACTGCTATGTGATTTACGAGTTCCGGGAGTTGTCAGCGCTGTGTCGCTTCCCTGCGGCCGCGTTCCCCAGTGCCAGCCAGCCTTCCCCCAGAGGTGATATCGGGCTCCTGTCGGCCGTGCAGCCTCTGCTGCACTGCTGCTCTTTGTCTCTCGGGCAGCTGGCTGCCGAGCAGGGGAGAGTGCAGAAGATGCTCGTAAGGCAGTGGGGATAGGCCTTGAGACCCATTAGGATGAAATGTCTGTGGTCTTTGCACGTGTTTTTTCCAGCTACTCTGTACTGCGAATACCACTGTTTTTGGAGGCATTGTGGTTACCAGCAGAAGTTGTCAGTCCATTTTCGTACAGCTCCATGCCAGCCTTTAAAAGCTTCAGTAGTGTAGTGCATGAGTCACGTGTTGCATGTTAATGAAGTCTTCAGAGACAGTAGTTTAAATCCTCATTTTGGGTTCATATACCTTCAATTCCACAAGTGCATGGTTTAAAATATTGTGTTGCCATTAACTTCTTTGTACCCCTCCTTTAGTGGTAGTGTTTCAGCTTTCTGTTTGGCACAGTGCAGGAATAGAACATCAAATGATTCTTTATAAATTTAAGGTGTTAACGTGGTAGGAGTTTGCATGAGTGGGTTTGGTCCCATAGTTACTATTGCAGTAGGCATTCCGGATGCACATGGTGAAAAATGTTTAATGCATTTAGAAAAACACTAGAGATGGGCTGATAGGGCAGCTCAAGAAAGTTACTGCATGATCAGTTTCTGTCCTCTATTTGATGCGTAAAATAAAATTATACCCTAGTAAGTTCATTTAAAAAGTTATCATATTGCTGGATTTCATTCTTCATAGTCGGTGATATTAAAGAAAGTTCTAGTGAGTACTCTGGCTGGTAGGAATATGTTTCATGGTGTTTCACTGAAATGTTAGTTTTCACACTTGAGACTTTCTTACAAAACGGTATTTCATGATTGAGTCTAGATGAGGTAATTTTATCTGTTTAATAAAATCGTCAAATGTTTCTAAGCAATTACTTTTTTTTTTTTTAAGGTAATATAGTGTTTTCAAATTAAAAAACTTGCTGTGTTTTCCAGAACGTACACTGTCTGTGAAGTATATCCCGGGCCCAATCTGAACGTGGTTCTAGGTGCTAATGGCACGGGAAAGTCAAGCATTGTTTGTGCCATCTGCCTGGGACTGGCTGGTAAACTTTCTTTCCTAGGTCGAGCTGATAAGGTAACTATGAGCTTTTGTGGTTTTCATAATTAATCTGAATTTCATTCAGAGTGCTGTCCAGCAGAGGATAGGGCGAAAGACTGTCTTCCTTGACTTAATGCTTTACTTTTATAAAAAGTAATACGTATGAATTGAAGAATAACCTGGTCCAGAGACAAAGGGGGGTTATCTTAATTAACTGCTTGCTGTCTTTTATAAATTACGAAATGGAAACACCTAAATTGTAGTGCAACCTGAGTAGACTAGTCCTGAGTGGACTTCATTTTGTTTGAAGATGGCTAAGCATCCACAGTGGGGCAGAAAATGCCATTTAATGGCCTGAACATTTGATAAGAAGTACCAGCTGAAGGAGAAATAGACAGTCTAAAGTAAGTTCCAAAGTACATAGTACCTGTAGAAATAATGTACTCCTCATGTGTCAGGAAAATTTAACTAAAAGCATGGAGGCACTGATCTTTGATTTAAATGGTATTTGGATTGCTCTACTCTATTTTCACTTTTTACTGGCAAGATGTCATGTCTTGATGCTGTAGTAGGAAGCTTATATTTTGAAATTTTCAGATTTTTGCACTTGCTTTCTTGGATATTCTCGTTGGATGCAATTTCTCTGAGTAGGTTTGGAGCATGAATCTGGTGCTTAAATGATTGCACATATTCTTTTGTAGCTGCTCAGTCATATGCAGATGTGAATATGAGCGTTGATTGCTTGTACTGTGTGTCGGTATTTCTCTTTTCATGATGTATTTTCATACAATAAGAATTAGCAGTTCTAGTACAGATATTCGGCAGTGTCTTTTCCCTTGTCTTTGTCCCCCCAGTTCATGAGAACGTCCTGTCTGTGGATCTGCTGATTATAATTTGTTCAGGTTTGGAGGCTGAAGTTGATCAGAAGTTGTTAATTTGTGGAGGACGTTCTAATGCTGCTGGTGGAGGATAGTAGTGTCTTCCTTTATTTTTAGTTAGTGCTTTATTTTGCTTTTAATTATTTTCAATAAAATATGATGTTACAGCAGCTCCATTTTACAAATGTGTATTCTTATAAAATAATGCATTTTACTTTGCAATAACAACTTGTAAATTAATTTTGTAGATCGGTCTCTTTGTGAAGCAGGGGTGCATGAAAGGCATAGTGGAAATTGAACTGTAAGTAGTAAAACTATTTCCTCCTGCACTTTTAATTGGATCCTTCCCCCGCACAGTCATTCACAAAGTTATGAAAAAAAATTTTGGTGTACAAAGGTCTGTCTTGAAGCTGGTGCTTTAATTTGTCCCCTTTTAGTTCCCCCAGACTTCAGAACATAAAGTTTAAATAGTTATCACACAAGAAATAAGTGGTGATGGCTACTCTTGATCTTGCTCTCTGAAGCATTTCACCTTGTCTTGATGTATAAAATATGCATAGGTAAAGATAATTCTATATGGTGTGTTAAGCTTTTGATTACATTTAAGATTTAGATGATTTGAATTTAGTCAGTAAATTTGCTGACTAATTCAACCATCCCTACGTGGTGATTGAAATTCTCATTGAAGAAAAAAGGCAAAAGTCTGAAACAGATTAATCTGCCTTCACTTGCTTATACTGATACTGCTAGTAGGAGATGCTTGCCTAAATTCTCACTGAAAACCTCACATAGAAAAGAAGTAGAAAAAATGATCTGACTTATTCCATGTAATGCAGTCTTGTAGGCAAGCTGTTGCAAAACAGTAACTGGAAACCATTTGGACTGTAAAATTCCATTAGTAGTTTCTGTGTAGTGCAGTATTGCATGCTTCCTTTTTTGTGGCTGCTATGGCACAGGTGATTTTAATAAGCCTTCGTCTGGTCTGTTTGTCTGAATGAAACAAATAGTCAACTATTCGTAGTCTGTGTTAATTTGTGTAACAGTTGGCCACCCTGATCAGTTTCTCTAAAAATAAAATTTTATTGAGGAAAAAAAATACCATAGCAGGCCTTGGAAAAAATCCTGTCCATTTTTATTTTTGTGGGAGTGATCAAGTAAGACCTCCTGGAGAGATTGGCCAGGCAATATATTTAGGAGCTAGGATGTCTTTCAGGTAGATAGTGCCGTTGTTATAACATAAATGTATTCTGATGTTAGTTTGGAAAGAATCTTGAAGTGTGTGAAGACTTTGCATTTCACGGCTCATTAGACCTAGCATGTCATGGCTGCAGTGAGGAGTTCTTTGTCTGATTGGTAGAAAATACTTAAATACAACATCTAGGATGGGAGATCAATAATGCAGAAGATTGCTTTTTTGACAGGAACTAAAAATTGAAGTTCTGTAGGCATGTATTTCCTTTATTGAATATGGCCCTTGAAATGTAGCTAAACCCAAGTCACGACAGTAAAAAGATGTTAATTTAATGAAAGAAAGAAGCATGGTATCGTAGGCCTTTTGAAAGGAGTCTCATAAATTAAAATGAGGTGATGCAGGAAGTAACAGTTCAGTATCTATCAATCAATCAATATGATTGTATCCCTGTGGTCGAACACCGGCAGCAGATGTGTGCTCACTTCTGCATTGACCTCTATTTTTAAAGGTCTTGAGGTATGTGGTCACTGTACAAGCCTATATTCTCCATCCTTAACTGTGTTTAACAGGCACTAGACAATTTCTAAATCAAAATGGTAAACCAAAATTTCAGGAGTTTGACTTAGTTGTTATTGTTGCATCTTAACCAGACTAAATTTTTGAAAATAAGTATTGAACTAGAAAACGAAATGAAAATTAATATGTCTTTAGTGATTTTAAACTGCAGAAAATATAAATAAATTAGTATTTTTAGTGTTGTATGCTATTTTTTTTCTCAAGTGGAATACATACACACAGCTTACTGATGTATTTCTGTACACAAATACTTAAAAACGTACTGCACCTCCTTCACACCAATTTTAAAACTTTCTAAGTGTCACGCAAATTACGCTTTTATAGAAACTGTCCACATTTGTAACAATTTGTGTTTCATACATTCAGCATGAACATCTCATTTATATAAGTAACTTCTGAGTTAAGATTTGCAGCTATTCTTGATGTTTCCCATGTGAATTTAGATCATCACTGAAGTACTGGATGTTTTCTGAATCATGAAAGTGAGGATCTGATGCTACTGTCCAGTTAATTTAGATTAAATATTTATCTACCTATGAATTCTCATAGTACTTTGACACTTGGTAACCTTTGAAAGTAATACCTTTCAAGTGTTCATGGAAGTGTAAACACGTCTTTCTATTAATTAGGTTTAAGTCACCAGGAAATATTATTATCACACGTGAGATTTATGTGGTGAACAATGCATCAGTGTGGTTTATCAACAGAAAGCCAGCAACCCAGAAAACAGTAGAAGAACAAATTGCAGACTTAAACATCCAGGTGGACAATTTGTGCCAATTTCTTCCTCAGGTATGAATTAATTTTGAAGATGGTGGGTGCAAGTAGAGTACTGTGCTTTGAGAGGATTTGGTTGCTGGTTAGCTTTGGCAGCACTTCAACTAGTTCAATGGGACAGCACAAAGAACAGGAGGGATGAGGCAGCCATGCTGGTGTGATGATGAAAGAAAAGAGGAGCTGTGTGATCTTTAAAGCTCACTAATTGGACAGTTTTGTACCTGTTGACTCTGAAAGGAATGATGTTAATGTTCCCTGTCTTGGTATTCAAGTAGCAGTACTTGCTAATAGAGCCTTTCTGGTAATTTCAGCAGTTTGTTGAGCATAGGACTTAAAGATGTGTAGGATTGAGTTATGTTAAAGTAAAAGCATCTTAATGGAAAATAAGTCTTGAAGGAGAGAGATGATTAAAGAAGTTTCCATATTTGAATGCATGTTAAAGCAGGTCAGGATTCCGGTGTAGGTAGCTAAGCTGCCTCATGCTGAACCTTTAAGTTGTGACAGGCCCCTTCCTAGTTCATGAGGATCATCAGGAATGGTAGTAGAAGGAAACCTTATCAGAGCCTAGCCGTGGGGTTATTGTTGAATTCAAGAAAGCATGCACAAGAGCATTAATATTTAGAAAGCTAATATTGCAGAAACAAAAATACGCTGGGTGTTTGGTGGTTCATTTTCACTTACATACAGTATTTGTTCGGAGCTTCCAGCATAGTCTGGTAACGTAACTTGGTGTTTAAAAGAACTTTTTCTCTTTAGTACGTAAATGTTGGTTCAGTTAATACGGTGTTGATAGTTCTGGTTTATTTGTTCTTTCTCAGTGTATCAACAGCAAGCACACTTCTTGTGTCAGTCTCAGTTTTGAGCTCTTCTGCCTTCAACAGCAGTACTTCCTTATAGGCTCAGCTTCCACTTCAATAATAATAATAACTTCTACGTTGCTTAACTTTCAAGTTAGTCACAGTATTTATACTGCAAAAGATCTATACTGCAAGGTTGCTTCAGCAGCCTGAGAACAGATGCTCTGGAAGGTTTGATACTCCATAAGATGGTCATTAACTATGACAGAGCTATTTAGCATAGAGCTGTAAGTCAGGTGTGTTCGTGAGAAGTATGTTTCAGTGTATAAATCCGGTATTACTGAATTGCACTATTCCAGCTAATCCTGTATTTTTTATAACTTTTCAAAATTTCACAGGACAAAGTTGGAGAATTTACAAAACTGAGTAAGACTGAGTTGCTTGAAGCCACCGAAAAATCCATAGGTTCTCCGGAAATGTACCAGTTTCATTGTGAACTGAAAAATTTCAGAGAAAAGGAAAGAGAACTGGAGGTAAATACACTCTTTAGAGAGCAGTGAATGTAGGAAAAGTGAAATAAATTTTACCATGACATGTTACAGAATTAGAAAGTGGTATTTATTTACAAGGTCTAGGGTAAGTTGATTTTATCAGATAATGCTCGTCTTCTGTCAGAACTCATTCACTTTGACACTCGCATGCTTGTAAGTACAAAGATGTGTGCAAATGGTCCAGACCCAAAAGATGATGGATGCCTGTTGTCAAGTACTCCTTTTTCTCTGAGACTTTTGACCAGCAACAACTTTCCTAGACAGATCTTTTATGTCTTCTATAAGCCATTGGCTTATGACCACACTGGTCCTTTGCTTTAATGTTGCTCACTTCCTTGAAAACGAAGAGACAGACAAAAAGGAAAAGGACCAGAGTTCTGGGAACAATGTCTATCCTTAGCCATACAGGCCATTCTTTTAATCCTTTGTTCTCCTGTTCCTATCTTTTTGGTGGTTCTCCTCTAGTTACTGCTGTACTAAAATGTCTCCTCTGATGTTAAATTTCTGCTTTAGTGTACAGGTGAGATGTAGACTATTTTCTGAGAACTGTTTAGATACTGTAAAACATGAAAATATATATTACAGAATTTGTGCAGAGAAAAAACCACCTCGTTGGAAAAAATGAAACAGAGGGTTGAACGGTACAAGCAAGATGTTGAAAGATACCATGAATGCAAGCGCCACGTAGACTTAATAGAGATGCTTGAGAGGAAAAGGCCATGGGTGGTAAGTTTCATTTCCAGTGTTTTCCTCACTAACCCATTTTCTGTATGACTGTGGAGTTAGAAATAGGCCAACAGTTGCTTTAGAAGAAGTGTGACCAGAGTAATTTGAATATCATTACAATTGCTCACTGCAAACAGTCCAACTCTGTTCTTGGTGTAACTGTGATACTCGCTTGCATACCTAGCTGAATAAATTGCTTCAGAAATAGTTTAGGTAGTTACTGCACTCTTAGGAAAGCCAGCAGTTCAGGCCAAGAGCAGTACTCCTTTTATTCTGTGCAGAGGCAGCTGGTTTAAGCTCTAGCCAGCTCTACTTGCTTCTTCAGCTGTAGCTTTTAAAATATTTTTTGTTAAATTTTTTAGAGGTTATGCTCCTCTTAATTTATTAGTTGAGATTTAGTGTGCATGAGAGACATGTCAGTGAATTTAAGTTGCCAGTCTCAAAAAAATTAGCATTTGGGCAGGAAAATTTTAAAACACATTTGAAAGAGCAGAGTAAAGAGCAGGTCATTTACACAAATCAAAGTAAGTCTTTCTGAGGAGCAATTTAGTGAGGAGCTTAGTTTTGTGTTGAATGATCAGTCAGATTAAATTATTCTAAACAGTTCAAACTACTGGAGATTTCAGTTTACTGAAACAATATGTTGTTTGCCTTATTTACAAGCTTAGTGTTAATTATATATATTATAATTATAGAGTTAATGAAATACAGTATAGAACTTTCAGAAAACTTGATTTACTACTTGTCAAGAATACAGAAAACTTACTTTTGCAATTTTGCATATAACAAAGCCTCACACGGCTATGTTAAGAACATTATGGCCTTTTCATCTTGAGCAACTGGAAATCCTATTACTGCCTTCAAATCTTGGTGACAGCAGAGGGATTGGGATTTAGGAGTAGCAATTGAAATAAATGGATGGTGGCAGGTGTTAAGGAAGTAGGGTATACCTTCTGTGATGTCAGTACTTATTGAATGGTGGGGTTTTTTTCTTACTATATGTGTTAGCCTGGTGTTGCATAATTAATGTAGACTGATACCGATTGTTCTCTACTATACGGTACTTGCTTATATAGAACTCGAAAGGCTTGCTGGACACTACATAGGAAAACTAAGCTAATGATTTTATCTGCTGTCAATTCAATTGCCTTCCCTAAATTAGAGAGCATGTTACTTTAGCAAGTTTAATCAGACTTCCACTGCTTTACTTCCACTAGACAGTTTATATTGCTCAGTATGTTAAAGGCGTTTAGTGGCTGAACTTGGTTAAATTTGACCTTTTGGCCACTGAATCCATAGAAACAACAGCAGGCTTTGGCATCTTGGTGGGATTCTGATTGACAGTACAGAATCAGTAGTGTGTATTAGATTCAAGGAAAAGAGAACTGGAGGTAAATATGCACTTTAGAGATGCCGAGAGCAGTGACTAGGGGAATTCTAATAAATTTTAACATGAGGTCTTCCATGTACTTAATTTACATTTGAAATTAAAGGGCATTGATGTACTTGTTTTACTAGGTAGAGGATATCTGAACTATGGACTGTAATAAAATCTTACATTCTGTTGCTGTTTTCTGAATTGTCAAACTGTGACAGAACTTTTGGTATTCTCTTACATTGCGGAATACCAAGCTGTTTCTAAAAGAATTGCAGTATTCTACAAGAGTATGGGGGTTTTTTTTGTTGTTTTGACCTAGCACTGTTTAGTCCTAAGAATAAATGGTTGTTTTTGTGTTTTAAAATGGGGTTTACCGAAGTTGAAAATAGTATGGAAGTTCATTCTTCCTTCTGTGGATGTTACATCTGTTCCATCCTCCCCAAAATACAGATTTCAACCTGAAGACTAAATGCACCTACTTGTTCAATTTACTTTTGTAACAAGGCAGAGTAGCTACAGCTGACCTTTCAAGACAGCTGGAAGGCAAATGTATATACACTGCATGATGATGTGAAATAGGCAGCCTGGAAATACAACTCAAATATTCATTAGACTTAGACTTTCTTAATTATAGAGGAAAAGAGGAAGGCTAATGATGAACTTGTTCATGTTCTGATCACTGTTGAAGTGCATTTTAATTCTGAAGACTACTGCTTTTTTACCTGAGGAACATTTTTTTGGTCAAGTGATTTTTTTCTAGACAGTGATAACTGCTTTATATGTGGAGAATTATACGCCGTTTTCACATTTGTCTATGTCTAATAAGTTTTGAACATATTAGAATTCCATAGTTCCTGGAATCATACAATTTTGAAGATGTGCTTTGGTCAAGCCATGTCTATTCTTCTTTTCCTCCCCTGACATTTACAATTAAGAAAAACATTGTTTTAAGATGCCAGTATCTCTTGGGAAAGCTGAAATGCTTTGGAAGTTCTGCAGGTCTTTAGTGGAGTGCATAATTACAATCATCCAAGTTACTTGTGTACAGATAACCAAAAAAAGAGAAATCTTATGTAAGTCAGATTTTCTTAAAGTATTGATGAAAGGATCTGCTGTGTAAAAATCATGTCGTGATGGTTCTGTAGTTCTTTCCTGTACTTTGTATCTGAGGAATCTGAAGTGTAGTTGTATGTGTGTACATTTGCTTAATCTTGAAACAAAATGCTTTATTTAGAGCAGAGCTAAATTTTAAGCTTAATCTTTCGGCTAAGTGAAAATATAATCCCTTTACCTCTGTAACTTTTTAACAATGGATGCTGACTACACAGAATTAGAGCAGCTTTCTTAAAATACATTTTGACTTTATGAAAAAGATACTGTGAAGAAAGACCTTGGATTTTGTAGCCTTGGTTGATTTATCTGTGATTCATCAGGCTAGTTAAATAACTATGGAAAAGTGGTAGCAGATAACGTCAAGTCACCTGTTAGAAATAGCTTCCAGGTGGTCTTTATGTGACATTATTACTATTATTATTACTATTGTTGTAATAATAAGCTCCGAGGCTTGGAATAAACTAGGCATATGTTTGGAATTAGGGGCTTTCTTAAGGTCAAACAGACTTCCCTTCCTCTGTCTCCCTGACTACATAAAATCTACTCTGCTCTCTGGTCCTCTGAAATTCTAATTTTTTTCTCATGAGCTCTTCACAGTCATAGAATATATTGTTCCCTTATGTTTCTTTGTTTGGAGGGGCTGAGGAGAGGTTCCCCTTCTTTTTGTTCCTTCCTTTTTTCATGTTTTTTTTTCTCTCCAGAGAGTATAATGCACACACACAAAAAATCACTGATAATGACTCCTTCAGCTTAAACTACTTTCTCTACAAAATTCCCCTCTTCTTGAAGTGGAGGTTCTTGGTCACCATACTGCTTACCATCTCTTTTCGCTCATGAATGTATCTTCAGTTAAACTTCCTAGATAGCAATGATTTTGGTGTTTGTGGTGTGTGGTGGAGTTTTTGTTTCCCAAAAGTGTGTTCCACTCTGTCCCTTTGGTTTACTTCAGCAGTCGTTGTGTCTGTTACTTGCTCTGACGATCTGTCCAGCTCCTTTCCTTTTCTTTCTCCGGAAATTCTGTAGTTATTGACTCCTTAGCTTTTAGACTCCTGTCTAAGTAGTCTCAAACTATGAACAGAGAGGGGCTAAGGAGTTTTTTTTCCACGATCCCAAATGGACTTAGAGACAAGGTTAATTGCAGATAAATAGGTTGTTTCTTCTGCTGCTTGAATTGCATATTATTTAAGAAGTATTAATAACGTTTTCTTGTTCATTGGGAACTAAATGATCCCTACAACTCCTCTTCATTGGAACTAGTAACAGTATTACTTACATGGTTGGTCTAATACTAGTTTCTGAAAGAGGTATTTTTTTTTTTAATAACTCATGAGCAGTTAAATAAAATGTTTGGACAGTATAAAACACTGGAATAGAATACAGCAATTTTTTATTGTTTTACTTTCAACTTCTCCAAGGAATATGAAAATTTTCGTGAACAGCATGAAGAAGTGAAACAATACCGAAACCAAGTTAAGAAAGAACTGAAGTGTCTGAAAGAAATGCAGGCCCCGTGTGCAAGAAGAATCCAAGAAGCTGAAGAAAATTTAAGGAATCTGGATATGAAAACTAGAGATAATGTAGGTATTGAAGTTTAACATAGGTAATATTTCAGATGTTCTGTGTTCAGCTTTGCAAAATGTAAAGTAATAACCTCTTTTTTTTCTAGTGTATCATAATGATGTTTCAGCAGAAATTTTCCTTAAGCACCTGTGCCCTTGGTTCTCAGTGCCATCTCTGTGTCTGTTCAAGGAATATGTTCATTACAGTTCTCTTCATTGTACATTAAAAATTTTCTGGGATGTAATGTTAATAGTTTCCCCAAGTTATGTACTTCCACTGAATTAGATGCCTGTTTTCATCTATTCTGTAGTTTGAGTTTGTGGATGCTTGCTCCTCTTATCCTCTTAAAACGTGTTTTTTTTAAGGTAAATTATAACTTCACTGGCCTAAAGCATTCCTCTAATATTGAACATAATTTCATAAGTAAGATTGAATTTTTTAGTTTGACAGTAATCTTCCATCAGTTGTGAATTTTTTTATGCATAAGAGAATTTAATGGTAAACCTACCTATATGTTATGGTTTACATAAGTTTTTTGAACATCTTCTCTTCCTGGGTTTATTGAAAAATATTATTTCCATATGAAAAAGAAGAGTACTGTAATTCCCTGCGGGACTTTAACTGTTGTTTACTATTCAGACTACAAAAGTCGTTGTGCGCATAAGCTGCAGAAATTTGTAGTGGGTAACCAAAGTTAAATGATCACATGGGAATGTTTGTATGCTGCAGTGAGTTCTGTTTAAAGGTAAGTGACCCGCTCAGAGGAGCTGATGTGAAGACATGTGACACCTGTAGAGGACATCTTGTAGAATGAGGCTCTGTAACTTCAGTGGCATTTAATGCACTGTGAGCTAACACTAGTCTAGTGCTTTCTCTGGAGAAAAAAAAAAAAAAAGCTACGACACACATCCTTGCCCCAAAACCAAACCAGAAAGACAAGACAAAAAACTCCTACAGATTGTCGTTCACAACATTGTTGGTTTTGTTGTGATAAACACTACACCAAAAATATGAAGTACTCAAGTACCTCATAATTATAAGTTCTTTGGTAAAAGTGTTTAGGTTTTGTGTCCCACAGTATTGCAAAAGTTCATTATACTGTGAGGGAAAATATCTAAATATTCCAAAATGTTGTAGTCTTACTGCAGTCACTTTTTTTTGGTGTGGTTGGGCTTTTTGTTTTGAAGGTTTTTGTTGTTTAAAGGTAAGTGTACTTTCTTAGAGGAAAGTTAACATCTGGAAGCTTGAAATTAATTTTCATAATGCAGCAATGCCTTCATGCTTGTGAATTGCTAGACTTTGTTTTCACTTCTTAGTCTTACCCTTTTAGGTTTTAGTCATGTATCAAGCTACGGTGTTTTTTTTCAAACAGGGAAGAATTCTACTAAACCATTGGTACTGTTGTTCTTGGGAGTACTGGGCTGTATTCATATAAAAGTAGTCTTTTTTTTGTTGAAGGTTGTGCTTTGTCTCTATGAGAAACCTAGGACAAACAGTGATCATTTTAGTTTTAACTTGTGGGAGGTTGCTCAGCATAGGCACTTCTACAAAACAGTGGAAGAAAACCTGAGAAAATGTACAAGATGGCTCATTTATGCTCTTGAATCAAGATATTTTTCTTTTCAATCTAAACTTGTTGAGTAAAGCTTTCGTATACTGTATATTTAAAAGGTTAACCATAATCTGAAGTGCTGCTTAATTTGTGTCTGGAAATTGGATTAGGTACATTTTTTCAACATTGTTCCAGTAGCCAAAAGTACAGGAAGAAGGAGGGAGGATAAATTTGAAATAAGTAATTTATAGAAGGCTTACTGAGGTACTCTAATACGGCTTTCCAGCGATGAGTTAGAATTTTGTATTTTATTTAGAACTGATACTATTCTGTATGTAGTATTATAAGACACTTCCAGACCTGTTTTTTCTGATGTTAAATGATGTGTCCAAGTCTAATTTGAATGATTGTTATTTCGTCTCGAACTCAGAGTCCAGAATAGTGGAAAAAGACGTAAGGGAATATATTATATATGTGTTTATGGCACGAACTATTTGTAAAATACCAGACAAGAAGATCTGAGAGGTATATTGCTGCTTTTTCAACTTTCGTGACAGTACCTTTCTTTCAGGTGCTGAAATTGATTTTCCTCACACATACTTTCAAAGTTGGGCTGTTGAAATATCCTTGGAAAGGAGAATCAGTGCTGGTTACACTGTCAGGAGATAGTTTTGACATAATGTTAAAGTGCAAGACTTAAGCTTAAAATAGCTTAAGCTGCTTTTTCTTCATTAGTTTTTCACCTTTTCATAGACTGCTTGAATTTTTTTGTAACTTGCAATTCTGTCTTTGTACAAACGCAGGCTTTTGGCAAGAATTTCACAGGAAATCATTCTATAAGCCAGAAAGAGTTGATTAGTTTCAATTTGGCATTAAGGGAAAGCAGTTTAGTATTTTAAATCTTCTCTATTCTGGATAGACAGACCTGTAGGGAGTATAATTCTCTTCTTTGCTCCAGGCTTATATCCGTTATCAAATGACTTTAATTCTGACTGCTTCTTGAGATCTTTCTTGACATGAGGATATATATGTGAGAGCAGAAATAACCACCTCTTCATTTTCTATTTCTTGAACTTTGTTGGCAGAAAGCCCAGTGTGAAGTTGTAGTTTAGTCTGGAAGGAGCTGAATGGCAAGGAAAGGTGGAGTAAATCTGGGACTTATATTAATTAATATATCCATCATATTGCATGACTTTCACTCCTGTCTCTTTGTGTTAAAACCCTTTCAATTCCTGGGTTAGATTAAAAAATTTTAGTAATTCTTGGTGGCTTGGGTGGTATCGTGTAGAATGTGGAGAAAAGGAAACTGACCCATTTTGTAGGAAAAGTTTGATGAAATGTGGTTTTAGAACAGTTTTCTTTGGGTTCTTTAAAGGCATTTGAACAGAGTTAACTATGCAGTGCGACTGTATACCAATATTTAATAGTGTAAAGCAGTTTTTTGTGGTTGTACAGTGAAAATCATAAAGACAATTCTAGTTGTTCATCTATTCTGTAGGTAGGTCTACATATAAACATATAACTGAAAAGACAATGATAAATGAAAAACAGAATTCCGGTTCCTTACTAGTGCCCTAATTTTGAGATCCTTCAGAATAGTTTTGTGAACATTGTGCTCTTCAATTTTCTCTTCAGATTGCCTTCCTGAGCTCTTTGGAAATATCATCACAGAATCAGTACCTCATAGCAGTAAACTGCAAAACCCAGATGTATTTCTTCTGTGTTGTCTTCATGCAAACCACCTGCATGAGTTAAAATTTTTGTGCATATTTGAGGTTGTGGTAGGAAAAATATTCTGCACAGTTTTATTTTCTCCATTTTTGATGCATCTTTGTGTTTTCGGTATGACTCTCTGTAGGAAGATGTTTCTTCCGGTGAGAGTGTTGTGTTAGTTTCCATGTCTGCACTGGAATTGACTTGCAGTCCTTCCATCTTTCTGCAGTGTTCCAGTATTCTCTTTGCAGTGCTTCAGCCTTGAGGGTTCAGGGAAGGAGGAATTCAGTTTTCAGAGAAAGGATAGTGTGCTTCCCCTGTGTTCAGAACTCAGCTGTGTGTGTGAGTGCCTGGGCAATTTGACCTAATAAAACATGTTCCGAGAAGGGGTGGGACTGGGTGATGCCAAGAAATTCCTTCCAACCTGTATTATTGTTCCACTTAATAGAAGCTGAGGATAGAGAAGGAGCAGAGACATGAATGCCTACACATGAGCCAACAAGTTGTCAATCTCAGTTGTGTAGGATGTAGCTCTAGTACAACGTGTTTCAGAGGTAGGGTGACTTGGACAAAACCTGGTTTGGCCATCTTTTGCATAGGAGCTTAAGCCTTGCTAGCTCTTAAGTATCACCTTTCTTTGCAAAGTTGGTTTGGAGAAAGAGGCAAGAATGTTTTATAATTGTAGGCATCTGAATGTAACATTTGTATTGAAATCAAGGATGGAGTTATTTTCATTTCAGATTAGGAACTTCCTCTGTATGTCATGCCTGAATTTACAGACATATAGCTGAACGGCTGTGAACAGTACAATATGTATGCTGTTATACAAGTCTTCACAAATTGCTGAAATTATACATGCTACAGATAACAGCTTAGAATAAAATGAGTATGACTCTGTCAGTAGTAAAACGCAGACTAAATACTTAGTTATGCATATACAAAATATTCTTCAAAATCTGACTACTTTTTGCAAATATAACTGAACTTATGACTGTAAATTTAAATATCTTGCTGTATGCAGACTGCTGAAATCAGAAATATTTCCCAGAAATGTAAAGAAAAACAAGACGCTTTGGATATGAAAGATAAACAGGTAAGAGTCTTGCTGTCCGACTTTTCTTGATGTTTGCTTTTGATTTTTTGGTCTGCTCTTCTGTTAGTAGGGTGGAAAATTTCTATGAAGATGCTGCAAGTGCTTGCACTCTTTGCTCCCTGCAGTATACAATGTATCTTTAGAACTCAGTCATTAAAACAGGAATTACTAGAGAGAGAGGTGTATACTGCATAAAGTAAGTTGCCTAATAAAATATACAACATGTGTGTATGTATTGATAGAGAGATATATACACACACGCTGTTCGTGATAAGCTTTCCTTGAAAATCTACAGCCTCTCTAGTTTCACTCAGCACTTAGCATGCCCTCTACCTGAGAGGCTGGGGTTATTGCTTCCAAGGGTATACATCTTGTAAAAGAAACATCCTTGCAAGGATGTGAAAGTCTCATCTAAACACTTGGTCAATAAATGTATAAATGAAATGTGTAAGGATGCATAGTCAAAACTTCAAAGTTGTGTTTGGACTATAGATTTTACTTAATCATAGACTAAACTTCCAATGGATTAAGCAACTGTTAAGCAATTTATTAACCTTTAAGATTCTGCTTTTGTGAAAATGAAAGAACTTCAAAAATTGATTTGTAGTCTTGATTGCATTTTTGCTTATGTTCTTCAACTGCCATAGTGCTATTGGAACTCTGTCATAGTGCTGTTGGAACTGTAACAGACTCTTGGGGTTTGGGTGCGTGGTTATTTCAGCATTTAATAGCAGTTGCACATGTATCCTAATTATTTGTTGTAGGTTCTGTATACCAAACTAATTTCTTGTTGGAAATGCTAAAAAATTTTAGATTGAAGAAATTAATCAAGCATTCAGAATGAAAAAGGATGAAGAAACAAACAGGCAGAAGAAAATACAGCAAACTCAAATAATAATAGAGGAGTGGCAGAATGAGCTGGATACAATGGCAGTCTGTGAGAATCTTCAGCCACAAATTGATGCTGTTAATACTGAGCTGAAAAAATTACAAGAAGAAAGGGCAAATATTGATAATGATATCAGTGATCTAAGAGCAGAAAAAACCAACCAAGAACGAGAAGAGAAAAGTAAGTTACTAAAAGTTATTTTTTTCAATTAATTTTACTATTTTCATGAATCTACTTGTACAGAATCTACTTGTCCTGCTGCAGTGAAGTAATTCAAGGTGTTTAATTCAAGCCTCTTAGTTGGCTTACATGTATAGCAATCCTCTTTCTTGTTACTAGTTTTGTTAAAAGTAACAACCACTTTCAAAATCGAGCAAGAAGATTCAAAAGTGACAACTTAAAACTATCCTTTAGAGAATCAGTATTTCTGACCTCTGGGTAAGGAGACTCCTTTGGCAGTTTGGAGGTTTGGGGGATTTTTTTGTTATAAAGGAAGGTGTGTAGTAAGCAGGTTGTGAGAAATAGTCCCAAACCTGGTAAAGAAAGTTTGCTTTGAAGAAGGCAGTATTTTAGCTACTTCATTTATCATATGCGGTACATTAGCTGCTGATACTGCATTTGTCCTTCTTAGATGAACTTTTGCTAATCTTAATTCCAGAATTTCTTTGCATTAGTCTGGAATTTGCAAATAGTCCTTTCTAAGAAATTATATGAAATTAAAAAATTGAAGCTTGGCAGTATTGTGTGTATACTCCTCAGCGAATGTTGCTCATTTGCACATACCTGTCTGGCACTTAACTTGCCACAGAATCCAAGAAGAAACCGAGGTAGAGTCCAAGTGACCTGGGGAACGAGACAGTGTATATTTTACCTTAAACAGCACAAAATTCTCAGGTTTTGATCTCTGTCTCTTCTAAATAGTAGATGCTTTTATGCACAGTCTATTGTCACACATTTTGGTTTTTTCTTCATGAAGTAATACAGATATTTCACATTACTAGTCCTACTGTCTCTTTCCTCTGGGGATGTTTTTGTTTTTAAGTACAAAGGTAGAATACGTCTTGAAAAAACATTATTTTAGGGCAACATTCCTGTATTTTTACTGTGCCTACCGTATTTTGTTGTTCTCTGGGTAAGTTTTTAATTCTATTTTAGATTTTGAGCTTTAATAGTTCTTAAGATTTCTTCAGAAGTAGCAGCGTCTCAATTCTGGAAAGAGAAACTTAACCGTTCCTACCATTTACTAACGACCTTAATTTTAAAGAGTATAATCAGCATTTTCTGGTATCTACTGACTACAATGTGTACTTACTGTGGACGCTGTTTAAGAAACTACCTTAAATTACAGGAATAATTGATCGCCTTGGACAACTTAATAATATAATGCATATGAAGGAAGAGAACCTTAAAATGAGATTCCGAGACACACACTCTGCTCTTATGTGGCTAAGAAACAACAAAGACAAGTTTAAAAAAAACACTTGTGAACCCATGATGCTTGAAGTAAGAAGATTTACTTGCATATCACTCTGTTAATGGTTAGATTACTTATGTCTTGCAAGACTTTGAGAATGACTAGAAGACTTTAAAGACTTTTCTTGGAATGTCCTGCCAAGTATATGCAGGATATTCATAATTAGAATTCCATAGACAATGTAGTAATTGAGTAAAGTGGGATGGCTCCTTTCCTCCACAAGAGGATGCCTGTTGCAGGTTTCTTCTAAGGTGCAACCAGTTATTATCCAGTCTTACTACTTAAGTAGTTCTTAGTTGCAGCTTAAAAAAGCAGTGGTAGTTACCAATTAAGTATCTCCCCTGAGCACAACCTCCTCAGCTGTGGTTACTTCTCTCTGTGATCTCCGAGTGGTTTTTTTTGGTTTGCTCTACCCAGCCATCTAGAGACACAGAAATCTATTGCTAGTTTTGTTTTGTGTTTTGGTTTGATAGCTGCTGTGCTATCTAGGAATAGCAGGACTAAATTTTCAATGGGGTATTATTTTTTTAGTGCATTCCTCCTTTTGCAATATATGCTCCATGTGAAGAGGGTGAAAATCTCCAGTTGCACTTCTTTTCAGAATTGCAAACTTACTTAATAATGTACTGCTACAATTTAAATTAATATATTAGAATATTTATATACAAATTCTTACACTTTGTACGTGTACTAGGACTGCTTAAAATTGCTTTTGTTTAGAATGGACTCTCAAGTATTTCTTGTTGTTACCAAAACTTCTATTTCTTCCTGAAAGACCACATCAAATTATTTTATAAATGCTTCAATAAGGATATCTTGACTGTTGCTTAAGGCCTCATTAAGCTCTGTAAATTAATTGATGTGTAGGTTTGTTTTCTCTGTGTCAAGGTGTAACCCCAGCCATCAGTCAAGCCCCAGGCAGCTTCTCACTCACTGCCTCATCTGCAGAATTGGGTAGAGAATCAGAAGAGTAAAAGCTTAGACATCTCATGGCCTGAGATAAAGACAGTTCAATAGGGAAAACAAAAGCCATGCACATGAAGAAAGCAAAACAAGGAATTACGTCACCGTTTCCCATGGGCAGACAGGTGTTCAGCCATCTCCAGGAGAGCAGGGCCCCATCACGTGCAACAGTGACTTGGTGTCTTGGTTCTGGGCAAGGTTAAACTTCTGTAATGCTTGAGATGATGTGTGGCTGAGGAAGTGTGACCAGACCCTAATTTGTTCCATATCAATATATGTATAATGATATCTGTATTTGTTCCATTGGTTGGGGAGTGGGGGAAAGGGACTCTTGCTTTTGAGAATGGCATCCCTTTCACGTTGGAAGAAGTCACAGTGGGGAAGAGGCAGTCAGTATTTGTTGGGGGCTTTCGGTATAAATTGTTAGTCTTACACCTTTTATTATTAAAATTGTTGCAGTTACTGGTTGCTTTCTTATCTTGCTGCTGTTTCCAGTAAATTCTTCTTATGTCAACCCATGACATTTACCTTTTTTGTGCCCAGTTTTCAACTCCATCTTGCAGGAGCATGAAGAAGGGAGGGGATGTGGGGAGCAAGCAGTGGTATAGTTTTAAAAGGCCTTCTAACTTGAAGAACCCTATTCCTGAGCTATGACATTTGGGAAGCCATCACTCTGAAGTGTACTCTCTTCCTTCTCCTTCCCCCCACTTTATATACTGAACATGATGATCTGGAATATCCCTTTTGGTTAGTTTGGGTTACCTGTTCTGGCTCTGTTTCCCCCCAGTTTCCTATACACCCCTGCCCTACCACTGTGGCAGCACCAAGAGTGGAAGAGACCTTGGCTCTGTGTAACCTCTGCTCAGAAACGACAACCATCTTGGTATTATGAACCCTCTGTTCAGCACAAATCCAAAACACAGCCCCATACTAGCCACTGTGAAGAAAATTAACTCTACCTCAACCAAAACCAGTACACTTTGGTATCATGTAAATTAGTCTCATGTACTTAAAAATTCCAGCTTTCAAATTGCTGTTAACTATACGCAGCCTTTGGCCAACTTGAGATTATTGTTTAGTTCTGTGTAATTTTGCCTTTGTGTGTCATGTATAGTGACATAATGTCTAATTGCTAGTGAAAGTTAATTGAAAAACATAATCATTAATATTTCATTCAGATTTGGAAAGTTTCATCCGTTTTAAGTATGTGGGCCTTTTTTCTTAAGAATTCAGAGATACCTCAGCTTGAGGAGTGTGGTGTTTTCTACTGCTCATGGAAAAACCCTTACTAGTGCTGGAGCAGAGCCATTAGACATAAGATGGGGGTGGTTGCAATTGTAAGGTCATGATGGAGCAGAAGAGGGAGAGGTGGATGGCTAAAAATTAAGCACAGTGATCTGTGACTTACCATAGATTTCCTCCCAAGAGAATTGGTTGGAAAAAAGGCAGGGAAATATATTTTTAAAGATATAGTTCTTGTTTTCATTAAATGTAGGTGTGGATATCATCTTGACTATTTAAAATGTTTTTTGAGGGTGGTAAGTTGAACTGTATTAAATCACTTGCTTCTTACCTTTCTTTATTAGATAAATGTGAAAGACAGTGCACATGCAAAATACATTGAAAATCACATTTCGAACAATGACATGAGGGCTTTCGTTTTTGAGTGTCAAGAAGATATGGAAACATTTCTGGTGGAGGCAAGTTGGCACCAATTTTAATATTAAGTACTGAAGTAGGAGCCCTGAACTTAGGAGTCTGCCAAGTAAACATGTGTGACAATGATAAATATCTGTATCATAACAAGTAGACAGTGGAAAATGTTCAAAGATTTTCTTCATAATTAAGGTTTTCTTAAAGCTTAAACTAACTGGAGAGCTGCAAGAATATTAAGAAAATGTGTTTTTTTAGATTGTCTTCCTCAGAAAGGCAATAATCGCTTAAGCAGAAAATACTGTGTACAAGAAAATTGCTAGAGTAGAAATCTACAAATTTAGTACAAAAATTTTCCGTTGCTCTTTGACTAAAGACACAGTGGCCTCTTTTTTGACATGCAGTGGTCCAAGCAGCAAATCAAACTTTTATTTTCATAATACTGCTGTCTCCTGAATCACTGAGAAGATTGTTCCTTCTGCAAGTCAGGCAGATGATGCAGGAGGAAAGAAAGGGAAGATACTGTATTAAACTGTCACAATGTTTCTCAACTGTAGTCAACACAACAGAGTGACAAACTGTGACAAACTGTCCTGCAATTTTTGAAGACGGTGAATTAGCTTCCACTCTTCAAGGAAGCTAATCACTTTTTTATACCTGAACAGTAGTGGTGACATCTCAGGTTCTGGGTGCTTATCTTGCTTGTGTGGCTGTGGAACTCAGTTCAAGGCTGGTTTAACCAGCTCGACTGATCTTTCACTTACATGATTAGCTCTTTAGACTGAGCACTTGCCTGTGTATTTCTTCGATTGCTTTTATTTTCTTTAGCACATAGTATTTTCAGAAATTAATACTTTTAGGGAACTTGGTTCTTGCTGAGCCAGAGTGAATTTATGACGTCTTCCAGAGGTCATCAGTTGAAGATAGTTCTGACTCTGTGAATCAATAATTATTTTATGTGCATACAGTGAATATTTTGGTCTTTACCAAATAATGTAATATAATCTAAATATAGGTGCGTGATCATCAGAAACTAAGAGTGAATGCTGTATGTGCACCCGCTGAATCATATGCTCAAAGTTCACCTTCAAGACCTATAGAAGAATTACAGTATGTATCTGATTGTATTGGGAAAATAGTTTTAAATGCAGTCCATTTGTTTTGTTCCTATATATTAGAATGTTTTATGCAAACCAAATTATCACCAATTCAGTTCTGGGTTAGTGGGACTTCTTTCTGACCCTTTAGTAACTTCAGCCTGCTTATCTGCTAAATTTGATTTGTGATGCTTGCTCTTTTTATCTCTTCTTCAGCCGATATGGATTTTATTCATATTTGCGAGAGTTATTTGATGCTCCTCCTCCTGTGATGAATTACCTTTGTTACCAGTACCGTGTTCATGATGTTCCTGTGGGAACACAGAAGACCAGAGACATGATTGAAACGGTAAGGTATCTGAAGAAGCTCAAACACAGCTGTGTGATTTGGAGTTTTATTTTGGAAATTATTTGGCAAGTAAATGTGGAGAACACAAAAAAATTACTTTAGCAATTTTATTTATCCTTTTTTATTTGGACTTTAGAAGTGGGAACACTTCGTTATGGGCTAACATATTGCAAGACATTTTAACAAATTCAATCAACCAAATTATTCACTAAATGTAATTGACAGATATAGCTGATGCTGCATATGTAAACTGAATAACATTTTTAGCCAAATGTACCTTATCCTATGGAGGCTTTTTGCTGTTTCTGGTTTACTGGACATTATGTTTGAGTTATGGTGAATCTTTGGTTATTTATAGTATCCTTTTTGACATGAGTAATTTAAAACTAGCCGTTCTGGTATTTTTATATCTTCTTTTTTCCTACAGATGCATTTTCTTGACTAATACATTACAGCTTGTTTTATGGTTTCATCTATTATTTCTTGAGTACTTTGTTTCTTTGTTACACAGGATACTTGTGTAACGTGTTACCTATCTGAAGCAAATACAGTCCTTGTTAATGTTTGTACAGTATAGTGAACAGTTTTTTATTGGTGTCTGTAATATCTTAACAATCAGACCTGTTTAATTAGTTATGATAATATACTCTGACAATATCTCATCAGTTCTTTGCTGACCAGTCTGAATTACAAGTATAAAGCTGAATTAAACGTAGCACCTTTTTTCAGAAGTTGCTAATAAGTAGGTCTTGTGTAAGCTGAAGTATTTTTACCGTCTTTATCAATGACGTTTATTCCTTTCTATGAAAAGTATTGCCTTAAATAATGCTTTTGTCAGAGTAATATTTTTCTGTGT
The DNA here is from genome assembly GCF_052056855.1 of Sturnus vulgaris. Classification (NCBI taxonomy): domain Eukaryota; kingdom Metazoa; phylum Chordata; class Aves; order Passeriformes; family Sturnidae; genus Sturnus; species Sturnus vulgaris. The sequence goes on from NC_142283.1 coordinate 25,336,953, forward strand.
TTCATAGGTCATACAGGAAACCGGTCTGAAGCAAGTCTATACAGCAGAAGAAAGATATGTTATTAAAGTATCTTCTTACACAAAACAGAACCTCTCTAGTAACACATGCTTGAGGGAGGCACAGTATCTCACTAGTTCAGTGGATACAGATGAAAGACGACAATTGGAAAACCAAGGACAGGTAGAAACATATTTCTGTAAATGTATGTGTTGTGAGCTACTACCCACTTAATCATGCATTAAGCTGAGCCTGCTTGCATGTGTTAGTATCGTACGCAGTAAGAATGCTCGTGGCGTGTGTTTTTATTTCAGGACGTCAGGAATACATTAAAGTCATTGGATGCACGTTTGACTGCACTGCTCGATAGACAGAAACTTCTGGAACACAGGGACAATAAGCTCAGGCAAGAGAAGAAGGCACTTTTAGAGAGAGGAAACCGGAGGAGGCAGTTGGAATCAAAAATTGGTGTGAAGCATGATAGGTAGGAAACAAGCTATGTTATCTATGAAAAAAATCTGTAGTATCTGTTACCATAACATTAGGCTATTGCTCTGACTTTGTAGCACATATCTAGATAATACCATAATGTGCATAAATGATACTTAAGTAAGCATGTCTGGGATTGAGTAAGACCCCAATTGTCCATAGTATTATTTACTAAAATACTCAATTACTAATTTACTAATTACTGATTTACTAAAGGGGCATGGTGTCCCTTTCTCTGAGTCCTGAATTTGTGTTCCCATCTGCTCCCGTGGGCCTGTGCTCCTTTGGGCCTGTGGAAATAGGCATTTCATGGACTGATGGCTCCTGTGGTGGGCCTGGGTGTAGCCAAGATTCAGGCTATTACTTGGGCTTCTGCCACCTGCTGTTTCTCTTGTAGATGTGTGCAGGTGAGCTTTTATCAGGTACCCTAACAGAAAGCTAAAATTTACGTAAGTGGCCACCACTTGATCTCCTGTCACTTCATTGATCACCTTCTTCGTTATGCCCTTAGAATTGCTTCCTGAAGGGATTTGTTCTACAATTTTCCCAGGGATCAAAGTGAGAATGACCAGTTTGTAGTTTCCTGTATCATCCTCTTGGCCTGTTTAGCAGTTTTGGAAGATCTCCAAATGCTTTGCAGCTCACTAAATGTGGTTTCTCTTCCGTGAAGGTCCAAAACAAGTGAAAATTCTGGGTTTTGGCACTAAGATGATGATACAGTTTTTTTTTTGGTTTTTTTTTTGCTAGAATATGTAACAAGAAATAAGTAAACTTCCTGAACTCACCTATGGTATATTGTTGCAAAGAAGTATCGGAAGAAAAGTGTCATTCCTTACACTGATATTTTTTTTTTTCTCTAATTTGGAATTTACAGAAGTAAACTACTGTGCTTGCTCAATGATGCTGTTAGTAGCCAAAAGTGGAGTTTCTTTAACTGTTACTTTTTTGTCTGTTGCATTTCTTTGGTTTAAAGTGCACAGGCTGGGAATGCCTTCAATGTTTTTGGAATGTTTAGGATTACAAATTCCTATTCTTGCTAACTGTTGGTTTGTCACCAAGTTTAAGAATTTTTGTATTTTTAGTACAATTTATTTTTAATCACATTAATTAATCAAATATTGACTACTTCCACAGTTTAAGACAGCTGGAACAGGATGCTATTGACCTAGAGAAGGAATTTCAGCTGGCAAATGTAAAGATCAAAGAAATAAATAAACAGAAATCAGAACTTGTTACTGAATTGATGCATCTCGTGAAGGTATGTATTTTTAAGTTGGTATATGTTCCACTTTTATGAGAAGTCCAGTTCGTGTAATTTAAGTAGGAGGCATGCAACATTTGTTACTGCCAATGTTTTCAAGCTAGCTTTCTTAATTATTGAATTATCGTGACTTTTCCATTTTTCATCTCTTTTAGAATTTTTTTTCGGTTTGTATTTCTGATAATTATTTTTAAATCACTTAAGAAAATTGGAAACAAATAAACCTTCCTGTGCCAAACTTCAAACTGTAGAAACTTTATGTTGACATGACAAACAGTGAAGATCTCAGACCTTGGCTCATTGTGGTCAGATGCTAGCGCTCTAAAAATTTTATCTCGTGGGTGCCCTAGGTCTACAGTTGAAGCCTTCTCCTCCCTTTTGTTAAGGGAGAAGATTCATTTATATTTATATGCTGATCATTAAAAACTTTGCAAATAGTTGCTTTCAATGGCCCATAATTGTAGCTTCTCTTTGGACAGTAAACAGTCTGATGTTTTTGAAGCCTCTGGACTGTTCCTGAGGCTGACTTGTTTGGAAAAAACCAAATATCTTAATGTTTTCAAACCAGATTCTAGTGATCACTAAAATCTGTTACTTAACTTCCCAAACACAGCCCTGTTTAGTTGTCATGTGCTGTTCCACTTAAGACATCAGATATAAGAGTTGCTGTACGTCTTGTCAATCAACTGCATTGTCATTACAAGATGCATATGTCTTTTGTGTTTATTTTTTGACCCTTTTCCATCTCTGTGTGACATATGATGTCCACCAAAATCCACGTGTTGGTACATATGAAGGGAAAGAGAATGGGGGGAAGGAGGGTTGATGTAAAATTGTGGGTTGAAAGTGTGTGTGTATGTATCTACATATGTGTATTTACATATATTTGGTTGAAATTATATACATATAGATACTTAAAAGTACAGGAGGACTATAAATCTTGAAGAACTTGGGTCACCACTTTTCATTGAATTTGACCAGCAGTATTGATGAGCCGAACACGTTGTGAGATTGTATGTTATTACTAAAAGGATGAGTAGTTTCTAAAGTAGTGATTATATCAGTTTTGAGTCTGGTGAAAGAAAACCTGCTGTTTTTCTGTGTGTAGAGGATCATACCACTGCATGTCACCAAAGTAGCTTTGACTCATCAGATGACCAGAGTGACTGCTGAGAAGAACAGACTACAGTCAGAGTACAAAGCAGCAACTGTACAGCTAAGAGCTGCACAGGTAACAGTATTTCTGAATACTGGGGTATCTACTATGAAAACATCTTACTGGGAAGCCTTTACGGTGTTGAAAAGGATGCTTCTGTGTCTTTGTTTAGAAGTGGGTGTTAGTACTGCTAAATATTTAACCTTGATTTCTGTAGTTTGACTTCAGCTTGCTCATTTAAAGCAGAATAGTAGCTTTACCACCCTCAATTAAGACAGCTAAGCTGCTGTGAAAATGTGCCGCTCAGTCATATTACCCTGGATTTTTTCTTGTAATAAAAATTGTGTAAAAAAGCCCAGTGTTACTCAAAGGATTGCTTTCTTCTGAGTCTGTCCATAAACAAGCTCCAATCCACATGGGAAATACAAGCTCAAGATGAACCATGAAGTGCAGCAGCATAATGGAGCTATTTTGCCTTTCTTTCACAGCTCGTTCCTTCATGCTATAATTAAATGCCTTTCTTGGAGGACAGAAAACAGACTGAATGGTGCTTCTCTTGATAGATTGTATTAGGAAGCTATGCTCTGTTCAGGTAAAAAGTCTGAGGAGTTAGTTCTGCAGCAAGTAAACGTTTCTAAGAGCAGAGGATGCTGCCATTGCTTGTGGATTGCTGCAAAGGTCAATTTTTGTATTTGTGTAGTAGTACAATCTTTCAGTGCATTGGGGAATAACCAGTCGAAGTAGAGGGCAGTAAGTTAGAGACTTTTCCTTGTCTTGCAAGAGTTGGTCAACTATAACCTAGTAATTCAATTTGATCATAAAGATAAAATCAAAATTAGAAAGCAGCTTGAAAGGCAGGAGATAGTTATTTTGCATGGATGGGTACATCATAAAAGAATGGTCTTAGCAAGTAGTCAGAAAGCCACTGGAGTTATAGTTACCATCACTTACAGGGAGATTAGACAGAGGAGAACTTTTTAAGAGGAGCAGAAGGTAACTTGAACACAGAGACAAGTCCAGCATGTTGCTAAGAAAACCACTGTTGTGAGTTCTTACACATGATGCATCTTTTACTCAATTTATCAAAGTTCAGTGAAAATCATTTAATTGTTGGAGCTCAGTAAGGAGTAAGAAAAAGCCGTAAACCTCGCATCAGTATGTGTATTCTTACTTTAATGTTTCTAGTTGTGTCTCGGCACACATATTCATCATTTAAGGAGTAGCTTGGGCTGGTACATACTTAGGTGTTTGGTAAGATCAGTAGACAGGATTTGTGATTTGTACATTTTGATGATTCTTAAAATTTGCCTCCTTCCTAGTAAAAGGTGTCTGTGAGTCAAGTGGAGTCCCATTGAGGCCCTCTCAGGAAACCAACAGGAACGTTAACATTGCTACATACTTTTTAATATATAGAAGAAATAAGGAAACAAAACTTGTGTGGGTTTTTCTATATTTGTCTAAATTTTATTTTTCATGTGGACATTGACAGTAAACTGGCAAAGTTAAGTGAAAATTGAAACTTGTTGAACTGTCAGTGCATTTATTCTAGTACATGCTTTCATAGTAACATCAAATATCTATTGCTTTCTAATTTTTCTGTCACATACTGAAATTTCTCCTGCCAAATATTTATTTTCCTCTTCACTGAGGAACTTGACTTACCTTAGCTTGGACCAGGCATATTCAGTATTGAATCTGTTTCAGATTTTAAGTGCCTACAGAACAACTTGAAGTCTTTTTTCATACAGCTCTGCAGAGCTCCCTTCAAGTGGGGGCTTCATATTCAATGGAGATTCCCCACTTCAGATGATTCAGAATTGATTTGGGCTCTGGAAATGATGAAACACATAAAATTTATGCGTCTTGTAGAAAAAATGTGGGTGGCTCTCATGGGAACTTTGCCTTCATTATAGTGTCAGAATATTTCAGATGAAGCCAGTTGACTTTGTTGAATTTATGGGATCCAAAATACTATTACAGGCCATATGCAGATATCCAGTGGAACATAACTATTGTGCTGTACAGTTGTATTTATGCTAATTCAGTACAGCTTGAGATCCTGGCTGTAAAGAAAAGGAGGGATATCCTCCCTCTACTATTCTATCTGTACAGCTCTTGCAACAGTCCTTGCAACTGACGTGACAATTCCCTCCTCTACAATAGACTTCATGAAGTAGAAGGGGTGGTCTAAAAAAGGCCTCTTCTAAAAATTTTCCAACCTTCCTGAAAACACCAACGCAGGAGAGAGAAATATTTTTATGGTGTATTTGTGGAGATTGTGAAATGCTTATCTGTAATACAGAGATGTATTTCATAATGCTTGGTGGAGAAGGAGGGAAGAGCAGGTTTTTGTAAGTTGGTACCTGCTGCGAACAGCAGTCCTCACTCTAGTGAGTGTGAGATGATCACTAATGATCATACCCGCTACTACTGCTGTTGTATTTAGTAGATAAAGATCAGTTACAGAAGGTAATGAGAGTGACTATCAATGTCTGTACCCTGTATTAAAACTTTGGAACAAGCATTTCTCTAACTGTATGATTGCCAAATGAAAACTGAATTTTTTTCACCACTGGAGGGCTCCTATATTTAGCTGAAGTACACAACAGTAAAACTTGGGAAGATAACTCTGAAATTGAATCTACATTCACACTTGTTAAGCTGAGAGAAAATGAATTTAGCTATGTCCAAAGGAATTCCTTTGATCAGTTTACCTTGGCATCTATTGACTTGATGAGCAGAGAGGTATAATGAGTCCTGTTAGTTGAAGCAAATTTTTTAATTAATTTTAATAGTCTGGTTTAACCTACGTTTTCTGCTTCAGATGTTGCTTGTTGCTAGTGTGCTAGTGCTACCTCTGGAAATTCATAATATTATTAAAAAAATACGGTGGTGTTTTTTTAAAGCATCTTTTCTCTTTTTTCTTTCTAATATTTCTAATAGCAACGTTTTCATGAACTGGATAATAAGAAGCAACTTCTTTATGAGAAGTGCATAGAATTAATGAAACAAGCTCGACACGTCTGCAGATTGGGTCCAGATCAAGATTTTCCAGAAGAATTTCAAGTTGTATGTACCAAAATAAATTTTCACATACCTCATTAATTTCTAGCTTCTCCTGCAAATAATACTGTGTATTTTTTATTAGAAAGGCTCCCAGGAAAGGATCACGTGTACTTCTGTTACTGTCATTAGCCTTTTAAATCACCTTTAAAATAGTGCTGAGATACCCTTTGATTACCACTTTGTTTTGTACACAGGAAGAGAAAGTTAGATCTCTGATTTCAATTGAAATCCACAGTCTCGTGTTCACAGAAATAAATAGAGGCCATATTTTTCTACCATCCTGCTCTAATGGAGCAACACAAAAGGACCGAGGTCTGGACTCAGTCTCTTAGAAGTATTCATTTGCATGCCTTCTCTAGCATTGTCCATGTCTTACACTGAATCTCTGAGTAGCAACTAATTATCTATCTTAATTATGTAACAGCATCTCCAACCTTCTCTCTCTGTCCAAAATAGTTAGTGAGGGCATCTTGCCATCTTAAATTTTGAGTGACACACTGATTAAAACTAATAATATAGTTTATGATTTCTCCAGTTTATTTTTTAAAGAAAACTTGACTCCTTCATTAGTATTGTTTTGTAACACATGCAATCCTTTGTCTTGCAGGCTTTTCAGACTCTTCCAAACACATTGGAGGAAATTGATGCTTTTCTGAATGAAGAGAGAACCAGAGCTTCCTGTTTCACAGGCCTCAGTGCTTCGGTACGTTCACTGCTATCCCTCCCCCTTCACACACATTGTACTTTTTTCCCGCTCTGTGCTCTCTTGGTGTAATAAACTAGACAGTAGGAACAATGTGCTGTAAACGCCAGATTCTGCATCTACTCAGATTTCAAGTAAGTTCTTTACAAGAGGTACCTTTAAAAAAAAGCTGCAATAATCTGAGAGAAACAGAGCTTTACTGTTTCCTTGCTTTAAAGCTAGAAATCTGTCTTGTTCAGTGTGCAGTAGTCTGTGTAATTGTGTTTGAACAGTATTGGTGCAATATGGTATTTTTACAGTCAGGGTTAGAATAAGCAAGAATTTTGCTGACTCCTTGTTTTTTATTCTGGCAGGTTGTTGAAGAATACAATAAGCAAACACAAGAAATACAGCAGTTGACAGAATATCTTGAGGGAAAGAAAAATGAGTTGAATAACTATAAGCAAAACATTTCACAGGTAATAGCTCAAGTTATCGTTTCTTTATCATTATCATAGTTCTGCGTCATTGTAGGAATGTATGTGCAGAAATAAGTGGTAACACTTCAGATTGTTTTGAGTGTAAACTGAGATGTTAACATCCCTAATTACAACGTTTTTTCAATGTAAATGCTATCTCCAAGGGAAAATTCAGTTCTTAAATTGATTTTATATGGATATGTCTACTTTTAGGTCAAAGAAAAGTGGCTACACCTCTTGAAAGCAATGATTGAACAAATTAATGGAAAGTTCAGTAAGTTCTTTAGTTCTATGCAATGTGTTGGTGAAGTTGATCTTCACATGGAAAAGGAGGTATGATTGATTTTTCGTGTAACATTCATATTTTCTTGCATAATGTTTTGGTCATATATTGCTAGAGAAAACAAGTTGTCATGTGAAGATGTTCTTTTTAAAAAACACAGAAGTTTTGGAGTAAGAGAATTGACTTATCAGTCTGACTGAAGGCAAGTGAGTCTTTATCCACACGACTAGGACTTCACCTCCTGACTTTTGGATAGGCCTGCTACTTAGAGAGTTTGGTTAGAAACATTGTATTTGCACAGGAGTTACTAAGATTTTTGAAGCTCATTATTTAATTCTGCATTTTCAGCTAATTTTTGTCCTCTCATATCATCTAAGTCTTCCAGTATTAGGTGTTGTATTGAATTGGTTCTATAATGTAGTTTCAACTGGAGTCTGGGGGCATTTTGTCTCAAAGCAGCCGTCATTTGGCCCATCCTGTTACCTTCTCATTAACCTTTATATGTAGGGTTTACCTCTGGTGAAGAGTTTAAAGCATCAGAACTTGGAGAGAAATATTCAGTGCAGTGAACAGAAGAGTGAAATTTGGTATTTTGTTTTAAATTGATCATTGAAATGATGATATCAAGACTTTCATATATTAACACATTGACTATACAATAGTGGAAGTTAACACAATAATTTTTTTCTGGCTTTTTTTGCTGTTGTAAATTACTCAAGCAGTTTATCTTGAAATAGCAGTGGCAGTTATTAATCAGGGCAGAAGAGTGACTGGTAAGGCTCTTTATATGAACTACAGGAAAATGTTTACCTGGAGACAAATAATATGAAACAGTAGAACATAAAAACAGACTTCTCAGGTCTTTTGATAATTACCTTGACAGATCTATATTACACAAAAACTATCTTTTAAATAAAAGTATGTTGGAGAGATAGTACACAGAAGGAACAGTAAAGCAGTTTAAAAGCAAAAGGTGTGTGGAGTGCCTTTCTGAATCTCTTCTTTGGAAGGTCTTGCTTTTCTAGAGCAAAGATGTCACAAAGAGTTTTAAGAGATTAGCTAGCACTACTGTTCCAGTGAGTAAAACTTCTTTCCTCAAGGGGTCAATAGCTACAATCAAAAAGGGTGGATAATTTATTCTCAAGTTTATATTCCTTACTATTCTCTGCAGGAGAATCTTTTGCCTCATGTGTAGATACGAAGAAAGAGACTCTTGAGGTAGAATTACATTTTATTAAAAACATTTCTGTAACACTGAGATTCAAGCCTCTTTTAGTCTGCCTTATAGGAATCTTGAGATCTCTGGAAGTCCTCGGTGACACTACCTGCTGTCACAATTGAATAATAGAAGGAATTGGACATTAGGAGGAACTTCTTTACAGAAAGATTAAACGTGGAATGGACTGAGGAGGGAGGTGATGGAGTCACTATCCCTGAAGGTGTTTAAGGAATGACTGGACAGAGCACTCAGTGCCATGGTCTATTTGCCTCACTGGTGTTTGGTGATACGTTGGGCTCTGATCTTAGAGGCCTTTTCCAGCCTAAGTCTTTCTGTGTGAAACGCTTCACTGAGTTCTTCCTTAACATCCTAGCAGAAGCCTCTGTGAACTATTTCCTTGGTAATACTAGTAGCCAGAATTCATACTGCTAGCCATGATAACCCTTGCCTTCTTTGATTATTCACCAGGAGTTTTGAGCACTATTTTTGTCAGTTTTTGGAACATCTGTCAGTTATACAAAACTGGTATTCAAAATAGTGTGGCAATAGTCAAGGTCTGACTGGTGCCATCATGGCTGTGTTTCATGTGAATCTTTTTAATGTGGTTTTGCTAGCCTGTATCTTGTTGACTTTTTCAAACTTAGTTTTGCCAACGCATCTGAAATTACAGTGGGCTTGGAGACCTTAGATTCTGGGTTTTATTTCTCCTTACATGAAGTTGTAATCAGAACAACACACAGAATTACAGATAAGTTGGAAGAACTCACAAGGATCATCAAGTCCAGTCTTAAGTAAATGGCCCATGCAGGGATTGAACCCACAACTTTAGTGTTGTTAGCATCATGCTCTGACCAACCAAGTGAACTCTGTGGCCACTGAGCACAACTTCAAGAGTAACAGAGTACTCTAAAGATTTCTTTTTCATCTTAAGCATGATTGCATTTCATTGCATGGTCCTTCTTTTGAACCACATCTGTTATCCTGATACCTTGCATCATTGGCTGAGGCTGCTGACAAGTTTCACTTTCCTGTTAAAGAAAAGCCAGGGTTGGAATCCATGTGTGTGGTTTTCCTGTTGAAGTATGAAAAGGAAATGGCTGTCCTGATGGTTTTTGAGCTGCTTGCACTTAAAGAGGTTCAGGTTGGTACTCAACCTGCACACACCACCATTACTCCACTGTTCAAACTGACAGTATCCTAAGGATTTTTTTTCTGATTAATGGGATTTATAGGGGCATTGCTTTCTTCTTTTTCTAGACCAGATTTTTATTTTCCTGTTGTTGTTCTTACTGTGTATGAAGCCTTTCTCAACAGGAATTAACAAATTATAGTCATGGAAAGGGAATGGTATTGGAAATTCTCCAGCAAAGGTAGGCAAGAGTGAAGGAAAACAGATGAAAAAGAATTAACATATATAGATGAACCAGAATTAACATATTGGTTTTAAGTTGAACCTGAGTAGTTGGTAGATCCATGTACATTTGTATAATATCCTGTAACTTGCATGTCATTGTAAAATAAGCTTTAATACAAAGAAAAATGAGTTTAAAAGGTACTGGCTTTCACAGGAGGAGTATGAGAAGTATGGAATTCGCATTAGAGTAAAATTCCACAGTAGCACTGAACTTCATGAATTGACTCCATATCATCAGAGTGGAGGTGAGAAAACTGTTTCCACTATGTTATACCTGATGGCTCTGCAAGAACTCAACAGATGTCCTTTCAGGGTTGTTGATGAAATAAATCAGGTGAGAATCATTAGTGTAGTATTGCTCTTTCTATATACAGGTGCTTATGACATAGTGGAGAGAACATACTTTTTTTTTCTTTTCAGGGAATGGATCCAATCAATGAGAGAAGAGTTTTTGAAATGGTTGTGGAAACTGCTTGTAAAAAAAGGACATCTCAGTACTTCCTGATTACACCAAAGGTGTGTGGCAAAAAATGAAATAGGAAGTTTAAAGTGTAGGAGAATTGGATTTTGTGTGATAATATACCGATAAACGCTGTGTAACCTACCTCTGTTTTACCTGAGAACTTTTGGATTGAAGAGAGGATTGGTCCATTTTGAGGACAGTTAGGCAAGAATTCAGACCAAGGCTCATCTCGTTAGAAACCCACTCTGGGGTTGTGCCTCACTGGAAGTATCATGTGATAAGCACCAGTGGACAGGGTTACCATGGAAAAGGCTGTTAAAGGTAATGCCTCTAGCTAACACAGAATTCAGACTTGTAGCAGAGACCCACTTCCAGACAAGTCAGATGATGATACTGGAGGAGGAGCCAGGCTAGTGCTGCTGACATCAGAAGACCTAGAAGAGTCCCACATGATTGCTTGAATAGTTTTCCTGCATTAATCTGAGACTTAGAGGCTCAAAAAGGGTGAGACCTATGCTCTGAGAGTGACCAGATTAATTGTACTCTTTGGTCAAAATTTAGAAAAATGTAGTTGACTTACTATGCAGTGATGCAGTAAGTGGTAATAGGGTGGCTGTTCACGTGTACCATTAACAGAGACTAATGTTATGTTCAGCTTGATCCAAGTACAAATTGCAACAGTCGAGGTTACTTGTACACCAGGGAGACAAGCAGTCGGTAGTGCACTGGTTTTTTTATTAAGATACCAGTTCTGTATCCTGTTACACACTGTATTTTAGAAAATCTGGCTGGTATGTCCTGTTTCTTCAGTAAATAGCAATTGATGGGTCTCTGTAAAGCTACCTCATAGCATTTACCTTACTGGAAAGAAATGGAAGGCAATGCTTGTTGCTCCTTCTGGTCTTGCAGTATGCTTACCTCCATGCAGTTTGGTAATTTCCTGACCATATTACTTCTTTGTTGTTCTGTGTAATCTATTCCCTTTTGTCTTCTTGCGATTCCTCTCCTTATTGAATCAGCTTTTCCGTGCACTCTTGTACTTAGAGAAAGAACAGAATGATTTGGATGTTGAAAGCTAGATAGCTCAACTAACTCTAATGCTTCCCAAATTGAAGGAGTTGCAGAAAATTGCTGTCTGGGGCACAGAGTACGTTTTAAAAGTTGAGTCTGTTGTCAGATTACAAAGAATAGACACAGGCAAAAATTGGGTATGCAGAGCTAAGCAGAAAGATCAAAATAAAAATGAAAAATCAGAATTTAAAAAATCTTTAAAGAAGCGAAAAAAGTCAACATCATGGTAAGATGAAGCTCAAGGACCATGTTGCAGCACTATTCAGTAACAGGAGACAGTGTTATGAAGAAGTGGCTGAAGATATTTTTTGTGCCTCCTTCCCTCTTCCCTCCACAAGCAGCTGATATGTTATGATGATAAGTTATAATGCCCTGTCGCAAGAAAAATGAGTGAGAGAGCACGTCCTGTAAAGGTTTAGTTGATTGAGAGTGTTTGTACGGACTACATTAGAGGATAATTGAAAGGCTGCACAGAGTAGACTGAGAAAGCTGGACTGTTTTTTGCTTACCTGCAGTCGGTGTTGCCACTTACTAGAAAGCAAGTATGTAATCACCTGCCAGAAAGTGTAACAATTTGTCGAACTAAGCCAAGTTCATATGTGTACCCAGTGGATACAGGAAAAACTGGTACCCTTTTTTCAGTATGTTGACACCTCCCCGATTGTGTTTTTTTTTTTTTTTAAGCAAGCCGCAGAGGGGAGCATGTATAAATTAATAAGCAGTAAAGTTGTTTAGGAATATTGTATTTTGAATAGTTGTGATTTGCTGTCATAATGAGTAGATGAACTGAATATTAGAAGTAGGTTTGAAAATTCGTATTTTAAAAGAAATCTGTGGTGAAACAGATTAGATTTATTAAACATACAGATAATCACCATGATATGAAGAAAGATTGGAATTCTTAATAATCTTAGGTTAGGTAACTCTTATTGGAAACAGGATTCATTTGAGTACAGACAAACATAAAATTTGGTATTTAAGTGGGAAGAATCACCAACAGCAGTTGGTGTAAGGCATAAATGCCTAAATGACTGGGGAGAGGGAAGTGACAAGTTGAGCATCAGTTGCAGGTAAACTGTTCAATGTCATCCTGAGCACTGCTTGTAATATACAGTTTGCATTATGTCTGTCTGCTGGGCGTGGGTTTGGCAAGGTTTGGATTATCCAGCTTTGTCTGTTGCACTTCAGAAAAGTAGTACAGGAGCTGCAATTACTCCAGACGGTAGCAGTGCAACTACTAAGTAATTTTAATTGTTCTGAGTTTCCACTAATGGAAATTGCTTAGCTCATGGGAGCACAAGGCTAAAAAGAGACATAGATTTACTTGGGTACAATTAGTATCTCCTGTCCTGCCATGGGGAGAAAAGGGAAAAACATTTTTCTGGGCCCACAGAGGAGTGGAGTTATTCTCTGGATACAGCAAAAAAGCAGTGAGATTAATGGCAGCAAGAAGGTACAGATTAGATATTAAGATTTTCTTCTAATAAGAATAGCGATACATGGCAGTTGGCTGAAGAATTAGTCCCTTTGAGGGGATTTCTAGGAACAAGCACACTTCATTTGTCAGGCTGTAATCCTAGTATAGTGATACTTTTGAGATCTAAGGTTTTTCATAAATCTTATTCAGCTTTTTTAGATAATGGGGAGCATCTAGATATTCTGACTTCGGTTTCTGTGTTTTTCACTAGCTCCTGCAGAATCTCACTTACAATGACAAGATGACTGTGCTGTTTGTCTACAATGGACCTTTTATGCTGGAGACATACAAATGGAACATGAAGCGCTTCAGAAAACGGCAACAGCGGCTTTCAAGGATGAGTGAAAAGTGATATCTGGCTATAGATACATAGTTCTACAGAAATATTTTATATATCGTTCTTGAAACATCTGGCTTTCAAGAATTCAGAAATTGTCCAAGAGGAAAACCCTCAAAGAATTGATAATTGAGAACTTTGGTTCTTTAAAACTTACGCAAATGTTTGACAGATTCGAAATGCATAATTTTCTTTTTCAAGTCTTTCCTAGTGATCACTTCCTTCATAGTGGTCACTTCCTACAAGTAACCTACTTTTCTTAATAGTAGGTTTAAATAAAAAATTTCTTTTTTTTTTCCTATCCTGTCAATTAATGCAGCATCAGAAGCGCAGGTAATTTTTCTAGGTTATCCTGGACTTATTCTGTGACTGTTGTTTTTTAGAGGTTGCTGGGGTTTTTTTTCCAAAAATTGGAATTTGCTTTTGGTAAATAATTTTACTTTACCACAGATGTGGATATTAGCCCATTTCCCTATTGAGATGAAATTTAAAAAAATTAATTCAGATGATCTGTAGAAAAAGAATAGTTTGTAGTGGTTTGTTTTGTAAAAATAAACCTGAAATTAATATAAATAATATGATTCTATGAATATATTACTGTTGAGTAAATGCTTTCTCTCAAAATTATTAAATAAATATAGTAACATTTTGTTTTGTAGTGTTTGAAGGATAAGGTGTTTCTAGCAAGTCTCCTAGCAAGGAGACTAATAGAATTCCAGGTCTTCCTGAAACAATGAGCTAGCAGAAGTAAAACTAAGCAATATATAACTTCTTGTGTGTTTATTTTTCTGAGTAAAAGTTGATACTTTTTTGGTCATACAGAAAATAGTGCTGTAGATTTGACATGTAAGTTAAAAACAGGAGGATTTTACAAGGGGTCAGCTATATTGGAGTGATTGTACAGTCAGTTGCTTTTCAACAAAAAGCTGTAAAAATTTTGAATAGAGTGTTGGCCATAATTGTTAAGCATTTGGAAATGCAGGTTACAACAGAATGTTCAACACCTAAAATAAAGTACTGATTATTAAGTTAACTATTAAATAAGTAAAATTCAACATTTTGATGTCTGCTTTGAATGGTTGTTTTTTTTTTTAACAGCGTCCTGGCAATGAACTTTGCTAGTAAAACCAGTATGTCAGGCTTTGATACTCACATATTCGAAATAAAGTAACCCACTACAAAATATGAGCTGGAATCTGGAAGGTTTTAGGTATTAAAGGATAAATATTGTAATTGTTCTATTGAATAGATAGATGAGCTGTCAGTACACTAGAGAACCACACATTCTTGTTACTGCGGGCCAGTGTTGGTCAATGGAATTGTCTGACTGTGAAAGGAGTTCCTAGAGTCATACCTATGATGATTAGTGTCCCAACACAAGTACTGAATAGAAGATATAAAAGTGTGGAAACTCAGGCTGTGATCCAGAGTTAATTCGGTCAGCAAAGTTTCTTTGACATAATTGAGGCTACAGGCCTGTCTGTCTGTCCACTGCATTGAAAGATCTTGGTTCCAAAAGTAGTCTTCAAAGTTGTCTATTTTGGAGAGTTTATCCGTGTGAATGGTTTCTTTTCCTTTTCCCTCTATCATTAGTATTGATGCTGTTACTGTTCATTTTTGTATCTCGTTGCTGTTTGCAATAAATAGTTCTTATCTCTCTTGGCCCATGATCTTTGTCTTTTGTGCCTCTTGTTTTCCTCTCCAGCACACTGCAGGAAGAGGGGAAAATGGAGCAGGAGAGCGGTGTCTGGTTTGGAAACTCTTGTGGGGGCAAGAATTTGGGAGTACCATTCCTAAACCAGGACAGATTGGCACAGTGTCTGATGGGAGTTGTCTGACAGAAGAGCTTCATCATGGGATGCAGGGGAGAGGGAACCTTGGCGCTCTGGCTTCTCTGTAAATAACTGAGCCAGAATTGCTTTCTTCACTTCTGACTCAATAAAACAGTGTCCAAAATTACTTTTCCTAGAACTTTTTGTTCTGGAAGCACTTTTTCCCCCATACCTTGCTAATTAAGAATAAAACTACGATTCAGTACTCTATAATTTGTGAGAGAAAGGATATGTGGAAGGGAGTTAAATCCTCCTCTGCTCCAAGAAAAATTCTTCACCTGTTTCTGCCTAAACATCTGAAAATCGCATGACTGTTTCTATGCTATTGCACCCAGACTAAGCCTGCCAAAAGCCATGGTTCTATAAGGCTCATGGATCCAGTGTCCTTTACATATTCCAACAGCTGGGGTGAAGGGCAATTTTTTTGTAGCAGAGGCTGATCTAGTAGTTAGAAGCTGGTTTTACTTTGATGCTAACTTAAGTCATTGACAAGGCTGAATTAGTAGGGAGAGGGGAGGTAAGTGCAGAAAGCAGATCTTTTTAGCCGTTGAAAGCTTTTCAGGCTTGACTGTAGCAGTGTGGAAAGCCAGCAGGGCAAGCAACAGTAGAAGCAGAAGTAACAGAGGTGGTAAGCATCACTACAGCAGCCTACCTGCCAGCCTCTCCTGTGGCTCTTTCCAAGTGGTATAATATTCTGATACCAATTCCAATCCTTATTCTTTCCACCAAATTCCTTCAGCTTTTCTCCACTAATCTGCTCCCCACTTACTCTTGAAGGTAATTCCCTGTTTTCCAGTCTTTTATCTGTTCATCTGTTATACCCCCACTAGGCCAATGGGGTTTTTTTGACAGTTGTACTGGTTTTGGCTGGGATAATTTTCTTTATAGAAGTTTGTATAGTGTTATATTTTGGGTTTGTGACCAGAACACTGTTGGTTACATAGGGATATTTTTGCTACTGCAGGGTGGTGCTTTGCATTGCATTGATGCCTTTTCTGTTTCTCATACTGCCTGCTAGCACAAGAAGTTTACAAGAACCTGGGAGGGAACGTAGGTGGGACAACTGATCAGAGGGCTGTGTCATGCTGTATGACATTGTCCTCAGCAGTGAAATCTAGAGGAAGAAGAAGGCATGTTTGGAGTTATGTCTTCTGCAGTAACAGCTATGTGTGGTGGAGCCCTGCTTTTCTGGAGAAATAGCTGAACACCTATGTGTTGATGGGAAATAATGGATGACTTCTTTGTTTTACCTTGCTTGTGCACACAGCTTTTGCTTTCCAAGTTAAACTGGTTTTATCTCAACCCAGAAGTTTTCTCACTTTTACCATTCTGATTGTCTGACCTATCCCACAGGAGGAGGGTGGCTGTGTGACCCTGTGCTGCCCAGGATTAACCCACAACAGGACTGTATGTTGGTCTCAAAATGTTACATCTGTCGTTTTTCCACCCGGAGCTAAATGAGATCTTGTCAAGTATCTTGGCTTGTTGTGTATTCATAGAAGAGCAAGTCATCTGCTCACAGATTGACCTCTTTGGAAAACATGATGATGAGAACGTGCCAAGTTAGCCAGAAAGGAATGACAGACTTCACTTCTTTGGGGATAAGGAACCATGCATAGTAGTGAACAAAGCTGGTTTTGCAGGAAGCAAGACAGGGAAGGGATGATAACTCAGAAGATGGTGGCAGAAGATATCAAGGAGCCGTGGAAAAGAGAGAGCAGGAGAGTGCACAGGTAATGTGTAACATGGATGGTTCAAAGTGAATCTGGATCATGTAATTTAAAGAGGAAAGATGTCCAATTCCCCCTTCCCAATTTGTAACCAAAGCTGTAGGCTATGAACATTAAGCAGCTGGACCTTAACTGCAATCCATTAACGGTTATTTACCTCAGTTTGGTTCATGAAATAGGTTTTTCATAGACAATAAAGGTTTTTTTGGATGGTTGCATTTTGTGGGGGTTTTGTTGTTTGGTTTGGGGTTTTTATGCAGGTTTTTTACTTGTTTTGGTGGTTTTGGTTTTGGTTTTCCTGAGGAATTGCAAACACAGTGTAAATCCAAAGCAGATGCTCAGTACAAGGAGTGCAAAGGGACTTTTCAGATACGACCAAGAATACCAGCCTCACTTCGTCCTCCTGGAGTGATGCTTAAAGGACTGTTCAGTTGAAAAGCCACCGATTTTACAGTTTTCTCTGGGCCCCAGCAGCTGAGGAATCTGATTCTGCTTTGTTTGCT
This sequence comes from Sturnus vulgaris, assembly GCF_052056855.1. Lineage (NCBI taxonomy): Eukaryota > Metazoa > Chordata > Aves > Passeriformes > Sturnidae > Sturnus > Sturnus vulgaris. Next base: position 25,354,413 of record NC_142283.1, read on the forward strand.
TCTGAACTGAACTGTACCATACATGAAGGACTTTCCTGGTCAGAATTTTTGTAGTATTTAAAATACACTTCGCTATGTAAAATATACTGGCTTTGTGCTAATATATTTTAAGTGGTACGGTTGCCAGTGTGCATGCAATTCCCTAAGCATCAATGTGTCAGTATGAAAAATCATTTCGGTAGCTTCTATTAGAGAGAATCCTTTATTTCAGTTTGAAAAAATTTACAGTAAGGCTGTCCCCCTTGAAGTGTTTATTTAAAAGTGATACCCCTAAGAAATACGACTTATTAGACGTAAGCATTGAATGTGGTTTAGATTCTAGGTAAGGTCTGGCTTATTTCATGCAATGCAGGAAAGCAGAGGCACTGATTTGCCACCGGCATTGCACAGGCTAGTAATACCAACTGTGGTTTTCTCTTTTATTTTGACAGAGCGGTTATGCATGGGCCCTCAAAATGTGCTTTCTGCTTGGAAATACTGTTCAAGGCCACTGAAGCAGTTGTTAGCTGCAGAAGAGCCCACACCACTCTATGTGGTGTTTCTGGGAAGCCCAATATTCCTTACATCTGTGTCTTCTCAAACTTTGCTGCTGTCCTGGCCCTTCCCCTTTAGCCAGAAGAGACAGAAAAAGCCATCGAGGAAGTCCAAGATTATCCGTGCACCTTTTTAGCACAGTATTGGAAGGGCTCTGATACTGTCTGTGCTCTTTGGTTTCTTTCTCCATGCATTCTGAATTTCAAGAAGGCGTTTTTGGATCTTGTAATGGTGAATTGCCCTTATGTATTCAGTGATTCTTCTTGTGCTGTGGTTTACACATTCGATTTCCCTTGTACCTTGTGTTTCGCTGTGCACACCTACAGGCATTATGTGGCCTGAGAGGCAATAGACAGTATGAAACAGAGACTGATGGGGTTTGATATGAAAAGTGATAGGATGTTTATCAATTGGAGGTCACAAGCCAGTAAAAGTACAGCAACAGTTGTAGCAATTTCGAAAATACCAGCTGAAAGCATTAGGGAATCTAGCTCACCCCCAAAGCCATGGATGAACCAGAAAAATACTGTGTGTAGTCATACAGAAATAAATGTCCGTTAAGGATTAGAACTGATGGCAGTCAAGACCTCTTTTTGAAATGGGAAGATTTCCACAACACCTGTGGAAATGTTTGAGGAAGTGTTTTAGGGGTCAGAGCAGTGAAAGCATGGTAGCTGAAAAATTCTTGCCATTGGGAAAGCTTCCTCTGCTTTAAGAGAGTCCCATAAAAAATACTTGAGTTCAAGTACAGTGTTCTGACAATTGGGCATTTGCATTAAGCTACTGCTGAAGAAATTTTTCCATTCTGGCTGAACAGTGTGAGGAGCTCAACCTGAAAGAGGTTTTGTTTCCAAAGCAGACATCATTGAGAAAGTAGTAGCTATTACAGAGCTCTGATTCATGAATGAAACCTCATAGACTCTTTAGCCCTGGAAGAGTGAGTGCTGAACAACATTTTTACAGATTCCTACGGAGGTCAAAATTATCCAGGTCACCCAGCAGGCAGATTGAGAAAGCCAACCTTCCTTGAAGGTGGCTTTCTGAACCACTCTCCAGGCATTTAACTATACTTTCAAGACCTTTTGTGGCATGTTCCCTTTCTTTTGTCCTTGGCAGAGAGGAAAAATGAAAATACAGGAAACCCTTTCAACCTTGTAGCAGTTGTGCTCTCAGAATCAGCAGGGTGACACTTCCCCATGCCACTACTGCCAGCACCTCTGTGGTGCACCCAAGTCTTCACATGACGTACTCCTTCCTAGTCAAAATTTATACCACTCCTGGCGAGACCCCTCTGTACAATATATTACATCTCAGTGGTTGGAAACATCCTTCTAAGGCCGTCTCTACCCTAGGCAGATTTGGGTAGCTGTTCAAATTACAGCACTAAAACCAAATATCAAAAGGTTTATGATGAAGAACAGTAAAGTTCTTTGTGGAAAGTCTTATATGATGGGATTGCAAGGGAATGAGGCCAGTGCTACAGCCCTGTCTCTCTTATTCATAAAACCAATGACAACCTGAAAAAAAGAAAACATTATGCTGAGGTTTTTTTACCTGTCCTTTAGCCATCCAACACAAGAAAGAAAACTCCAACTCAGCATCGAGTCAAATCTGGAAGCTATTTAACAAGTTTTGTTCCAGCTGCAGATGACAGTCTTCCACCCATTTGTCCCTGTCCGCACTGCTGGAAGGTTACATGTTCCCTCAGGTCCAGGGCTCATCTTGCAGTCATATCCTAGCACTGCGCCCATGTACCAGGTTAAGTTGGTTCCTGTAAGTGGCTGCTTTCAGCAACTGTAATGCCAGTGACCATGCACATCAGGGAGCTTTTTGGCATAGGGTACCTTGCCTTTCCCTCTTTCAGAGGCTAAGCAGATGCTTTTTATCTCCATGCACCAGTGAACCCTCCAAAGCCATGGAAAGCTCAACGCAGCAGTGGCTGCACAGACTGAAGCATCATTTGCCCACTGAGCAGCTGCACAGTGTGAGGGAGAGCACCACTCTGAGCTCAAAAGCCATGGAGCAGTGGGAGATGGACTTGAGAGCTGAAGCATGCACGTGATGGGACACTTTCCTGAGTACAGGCTGTGTCTCTGTCTCCCTGTTGTATCAGTAGAAGGAATGCCTGGGAAAACAGCCTGGAAAAGCAGAGAAAGTGTTGCTAGTCATCATTTAGCTTGGGTTGTCTAAGACCTTTGAAGGTGGTTCACACGCTGCTCAAACTATTGATTTCATAATGTGCAGTATTTTTTTTTTCTTTAGTCATTCAGACTAGTTTACATGACCACTGCTTGACTCCAGTCATTCAAGACAACATTTGGTTTTTTATTCCTTTTTTTCTTTATTTGGACAATATATATATACATATGTACAAAAACACCTATGCCTACTTTTTTTTCTTTTCCTTTTTTTATAATTTCATGTGATTTACAAAACAGGACAGCAAAATAACTTATAAAGAATACGAATACTGTACAAAAATAAAATTGATTAAACTGTTGGGAGTTGGTATTTTACAGTGTTACAGATCACTGGTTTGTAGAACAGCATTTTGAAGTATGTGTCCAGTCTGGTGTATGCTGGCCTAAGTCCATCTGCAAGCTGAAAACAGATCTGTAATGTCAGTCATGAAGAAAGTTCAAGAAGTAAGTTATATAGCTATACCTTTAAATCCATGACTTCTCTATACTAATGGACTTTCATAATCAAGGAAAGGAGCTGTCCTAACTTTAGCGCTATTAAGTACTTCCAAAATAGTACACCAAGTACATACAGTATTAGAGAACCTGATTTTCCTTTTCTTTTCCAACACTTGCAACACTATTCAAAACTTCAAGATGCAAGGATCTAACCTGCATTTTGTTTTAGGTGTTAAAGCCATTGTTTGCTTTTACTGAAAGAAAGAAAACCAAACCAAATGAACAAAACAGTACAATGATATCCCCAAATCTGGTAATTCTCAATGCATTCTATTAGTGATTAATGAATCACATTAATCCTGTCTGTCCAATGCTGAAATACAGCATACATTACCATTTAGGAAGGGTTTTGTTCAGAAACAGGATCTTGTCACTGGCAGTCGTGACACATGCCTTGCATGTCCCATTGTCCCATGGACTAAAGTACCTCCCACCTATTTCAGACTTCGCAGGAACATTTAAGTCCGCATTCTACCCCAAATGCACAACATGGAAACCATGGACATTTACTTCCATATATCAGTTAATCCTGGTAGCTCAGTGACCAAAACATTTACATACTGATTTAGGAGCTGCTTATCAGCTGTGGCTTCTAGTTGTGGTTGATTGGATGTGAGGATCTCTTGTATTTCACAGGATCGGGCTTTAATTTTCCAAGTGCTGCATTTGTCCCACAAAATAGCAACAATCCAGACTGCAGGACGGAGACTTGAAATCTAGCTTGATCTTCAGAGTAAAGAACTAAGAAGAACATAGATGCACCTTTGAATCTCATCAGGCTGCTCGTGGCCCTGACCCTACTCCACAAGGCAGCATTAACAGTACTGGTAAGCAGAACACTTTCTGTATTTCTAGACCAATAAAAACACCAATACTACCAGTTTTTATTACAAAGAACCTATGTCCCTATGACTCAATCTGAATACGAGAAATTAAAGTTTGGTTTCTAAAATAAATGTTTCAAAAGGCTGAAACGGAGGTAGAAAGTGTGCTTGGTTTCCTGATGTCTTCACTGAAGAAAACACATCCCTTTTTATTCCACAGACTGTTCAATATCCCCAATGCTTTAAAAGAAGTTCTCTTCACATAGACAAAATCTATCATGAACTACACAGGTAAAAACACAGTATGCAAACTGATTTCTAATGCTGAAAGCCATATACAACTGTAGAGGAAAACACTCTACTCTCCGAGTTAATTTCTTATGTTTTTTTCTAGGAAGCAAGCTTTTTATCAGATAAAACAATAAGATACTGTAATTGCACATGTGCTAACAAGATCTTTTATGTACAGAATTTTACAAGATGACCTAAATTCATCTGCAGTGGAGACACTTTGGGTTTCAGTGTAAATACTCACAAAATTAATTTGGCCCTAAGTCTCTGTAGTAGGGCTGCACAATCCCTTCCTCTTCTGGAGAAAGGGGTAAAAACCAAACCAAAGAATGTTTCTGGAAAAAAAATAAATGTAATTCTGTGTAAACAGAATTATCCCCCTTTATGCGGCTGGGGAGGGGGAAAAATACATCACTTGTAAACTCTTAAATTCATGCTTTTAACATAAAAAAAATTGAAATATTCATTAATTACCACATCTGAAAGTTTTCATTCAGTGATATTTCTGCTCCTTTTAAAGATAAAAAAATAGCTTTAAAATAAAAGTTAACATTGCCTTTATCAGCATTTGATGTGCCATGCATGACACAGGTACAAAGTACTAAGAAAAGCTTATGTTATAAAGGAATATTGCAAGACACCTTCTGTATTTCAAATTAACTTGTGGTATTCCCCCATACTCCAGAGAAAGAGCAATCAAGAGATACAGGAGCCCTTCCAAAGTGCTCCTTACAGTAATTTTAGGTGTTTCCATTAGCAGAGTACTCTTAAGAAAAGGTCTACTCTCTCCATAAACACACACAACTCCCATAGTACTCCAAGGGAGTTTGGCCATGGTATGAAGAGAATAAATCTTTAAGGCAAGTATAGGAAGAGAAAAAGCCTTTAAAAAAGCAGCAGTTTGTAAAGTTGGTAGCTGCTTTGTGCACCCATTCAAACAAACCACAGCAGAATAAAGCACTGTTAGTGGCGTTTCTATAGTACAGTACTGTATTACTGACAAGTACAGTATAGGATCATATGAGAGAATAGGCTTCAGCTCCCACATGCCCACCACATTATCTAGGCTGAGTTGTATTTTTCCAGGTAAATGAATAACAGAGCTAAATACACAGTCAGAAAATTACTGAGCTCTTTATGGGGATGTTTTTTGCTTTAAGTATCTTGAATCATACATGTTTTTACTGGAAAAGATAGCTGATATTCAAAAGTATACTTAATACAAAGAAAAATTAAAAATACCTATTTACTTTAATGGGCCTTATTGAGTATAAATTCACCTTATCTCAATATATCAATCAGATACTATTGGTAACATATGTAATGTTTCTCTTAATAGTCTCTTTAAGTGCAGGATCGCAGAAGATACACAGTAAACCCACTTCTACAATGTGCTATGGAGTTTTTATCTGAGTTATGTGACTCGGAAAGTGTTTTTACTCGACAGACTCTAAATACAAGCAGCATTACACTGTTCAACAAAACATGTTCATGACACAGCAATCACAAAGACTCTGGGGTCATGCTACTGTGGTGGTACAGGCCAGACCGCCCAGTCATATGTATGTACACCAGTATCAACGCATTAGAGTGGAAGAGGTGGTCACCTCCTCGCTGCCTGCCCCTTCCCTCCTCTCACCCCACAGCCCACTTGTTCCAGAATGCTGTTCTCAGGGCAGAGCCAGGAGGTGGAAGATGGGGAGGGGGATACTGAGTACTTTTTTGTTTTAATGCCGGCTACATGTGCTTTTGGACAGCAAAGGTGACCGGCAACACAGTGGATGCTCGTGCTCTGGCACCACTGCCTGCATCCTCGCCACAGCCTGCCTCTTCCCCACTCCTCCCCCAGGGCCAGCCCTGTCTTCACAAGGAGCTGCTGGAGCTGGACTTTTTGGATCGCTTGATCATGCTGGGGTGGAATTCGGTGTGGCGGCGGGCGTGCTTGGTCAGGTGGTCGCTGCGCATGAAGCGCTTCTCGCAGAGCGGGCAGCGGAACTGTTTCTCACCAGTGTGGGTTCGGTAGTGCCGCGTCAGCTCGTCAGAGCGGGAGAACTTTTTAAGGCAGTCGGGCCACGTGCAGGGGAATGGTCGCTCACCTGTGGGGAAGAAAGGATGACGAGAGATTTAGAGGGGCAGGAGTAATGCAGATCGGCACATGCCAGCTTTGCTGAGGAGCCAGAGAACAGGCTGCTGAGGGAAAAAAGCTGCTTTTTTTTCCTGCCATGGTGCCAGCGTCTGTGGAGTTGTTGATAACTCACTTCATCAGGTTTCAGTCTCACCTCCAGTAGAAGCCAAAAACCCCTCCAAACACATGAAACCCACATTCTAGTGCAGAACCTTACATGACCTGAAGACTGTCAAAACAACAGATGAGCTCTGCCTGTGCCTGTATGTTTTTCCTGTTGGTCTCACTACAGTAGCTTGGGAAAGGTGTGCCAGAATTATTCCTCTGACACTTCCATTCTACTGAATTATTTGTAACAGAAAATGATGCAAAAAAAAATTCCTTCTCCTAGGACAAGTCATTCCAGCCCGAAGAACTGAGTGGGGAGGCACTGGGGAGAACAGTGAAGCCTCAGGGCTGCAAACACGTAGGGCAAAACTGCTGCACCTGCAGAGGGAGGTCCCATGCTTCCCTTTCAGCCCTTCCTCTGGAAATCCAAGGTGTTCCAGTATCAATCTCTTAGACAGCTGATTTGAAGACAGGAAAAACACCTCATTATTCACACTATCCAAATAAATGTTTGCTATAACAACGAAAAACAAACCCAGATACCTTAACCTAAACAACACCGCAACTTTGCTTTTACAAAACAAGAGTGCAAGGATTGAAGAGCACTTTACGTCATCTTCCTGGCACTCCACGTCCCTACAGTTCACCTCTGTGGGTTGCACAGGCTTTGCCTTCACAAACGCAGTACCTCCGGAGCAGTGAGGCTGACCCTAGTACACAGCACAGATGGAAACACAAGAAGGTGTTTAAGTTCACACAAAAGCTTTCCACCATGCACTGCTGCAGATTTGATGCCTTAATTTACTTTCTTCAAGCCTCCTAAAGGGAATATAAATGGCAGCTCTGTGACAGCTATTTACAGTCAACCATATAAAAACTATACCAGGAGTTTTCCAGCTTGGAAGAGTTGGAAAGAAACTCAGGAACTCTAGTATTTCTCGGTAATGTGAGGCTCAGCACAACAGGTGGGATCATTTTACATTCAAAGATCAAAAAAAAAAAAAGGAGTGATTTACCAAGTGGGTCCTGGAGTTCTCCCCAGACAGAACAGCAGGGACAAAAAGCTACAGACTTGAATGAACAGCCCTGAAGCCAGGAGGACAACAATGAGTAGGAAGTATGGTAGACTTGCAGGGAAGGACTCACTGATGGCATCCAAAAGGCCAAAGAAGGATAAGGACAGGCCAGGTAAGCTGAGGTGTAGTTACACCAGGGGCCCTGAAAGCGCTAGTAAGCCTCCCTGATAAATGCTTCACTGTTTGGGCTCTTAATTATTTGTGCTCCTTAACAGGCAGCTTCACTATTCCAGACCACCCAGCGTGCCACGGAGCCGAGCTATATGAGTGGGACTGCGTCGGTCACAGCACTGCCCTGTGGCTGCTGCCCCTGTGCTTGCCTCCTTTGTCTCAGGGCCATGCTGGTTCTCAGTCAGGGGAGAAGGATGGAGCAGAGGAAGTCAATCCAGCTGCCTGCCCGAGCCTGGTGGAGGCAGAGCTGCCAGCCGTCATGAGCCAGAGCTCTTCTCTTTGTTATAAATGCATTTCTTGGCTCCCTTACGTATGCTTTTAGATATGGTCGGAAGACCTTCTGAACAACCACCGCCTGTATAAAACAAATTAATTAAAGCAGTACATAGGGTCATGTGTGCACGAAGGCCACGGCCACAGCTACACAGTGAAGCAGCACCAGGAGCTGTACAGAGGCCTCACAACACCACCCTTGCCCAGTGCCAGCCCTCAGCATCTGAGGCAAGCATTTCACTTGGGCTGCTCTTTTGCAATCTATCTCATGGTTTCTGTCAGAGCTCCTGGAAGCAGGTGGCAGTGGGAGGTGCAGAACAGCTTTCTTGCTCCCCCTGGGAGCGTAGGAGGAGTGCTATGTATCTTGCACGTGTGGAACCATCTAGTATATGCCTCTGTGTCAGGCACTTACACCCCAGAGCAGTGGGAGCAACTGAGACATCCTCCCTCATCTCCTGAAACCACATTTCCAACCATCTACCTCAGACAGCTCTTCAGTCTGCAGAAGTGCCTAACTGTGAATAGGGAGATAGGTGCCAAGGCTGGATAACAAGCAGCAGTCTTTGGGGAGCAGCACCTACATTTTAGACATGGTAGTATCCAACCCAAGTGTCTAAAAGTAGTGTTTAAAATCTGGCCTCAAGCAGTCCTTAATAAACTGAACTCCTCCCCCGTGCCATCCTGGAATTTCACGTGGGAAGATAAAATGAAGCCCTGCTTCTGGAATTCCCTCTGACACATGACAGGAGCGGCATGACATTCACCATCACTACCCCACACATCCACTGCACCTGCCAGGAGAAAGCACTCCAAGGTTACGCAGTGTAACCACAAAGCTTTAGGGAAAGGCAGGGCTTGCTCAGGACAGCCTGAGGATCACCTCACCTGCTGTGCCTTTGGTACTGTACTCTGCAGGGAATCAACCCTGGGCTTGGCTGGGGGAGGACACAAAGGCTGCAGGAGCCTGGCATGGTGCAGAGAAGCCTTGCTTTGCACAGGAAAGCTGCTGTGCATGAGGACAGGGACTCAGCAGGGATCGTGGGCAGAGATGTGTCCTTTGGACACACCTGGATGCCACCAGCACTGCCCTCCATCCACTGCCGAGCTCCCAAGTACAGCAGTGAAGAATGGCTTCACCCCCTCAGCAGTACAAACCTGCAGAACCTACCACAGCCACTTTGGAAGTGCCTGTATGAAAGCAGGCACAATGCTTGACACCTGGATGCATTAAACTCCATGCTTCTCAGAGCAGAGACAAGGGGGAGGGAGGCTTTTCCAGGCCCTCAGGGGTCATCTCTGAGCCTGAGAATTCACTGTTCTCCTTGGTCACAAAGCTGTAAGGGATGACACAGCCTAAAGAGATGGTACCTCAGTGACAGCCTCAATAGGTGCAAGATAGGCAGGGAGTGTATCTCCAGGAAGCACTTAAAGCAAGGCAGAGACGGCTGAGAGCATGTGATAACCATCCAGTCAACAAAGCTGGTGTTGTATCTGCTGTATTTGACATGCTTTCTTTTTGCAGCAGCAGAGATGTCGGTGGAAGAGCCCTCTGAGAAAACAAGTCTTGCAGCTCATATGCTTGCTGGGCAGGCAGTGGCCTAGAGAGCTGCAGGGCAAGCTAGTGCTACCTCCAACTGGAGACATGGATTTGTGTGTCAGCTCAGGCAAGGCGTATCTGCCTTATGATTTTTCTCCCTTAGTTTTAGGGGTAGTAATGCTAAAGCTTGAAACAGCAGAATGAAACATGAGCACACAATGCTGTTATACTCGGTTTCCCTTAGTGGCTGTATAATACCGACTTTTTAAGTAATGCCTTCTATGGGATTTTCCATCAAGAGATGAAGGAAAGGTCAATGGGACATCATGATAATTTGAAACAATGCGTGATTGGATCCTGACACAACAGACACAAGAGGTAAATAATTATAAAAAAAAATAGAATATGTATATACACATCTATTCAGGGCAGCTTACAGTAGTAAAAAGTGAAAAACTGATTTATAGGTAATAGGAACAGGTGCATCTGCAGACTCCCATTCTTTGTGCTATGAAAAACCAGCACCAGAAATATAGTGAGAGACAATTTATTCTCAGTATAAGTTAATAGTGGTGCTTCACACGTGTTCTCTACAGTCTAAAGAACTCCTGCTCCTGCAACCGTGGCTTACTTTTAATCCCATATGGATGTAAATGTCTTTGCAGATCCGTTTAATCTTAGCCCTCTTGCTACACCTGCCATTTTCGACTTGTTCTTCTCCCCACCCTCTATGAAAAATGCTTAGTTTGTTCTTTCTGTGCAAGTTTAAACTCTATATCCAAGCTACTTTGTATGACCTGAGACAGGTCCACTTTATTTTACTCTGAATAGACAAAAAAATAATACTTTTTTTCCTACCCTGGGACATTTCAGATTTTCCCACACTGCAGTCTTACGCAGAAAAGGTTTCTGAAAAGAGAATACAGAGTGGGCATTAGCAGACTGATTAACATAAATACAGGTAGTAGTGATATCCTGATTAATCATCTGCCTTCTCACCACAAAATGCTGCTTTATGCGTGGATGACTGAGGTTAGGAGCTGCAGTTCATGGTGGCTTTAATGCACAGAATATCTGCTGTCTCAGGTGTCTCTCACTTTTCTCCCCAGTTATTGCCCCACACACCCAGAACAAGGAGTTTCCTGTGGGATGCTGGACTGAATGTCCACATGCACGATATTCTGGTGAAGATAGATCTTCAGGAAAGACAGATTGGAGACCTTTAAAGCAGGCTTTTTCCTCTTCTGAGATATTCCAAAATCAGATCATTAAAACACTGAGATACTGGTGCAGAGAGAGATCAGCAGTTAGGGACCATAAGCCTAAAACAATGCTTTCCAGAACACCTAAACCATGGTCATCCAACCAGACAACAGATCAAATAGACGGGATGGGCGACAGATGGATGGGTTTCAGCAAGGGGCTTAATCTGATAGGATTTAGGATTAAACACAACAGGTTGGTTCAAATATTAAAATGCTGCTTTCAGCAAGTATTTAGAATGTTCTGACATTCTTAAAACTACCACTCACAGCTGCTTGGACCTACAGGTGTTTTGAGTCTCTCTCAAAAGTCCAGATGCAAAACCACCTGCTACAACCTGCTGATGCTGAGTCTAAATTCCAGGAAAACTGTCTTGCTGTTATCCCACTGTGACACAGTATCAAGTGCAAGGGATGTCCTTTCAGCTTCTCTGTCAGAGCACAAACCTCCTTGACTGTGTTACAAAAAGGCTTTCTCTGAGGGACTGTGTCTCCACACACATAAACATAGAGAAAGAGAGATCAGTCAGGTAAGCTGCTTGGGAAAGATCTTTCCAAACCTCACCAGGGAGTTAAATCTATGCTTTTGTAGCTGAGAGCCCTCAACAATACGTTCTTGGATATGAGGGACAAGTTCCTAGCTCTTCTCCTTTCCTGCTTATCTTTGTGTGAACTTCCTCCATTTTGCAGAAATACTTGAATATTAACTGAACAATGGAGAGAGACCAACTCCTAGCCTGGTGCTTAGGGCACTTACCTGGGATCAAAGGAGATTGGGTTTAAGCTCCTGTCCTGTATGAATAATCAAATTTCCTTGCTAAGAAGAAACAGCTCTGACAGGGAAAGGAGGAATCCAATTTTACATGCATTCAGAAATATAACTTTTGATATTTCACTCTGAATTTATTAGCCAGTGTTTCAACAGACTTTTCCCTCAAGTTTAAGGTATTTATAAAGTGCTCTCAGGCTACGCACATTCATCATAACCTGAACACAGATGGTGAACTGCACTACCACAAGTGAAGTGAAGTGTCTGAAGCTTATTTCTCTGAAGTACTCTTTGCCATCTCTCCCTCAGACCCTGCTTATTTAATCTTAAATTGGCCCTTCCCTGCTCTTCCAGCTGCAAGCTTGGAAGCTGTTCAAGGCCAGAAACACAGGAGCAACAGCCTGGTGCACAACAACACAGTAGCCAACAAAGAGGAACAAAGGAGTTCCTGCAGCCATCCTAACAGCTGGCGCTACAAGAAACACAGGCTAACAAGAGCACTGACATCCACCACATGGTCTTCAATGTCACAGCACAAACAGTCTGCAGAACTCTGTAAAGCTGCAATTTCAATCCATCCATGTGGAAGAAGGAGTTGTGCTCTTATGGATAATGCCCACTCACTGCCTCTGTCCTACATGTGAACTTTGTCATGCTGACGCAGTTGATAAACTCTTCTGGAGCACTTTCCCACAAATGACACATGCACCTGCTTAAAATCTAAATCAGAAAACAAGACTACTGGGAACTTTGAACCTAATCTTGGGGATTTCTGCCTACCTTACTCAGCTAGAAGAGCTCCCAGTCAGGATCATCATGTTTCTCCAAGACCTGGAAACATGCCCATTAGAACTCCAGCAATCTGCACATTTTCATTAACCATGGTATTTCACATGGCAATCTGAATTCAGCAAAAAATGTTGTCGGCTCCGTTTTTTGCTCTTGTGTCCTATTCTAAAGGATCTGGCTAAGTGACATGGCATGAGCTGGATAGGAAGGTCTTAAAATGCTGAATTTCAGATTAAGTTCAAACAAAATTACCAAGAAAGATCTGGGTAAGTAGACTGTCAACATACGAGTATCTATATAGTCTGTTGAGTGAGATAATCTATAACACAAGTAACAAAGCAGTACAGTAGAACCAAACCGATACAGGAGCTGGTTAAACATCACGATATCCGGATAGCAGCAACAGGCAGCTGCAGTGCCTGTTCTCACTCTCAACTCGAAATGCTCCTCCACTTCCCTGTCCAGACACTAGCAACCTGTGGGTTCACATCTCTGCCTAAGCCCTGCTTCTGAGCGCTGGTGAGAGCCAAATGCTGGGAGCACTTTAAGAGTACATCAGCTGCCTGGTGTAACAGAACTCTTGGCATTGTTTGGATCCAGTTTACATGATGATACAGTTGGTTGAAAAGCCTAGCTGAAGAGGGAGAACTTTTCCCACATCTGGGTTAATTAAGGGCATCTGATATTTATGTGAAATTCCCATCAACCCTTCCCAGGCAAGTAAACACCTACAAGTCCAGTAGGAGGAAGCATCTCACAAGCCACTATTATGGTACCTGCCTGGTCAGGAAGGAGGGACAGAGAAGATCTGGTCTCAGTGGTCATGTGCCCTTTAACTGGAGTATATTCACACCACCATAGCAAACATGAATTTTGTACAGTTTGTTTCTCCTGCCAGTTTCTTTCTCTGCTCTTTGCCCTGTACTCCCTGGCCAGGCCTCCTGACTGAGATTGATTATTTGTTCTTATATGCATTCATTTTCCCTAGAAACCCTCTGGCCTGCACATCCCTTTCTATTAAGCTGTTCCTCCTGGTCCATCTTTGAGGCTAATAATAACCCTCGATTACCTGTCATAATCAAACCTCTAAACCCACCTATTTAGAGAATTCTGTGCATTTTGAAGGTAACTCTCTGCTTATCTGCTGTTGCTTGTCTTTTTCTTGGTCCAATGGGTCCTTCACCTATTCCTGACCTCTGTACCCCTTCCAGGGCTTGCGTCTCACCCAGGCTTAGCAGCACAAGCAAGAGGGCTGTTTGCACAAGTAGGATGTGCAGTGCCATCTGCTGATCTTTTTCTGTAAAGATCAACTCAAAAGACAATCCCTGATGGATGGCTCATTTGGGCCTTCTGGAAATTGAACTAGCATTATCATCAAAGGCCCAAACTTCAAGCAAACAGTTATATAGACATATTTAGTACCTGAAATATGGAACCTTTGAACCAACAAGTTTAAAGAATTGCTAATCAGATACAGACTTTTAACCTCTGAGCATCAAGTCTTTGCTTTCTACCCTTCTACCTGATTTGGTATTTTGTTTCTTGCTTTGCACCTGGTGAGTTTTTAGATTCCCAACCACTACACAGAAAGAGAAGGATCCAGAGCTTCCCAACTTGCTTGGTTAGGATTCATGAGTAAAGAGAACTATGAGTACGGACAAGTTCATGGGTGTGAACAGAAATCCTTAAGCCATTTTCCAAGACAGAAATACTGGGATTTAATATTAAAAATTTAAGACCTGGAAGCTTCTATTGGTGGCTGTGCATCTACTTCCACTAAAGGCTACACTGCAGCAAGAAACCTAGTTGGTGGCCTGGTGAAAAATTGCAGATAGATGAGAGAGACATTATTTGAAAACAAAGGAAATAAAACGGTAGTAAGGAGGGCCCATTAATGCCCTGCAACATAAGGTTATGAATAACTCCAGAGGTCCCATTGAATCCTACTGTTGTTATGGAATTGTTGTCATGTATAAAAAGAATTAACATTAGCAGTATTATTTAGCATTTCAGTTAGCTCCAATTAACTTCACATTAGGAAGCTCTGAAAGTTCATTACTCCTGGATGTCCACCGTGATATTAAACACACAGAACTACCATGACAGTACGCCAGTGTTTCTGAGTCAAATGCCTCATACTTGGAGCTAAGGCCACCCACTTGTGAGCAGCACATGCTAAACCTCATACTACTTCAGCAGTACTTATTATAACACTACTGCTTACAGCAAGCTGTGTGGGTTGTACAGTACATTAATTTACATGCCATCACACAGAATGCTATCTCAGCCAGCATCTATTCTCTTTCCCTTATCAGGATGGATATTTGAGCATGGGGTAGTAAATGGAAATTATACTAACGTTTTCTTTGTCACTTATGAGACAACATTCTGGAGAGCACCAGTTACAGTCAGCCTCCAAAAGAGCATCTGAGCTGCAGTCTCTGAGCTGGTAACACAACAGCCCTTGGCAATGGTCATGAGGTCAGCATAGGGTCACCACAGACCATCGTCTTTCCCAGCTCAGAGGGAAAGTCTAACAGCAGAGCTCACCGCTGAGCCATATCCAGTAATCCTACCCCCTTCTCTCCAGCCTCCTGAGCTAAGCATCCAGCAGATCTGCCTGCAGGGCACTGGTAGGCAACCAGCACTGAGTCTCTTCCTCTGCAGTGCACGCACACCTAGGCACACCAGCAAACTGAAGTAATGGAAGCTGAACCAAAGCTCAGATGTGGTCATATCCTACCCTACCCAACCCGTATTAAATTCTGCAGCAATGCCTGACAGTACATTTCTTGGGTGATCAACTCATTTTATATTACACCGCTAACTATCACCACCAACAGACAAAACCCGAAAGGCACCATCATTGACACAACTGGTGTGAAGCACATGAAATATCTTGGCAGTGTTTGTCTCTTTTGATTCACTCCTTTCTATTCCCGCACACAACCCTTTAATTCAGAACATTTTAAAAGCAGCCTTTTGTACTCCACTATGATCCCAAGAGCAATTCAGACCCATAAAGGTTTTTATTCAATCACTTGCACTGAAGGTCTAAAAACAAACAAAAAAAACCCCACCAAAACGAAAACCAACAAACAGAGAAGTCTGCAGCTGCTGTCCCCTTGGGGCCAGGCTGCCGCAGATATGTTTTATCTCCAGGTTTCCATGTTGCCACACCCTCCGAGGCGCCCAGGCGAGGACCGGGAATGGGAGTACACAGCTCGATGAATGAAGCCCTTGTGGAACGCGTCAAAGATGGGTCGCGATAACCGATAGTGCGAGGCGCTGCCGCCTAGAAGAGCGGGGTCGGTTCTCTCTGCACGGCGCCTCACTGCCCTCGACCGGCGGCGCGGCGCGGGACAGCGCCGGGGCGGTTCGGGCAGCGCCGGGGCGGTTCGGGCAGCGCCGGGGGTGGCGGCTGGTCCACCGGCGCTCCACCGCTAGCTCGAGCGCATGACACCAGCTGTAGGAGACGCGCTCCCCGAGCTGGCCCATCCAGCCCGCCGGAGGGGGGTGTGTCCGCAAGCCCCAGAGGTGCAGCTCACAGACGTTCGGGGAGACACCGCCACCGCCGCCGCCCCCTCCCGAGCCGAGCCGAGCCGAGCCAGCAGCCCCGCCAGCCCCTGCTCGGGCGCCACGGCCCCGCGGCGTCCAGTCCCCGCAACCGAGCAGAGCCCAGCGCCAGCTCTGCGGCCCAGGCTGCGGGTTCCGACGGCAGGAGCAGCGAGAGGGGCACGGGCGGGGACTGCGCTGCTCTGGCCTCCGTTTGCGGAATCGGTCCCGAGTTCTGACCCGGTGCAGGCGCTCGTCCGCCTACAGCGGCAGGAAACCCGAATCCCACCGCCCCTGTGCTTCCCTCGCCGACGCCTCGGGCGAACTCGGCAGCCCCCGCCGCCATCCTCCCAGCCGCGCCGGACACGCGAAGTTCCCGGCTCCCTGGCATCTGCCGCCCGGCCGGCAGTGCCCGCAGGGCCCGGGCCGTTTCCCGGCCGACGCAGGTGGGCGGCGGGCAGGGCGCGGCGGGAGGCGCTGCCGCAGCCCCGCCTGGGGCGGCCGCCAGCTCACGCCGGACAAGGGGGGCCGATGAGAGCCGGGGGAAAGAAAGGGGGGCGTGAAGGAGGGAGGGACACGAGCCGGCCCCGAAGCCAGAGCGGGCGGCAGGGCGGCGGGGGCGCGCGGGGATGCCGGGCGCGCCGCTGGCGGGGTTCATCCGAGGACAAGCGCTCGCTCCCGCCCCCTTCCCTCCGCCACTGCTGACCTGTGTGCACCCGGTAGTGCGCCTTGAGGTGGGAAGACTTGCCGTAGACCTTGCCGCAGCCGCTGTAGGGGCACTTGTGCCGCTTCTCGGCCGCCAGCTTCGCCTTAGGGGCGGCCCCGGCGGCGCGCAGGCGGGGGGGCGGCCCCGGCGGGGGGCTGCGGGGCGGGCTGGAACCCTGCTCGGTGGCCGCATCGCTGTCGGAGCCCGCGTCCTCGTCGGGGCTCTCCACGCTGTCACTGCAGACGGAGGGGGCGGGCAGCGGCCGGTACTTGTTCAGCTCCAGGAGGCTCTTGGCGATGGCCAGCAGGGCGCAGTAGTCCTTCCAGGCGTCGCGGGGGTCGCTCAGCTCCCGGGCCGCCTCCCCCTCGTCCGGCACCTTCAGCCGCGCCGCCTCGGGCACGGCGGAGCGGTTGGAGATGGAGACCAGGCACTGCGCCGCCACGAAGTCCACGTACGCGACGGCCGACATGGTGCGGCCGCGCCCCGACGACAAGGGGGGCTCCGTCCGCCCTCAGTGCTCGTCCGCCGGGCAGACCGCGCCGCCGCCAGCCATGGCCCGCCCGCGGCGCGGGAAAGAGCGGGGCGGAGGAGGAAGGGGGCGTGGGGGGCGAATAAATAGCGGGGCGCCGGGCAGGTCCTTCACTGCCGCCCCCCGGGGGCGGCGCGCAGACGGCGAGGGGGGAGCGCCGCCCGCGCGGCCGGCCCGGGTCCGGCGCAGGGACCGGGGGAGAGGATATCGCCCGCCCCTCGCCCCGCGTGCTCCTGCCGGGGGGCGGCCGCGCCGGGGCCCATCACGTCAGGCGCGGAGCCCCTCCCGCCCCGGCCGGTCTGCGGGCAGGGCAGGCCGGCTGTGTTTACTTTCTCCCCCCGCCACTCACGGCGCCCCTTTTCTAGGGGGGGCGTGTCCGCCGGGCGGCCTCCCCGCCAATCGCCGCGCTCCCTCCCCAGGCCGCGTGCTACTCCGAGCGCCCCGCCGCGACCTCTTAAAGCAGCGATGCCGCGGCGCCGCCGGGGACGAGATGGCAGGGGTGCCGCGGCTCCGCTCCCCACCGTGGGGATCGTGTCGCCGGCTCGGCCGCGACCCGGAGGAGCCGGCGGCGGCCTCGGGAGGGGGTCCGCGGTGGGGGCGGCGCAGGCCGGCGGCGCCGAGCGGGTTAAGTGGCTCCCTGGAAGTCCTACGGTCCCAGCAACGGGCCGGCCAATGGGAAGTGAGCCGGCTGATGTCACTGACAGCGCCCCGCCAATCAGCGCCCGATCCCGAAAGGTGCGCAACGCTTGGAGGCGCGGGGAGCGGCGGGCGCGCGCTCCGGCCGCGGCCCCCCCCGCGCGGCCGCTGGGGAAGGGCGGGAGGGGCGCCGGGGATGCCCGGCCCGGCCCGGCCCGGCCCGGCCCGGGTGTCCGTGACCCCGGCGCGAACCCGGGCTGCCTCCCCCTTCCCTCCCCGCGGCACCGGGACCCGCGAGATGGGGCTCCCCGTACTGCCCCGGGACCGGGCCTCCGGGCCACATGGGCAGGAAATGGGAGGAGGGGCGCTGTGCGGGAAGTGGGACCCCGCGAAGCCCCCCGGAGAAACCCGGCGGCGGAGTTACGCGCTCCATCGCCGGAGCGTCATCGTTGAGACAGGCGGCTCCGTGAGGCGGGCAGAGGGGAGCCCTCCGTGCTCCCAAGATGAACGGGGCATGTCCTTCGGAGGTGGTCAGCGAGCGCGAACCCCGGGGAAGAGTTTTAGAAGCACCTGATAGCGTCTGCGGTTTTGCCACTTTTGGCAAAAATAAAGGTCAGGCTGACGCTTTACCCTGTCGCCGAGTAAGTGCCATCCATCCTAAACGAATCCGAAAAACCTGTCACCTCTACCCCAAATAATACGCCCCCATCTCTGCCCCATCGAACGCGCAAAGCTCATAGAGTATTGTGAAAGCTAACTGACCTGTGCTCAGCCTGAGAAGAGTGAAAAATTGGGTTCTGGATCCAGCACTATTTAAAAGAAGGAAAAGAAGTTACCATCATCCCTAAGCCAGCAGTACTGAGGTGTGAAGTACGTCAGTGTCTTTTGCTGTTCTGCAAGCATCAGGAGAGAGAGTAACAGAAGGACTTGGCCTTTGAATTAAGCATGTGAGCCTCTAAAGCATTAGCCAAAGTAACAGAGGTGCCTCTGAAATCACCATCTAGATGGAGAAGCACTCCTGTCAGACAGAGGAGCTTTTCCCTGCTTTTGTGAACTGCATCCCAGGGAGACTGAGTCCTGGCAGGACAGGGTCCCTAACCGAATCATGCTGTCCTTGACTGCAGCCCACCCTTCCTTGCAAAAATAGGCTGGGCCTGAATGGTGAAGAGCTTTATGGATTGCTATTAATCTCATTAACTAAATGTGGAAATGATGAGGAAGTGTTGGCTACCGAAATGAGGCAGTGTTGTTCTTTTCCTGCAGGAGATAAAAATTAGTGATGTCAGCCATTTTGTATGCTAGCGCACTAGATCGCTGTGTGTAACCTCGAGCAATAATAATCCTTTGCTATGGATAATTGGCATCATCCTGAAATAATTTTATGTGGCATTACTCAGAAAAAAAGAAACAAAAAAAAAAACAAAAAAACAACCCAAAACGCACAAACAAAACAAAAGAACTAGAGGCGAGGTCTGTAAGTGGATCATCTGTAGGTTGGTGAAGACTAAAGAGAGAACATGAGTAGAGCAACGTACCTAACGGGGTGGTCCTCAAGTATCAGTCATCAGTCAGCAAGTCACTCTTACCCTGTTCTCATAGCATTTTTTCCAGCTAATCCAGCATCCATTGGCCTCCAGTGCTTAAGAGACACCAGGCAGAATCGGAGGTGTGATTTTCCAGGGCTGATAGGAAGGAGGAGCAGAAAGTATTGTTGTTTCTTTACCACTAAAGCTATTGAGATATGTCTGGTTTCTGTATAGTGCTGGTGCCTACAACCTTCTGTTTCCTTCGGAGGGGCAACAGCATTTTACACAAAAAGCTGCATCCCTAGTCAGTTAATCTGGATATCCGGGATGTAACTTCACAAGTTGCGTATTTGTCATTTTTTTTCACAGCACTTTCAGATCTTCTTTGGCTGACAGTGACCAAAAGTTCCTGCTTTGGGATGTCCTTATCCACATTTCAGTGACATGTTTCCCAGAAGGTGACTTGCTTATTTTGTGTCAGATTCTCACATTAATTATTCTCTTGCATTAATTTGTACAGTCCAGAGAGGAAAATGTTCTTAACAGCAGCACACACATGCCTGGAAATGGGATTTTACTCACAAACCTCTTTATCTCCGGATGATACAGGCCATCACTCATATTTGACTGTGCTGATGTTATGTTGATGTGCAGATGGTAATACTGGGATATGGTTTCAGAGCATGCATTTAATCCATAGCTCAGTTTATAATGCACAGCTAATTTTTTGCAATAACTAGGCTAAACAAGGATGTTCTCTTCGACTGTACAGATGAGATGTTAAACTAGGCAGAGGGGTAGGAGCTAGGTGATCTTTGCAGTCCCTCTCAACCCAAATCACTCTATGATCCTAAACCCATGACAGCACTTAGATATAACCCTAATACTCTTCCTCACTCGAGGGCACTCACTTGTGAAAGCCTGAGGTCCAAATTCAACCCACGGTTCAAAGCTCCAGACCAGCTTCTGATGGGCAGATGCTTGCCCTCTGTGCAGTCCCTGGGTACAGGAATGTACCTGGGCGAGTCAGGGAGAAGTTGTCAGTGGCCACTTTTAAGGCAGCTGGTTGTTCTCTGGCCCAGAGATACAGTGCACAGACAGGAACTGCTATGGGGAGCTGTAGCAATGAAGTCTGTGACCTCCAGGTGAGTGAGAAAGGCACAGGTGGGACTCAGGTAACAGCCAGGGGCTCACGCTTGAAGGGAGTGCAGGGAGGTGTTGGAGGAGAAGTAGCAAAGAGAAGAATGAGAAGTGGGATTCAAGGGCCTGCAAAGAAGGTGAGGGAGAACAAGTCTGTGTGTTTGTGAAGGAACTTTTCAGAATAAAAATCATGCCCACTATCCTTTACTCCATACTCCCCAAGTCTTGTGCAGCCTGACCTCATGCCTAAAACACTGCACCCCCTTTCCAGAGGATGAGAATGACATGCCGGCATCTGTCAGACACCCTTGGAGAGACCCAGACTGTGGGAACCCTCAAGTTTTTGCTCCACAAGCCAATTTAAGTAATGACCTTTAGTGCCACTGAATTTTTCGCCAAAAAAAACTTTTTTTTTGAGGAGCAAGTGGTCTCGTAAAGACAGTCTGAATCAGGTGTTCTGCTTCAAACCTTGTTCTGTTGCTTTCTATGACGCAGAGAGGTTTCTTCTCTGATGGTGTCTTTCTACCAAGACAAAATTTAAAAACCCATCTTTCTTCTGTAGTAATATTTCCTAATATTTTGAAGGTCACAGGCTCCAAACATTATTCCAGATCCTGCTTTGACTTTTTTCATTCTCCCAGGCTCATGGCATGTGCTCCAAATGATTTGACAGGATGCTAGGGACTGATCAATTTAGTAATGGCTGAAATTATATGTCAAGATAAATGGCCTGTTGATAAATTGATAAATGGCTGACGTATGTTCTTAAAGCCTGTGACCATGCTGAAAATTTGTGACTGATATTCCAGCAACGTGACAGAATAGTAATTCAGCAGTCATATAAATATGAACACATTGTATTTTACATGTGTGTGCTATCTTCCATACCAATGTATTGCCCAGATTGTCTGCATGCATTATCATGGAAATACTTCTGGAAGTATTCTATCATGGAAGCAAATTCTTCCACCGGACAACTGCTACGACTCCCATTGTGAAGCCTGGTGTCGTAGGAAGGAAGTGCTTTTTTGAAGAAATGTCTCTCAGTCACTGAACACACAGAGCAGACAAAACGTTTCTCCATGTGATGCAACAGAAACCTTCGAATTAAATTTCTGTAGATCAGAAGGATTCAGTGGAGTTGCTTACTATATAAAGGCTCGCAAGACATGGTAAGTATCTGCTAGCAAACTGTCCTTCCATTTTAAAAGCAGCTATACAGTAGAAGACTGTATAGAAGACACTTCTGAAAATCCAAGAGTATGAGGATTATCAGTCTCAAATTCAACTTCCATTAGGGGCAAGCATTGTGGATACAGAGCTGTGCTCTTTTCCTATTTACTACTAAACATACTGTTTACTACTTGGAGACTATGTTTCTCTGTTCTTACCTTTAACTTCTCCTGGTCTAATTCTGCCCTTATTCTGCACGACAGGATTGACTGTGGTCTTGGTCTTGAGGTCCTTCTAACACCTCCTGAATTGCAGCTTCACTGTGAGCAATTCGGCTGATCTCCAACCTCTGTATTAAGGATGGCTCCTCTCTCCTGGATCTTATCTCTGCAGGTGGTAAGTACGCAGGGGATGCTGTGCCTCCATGACTTGGGCACCAGGGATATGCATTTCAGCTTGGTTTGGGTGCCGATAGTGGTGTAGCCATGGCAGCATTGAACTCAGCGTGGGCTAGCTGCCTGAGTATGCACCCAGGATCCCAGATGGGTTTTACAGCCTGCATCAGACACCATCCTTCAATGTGCATATGGGTGTGTGAGTCTCAAGTTCAAAAGTAGAAAGCTAGACTAGAGTTAATTTGGGAATATCTACCTTTGACTGTAGTGAAGACATCCAGTGAAAAATGAGCCGGAAGCAGCACGGTCATAACGTGTGCGGGGAATGTGAACGAGAGGTCAGCCTCAGCTGGCAGCACTTGGTCAAAGCTCATCAGGTCCGATTGTTGAGTGCGGCTGAATGCAAGGCCTTCAAACTTCCTAATTAACATTGGTACAAGAGTTGGTGGCAGCTGTGCTGTTTCATCGTGGAAGACTGTCACAGGGAAGGGATGCTATAATACAGGACATAAGTAAGCACCATGGGGCACCTCATTCACCTCATTCTTGTGCAACGAGGTGTTGCACAAGAAGAGATGAAAGGCAGAGTAGAGGAGAGGGGTGGAAAAGCAGCGATCTGAAGTGCAGTCCATGTGCTTCGAGGATAGTGCGAGGTCCTCGAGCGTGGTGAGGCGGTCAGTGCGGGCAGGGGCTGGTGCCCGGCGCCGTCGCAGCCCCTCGGGCCCCGGGCAGCGCTGCCCGCAGCCCCGCTCCGCACTGCGGGCTGCAGGCGTACGTGCGGCGCCGGCGCGGTGGGGCCCGCCGCGGCCATCGCCGCTTTAAGGCGGCGCGTCAGTGCGAGGGCCGCGGCGGCGGGTTCAGCTGAGGACACAGCCCCAGTTCTCAGAAATCCCCGCGCTGCGGGAACATCGCGCTCCGGTACGGAACGCGCTGCCCTAGATCGGGGGTGCCGGGCCCGCCCCCCGCCCGCCGCCCGCCCACGTGAGAGCCCCCCCACGTACACCGCACCCGCCGCTGCCGCCACACCGGGGCTCTGCGGCTGTGCTCCTCGCCGAGATCTATCGCTGCTATTTCATCTTATTGTTCTGTTTGATCGCTGGGTTTTGTTTTCCTTTTTTTTTTTTTTTTTTTC
Organism: Sturnus vulgaris; assembly: GCF_052056855.1. NCBI lineage: Eukaryota > Metazoa > Chordata > Aves > Passeriformes > Sturnidae > Sturnus > Sturnus vulgaris. The sequence goes on from NC_142283.1 coordinate 25,377,663, forward strand.
CTAATCAGTTTTTTTTTTTGTTTGTTTGTTTGTTTTGGGGTTTTTTTTTTGTTTTTTTTTTTTTTTTTTTGTTTTGTTTTGTTTTGTTTTAAATTCACCTCGGGGAGGCCCCTGCAAGAAAATGGCATCATCTTTTTCAACCCTCTGCCTCTAAAAGGCCCCCAACCCACCCCAAAAAATTCTCACCTTAATTTACACATTGGAATAGTTTAGACTGCGTATAGAAAATGAAAATATATAGAATATAGAATATAGCATGTTATATATGACCTACAACATAAAAATACATACCTATATTTTTGTTTTGTATATCATATCTAATAACTGTATACGTATTGTATATATTATCACATATACGCATGCATGCCTACATCACAGTCATATAAAATAAATACAGTATGTGCGCATTTAAATAATAAACATGCAAAATATATGTTACATTTAAATTTTGTATTGTTTTCGTTTGTCTGCGTGTTTGTTTGTCTTGGTGGGGAGGTGTCCGAGCGAGTCATGGGTCGGCAGGCGGGCTGGGCAGGCGTGGAGCCGGCGGCGGACCGGGAGTCCGCGGGAGCACACTTTTCCTGGGAGCTGGGGGGGCGGAATTACAGCCACCCGCGGTTTATTAATAGCGCCGCGCCCGCGCCGGTACGTGTGCGGCAGAGATACCCCTGTCCCAGCGCCTACCCCTCCTCCAGCCACAGCCCATCCTCCTTCTTCTCCTTCTCCCTGGGAAGGGGACGGGCGTCTCCGCCACTGGCTCCGCCTCTCCTCACCTCGGATGCCCTCGGCCGCCTCCATCTCCCTCCCTCTCTCCCTCCCTCCCTTCCTCCCTCCCGCTCCCGCCTCCTCCCTGCGCGCCTCCCGCGCCCTGCCCCGACGGGCGGGAGCGCCGCCGGCCCGGATCGCGCTGCCCGCCCTCCGGGGACCCCCGCCATCTCTCAAGGTCCCATCTCACCCACTTCCAAAGTCTCACGGGCTTCTATGGGCTTGTGGCTTCCTCTGCTGCGTGCTGTGGGTTCGTTTTTGAGAAAGATGGCATCTCTCTGCAGAGGCACCTGAATGGGTTAAATCGAGCCGAGTTAACCCATCACTGAAGAGCCTTCAAACTGAGACGGTGTCACATTAACTCCTCAGCAGCCCATTGCCAAAACTGAGATGTCACATTAACCCAGAAATAAATAGAGACCGTGCCACATTAACCCACAGCCAAAACTTGAGATGCTGCCAGGAGATGAGGCGTCACCTTCCTGCTGCAGTGAAGCTGCAGCGCCCTTCTACCACAGCACCAACATCCCTCGTGTCCCTGGGCTCTGTGTATGCATAGTTCCTGAAATTATTAATTTTCTGCAAAGCCCAGATAGCAGGTTATTCTCCTTTAACTTAATCATCTAAGATTTTCTGCAGAGCAGCTCTTGACAAAACGGTTTTAGGGAGGGGTGAGAGGCAGGGAAACAACTCAGAGAATGCTTGTCTTGTACATCCTGAAAATCATACTTATTTAAAAAAAATGTTTTCCAATACAGTATTTAATTTATTTATCTAATTTCCTTCCCCTTTATTGCTATTTTTAATCAGAAACAAACAAACAAAGAAACAAACAACAAAAAAAAACCCCAAACAACAAAAACCACACAAGCACACACACAAAAAAAACCCCAAAAACCAAAACTAAAGCAAACAAACAAAAAAAACCCACAAAAGGTGCAGGGAGAGGGTGCAGGGAAGAATAAAAAGGTATAAGGAGAGTTCGTGAATGTTGTCTGACTTTACATTAGACTTCCTGAAGTACGAGTTGAAATTGAAGATGCCTGTATTTTTCTCCCTGGACGATTCTCCTGAGGAAGTGAGGATCTTTTGCAATCAATCTCTCACCACTGTGTTGCTACTACTGCAAATTCTCCAGCAGTGGGAATCCTGAAGCATTAGCACAGACTGGCTTTGGGCTTTCTCAACTATAGCACATGGGAGACATGCTGGATTGCTGTAATTGTAAGAGTACTGGCAACTAAATTTACAATAATGTGGCAATTGCCACTGCTGGTTGTGTTACACAGTTCACTTGTGAGAGTTTTCCTTAAGAGGTTTAATTCGTCATCAGAAGAAATTCTTTCCAGACAAAGTGTCTGGGGAGCAGCTTTGCAGTGAGAGGCTGGTAGACACAAAGTGGAACAGACACCGGCAGCTTGCTTTTGTAAAAAAAGAGGGTGAATGGTGTCCTGAGCTGCATTAGGAGCAGTGCTGCCGGCAGGTGGAAGGAGGGGATTCTGCCCCACCCTCGACATTGATGATGTCACGCCTGGAGTGCCAGGTCCTGTTGCGGAGTCCCAAGTACAAAAGAGACGTGGCCATACTGCAGCAATAGCAAAGAGCTGCAGAGATGTTTAGGGGACTTTTTCTGTAAGAAAAGACAGAGAATTGTGACTTCAGTCTGGAGAAGAGAAGGCTCGGGGAAGGGGGGGAAGAGTCTTAAAAGTATGTGAAGGGAGATCAGGCAGACAGAAGAATCGGTGGTGGGCGCAAACCAAAGCACAGGTGAACACCAGAAGACACTTTTTCACAAGTAAGGGTGACTGAGCTATGGCATTTCCCTGGCACTTGCACAGGGAAGGAAGCTCTAAAGGCTCCATGCATCAAGAGCAGCTGGAACACGGCCCTGGGCAGCAGGCTGTAGGAGGGCCTGCCTGACCAGGGGGTTGGACTACATGACCTCCACTCCAGATGTCCTTTCCAGCTGCAACCTCTCTGTGGTTCTGCGATCTGATAGCTGGACACATCCGGTCGATGCAGGTTCAGAGTCAATATTCGGGAGTATGTGACAGAAAAAGTAAAGTGTTCAAACCTATGCCCTGGGTAACCCAGAATGTTATTGTATTCCCTGTATGTCTGTCCCCAAAATTGCTACTGTCCCTTTCAGACCCCGCAGCTGCAAAAACAAGGGCGGGGCAGCGGCTGGGGGTGTTGCTGTCTCTTCAGAGGTCTAGGCACTGAGGCAGAGGCTCTCTCCCACTGCTCCCTTTGCCTCTTAGCTTTTTCCTGCCTCTGCTCATAACAGTACTCACTCTAGAAGCTGCATTTCACAATCGAAAACTGTTTCAAGTGGGAATTTTGCAACACCTGTCTGCAGCCGCAGCACCGTGCTGGCACAAGCGGAGCAGCTCCGCTCCACGCCGTCACCGCAGCCACCCACTTCTGCTTGTTAATAAACTGTTATTTTTTTCAGTTGTATTTACTCATATTTGTTTCTCCTTAATGGTGGAAAGGGATTGGTTAAAACTAAAGGGAGGTAACTAATTTTAAAGTGTCTCTCTCAAATGTATTCAACCAAGACAACATACTAACTTCCTTTCATAATTTTGGGCGCTGGTGATTACTATCCTCATGTTAATTCTTCCGTGCTTACTGGTGCTGGTGAAGGGGTCTTGTGAATTCTACAGCTCATGTCTCTAGTGCTATTTTAACTTTTAGGATTTGCTCACTACACAACCTTTGCACATGTAGTACAACATGAATTGAATGGTGCTTGAGTATGCCTGTGCTTGCATATTTGCACCATATTATCTTAAATCATCTGTAAGACCAATAGTGAGACTAGAAAGATGTCTCTGGCCTTAACCCATTCTCCTAGTCCCATTACATTTTCTAAATTAAGATATCATCATTAAAGGAAGTTTTGTCTTGGAACGCTATACTTAAATTTTATGATAGTAGATCCTGTTTTGAGTTTTGTCTGTACCAGCACAAGCTTTGTTTAAGAATCAGTTAAGAATGTTAACTCGCTCTTTACAGTTATCTTAACTGTTACATTCACCCCAGGATATGAAAAATGCCATTATAACCCTAGACTGAAGAAAATACTGAATTATTTTATTATACTTACAAAATGCTTTTCTGTATAAAAATCAACCATTGATTTTTCACTACCTTTTCTCTGCTCCTGTTTTAACGTTTTTATCCTGTACTGGGTTTAGGTAAAATCTCTTCTAGTCAGCCTTGCACTGAAATCAGCTTAAGCTAAAGTCTGTGGCAAAGGAGCTTTAGTTATCTTCATTTTGGCTGTATTGTGAGAGAGAAAGAGGAGGTTTTAGGTACATTAAACACCATATGAGCACAATAAACACTACACAAATTAAAAATCAAATATATCTGCTCCATACCTAAAAAGATCTAAAAGCGCATAAACTCCTAACCTGTTTTAAATTTCTCTGAGCTTCCGGGTGCTCCCTTGAACACTTAGATCTTCATATCAATACACATTTGGTTTGCAAGTTTGCCTAGATTTCAGCCCCTGCTAAGAGCAAGGCAGCTATAGTAAACTTTCAGGCCCATTGTGCTGTTTGTGGCAGCAGCCTAGGGAAGAGTTTAAGAAACTCCTTTAAACAAGCTTCAAAGCACTTCGAGGCTTTGTGGTATCTTTCTGTCTGATTGCAGAACCCTAAGGACCCCTTAGAGGGAAGGCTGGGGTTCAGAACTTACCCTGTTCCATATAAGCATCCTAAGAAAGAGGTCATTCTCTCATTCAAAGTTAATACTTTTAAAAAGAAGGGTGGATACTATTTTCTTCAGAGTAGCCCACTAGCCTGAGTCCCTGGTTTCTAGGGGAGAGCTGTGGATGTCAGTCTCCTCAGGAAATAGGAAGTTCTGGTTTTCACTAAGGACTTATCTTCTAGAAAGAGCCACATCTTCACAACACACCAGGGCTGTGGTCCAGGTGGCAGACTGAGAGCTGGGAGAAGCCTTTCATGACTTGACCGAGTAAGACTCCTATTTTCCAGAAAATATTGTGGCTAAAGGTAACTGTGTAATCCCTAGTACTTTCTTGGCTGCTTAAAATATTGTGCTACTTAGTATGCTTGCTCTGAAAGCCTTTCCAAGGTTGCTGTTGTAGGGCAGACAGAAACAGGCTCTTCTTTGGCTTCCAAGATAGTCGATTAGAAGTGAGCTCCAGTGTGGGTAGTTAGCACAGTGCTAAATTAAAGCCAATCAGTACTGCTGGTGTGAAGAGGGTATTAGGTTGTGCTCACCGAGCTGATTTGCTTGCATAACCTCTAGTTTGGAGTACAGACGGTGCTGGAACATGGCTGTGCAGCATTACCTGAGTTACCAAGCCCTTCTCTCCACTGAGTATGGAACCATAAGTGCACCTTAGAGCTCTGCCCTACCACAGGTTCGTGAAAAGCACATAAATATTGTTGCACACACAGCATGAGATGCCTTGCTGTTGCCTCAGTAACTGGAAGAACAGGTTCCTGTCAATGCAAAAGAATTGAGACACTTGTCACTGCAGTTGCATTGCTGTTTGCACCAGAGTTCCCTTCCCTTTCCTTTTCCCCTTTCATTTTCCCCTTTCCCTTTCCCCTTTTCCTCTCCCTTTCCCTTCTTAAAGCCACAAAATAATTTCAATCTATTCTTCCCAATACCAGTGCCTGTAACAGTGGAGGATCTCTGCCATCATAAATGCAATGCAATGCAGGCTTCAGGTTCAAACAGTTGTTTTGTGTGCATATGACTTCCCCATGGGGGATTGACATGCACATAGGCATTGCAGACTTGCCTGGTTCTGTAAGCAGAGGAAAAGAAATGTGCAGAGAATGACAAAAATGTTAGCCAAGATGTTAGTTAGCTGAATATGCGTTCAAGGACTTGGGCAACCAGATGGCATAAAAGACACTTGATTTCCATGGCATGAACTCTGAAAGGACATGATTCCCTCATGAATGTGTGTTCCTTCTTTCTAATGCATCTATTTACATATCTGGGCATATATTTATATGTATTTCATTTGTATGAAACCTAGAAAGAGCAGTAATTGGTACTCATATCATTTAGCTGAGTGCTAACTATTTATGCGTTACAAGTTCAGCACTTAATCAAACAAATGGCACATCTTGCTCCAGGTTCAGAGCTCTGTGACAAGGTCAGAATGTTGGACTTGGAGATTAGCAATGTACTGTTCAGAATTTCAGGTAAATTTTATTCTTCAGATGAGTAGCCAGGTCTTGGCTAGTTAGGTCTAGCTGACAGTAAGCCAATTTGTTTACTTCAAGATACACAGAGAACAAATCTTTTAAAGACAGAATCAGTGAAAACACAGAGTTCACGGTGGCCTTATATTGCACAAATAACGGTGCTGACATTCAAACCAAATAATTTAATTCAGTGTAACCACTGTAGAGGTTTTGTTTTTGAGTGAAGCAGCAAGACAGCTACAAGGGAGCTTTGCAGGATGAATCAAGCAGTCCTTCTAGTACCATGTCTAACTTCGTCTTCTATGCCAACTTTCTCTGTGAAAAAGTTGGTTTTGTCTCACTAATTCTGTTCAAGGAGAAGCTAATGCTGTTAGAAGTAAAAGACTAGTATGAAATATTCATTCTTATTTTTTAAGGAGTTGGGAAGAGAGACAAAAATAAGTTTCTTATTTAGTCTTTCTAAATTTTGCCTACTGCCATGAAGCTCCCTTCACTTAACATAGCAGAACTTGGAAAATTCTCCTTGTATGTTCCAGATTTACTCTGGCTGAGAATCTCCCCTGACAAACGCATGTGTATCAGAAGTTCAGTTATGTGCAGCATGCTTCTGATCAAGTCATACCAGCCAGAAGCAGAATTGAAAATATAAAATGTTTTCTAGCAGCCTGTTATGCAAGCATATATTTTGCCTGTTTAGTTTGGATTTAGCATCATAAAGTCCAAAGACATCTAAGTGTGCCTCTGCTGGTTGCAATAAAATCAGCACTTGCTGACTGCCAGTATTGCACTTGAAGTCCCATATAAATATTCATTTAAATTACCTAGCTTGCTAGTTAAGTAATTATCTGTATACAGCAAGTGTGCAGTGCTTGTTTAGCCCATCTAGTATTTACATCTGCAAGGGCCTTATTGCCCATAGTGTTGAATCTGCCAAGAGCTGTTCAGATACATAATTTGTCCTGCTGAGAATTCAGTATAAGAACAAATAATAAAGGTCCATTTCAGCACACATTTGCCTATAGAGAAAACATTAAATGAATGTGCTGTCCCCCTTAATAACCATAATGCTGTATTTTGTGTGAGACTGTGAATGGCAATTCAATTAACCTGTTGATGTTTACACCAGCCGATCTGTTGAGGATTTCAGCATTCATTTCATCAAGTAAGTATATAAGTTGTTATTCTATTTTTCCTAAAGTAGCATTGGCTGATATTCAATGATAGCAGAAGAAGTTCTAGTATTTCTGCAATTAATACATATTCCCTTCCAGAAGAGCTCCACTGACTATGAAAGGCAGGAAAAATGTTTAAATGTGCACTTAGGTACATTTACATGTACGTATGACTTTGAGGAGCCTATTTCAACATCAACACAAGTAGTATTCTTCCTATTTTACATATAAGCATTTGTTGACTTTTGGTCTGCTGTACCAGAGGAGGTCCACAGAAAACAATACTCCTCTTACACTTATTGGCAGACGCCAATAAGGACACAATCTGTGAGCTGATTTTGTCTGCTTCTCAGGTTGCTGAAAGTATGAGTAGGAATTTCTCTGATTGTCTTCTTTCCCTCTTAGTGTATAAAACAAATGTGCTTTATGGAATAAGTATTGATGCTGGAGTGAATACAGAAAGAGTTTGTTCTTTGCAACAGATGCAAATTACATTTAATTTTGATCAGCTGTTACAGACCTCGCAAATGCTTACAGGTGCCATTAGGAAGTTTGTGTATAGAAGATCGTATAGTATCTTCACCTTCTTATTCTGTTGAGATACAAACTTTGGGCTTTTTGGGATTGCAATCCACTGTTCTCATAAAGTTGGACTAAAATCCCTACTTTTAGTTGTCATTATAACCTTTGTTCTCAGTTAAACAACTTCAAAATGACTGTTGCCTTTATTAGACTGTCTGTCTCCAAGAAAGTAAAAGATGTGGAAGCACTCTGATAAAGCATCATACGAGTTCAAGACAATTCTTCTCTCCAAGTTAGGTGAAAGCACTAGAACATTCACAAACACTACCTGCCTTATGTGGATTATGGTAGTGGAGCTCTAAATTACTCCAGCTTCTCCTGGCACGCAAGAATGCACAGCCTTAGCAGTGGTTAATGTCCCCCCTTTGGGAACAGCTCACTCAAGAATTCTCTTAAAAGCTGGCATATCACATCCCTGAGCAGCTTTTCTGTAGCCACAATGTCTGTTGATTACTTGATATCTTTCCATGAATTTTAGTTGTTGGTTCTATTGAATACTGTGTCTTGCTGAAGTTGTCACTGATCAGAATGATTTGTACTTTTGCACAAACTCAGTACTATACTTAGAATAAGCAGCATTTTAATTTTTATCAGTGTTTCACAACAACTATGGAATACAATTTATTTTTAGGTGATACAAACAATAAATACTGTTCTTGAGTTTGGTGTTGTTGTTTTTCACAAACAGCATATAGTGAAAAATTCTTCCAGGACAAATATAAAACAGGTTCTGATTCTCTATCAATAACAAAGATGAAACTTTACACTTTTTGAAAGAGGTGGGATAGATGACCATAAGTCAATGTATTTTTAAACAACATTTTGTTTCGGTGAATATTGCTGACTGACCTATCAAAATAAGCAGTTAATGGAACCTTAAAAATTAATATGACAATTTATTATGAGCTATCATTTCTTTTTCCTTTTTGAAAAGATGCAGTATCTCAGAATGCCTGGCGTCAGTGAAGTTCTTCAGTTTCTAAAGCATGACTTGCTCTAGAAGTAAACTTCCTCTTTAGAAGTGAAGTAAACCTCTAGATGGACTCTGTTACTTCCACAAACTTGCTTCTGGTAAGTGGGTTATTTATGGAATTACTGACAGTTTGTCTTCTGTATGCTGTTTCATGCAGTCTTTTTTTTTTTTTTTAACAAAATGCAATACAGGAAAGAACTATGAGAAATCATGACAAATAAGGCACGAGTATGCACTGCCAATTTCTATTTTACAGATAATATAAAAAATCCTGCAAATGTGTATAGTATCCTTGACCCAAACCTGTTTGCAATTGGTATTTGGAAAATAAAGATCCTTACAGACCAGCACTCCTTGGGTCTCTGAGAGGCAGACCAGGTAAATTGGGAGTTAGCAGAGATCATGATACTCATTCTATATTGTGCCTTCCTGAGGAACCTCCAAAGACTTGAAGACAAGGCATGGGAATTGTCATTTCATCCTGTGCTGGAAGGAACTACTTGCTCGCAGGAATTAAGTAAATTCTCAAACAGCATAAAAGTGTAGAGGAAGAACTGAAGAATGTTTCTAATTCAGCTGCAGAAATATATCCAATTGTAAGTATTTATGTTGGAATGTGATCAAGAGATTTCAACATTCAGTCTTTCACGCTGAGAAATACAGTGGCAGCTTCCTAGCTACCTCATATGGACATGAGTTTCTCTGCACTGACAGCTGAAGAGCTTTTCCTAACTCTGAGATTTTTAATTCCCTATAATTCCTAATTTTAATTTTAACTTCATTCTGATCAATGTGGAACAATTCTACCTTTTGAATTATTGAAATTATTTTTTTAAACTATCTTCTTATTCTCTAGGATTTTTGGCCAGCCATAGGCCAGAGCCATCATTACTCAGCTGATGAGATCTCATCAAACAAGCATTGCTATTTTATTATTATAATGCTTTTTATTAAAAACACCTATGTGCTTTTGATGCTCAGGTAGTTAGAACACTTTCTGATTTGTGTGTAGGGATGGTTCTGCAGTACTGTGGGGCTGCCTTTGGGTAGTTTTAAAGCCCAAATTTCTTATGTTCCCCTCCACCACATTTTTGTGCCTGTTTTGCGAACATCCATCCCCCCTTCATTCCACCATCCACTCCATTCTAAGCCAGCAAGCTAGTAATAAAGTTCTTGAGAGACACTGAAACCAGCACCAACAATGCATCTTCCTTCCTGCTGGAGAAGATTGGGGTGGTTGATAAGCACGAAGATTTACACAGGCAACTACAACTATAACCTGCCGCTGGTAACTGTGGAACAAATAAGTGTTGCAACTGTTTAAATCTGTTGCTCCTCTATAACAAAGGATTTATATTTCAAAAAGAAAGTGAAACCTAGTAAGTACTTTGTTTCACCCACACTTATGTGTGGATGCCAGCTGATGAACAGATAGGCTTGATTATAATATAAGTAAGTAAGGTAAAATAGATGTGACATGAGACCTAAGCCACTAAATGTTTGGACTGTTCTGTATGAATACTGTGTCTGTGAAATGCATAAACGTGTCACATAAATATATGTTTGTAGAGTTTGCTTTTAATATGTAAAAAATATGTTAAAAATCCCACATACTCTCAACTGGTTTTGCTTACAGCTATGCAGGAAGTGCCATGTCTGACATACATGTTGTGGAAATGTAAGATAGAAAAAAAACAAACAGAAAAACCCCAAACCAAACCAAATCAATCAAACAACAACAAGAACAAAAAACCCACCCCAAAACTTAATTGCAAAATACTCCATAGTAGTATTGTAGCTGCTAAGGCAACATTCATATATTCATTTTTATTCTTGCCACGAAGAATGAATATTCATGCTAAGAATGAATCTCCCTAAAACAGAATAAAAGAAATGGTAGCTTTTAGCATTTGACTGAACAAACTCCTACAGCTTTTAATGATTAAGGCAATTGCTGAGGAAGAGTATTTACTAGGCCGGGGTACCTCACTGTACACGGAAATAAATAAACATAGAGGAGAGGGAAACTGAAATGTGTCTCTGAGCATGCATTATAATCTATGTTATGTTCCTTTGGGATAACTGGTGTGTTTGTAATTTCTTACTGAGTTATAAGAAGTGCAAGTTGTAGTGAATATAATTTAATGTGGGTTGCTAATTCTAAATATGAATGACACTAAGATGGACCTTTTATATCCCTATGCTTTCCTATTAGGTGTTTTAATTCATAGTTCTGGCAGAATAAAGCCTGCTAACCCCATTCTGATTTAGAACAAAAATATGGATCAGTTGAGACTATTCAACCATTCACAGAATAATCCAGACAAACTTTCCTTTGCAACTCAGTACCATCAAGAGCTGCAGCTCTGCTGAGAGGTAGTAGTCTCACCCTTGTAATATGTTGTTGCCCTTGACAGTGTCAGAACGGATTAGTATTTGGATATGCTTACAGACACTGATGGGAGAGGCTTGTAAGATATTTGTTTCCTGTCTGCTGTATGAACATTAAAGTAAAAAAAAATTATAGTCCTAATAACTTAGATAAACTTCCTCAACATTTGTATATCAAGAGGAAGGAGAGTGTCCTCAGAGTGCGAAAACCAGAGGCAAAGAAGTACTTGTCCTCAGAGAGCATTAGTTAATAACAAGGAAAAAACTGAATAGTGGATAAGAGGGCAGATTTACTGATAGGGCTACAGGATCACAGCCAACTGCTTGTTAAGACCTTATAGCTCAGCACAGATGTCATGAGATAAATAATCAGCCAAGCTATGGTTTTAAGGGGACTGTAAACCTAACACTACCCCCCCTTATTAGCACTGAGTAGTATAGTGCATGTTCTTGTGCTACCAGGCAGTACTTGTGCATCTCTACGGTCCTTCCCACCATTTAGATTGACTGATATCCACCTTAAAAGGCTGTACCATTGCACAGCCTCCCACTTCACCACTGTGGCTGCATCTAGTCCCATTGGAAAATGCAGATTGATAAAAGATGTTCTTGTTTTGGAGTACCTGCTATAACCATGTATATATATTTCTGCTAGGAAGAGCTACAGCTCTGTCTTTCCTTTGTTCTACTGTTGCCACCAGGTGTTCTCTAGCACTGTGACATGTATATATAAGATGTATATATATTTCTTACTTTGTCTCTATAGTAACAGCCTGCCAAAATAAGCCTGCGAGCTTAGCCATGAACATAGGAGAAATGGAGGAATATACCCCACCATCAGGAAAGCAAACTCTTTAGATAAAGTGTTAAGAATGGAAGACTGGAAACGGCACATGTAAGTTTAGATGATTTTAAAATATATTCTTCCCATTCTTTTTTGTTGCATGAAAGGCAATTGCAATGTTTGGCCTCACGTCTTAGAGGAAAGGAATGGACATTCCAGTCTCAGCATTTGCTTTCATTGTTAATGCTTTACCACAACTTGTAGTGCTGCTTTGTGGGTGAACACCGTATGCTTTTCCTTTTCTTCACCCTTCATCTCCAGCCTCAATCTACTCAATGCATGATAGTGCAATCATCCAGTTAATTCCTCAAATTTCTCGACCACTTTGTTAATTTAAGTCATACAAGTTCAAACACCCTTGCTTTACCTCCAGCATCCTCTGTGATCCAGCCTCTTACATTCACTTTCATTTACTGTGTGGTGCTATCATCACCTCCCCACAGATCATCAGATCCAGCTTAATCCAGCACCACCATGTTCACCACTAAACCCCATTCCTAATTGCCACATCCACACATCTTATAAATACCTCCAAGAATGGTCACTCAACTGCTTCCCTGGGAAGCCTGTTACAATGTCTGACGACCCTCTCAGCAAAAAAAAATATTTCCTAATATCCAATCTAAACCTCACCTGGCACAACTTGAAGCCATTCCTTCCCATCCTGTCACTTTTTAACTGGGAGAAAAGACTGACACCCCACCTTGCTACAGCCTATTCTCAGGCAGTTGTAGAAGGATGAGCTTCCCTTTCCTCAGGCCAAGCACCCCCAGCACCTTCAACTGCTCCTCGCAGGATTTGTGCTCCAGACCCTTCACTAGCTCTGTTGGCCTTCTCTGGACTCACTCCAGCCCCTCAATGATTTCCTGGTCATGAAGGCCCTAGAACTGAAGACAGGACTCGTATGGCCTCACCAGTGCCCAGTACAGGAGGATTGTGCTTTGTATTAGCATTGTTTAGCTACACACACACACATTATCATCTTGCAGTTCTGGGCTTGCAAAGTGTTTCAGCCACATTTCAGAGCGAGAGACAAATATGCTACAGCTTTGTCTTGCCTTCCAAGTTTAGCACTAGGATTTAAGGAAACAACAGCAGAGTATGTAGCATATAAAATATTTTGGTAGCCATTGAAACTAAAGGAAGAATTGGAAAATTAAAGTGATGCAAAGAATCCAAAGACTCACCAAATCCTCGCTGAGAAGTAAAACTGCTTCCACTTGAGTTTTAGATAGTTATATGTTTAGCTGGAAAACAGACGTGAATAATGAGACCTTGTTTATCTTCTGTAGGCCATAAATGTCTTCCTGTTAGTAGCACTGCAGAAGCTACTCCAGCCACTGTTCAGGTTCATGGAAAGTGTGTGTGGGTTGTGTGTGCACACATACACGATGATGTAGGTTTGCCACAGTATGGTAAGTTGATCTTTGAATTTATATTATGTGAAGGCAACAATTGTCTTTTGTGTTCAATGCAATATTTTGCCAATATATACAAATTTAGAAAAACCTTGCATTTCACCACTGTCTGTAGAATTGGGGCAGCATGTTAGCTATGAAAATAAAAGACACAGAAAAAAAATCTTGTGAAATCATTCCTTTGAAGCTGAAATAAAAACATTGTTATGCCCAGAGATTAATTGTGAATAATCACATTCTGAATTTAATCTGTTCAGTTAAGGGGGGAAGCATAGATGATTTGAGGAGGAATATTTTTCTGTCTTAAAATGATCAAAGTATTTTTCTATATTTGCAGAAACTGGTGGAAATATGACAGTCAGAAGTGGGGGAAAAGAGTACCAGTTCAGAATAAATAATGGCATCAGAAAAAACATGGAACAAATAGGGAAATAAACAGAAGGAACTTGTACTGGAAGTTATGCAAAGTCCTGCATGGTTTTGTAGAAAATACTAAACTCTCAGTTTCCCCATAATGACTCAATTAACTCTGTACGAAGCCAGTTGTTTTCAGTATTCATCTCTGTATATATAAAAATATCACAATGTAAAAATAATACATGCACAAAAATTTGTAACATTGGCCAAGGGCTGTTTGCTTAATGTGAAAGCCAGTGCTATGCAGTTAGACTTGATGCATTTTCTTTTGGTTGCAGATTTCATTAGTAATTTCAAAATTTCTCTCCATCCTTTTTGAAACTCATGCACCAATGAACCTGAAGTTCAGTCTTGGAGGAGAGGAATGAAGAAACAATGTGTTCAGGCAGGAGATGTATTTTTGTTAGAGAAAGCAATACTGGAAATGAGTAATGTTTGTTGGTTTTTTTAACGTGCTAATGGATCTGGTAAGTTTAAGGCAAAGCTGGAGATAACTTTGTCTCCAGCATGCTCCTTTCACTAGTCAATAAGGAAGCTGCTTACATGCAGGCATTGTAAGATTGAAAAGACAGCAAGTACCCCAAACTTTTCTACACACACTTTGAAAACTGTCCCTGTGTATAGAGCTGTCATCCTGCAGCCCAGAACCAGAGCCTAAGCCTGCTCCTTACACTAATCCACATGGCATATTGGCCTGAGCTGCATCTCTCCACAGCCTCGTGATTCCTGCCTGCCTTCCCTATCAGGCACCTTTAGCTTGCAATTATTACCTACATTGTCAAGGACAAGTTCATTCCTTCTCCATGTTTTTTTCTCCCTCTCAGCCTTCACTGTGGTGACCTCTGGTTTTATTTTTTTGGCATAATCTTACACTAGGAACAAACTGTCGTCAAAGTATAGATCAGTTTTAGAACCAGTTTGTTTTTTTGTAAGAATTCATACTTTTTTCATGCCCAGGTTTCAATTAGAGGTTATCACACAACGACAAGCCTCAGTGTTCTTATGTATATGGAATGCTTGTGGCTTTTTCAGCTCTCTGCATTTCTTCAGATACACGAAAAAGGGGCCATATTAAATACTGAAAGTGCAGTACAAGTCTCACTTTCCTACACTTAAAGTGAAACAAGACCCAGTGACTGCTGAAGAAATGAATCACCACAATTTGCATATACAGGTCAGCTGGGAACATTCTCTCACAGCTGAGAGCATCCCTGCAGTCAACACTTTGCTGCTCCCATTGCAGCCACCTCTTGGCAAAATCCAGCCCAATACATAAGCATTCCTGTTAGTGGTACCTTAGCCAGCTCACAGGTGATGTGATGAGGAGGCCACACTTTTCGTTGCTGGGAGACTTGACCCATGCAGGGACCATTGCCTCCCGAGAGACGTGCCAGGGCTTGGCTGGCTGCAGCCTTTTATTTTGTCAGCTCTCTTGGAGGCCAGTCAGAAGTCAGTGGTAGACCCAGGGTGCGGTCCTGGAGTTCGGGTGCGGGTGACAAACAAGAACGCCTTATCTAGTCCTTGTACGAGTGGTGTTTGCGGAAAGGGGGAGGTGTTCCCACAATCCATCCCAAAGTCACGAACCTTTCCGTGCTTTCACCCTAACTAAAATCAGTGGAGGGTGAGCTGGGCAGGAAAAGCCCTTCTGCACCCATCTTAAAGCGAGGGAGAAGAATCTCCGCGCTCGCACGGCGCTGCGGGGCTGGCTGCGGGCGGGGGAGCCCGGGGTGCTGGTGCCGAGCGTGTATCACGGCCGCTCGAGTGCCGTGCCGAGAACACAGCGTTCCCTTCCCGCCCCTGAACTGCGATTGAACTTCCCCAGCCCACTGCGCGCCGGGGACCGCGCCGATACCCTCCGCGGGGCGGGGGAAGGGGCAGGGAAGAAGAAAAGCAAGAGGGGTGGAGGGAAGGAAGTTCCAAAAGGGTTTATTTCATCCTAGATACTTAAGGTGGAGTGTTGTTTGGGGCTGCTTTTTTGTTGTTGATGTTTGTTTGTTTTGGTGTGGGTTTTTGTTGTTGCCGTCATTGTTTTTTCCCTTCTGTTTGTGTTTTCTCTTAAAGGTAAAAGAAAAATAAAACCAAACAAAAAATGCGAGGCAATCAGCAGCCCTAAGCAAACATACGTTCAGAAAAGACGCAGAAAAAGAGAAAGACACTGCTTTTACAGAAATAGATTTATGGCCCTTTTGTTTTTTTGCCTTCCTGTCATTGTTATACAAGTACTTTTCCTTTACTCTTCTCCCTGCCCCGAGCATTATAATTGTATGTCCTTCCCAAAGGAAACCGAAAGTGCTGTGACCCCACATAAGAAAGAAAAGACCAAAGGTTTGACAAAGACCTCATCCCCACATGTTGTTTTATTTTTATAAAGGTGCCTTTAAAGCAGGTGTCTCTCAGAGGTTTTCAGCCATTGTGGTGCAGGTCTCAGGCAAGGCTGTGTGCCATGAGAGCTGCAGAGGAGCAAATCAAGCAGTTTCAGCCTGCAGCATGTCAATGTGTCAAGAGGCTCAGAAGCGTGGATGTGTTCTTTGGGACTGCATTACTAGGGTTTTCTCTGTAAAATCTTTGTTTAAAAGGATTAGCAACACACCTGGGCGTTTTCTTTGTTTAGTGAAATCAGGTTTCTGCCAGTCTTGGATCAAAATGAATAATAAATCTTGAGAGATTTTCGTAACTACTTGGTATAAGTGCTTATATTTCATGCACAGCATTTGGAAGACTTTTTGCCTTTCTCTGATTTGGTTTCATTGTGGAGAATATAGAGGTAACCCACTTGTTTATAGCTGTTGTTTGGTATTCTTCACTACCTAGTCCAGTTTAATTAACTTTCAATTTATTGCTCAGAGCTGACTGTACACAATCTGCACCTCTTTTTCTTTTTTTTGGTAGTAAATTTGTATTCATATTACTGATATGTTATATCCTTAGTATGTTTCAAAGCTTCAACTATCCCATAAAATCCTTTATAAATATTGGTTTTAGCCTGTTCAACAGCTAAATGAGGCAGCCTTTTGCAGACTGCTGATCAACCTGATGGAGCAAGAACCGTTTTTTCTCCTGTTTTACTATTGTACTGCCCTGCATATAAGATAAGCCTCTTGCCTGTCAAATGAAAAACATGCAAAAGACCCCCACTTTGGAATCCTTTGGAATCTTTCCTCTCACTTTGGAATTCTTTCCCTGTGAGACAGGTTATGCCATGTCTCCTTTAAAGTCTGTGCAGGTTGCATCCTGGCAGATGTCTTCAGCAAGTCTCAGGTAGCACTTTCTCCAAACCTTGGTTCAATAAGTGGTAAACACAGAGCAGCACCTTTTGGGTGTGATTTTCACTCTTTGACAGCTGATCCCCAGCAGTGCACTGGAACTGAAGCAACCCAGCTTGCCTTGTTACAGCTGTAGGGCCATGCACAGGTGGGGGCTGTGTGTTGGCCCTGCACCATGCATTCCTTGTCTGCCAGAGAAGGAGACTCCCAGACTGGTTCCTTGTTGGGACACATTTCACTTCCTCATTCTCTTTCCAACACAGCAAACCCTTGCCCTTGTCCTTGTCCCACAGATATTCTTCTCCCTCTGCTTTTCATCCTTTATCTTCCAGCTGCAGTGCCTTTTGGCTTTTCTCAGATGTTACTGACTAGCACTACACCGGCAGCCACTTTTTATCAGTTCATGTGTCTGTTTCATCAATCTTGTGATTTTACATTACCCACAGCCCTTGAAATCTACTTTAGACCTCTTTCCTCGTGTTTGCAAGGCTACTGTGCCATAACTAGGCCAAAAGTACTAAAAGGCTGCTTCCTTTCTATGAAACAGCCATGTTTAATGGGCTATGGCCCAGGCGCTATGACTAGAAATGACATTTGTGAAGGGTGGGGAGAAAAATGGGCCTGACATAGCTGGAGTATTGCAGTGACTAGCGATAAACCCTTCAGAGGAAATAGGCTTCCACTTTGCTGGTCATTCTCCCTGCTTGAAAGCTGCAGTTGCAGAGCACACAAAGTTTGAGGGCGCTGGATTGAAGCAGGGGCTGCAACCTGGATTTGTGGCTCTGGCCTGTGAGGTGTAAAAATTTTGCACAATCCTACACTACTCAAGTCACAACACCTTCCCCTGCAAAGGTCTGCCCTGGCTTTAAACCAGGCCTGGGCACAGAAAAATTGAATAGTGAAAGCTTGTCTGTATGAAAATATTTTCCACCTCCAGGGACTTCCAGACATCTGTTGAAGCAGGGAGCCACAGAAAAGGCTGTGCTGACCATGTGCCGAGCACCTGGCGTCTCTCTTGCACTGGGGAGTGCTGAGGAACTTTGTCCTTGGGGGCTGCTGTTCAGAAGACAACATCCTTGAAGGACGAGCAGATAACTGTGTCCTTCTCATTTTCTGGATTTCTGGCACCGTTTGCCTGTGTGCTGTAAGGCTGAGCACTCAACACGCAAGGAAGTCAGTGGGAGTTGCCTTCTGAGCCACTCAGCAGGACTACAAAGATGGCATGAGCTTATGCACGGAGAATATTAGAAGGGACAAATCCCAACTAGAACTGGATGCAGGGGGAAAAGTGGGGACAAAGGATGAGAAAAAGGCTCTGGTACTTAATTCCTTCTTTGCCTCCATCTTGAACACCACCAAGTTGTTCTCTGGGTACCCAGGCTGCAGAGCTAGAAGACAGGCACAGGGAGCAGAACAAAGCTCCCAAGCTCCAAGAGGTACAGGTTAGAGCCACACCACTTAGAGGCACACAAGCCTGTGGGGCCAGAGGGAATTCACACAAAGGTACTGTGGGAAATGGCAGAAGTGTTCACCAAGCCACTTGCCATCCTTTCCCAGCGGCCCTGGCTAACTGGAGAGATCCAAGTGAGTGGAAGTTAGCAGAAGTGATGCTCGTGCATAAGCTTGGCTTGGGCACTGGGGAGGTGAGGAAGCAGATCCTGTTCAGAGCCGGCACGCACAGAACAAGCAGAACATCATGGCCAGCCCACACGGCTTCCTGAAAGGCAGGTGCTGCTTGAGAACAGACTGTGGGTGTTGACTACCTGGATTTTAGTAAGATCTTTGGCACTGTTTCCTACAGAACTCTCTGGGAGAAAGTGGCTGGTGTGGCTTGGAGGGGTGTGCACTGCTCACTGAGTTGCAAACTGGCTGGTTGGCCAGGACTCACATCCAGCTGGCAGCTGGAATCCAGTGATGTTGCCCAGGGCTCAGTCCTGGGGCCAGTCCAGCCTAACACCTGTGTCAGTGGTCTGGATGAGGGGATGGAGTGCCCCCTCAGTGAGTTAGCAGTGACACCAAGTTGGGTGGGAGTGCTGATCTGCTGGAGGACAGGAAGGATCTGCAGAGGGCCCTGGACAAGCTGGACTGATGGGAGGAGGCCAGTGGCATGAGGTTCAACAGGGCCAAGGGCTGGGTCCTGCCCTCGGGGCCCAGCAGTCCCCTGCAGCCTTTCATGGGCTGGGACAGAGTGGCAGGAAAGCTGCCCAGCAGGAAAGGGCCTGGGGGTGTTGTCCCACCAGTGGCTGGACGTGAGCCAGTGTGTAGCCAGGTGGACAAAAAGGCCACTGGCTTCCTGCCTTGGATCAGCAATGGCATGGCCAGCAGGTCCAGGCAGTGATTTGTCCCCCCTCTATGCGGCACTGGTGAGGCAGTGCCAGGAATCCAGGTTTGGGCTTTAGCCTTCAGGCTTGGGGCCCTCAGCACCAGACAACGGGGGCTGGAGCACGTCCAGAGAGGGGCCACAAAGCTGGGGAAGGGTGTGGAGCACAGGACTTAGGAGGAATGGCTGAGGGAGCTGTGGGTGTTTAGCCTGGAGCAAAGGAGGCTCAGAGGCACTTATCACTCCCTAGAACTGCCTCAGGGGAGGTGGCAGTGAGGTGGGGGCTGGTCTCTTCCTCCAAGGAAAAGGTGACAGGACAAGAGCAAATGGCCTCAGGTTGTATTGAGGGAGGTTCATTTTGGCTATGAAGAAAAAGTTTCTACCGAATGGTTTGTCAGGCCTTGGAACTGACTGAGCATGGGAACACTGGAATCACCATGCCTGGAGGTACACTACATGAAAACTGCTTGGATGTGCCATTTAGGGAACATGGTTTACTGGTGCACTTGCCAGAGTTAGGTTCATGGTTGGACTCGGTGATCTTTGTGGTTATTTCCAACCAAAACGATTCCATGATTCTATATTCTATGATTCAGAAGCACAGTGTTCCAAGAAGTTATTTGGACTTTTGTGCTTGTTTGTCCCTTGAACCTGGGCAGCACCCTGGACATTGTAAGAAAACAAGGGCTTTGTTGTCCATCCTCTGAACCTCCAGCCAGTTATGATCAAGCATCCATGCAGCTGATTTGGATGAGGAAATTGACCTTCCAGAAGAATGGTCTTTTCTGGGCTGTTGTTCTACTGGATGAGGCAGTGATGTGACTGAGCTCAGAGACCACAGCAGACGGGGTACAGAGGAACAGGGTGTTAGGTGAACAGACATTCAGTAATAAAACTTCTGTTTACTATCCTCTGCATTCATTCCAACTTGGAAGAAGAGTCTGCCAACATAAGTGGGCAGACTTAAAATAAGTGCCTCTGGAGGTGCTTAGAAGATGTGATGCTGTGGTTCTTAGGAGTTAGATTTAGTGGTGGCATTGGCAGGTTATAGTTCAACTTTAGCATTTTAAATATCTTTTACAACTTAAGCAATGCTATGACTCTCTGTGCACTGCCGTATAATGCTAAAACTCCTGAGGAAATTTCTCCCTGTTCAGACCTAAATCTTCCTGCAAAGTATTTCTCCACTGTCCTTCTGCTCCAATATACAAGAGCTAAGAACCCTTTTGTCACAACCTTCATCCAGGACATAGAATAACAGGGTACAATCTCCCCTCTACATCATATTTAAGAACATCCCTCTTTCACATCTCGCCAGAAAACATCTCTTCAGTTTTCCATCTGTGAGTGTTCTTGGGCAAAGCACTCTCTGTCAGGAAACTGATAGAAGCTATTCCTTGAGCCAGAGGGCTCAAAGTTACCTTAAGAAATTTCTATAGTGCAATTTGAAGAGTCTCAGGCAGAGACAATAATGCAAAATGCTGGAAATCTTTCGAAGTTCAGAGTGCTTTTTATATTATGTATAAAAGGTGACAACAATGATAGAAGCAGCTGCTTTTCCTGCACCCTCTTTTGAGTTGGCCTATTTTTAGCCTCCTCATCTTGAAAATCAAAATATAAAAAAGACGATAAAAATTGTTTAATGATTCCTTAATATACTCCATATATTAACGAACCTCCTGGTTACCTGAGAATATCATGAGTAAAAGGTAATGGGTATGTCTTCCCCAAATTATTTTGGGAACACACAGGACAGGCAATTATGAACTTAATGCATTAGGCAACTACTAGGCAGATTTATCAATCTAACTTTTGTAACATAGTTGTTTTAATCAGCCATTATGATAAATTGTTTTGGAGGTCCAGCACTAAATCACACTCTCCTTCAGTTTCACGTTTGCCACCAGAACCATTGTGAAAGAAAAAGGACTGATGATGGCCAAAGCTGGTATTAAAGATTTTAACGCCCTACTACAGCACATCTTCAACCAGTTTAACAATCTGGAATTTGTGTAGGATATTACTAGTAGCTCTTTAATGCAGAGCAAATGCCTAACTACAAGGAAACTTGCCTACTGCTTCCACCCAAGCAGCTGAGCAATGACAAGCCTCACAGATTTATTTTTCTTGCTCAGCCACACCTGTAATACCTCCACTTCTGTATACAAGTAATAAATTAAAATAATAATTAAAATTGAGATTATCCAGGATTACAAAGGAATACTGAGAATCCCTGTTGCTAGTCTATTCTTCTGAAACCCCAATACTCAAATCTAAGTAAAGTTCACCTAATTTTACAACAGGAAGTTGGGTAGTCTCAAAGATATAAGTTCTTCTGCTTTGCACTTCCTGCTTTCCTCAAATATAAATTAATTAAACCGGGAAACTAAGTGACAGAAGTCTTTCTCTCAATACTCTTCACACGTCATGTCTTCCTCCTTTTGCAATCAAAATAGCAAATATAGTACTAAATGAACATTCAGAAACATTAATTAAGCAACACCTGTTATGCTCCTGTCTACCAGTTTGTGTTCCCACCGTGACCACTAGAACAGACACAGATTAATTGAAATAGGATCCGAAGGTGTGTTCCAGGCTAGGAGTCACTTAGCAGTATGGA
The DNA here is from genome assembly GCF_052056855.1 of Sturnus vulgaris. NCBI lineage: Eukaryota > Metazoa > Chordata > Aves > Passeriformes > Sturnidae > Sturnus > Sturnus vulgaris. The sequence goes on from NC_142283.1 coordinate 25,399,629, forward strand.
TATACTAATAACAAGTAAATCTTGATGAAAGACAACATCCGACAGGAATACAGAGATCAAAATCAATATTTTACTATCTAAATTAAATAAAACTTTCAAAACTAAACTTTACACTAAAAACTGTCTGCCCCTAAAAAAGAAATAAAAATACCTGCAGTTCCTGAACAGTGTAACAAAAATGCAAATAGAAGGAGAAATGTAATTTGAAGACCAAAGTCTCACCTTGTTTAAGCCCAAGCTCAACTGGTGCTCCACTGAAGTAACAAAGCTACTTAAATTGGGCATTTGAATGACTATCAGCAAAACTTGGCACAAAAAATGAAATCAGCCTGACCAGTAATGCAGTGGGATCAGTGACGCTGGTTATTTGTTCCTAAGAAACAACCATCTAAACTCACATGGCTAAGAGCTACCTCAGATTTCTCTTAAAAGGATGTATCAACCTTGTTTTTCTTATGGCTTTCTACAGGACAAAACAAAACAAAACAACAAAAAAAAACTCCACAGAACTACAGCCCACATCTGATATAAACTACTGAAACTAGTGAAGCATAAACCATGTAGGCTGCAATGATTCATCAGAATTTACATAGTAGCTGCGTGCAAGGTTTCATCTCCTTTCAATAGGCAACCAAACCTAATATCCTCGATCTGCTCTGTGAAAGCTATTGTTAAGAATATCAAGGCAAAACATTGCTCCAGCTGCCAGCACATTTCTAAATTTAACATCAGACTCCTAGAACCTACTTGTGCCCACAAATTATTTTAATTCATAGCAGATGATTAGCCAGGCTGTAATCAATGAAAAGGTAAGGGTAAAAATCTCTTTCGCTTCTCTTTTAAGTCAGCATTTTCAAGCAACCTCCTGAGTATAATCCTAGAAATAAAAGACATAGAGCCTTTACCTATTGACACACATGCACAGATGGTACACTGAGCCAAACAGCAACTCATGAGGCCAACATGGATGTGCAGGCTGAGCTCTGCTAGCCAGCTGCCACCTTTCCTTCTGGCAAAATTAGTTGATGTGGGACGTGGGGAGCAAAGAGTGTCTGATTAGGCAGCATTTAGGTGAAATTGCACCTGTAGCAAAGCACTGTACAACACATCCCAGCCATCTAGCTTCCTGCAAGAAAAAAATAGGGCATCCCAGAGTAATGGGAGAAGTGCATGGCACAAATTGACTTTAAGGTGCTCCAGAGACCAGAAGATTTGGCCACAATCTGTTGGAGCTCAGAACCCTGTGAGTTTTGAGCTTTCTGTGCTTTCTGACACCCACTCCCAGGAGAACACTGCTTTTGACTTGAGGCCCTGGAGAAGGCTTCCAATCTGAGTGATGGAGTTAAAGTCATGGGTGTTGGAATAGAAGTGTGTGATTTCACGTGGTGAAAGGTTTTGAATTTGAAGGTTTTGGAATATAGTAATAGGTATAGGACAAGATGGAGGATTTTGGGTGTTGTCTTTTTCTGTCTTCTTCCTTCTTCATGATTTCAGGTAGTAATTTCTGGTTGGATAGCTGGTGCTGCACTGTGGGTCACAGGAGTTTTGTTATTGGGTCAAAAGTATAAATAATATAGGTGTTAGTTCTTTATCAGACTGTTTAGCTTTAAAAGACCTTGTAACTACCTAGATTCAGCCTCCATTTTGCTCATTTTTAGCTGGTAGCTGGAAGTGCTGCAGAACTCTCTGCACTTTAGATAAGATTTAAAAACAACCAAGTCCAAACATGAAAAAATTTGTCTCAGTGTTTTTAATCCCGACTCTGAGTGAAGACAGAAGAAAATGAAGACGAGCTACTAATTAACTGGTGCAGTTAACCCTTTTACAACAATCCCCTGGGACTGTTGGCCTTCCGAGTATGCAGAGTTCCAAGCATGCCTCCTAGTTACAGTAACCTGGGTTACCTCACTTCCCATTTCCCACTCCATCTGCAGGTTGCCCTGCTCGACTGCCCAGGCAGTGGCCAGCTGCAGGGCTCAGAGTTCAGACCGCAGACCTGATTCCATCAGCAGGGTCACCAAGGAGCGGAGCCGGACCCTGTGTGCGCGGTTCCTTCCTCAGCACGGGCCCCACCGCCCATCCCTGCGCTGCCTTCCCGCGAGCCTCGCTCCAAGCAGCTGGTGCTGGCTCCCCGTTTGATTAGTGCCAGCGTCCCAGTGATCCATGGTGGTACTGTCAGGCTCCCATAAAGCCAGAGTTTCACTTGCTGAGCGCTCTGCCTCACCACTGAGGAATCTACTCTGCCTTTCGTTTATAACATCTGCAATTAAGCAAACTGAGGGGCTTAAACAGGTGAGGCTCTGCAGAGTTCACAGGTTGTTTGCTGTGAGTTGCACGGTCACTGCTGTCCTAAATAGGGGTACAAGATAAATCACCAATCCCTTTCAGTGAGGAAGTATCTCCAAGGAAAAAAGAGCAGCTGCCAAACCAAAGGCGCAGGGGTAGAAATAGACAGCTGTAATAACAATGTTGAGCAGTAGTTAAGGAGAGTGCATTAATGAGCTTGTAACTCGTAGGTACAGACTGAGGTTAGAGGGTTAAACTGTGATTAGAGTCCCACTACTTCATTGCCAGTCTTTGGGTCACAAGTGATCTTTACAGATAATTTCTTACTATGCTGCTGCCTGGGGTGCATTAATTTGCTCTGCTGTGACTACCATGAGCCACCACAGTGGCCCACCACAGGGCCTCAGTAATGATTGTTGATAACCTTCCCTGGCACAGATCTGCTTGGATTTTGATGCATGGAGGGAGCACCATTCTGTTGAGTGCTTTATAGACCACTAACAATGTTATAATAATGTCTGTCATCTGCACTGGTATTTGGTATGGGTGTGGTCATATGTGCCTCTTGAGTTTTGCACCTGTTTCTGTAGAAACGGTGGATTACAAATGCCAGCTGAAAGGGTCATACCACCACCAGATCATTTTCATGTTAGAAAAGCATTCTCTGGAGTACTCACCTCAGACTTCTCCTCTTCTAAAACCAGAGGCATGCTCATGCATTTCTCTGGGATTCTTACCTGCATTTCTTCAACATGCACCTGGGACCAAAAAAACCCAAAAAAACTTAATAGCAGGATAAAATTATAAAATTTATCCTACAGCTTGCAAATATTCACTTTATTTTTGTACAAAAGCCCCAGAAAATATACAGATAGCTAAAAGCCATAAAGAGAAACATCCCACAAGTAAATAGAAATTCTAGGGTAAGCTTTGAATTGTTACAATTTTAAGGTAATGTTTTGGCCAATTTTTTAATCAATACAGCAGTTTATTTTTATTACGTTCACCTTTCTTAGCATAAAGTACATGGACTTTTGGGGCAGATATTAGTCTTTTGAGACTCATTCTCTGCTTGAATGATCTGTCAAATATCTGCAAAATGTTTCCTTGGCTTTTGACTAGTTGCAAGCAGCTCATTCTCTCTGACCAGATAATAAAAGAACAGGACATTTAAAATTCTTTGACAAACTGGAGTATATCCAAATCCTTCTCTGGGAAATTAATTTTTGTACATATGAACTTGAGGCATGTTTTTTTAAAGATTATGCAACTAGCAATTGAAACTTCTACTTCAGTTAAGACTTTAAGGAAAATCTATGCCTTACAAAATGCACACACTTTTAGGTGACAGGATAAAGTGAGTCTTCTCCCCAGCCTGGTCGAGGAAATTGGAAGTTAATATTTCTATTATAATGTAATTAAATTATGAATTGGGATTGAATATTTGAAAGTGTTTAGTACCTAATCCTTCCTGGGTAGTTTAAAATGCAAATATCCAAGAAGTTGAGTTTTTCTCCTTCAGTCAAATAGTCTTTTTGCAATTGAGTTATTGAGGTTATCCAAAAGGGTCACAGATTCAGCCACAGTAGATTATTTAAACTATAAGAGATAGTCTAGATACAAGAGATACATGCTTTAATACATGCAGTTCAGTGGTCCTACAAACTTGTAGGTACTTCAAAACTCTAAACACTAAAATAAGTGCTAGAATGTCTTTTATTGTATTAGAGGAGCTCTAGTTACCAACTACTGTTTTTCTGTGTCCCACATTAAAAAACATTATTAAAGTTGCAAAGCCCTGGAAAGGTCCTCCATGCATTCCCTTTCTGCATAATAGACTTATTTAAATACTTTTCCCTCCTTGCCCCAATCCACCCATAGCACTGGTTTAAAGTATGAGCAGCTATGCTGTTTTCTCATCAATGCCTGCAGAGCTTTCTCAGTCTGCTCTCAAGGTTCAACTAGTCATTATATCATTATGACTTTTTCTGTAATAGTAATTTTAAATTATCAAGTTTATTAATGAATTTCTTTCTACAACAGCTTTGACATGAATAAATATTGATAATCTCAGTTTACCAAAGGGCTTTTAATTGTGAAAACCCAATTTGAAAGACTTGTCATCCAGACTTCTAGACCTCCAGCATGTTTTATACTGAATTTAGCTATTGGTGATGTTTACTACACCTGTAAACCTATGTTGCCTCTACAAATGGCCTTAATGTAGCTGTCTGGAAAACAGGGGAGATTTGGTGACTGTGAAAAGTTAATATATAATAACTTAACCAAAACCATCACAGCTTTGTGGCAGAAACATGGACAGACCTCAGCCTTCTCTGTCAGATCTCCATTTTTTTCCCTGAAATCTCCTGTACCAATCAAGATCCCTAACTGGAAGTTTTCCAGGGGAGGTATTTTGTGACAGAATATGTCCTGTTAGGAAAATTAAATACTATTTAGGATGTAGAAAACTGCAGAAGCATAAACAGTACTTCTTCAATAGCTCACCCAAAATCAGACCATTTTCGTCCCTGTCTGTGCATGCTGCCATCTGCCTCCCCTCTAGCCTTCTTCACCTCCTTGTGAGTCAGGAAGGGGAAGGAGGGCTTCACCTAATTGCACAGAACTGGAAGGGTCTTGTCATAATCAGTTTATGCATCAGGCATCAAGGAAGCAAAAAAAACCCCATAATTCTAATATCCATTCAAGAAGAAAATTTTTAAAAGCCACATCATAACCCAAATGCATTTTTCCCCACATGAAGTGTTATTAGATACCAATCAGCTTTATTCAGACTCCACAAAGAAATGAAATCTGACTCCTGCAGAAAAATGGTTCCTTTGCTGCACACCTCTTATTCATCCCCAGAGCAATTCCATCTCATGCACAGACTGAGGCAAAATCCTGCGGACAAAATGGTACATAATCATATAATTAAATCTGCTGAAGTCACAAGCCTCAGGGGTCTAACTGAGGCTATGTGGACACCTCAAAGTGTAGCCCATTCATATGTAGGATATGGAATTACAGCATAGGTGGAATTTGCAGTATTGGAGCTTTATGCCTGAGCTGGTGGAGTGGTAGAAGCTGGCATCACCCTCAGGGTCAGCAGTCAGGGTGGGGTGCCAGGCCTTCTCCTTCCACAATTAACACTCGCAGCCTAACAGCTCCCCACCACCAGTCCCCCCACGCTGTCCCTACCTAGCTCCCAGCCCCACCTGTCTCCTCCATCTGTTCATCCTCGTCCCTACATCCTGCCTTTCAGACATCAAAGAAGGCTGAGAAGATGAAAAATGGTTCTATGGGCAACAGTTCTGTTTCTGAGTCTCAAGCAGATTACTTCAATTGCAAGAAATTGAATTGCTAGAAAGTGAAGGCTCTCTGTGTTACCAAAAATCTGAGAGGGAATATGCCTGAAAGGACTCCTTCTTACCTTTAAGTTCACATCAATTATATTTCATTCCTCTTCGGCACTGCTAATCCTGGCTTACCTTCAGATAAAAAGAGAAAAAAATTAGGTCAGTGTTTGAATCTGTGTGATACACAGACTCTAAAAGGAGATAGACAACTTAAACTTTACTTTTTAAACAACTGAAATTAGTTTTAAAGACTTTTACAAGATTCTGAGTGTCCTTAACTCCTGCACTGTTGTGAAAGACTTGTATAAAAGCCAACACAATATCCTGAGAAAATAATAAGTAAATTAATCTAGAAGTTGCACCTAACACAGAAATGTTAACTAAACAATACAGCTGGTGCTGCAACTGAAATAATTTTGTATTTCTTTTATCAGTAACAATATGGAAAATTATATAAGAAAGAAAACAGAATTGTCAAGTTGATTGTGACCTCTTTAATTTATGACCTGGTTTTAATATTATAGCCTATACTGCAAGCATCTGATCTTGTCCATCAGCAGAGCTGGGGTGTCTTCTCCTCTCTTTACTGCTGTACAAAATTATAAACTACAATAGGAAACCTCAGAGTGGCCTAGGGAGAGAGTTTAACTCCAAACTTGTTAATGAAACCATAACGTCATAAATTCTAAAATCCAAGCTGCTGCAGTAGACAATTACCTGCTGGTCTAAGGCACATTTGCCTCACTGCCATAGCAGACTCTCAGTACTGACCAACAATCAAGGATAGGAACATATATTGTGGATATGACTGGACAAACATGACTGCCATTCTCGCCTTTAAATCATGTCTTTGTTTCCAGTTTCCTGCCGCTGCCTGTTGTCTATTTCTCCGGTCAGTCATGATGCCAGCCTTCCCCATAGGCTGCTTTCCATGCCTGGGAAGGACTTCTGAGGGATCTCATTACCCTACCAGAAGTCCTTTAAGGTTATATGCAAGGCTCAAAGCCTAGAGAAAACTCATCTAGTCAGATTGTTCATGGAGTAGTGTGGTGCTGTCAAATTCTTCGTTCTACTTGTCTGTTTTCCCCACTCCCTTATCACATTGGCTTGTTACGTCCATGTCTGTTTTTTTAGCTGATACCTGCACAGGTACTGCACAGAGAGGTCTTCCACCCTACCCTGAGCTCCTCACCTCTGTGATAACACAAGCACAGAGCAAGAACAGACACTCTGCTTCACCCAGAGAGGTGACAGCGAGCAGCAGCAGCCTGGGATGCAGCTGTGTCTCTCCCTGAGAGGAGCCTGCAAGAAGCACAAGCCCAGGCAGTGGATATAACCCACGGTTTGGGTAAATGACCTGGTACCTTGTTTTTGTCTACATGTAGTATTTGAAATAGGCAGGGAGTTCTATTCTCCTGGTTGCCACCTCTCAGAGGGGTTTATGCACAAAGCGTTCAGTTCAAGTGGTACCAGAGAAACCTGGGAGCATAAAATAGCAGCTTTGGCAGCAGCACAAAGAAAGAATATCCAAATGTAACAAAGCTAGGCATAAATCCATTAAGTATCCTGTACTCTTTCAAGTACATTTTGTGAGCACACCTGCTCCATATACAGGCTGTATCTGATCCCTAAAAGAGCTTTGCCTATTGTAGAGCATGACAGTTGTAGAGGTCCTAATGTCTCCTTTTGGTTCTTGAAAAGATACAAAATTAGTTTAATTTTCAGGAAAAATCAGCTTTTATCTGCAGCTTCAAATTATTTAAAAGTTATTGCACTGTACTATATAGCAAGTGAAAGAAGGAAATGGCCAGAGTTACTCTTCTGCCTTTTATCCACAACTTCCATGTGGCTGCCATAAAAATGTTCTCAAAAAATGTGCTTTACAATGACTCTAAGTGGAAGTCACCTTCCATCTCCTGCCACTGTAAAGGTGAGATACAAATCTCATAACTAGACCTTTTGCATGATGCTTTACATATATAGTTTTGCTAAGCAAGTTGAATACTACAATCACCATATTCAAACATCTTTTGTTCAAAGTTCACAACATGATACAGATACAGAACACTGCTTGTAAAAATTCCTAAGTTTACTTTATCATGTCCAGAGATTTCAAAACTAGGCGTCTATATTCACATTCACATATTTGACTAAGTTCCCTGTTTTTCAACACTTGTTGCACCACTGTGAGCAAATCCTACTGGCTCTTTTACAGCTTCTTCTCAGGGTGAAGAACCCTTCACAAGAAAGTTCTGCCTTTCCAGACCTGTTAAGTCTGGCTTTACATAGATTCCACAGAATATACTCAATATTATATATTCAAAAAACCTCGCAAAGATTAAAAGCATCCCTATACCCATATTCAGGAGTTTTAAAAAAAGTGACGTGCTTTAACACTACTCAGCCTTTAGATGTAAGTTTGACTTCCAATGAGTTTCCAATGATTGATCACAAAAGAAGTTTGCCTGTCTTCTGAAAAAGAAAGAAGAGTTCAGCCAGACCTATATGCTGTCATTAAGGCTAAAGATCTCAAGCTAAAGCTGAGGCCTAGAGATGACTGTAGGGAATGGATGCAAGAACTGGAACAGTTCTGAATAAGCAATAGAAATGAGGATTAGTGAGCCATTCGGATGGGCTAATTATATCAGAAACTTTCATAAAGTTATCAAAGCAGATAGAGAGAAAGATAAAACTTTACTACAGCCATATATGAAATACATATGCATACATATTTGTATGTGTGCATACACATTTAACATGCATGTGCATACATGATTAACATCTAAATTTCATTTTTGATGTTCCAGTATAAACAACCCCTATTATAGAAACAAAATATCTTACTGTCAGGTCTCAGGGAAATTGTTCATCTGGTTCCTTCAAACAAAACACAAGCGGAGGGGAAAGAACTGTAGATAGCCATCAGTACGTCACTTGCCCCTACAGCCGACAAGGATTCAACAGTTGAAAAAGCCAGAGAAAAGGGTGGAGAACACTACTATTGATGGAAGCACTGGACCCTTACCAGAAGGGAGCCAGATGACAGAGCAGAGCTGTTCTGGGAGGGGAAGGACACAGTACTCTCATTTCCAAGTGGCATCAAAAGAGATTCCACTGTGTACTCCCCAAGGATTCCACGCATCTGAGTTCACCCTGACCACAATGCCTCATGCTGATAGCATACAGCTGCTTCCTTCACAGGCACAGATAATAGCCTCACTTCTAAAAAGAAAAATAATTATGACCTTTTCATTTACATGTGTGGACCTGCAGATAGAAACAAGGGGCAAGAGCAGACATTGATCATCTATCTCTTTCTGCAATTCTCACTTCTGTCTGTTTCTATCTTACTGATGCTGTAATATGTGGAAGGCACTGTTGCCCTCTCTCTTTATCAATATGGAGAGCATCAATTATCATCACAATAGAGATTGCTAACTCAAAGTGGCTGTCTACCCTGCTAGCTCTACCTCCAACAAGGCAGAGAGCAACACAGCACAACTGGCCCACCCAGCTGGAGGCCCTGACATTGGGAAAAACAACAGCTTGATGTGAGCAATCCCCTGAGCTGATAACTCCCTCTACCTTGAACAGTCTTATTCCATGTAAGACAGTAGGACTGTTCTGATTTTATGCCAAATTAATAGTGCAAACACAACTAAAAATGGGGAAAATATATTCACCTGCAACTTCCAGCTGGGAGGAAACTTGACAAGACTGTCAGAAATAATTGCAACGCTTTCCATTATTCCAAATAAAATGAAACTGAAGGAATATAATTAATAATGAGATCTTCCACACTGCTGCATACTGCAAGACCTGAGCTGTTGGAGACTTACAGTCTATTTCCATGGGTTCAAAACTTGAGACTTGCTGCTCTTTTGAAAGAATTCACATGGAGAAGAAATATTTTCCTTATAAGATTCAGGTGCCACAACACCCTAATGATTAAGAAAAAGCCCTCTGAATTTAAAGAGCTATCAGGTGGAGTAATTAGGGATTAAATTAGTTTGTGTCATAGCAGTAAGCAAAATTATTATGACAAATAGTCTCATCAATCTGAAGAATATAAGATCTTGGGAGTTGTGGAAACTGAGAATGTAAGGGCAAGACATTATTAACTGTTGGAAAACTGAGTCCAGGTAATAACATATGCAGAGAAGGCAAGGCAGACTTGCAATGAAATGTGCCAAATCCCACTGCAGATGTAAAAACAATATATTTGATGAAAAATCGAGCATCAGAAAATGCCCTTATTGCAATTAGCAGGAATACCAGATAACAACAAAACATAACAAAACAACAGTTCTGTCAGGACATAATCCTGTTTTTACAAACTGTCAAGAAGAATGCAAAATATGTAAGTCCATAAACACATACCAAATACAGTTATGTATATATTGAATACCAGAAAGACAGTTGTGTCTTAAACCCAGACTTTTCGTACAGAGCCTAAGTTCAACATTGCTTGACACTAGAAACCCAAATCTACGTCCTGGAAATCAATTTGCCTAATCAGAGACCTTATCCAGCCTGCAATTAATTCCAGACTTCTGTTCACCTAACACCCTGTTCCTCTGTACCCCGTCTGCTGTGGTCTCTGAGCTCAGTCACATCACTGCCTCATCCAGTAGAACAACAGCCCAGAAAAGACCATTCTTCTGGAAGGTCAATTTCCTCATCCAAATCAGCTGCATGGATGCTTGATCATAACTGGCTGGAGGTTCAGAGGATGGACAACAAAGCCCTTGTTTTCTTACAATGTCCAGGGTGCTACCCAGGTTCAAGGGACAAACAAGCACAAAAGTCCAAATAACTTCTTGGAACACTGTGCTTCTGAATCATAGAATATAGAATCATGGAATCGTTTTGGTTGGAAATAACCACAAAGATCACCGAGTCCAACCATGAACCTAACTCTGGCAAGTGCACCAGTAAACCATGTTCCCTAAATGGCACATCCAAGCAGTTTTCATGTAGTGTACCTCCAGGCATGGTGATTCCAGTGTTCCCATGCTCAGTCAGTTCCAAGGCCTGACAAACCATTCGGTAGAAACTTTTTCTTCATAGCCAAAATGAACCTCCCTCAATACAACCTGAGGCCATTTGCTCTTGTCCTGTCACCTTTTCCTTGGAGGAAGAGACCAGCCCCCACCTCACTGCCACCTCCCCTGAGGCAGTTCTAGGGAGTGATAAGTGCCTCTGAGCCTCCTTTGCTCCAGGCTAAACACCCACAGCTCCCTCAGCCATTCCTCCTAAGTCCTGTGCTCCACACCCTTCCCCAGCTTTGTGGCCCCTCTCTGGACGTGCTCCAGCCCCCGTTGTCTGGTGCTGAGGGCCCCAAGCCTGAAGGCTAAAGCCCAAACCTGGATTCCTGGCACTGCCTCACCAGTGCCGCATAGAGGGGGGACAAATCACTGCCTGGACCTGCTGGCCATGCCATTGCTGATCCAAGGCAGGAAGCCAGTGGCCTTTTTGTCCACCTGGCTACACACTGGCTCACGTCCAGCCACTGGTGGGACAACACCCCCAGGCCCTTTCCTGCTGGGCAGCTTTCCTGCCACTCTGTCCCAGCCCATGAAAGGCTGCAGGGGACTGCTGGGCCCCGAGGGCAGGACCCAGCCCTTGGCCCTGTTGAACCTCATGCCACTGGCCTCCTCCCATCAGTCCAGCTTGTCCAGGGCCCTCTGCAGATCCTTCCTGTCCTCCAGCAGATCAGCACTCCCACCCAACTTGGTGTCACTGCTAACTCACTGAGGGGGCACTCCATCCCCTCATCCAGACCACTGACACAGGTGTTAGGCTGGACTGGCCCCAGGACTGAGCCCTGGGCAACATCACTGGATTCCAGCTGCCAGCTGGATGCGAGTCCTGGCCAACCAGCCAGTTTGCAACTCAGTGAGCAGTGCACACCCCTCCAAGCCACACCAGCCACTTTCTCCCAGAGAGTTCTGTAGGAAACAGTGCCAAAGATCTTACTAAAATCCAGGTAGTCAACACCCACAGTCTGTTCTCAAGCAGCACCTGCCTTTCAGGAAGCCGTGTGGGCTGGCCATGATGTTCTGCTTGTTCTGTGCGTGCCGGCTCTGAACAGGATCTGCTTCCTCACCTCCCCAGTGCCCAAGCCAAGCTTATGCACGAGCATCACTTCTGCTAACTTCCACTCACTTGGATCTCTCCAGTTAGCCAGGGCCGCTGGGAAAGGATGGCAAGTGGCTTGGTGAACACTTCTGCCATTTCCCACAGTACCTTTGTGTGAATTCCCTCTGGCCCCACAGGCTTGTGTGCCTCTAAGTGGTGTGGCTCTAACCTGTACCTCTTGGAGCTTGGGAGCTTTGTTCTGCTCCCTGTGCCTGTCTTCTAGCTCTGCAGCCTGGGTACCCAGAGAACAACTTGGTGGTGTTCAAGATGGAGGCAAAGAAGGAATTAAGTACCAGAGCCTTTTTCTCATCCTTTGTCCCCACTTTTCCCCCTGCATCCAGTTCTAGTTGGGATTTGTCCCTTCTAATATTCTCCGTGCATAAGCTCATGCCATCTTTGTAGTCCTGCTGAGTGGCTCAGAAGGCAACTCCCACTGACTTCCTTGCGTGTTGAGTGCTCAGCCTTACAGCACACAGGCAAACGGTGCCAGAAATCCAGAAAATGAGAAGGACACAGTTATCTGCTCGTCCTTCAAGGATGTTGTCTTCTGAACAGCAGCCCCCAAGGACAAAGTTCCTCAGCACTCCCCAGTGCAAGAGAGACGCCAGGTGCTCGGCACATGGTCAGCACAGCCTTTTCTGTGGCTCCCTGCTTCAACAGATGTCTGGAAGTCCCTGGAGGTGGAAAATATTTTCATACAGACAAGCTTTCACTATTCAATTTTTCTGTGCCCAGGCCTGGTTTAAAGCCAGGGCAGACCTTTGCAGGGGAAGGTGTTGTGACTTGAATAGTGTAGGATTGTGCAAAATTTTTACACCTCACAGGCCAGAGCCACAAATCCAGGTTGCAGCCCCTGCTTCAATCCAGCGCCCTCAAACTTTGTGTGCTCTGCAACTGCAGCTTTCAAGCAGGGAGAATGACCAGCAAAGTGGAAACCTGAATATCTGCCACATAGATTTCTGTCGGAGGATTTATCCTGAGAAAGGACTGTAGGGAGCAATGTCGTGCTTCTACCTTGCATGGCCGGTGACAAAGTGACCTGCCATCTCCCAGTTCTACACATGTAAAGAAGTCCTCCTCTCTTCTCTAAGTGTGCTAAGTGTACAATGTTCACAACCCGAAACCTGCTCGAGTACCTCAGCTGAGGTTCCCTGCGGTCCAGCTAGCAATCCCAGCCTTGCAGTGTCACCTCTCTTACAGCAGAGCCCTACTTGTCCCCCGGTGCTCCTGGGTCAGCTACTCTTAGATGATGGAGCGGAAAAAACAGCTGCTCCCGGGGTGCCCGGCTAGCTCTGTCTTTCTCGTTGGATTTATTTGGTTTGTGTTTTTGGTTTCGTCCTTAAGGAAGCCAGTTCCCCTGCTTCGAGACAATGTCCGTGTGTCTTTCTCTAGGAGATCAAACAGTGACATCCAGCGGCCACTCACTTTGCTAAAAATGTCAGAATGGTGTCAGCAGGGGGGTGTGCGGGGCGGCGTGGAGGGGCTCGGGGCTGCGGCGGAGCGCTCAGCCAGGAGCGCAGCCCCTGCCCCTCTGCCCGAGGGACCGAGTCAGCCTTGACTCCGGGGGACGGCTGGTAACTAAGGAAAAACTATTGACATCATGTGTTTCCTTACCCTGTGTAACACACTTTCTCCAGAATACCCCCAGTCAGCTTTCGACAGGCTCTGCTTTTCTGCTTAAATATCTTTAGGAACAGCTCACTGACATACCCGTGCCACATCTGGTAGTTACCAAAATTCAGAGATGGCAGTACTTAATTTGCCATGCTGCCAAAATGGAACTGGGGCCCTGTGATCTGGTCAGTATGATAGAGACATTCTGGTTGCTGTGCAATATCCTGTATGTCCTCCTGCCCTTAAAGGAGGCACAGTGATGAACATCTTTAAGGGAGGGGAGTCCCATAGACATAGAGATGTGGGAACCAGAGTGTATAGCGTACCACATTTGGCCAATCTTCCCTGGAAGATTCAAGTGTGTTGCTATTTCCTGTACTGAGCATCCAAGGCAAAGAATGAGTGGTTTCTCCCAATTACCTTTGATCATAACGTCTATTAAAACGTGTTAGCATTTTAAAATTATTTCTTCTAAATTAAAACATATTACAATATTTTGATTCCACCAGAACAGAGCAGTTATTAAATGCTCCTCTCTTAATAGAGGCAAGATATAATTCTTGGCCCTTTCTTGTACATTTTCAGAGCAGTTTTAACAAATTATGCACACTGTGCATTATTTTGTATTGCATTGTAGTATACAATTTGGAAAATGCTAAATTCAATTCCAGCATTAAGCTTCCATGGAGCAGCAACTTGTGTCAGTATTCATCCTTTCGTGATAACATATTTTAATATTTATTTATTTTGTGCAACTTCTTCTGAAGGTAAAAAATTCTTGATCTGCTGTGACATTTTCTCCTGCCAATACCATGCTGAAACTAATAGACCCAGTGGACCCATCTATCTCCCAAAGGGATGGCTTGCACCCATCCCTGGTGCTGGTGCAAGGAAACTGAAGCATGCATCATACAGTTGCTTAAGACAGCTTAATTTATCCTATGGCTAGGATGGCACTCTGAGACTTTGGAGTTGCTGTGAGGTGAGTAGGATCAACTACTGCTAAGGGAACTTGTTTCACTGTAAATGTCCATAGTGCTGTATTGTCTGAAAATACTCAGACATTTTAGAAGAGATGGACTATGATACACCTAACATAACCCTAAGGTAGGCCTAGTTTATTTTCTAGACTAGGAATCTAAATAAGTACACAAAATTTCAGATAAATATTTAAATTACTGCAGTAGTAATGTAGTCCCTAGGTGTGACTGCATAGCAAGGAAAGGAAATGTCCCTGCATTGCTGTGTATTTCCTACTGTGGCTGCTGTTCCTCTCTGACTTGGCTGAACTGGGGTGGGAACACAGGCAATCTGCTTTGGTTAGAAAGCCAAACTGTTTCAGGGAGAAAACGATCCATGGGGAACTGAGGAACAAGCTATGTTTTCTGAAACTTTGTCCCTTTCTTGCAACAGGGCAGCTATTCACCACTCCTCAGATAAGACTAGAGCAAAGACACAGAATGTTGTCACTCACCAAAACCCACTTATGAGATGTGGACCATTTATTCTACATGAAACACAGATTAGTCTTTGTTGCTGCAGTTTGTAAAAGTCTGAGTGAATCAGCCTTAGCAAAATAAATAGCACAGTTGAAATGGATTAATCATAAACTTACACTATTGACAATTGCCAAGTTTACTTCCCAAGTGTCCACTCAGGGAAAAAAAGGTGGAACCTGGACATAGAGTGTGAGGGTGATGTGAATTTTAGAGTTAATTGTTCATATCTTCTTTTGTGACTAACTTTCCCTGTTTGTCAGGTGCACACACCCCTCATCTGCTCCCCTGCTCCACAAATTACAGCGCAGTTATTGTGATTCAGCACTTGTGGGTTATAATTCAGATTTATCTGAAGTTAAACGGAGCTATTTTCCATTGTATACAAATGAGATTAAGACACTAGATCACTGCCCTAAAGTCTACAAGATCACACCTCCTGGGAATGAAAATCAAGGCTACTGATGTTGATTTTGTTGTTGTTGTTGCTTACTAATTGGCTTAATTTAAGTGAAGGTTGTTACAGTGAAAAATCCCAGGGAGACTAGAGATACAGTGTTACCTGGAGAGAAGCATAATGACAAGTCTCTGGCATAGATTTATTTTTAAAATTTGTTTTGGAAAACTTCAAAGCTCCCAGTCTTCACTAAAGAGAAGTCCCTGAGAAAGGATGAAATAAAATCTGATTAAGAAGTTTAGCATCCCCTTCTTAAATACCTGAAATAAAGAACAGTTCTCCAAACCATTCCTCTCCTGAAGCATGAATGATGTGTGCAGATCTGTTTTGAGTATCTGATATCTTTCTGATTCAGTTGGATATTTGTTTTCCTGTGCTTCCTTTTCATTTGGCTAAAACATGTTATTATCTCCATGAAGGCTTATTTGTGGAGTCAGAAGACTCCGACTTTGGCAGATTTTGTGTCACTAGTGTTTTTTCAGCAATTTTGTGAGGAAGTATCAGAGCTGGCTGTAGTTACATGAAGAGGGAAACAATGATTTCTTTTGTGAGCAAGGTGAGATGCCAGGTCAGAGTCAGCCATGTGTACTACTGGATTACTTGGTGTCCTTTGTTTTTCATGAAGCTTCTCTGGCTACAAGAACAGGCAATATCACCCAGTTGCCATACAAAGAAGCATGCTTCTTCCGGGCTATGTGAATGCAACTTGGAGAGGCTCTGCAATCGATGCTTTTGTTTCCCCTTTCCTGGAATGATAGTGATAAAGCAAAGAAATTATTCCCTCCTTTTAAATAAAACCACTAGAAGTACTTCTGCCTTGGTTCTGATATTGGCCAGAATAAGGGACATTGAATGAAACCTGATCTCAGAGCCAGAAACAAATTGCAACATTCAAAAGGCGTGTGTGCAATATAGTAAATGCTTTGGTTTCCTTTTAAATCTATAAAGTTAGAACAGTGAGAGATCTTACAGATGCCATTGCATCACTACTGCCTTGAAAGCAAACGACCATAAATAAATGCTCCACAAAGAACAGATGTTTTGATCTACATCTCTTTTTTTTATTGCAAAACAATTGTTACAGAAATTTCAGAAAGTTCTACTGTAGTAATTGCCAAGTTCTGCATTTTATTACGCATCTAAACACAGTCTAAAAGTGCATTGTGAATCCAGTAGACCTTTGGAAAGGACCATTTTCTCTAGTTATGTACATTTAGACAAATAATACTTGAAAAGCTTTGTATTAGTAGGAATTTTTTTAAAATAACATTTTAGTAATTTTTATCCCTTTATAAATGGTTATACACTTACAAATGATAGCCCAAATAATAAATGATTAAATAGCTATTAGTATAGAATATTGCAAACACTGTTCCAGACAGCAGTAGCAGCAAATAGACTCTTGTCATGTACAACAACTGCAGTGGTGGAAAAAAGATATAACGTTAATACAATTTACTCTTGTGCAGGCATAAAACTGTATTTCACATCCGATTCCCTCTTCTATCCCTTCTCCCTCCCTCCCTCCCTCCCAGATAATAAAATTAACAAGAGTTATCACTTCCCTGCAGCAGAAACAGCAGAAATTTAATAATCAAATGTTTTTACCTAACAGCCTTTTGAAATAAGTATTGTGTGGCTATATGAATGATCTGAAAACATACAGTAAAAATTAAAAGGTCAGAGATTGTTTCACAACCAGACTGGCTCAATGGCTCCATCACTAGACTTCCAACCTGAAGGAGATATAGTGTAATCCACGCCATGACTTGAAGTAATATTGAGTTAGAAATGCAGAATAAATCCATCTCCTGACAGAAGTCAGAGCATGCCACTGAAATCAGTGGATTTTCTGCAGATTTGCACCAGCATCAGTAAGACCCTAATTGTAGTCAGTCACGGAGAAGAGAAGCCTGTGTGACCTGTAGTGTTCACTGTATGACTGTCTATAAAGCAGGGTGAAGAAACAAAGTCCTTCTGCATCCAGTACTATTGCTCCTATGCCAAAGTGTGGCAAGGATAGTGAACTCCATCTAGAATAGTGAAGGGTTTCACTAGGTAAGCAGATACCCACAATGTTTCACTTCTCATCCCAGTTTGGACTGTGATTTTATCTACAGTGGTTGAAGGGAAAATTCATGCTAGGACAATTACCTTTTTTTTGAAGAAAAAGATGAACTATACCTAGTATCTCTCAACAGAATTGAAAATGTGGCCTTTGCTAAACCAATTATGCATATTTGTGCAAAAATGCAAATATATTATCATTTTAAATCAGGGGAACACATCACAACTACTTAAACATTCCAAAGGAAATACAGGAAAAAAACAGCTCACACTTTCCCTTCAGGCGATTATCAGACCCTCTTCAGTGTTTAACCTGAGCAACATAACAAGACATTTATGCTTGGTTTGAAAACCTGCACCATGAGTTTATAGAGAATTTTGTTTCCCTGGCTCACTCTAATAGCTTTGATAACTTCTGCTCTCAGGACAGATACTGGCTCCACTGCAGTCATTGGACTAAGGCTGTGTGCTGCTACCGGAGCTTTTATTTTTTTTGAGCAGTTATTCATGTAGTTGCATCTTCCATGTGCTGACAGTTTCTAAGAAACAAATCATTTTCTTCTCATACAAAAAATATACCTAACTAAGATATTTATCCCCTGACAAAAGGCTATCCTTTCTGCAAAAGGTACAAATCAGTTTCATTGTTTTTTTTACCAAAAAATCTATAAATGGAAAATAAAATTAAAAAAAAGAAAGAAAAAAAAAGTAATCTATGTCTGGAACCCAGAGGGATTTCCGTATGTAGATGAATGGATGTTTTGGTTTTTCATTATATTTTCAAATTATCCCCTCACTGCCATTTGTTTACTGGCACTTGTGCTAAGAAAATAATGTAGCACCTGATCTCTTCCAAAAAAAAGAGAGAGCCAAATGTCTGAGCACTGCTGTAGGTTCGCATTTTGTGTTGAGTATTCAAATTTCATAAAATACAATTGTCTTTTAAAAATAATAAAAAAATCACTTACTTTGCTAAAGATCAAAAAATAATGGAAATAATGTAAACATCCAAAAGTTTGGATTCATTCCTAACTGGATTCATCTTGACAGGCAGGCAATAGCAAAATGTTAAGTCTCCTAGCAGTCCAAAGAAACTCATGGAACAATGCATGCATTTTCTTTGACACAAAAAAAGACTGGACTGTAAGGAAGAGAAACTACTTCAGTCATATCACACTGTTATTGTGAAAGAATAATGTGCTATAATACAATACCTAGGACAAGTGTATACCCCAACTGTAGAATAGAATCACTTAAACTGGAAACAACAGAATGGATTACTATAGGAAAATATTTATAAAATACTGCACACTGCTTCCTCAGTCAACCAGCATATGTAAACAAACAGCTAAGCTCAGTTGAGTTTTAAAATATTATTAAAGTTCATTTATCTTATAATCTTTTGCATAACATGCCAGTTCCTCTTTCACACCATCACAACTCATCTGTCACAGCCCACAGTGGCTCATTAGAGGTTTATACATCAGCTCAAACAGACGTTTAAGTGGAGCTATACAAAGAAATGTGCGAAACATACCAAACTTGCACACTGTGACCAGAAAGGCATATTCCATATGAAAGCTAATAATTGGATAGTGGAACTTAATGTTTGATGCAACATGTGCTATTTTATTGAATGTTACAGATTTACAAACAAGACCATGTAATGAGATACTAAAACTCTCCTGTAACGTTCACTAATATTACCACATGTCACAACTATATATGTGTCTATTTCATAAACTATCCTTAGATACAGAATACATCATATGGCACATGCTATAGCTACATGATGATGGATGATGAGACTTCTAACTCACTAAATGGTCATAATATCAAGAATGGGAAGTCTGGTCCCATTGCAAGAAATGGGTGTTTTATCATCAAATTCAAAAAGGAGCAGTTTGATTCAATGTGTAAAAACCAGGTGAAAATAAAATAGTCTAACATCCATCATAATATATTCTATAGAACCACATTGCAGAATAAATGGAAAACATTCAGGAAAAGCAGTGTTCTGACATCTTGCAATCACACTTTTAACATCTGAATGAACATTTTATATATAATGGCAAATTTTAAGAGGTAAATAAAGTGTTCTGTTTCATTTTACCTGGAATGTGTGCTCCAGATCAATAAGGTGCTGTATTCTAAACAGCTTTATACAGCTTCTGGGCTTGGCAAATTTCTTTACCCTGACAAACTAACCAGTGGAATCTACCCCAGAGAAGAGCCCTATGCCTTGAACTAATCCACTAAGCGCTGCCGAGGAATTTCTAAAGAATCTGAAATTCCTCTTGAGTAGACCAGTAATACGATGAAGACGAAAGAGTCCACAACAGTTTTAGCAGACATTCATAAAAGTAACAAAGAAAACGAAGTAAGAATATCCCCCTCTCCTCTCCATAGATAGATAGATTTGGAGAAGCCTTAGGAAAAGGCTGCTAACAGAAGGTTGGCACATTTGAAGCATATTGTTAAACACAAGTTCCTTTGCCCTTGGGCATTTTGCTATTGTTCAACAATCAGCCTGCTCACAAGCATGCTTCATAATGCACAGAAAGGTTTCTGACCTTTCTTGGTATTGCCACGTGACTGTAATGCTGCACATGGCCTGCAAGGCAATTGCATAAACATGGTGTCTTGGTGGAGTTTAGTTCACTGAAAGCCTGATCAAACAGAAGAAATCAAGGAACACGTTGGTGCAGGAAGTGTGAAACACATTGTTCTTAACATCCCCTTGCTGCATTTCCTTGTTTCCTGAACTTTCCAACGCAGTGACTTGTTAACTGAATGTTTTCACCTTCTTTGCCTCTTTTATTGAGGCTGATGATTATATTTTTGTCTGGATTAGTTGCCTTTTGGGCTTAACTCTCAGATGGTGTTCAGAGTCTCCCAGGACTCAGTGAGAAAACATCAGCTTATATTCTCAAAGCTGCTTTTGAAAGATAATTCACATTTAAATAATGTGAAATATATACTGTACCTCACTCACAAATGTTCATTTTTAATAACAAAAAGGAGCTGGTTCTACACAGATATTGGGAACTGTTAAGATATTTTAACTTTTAATAGCATTAGCGTCAATTTTTTAAAAGCTTAAAAGTTGTGCCGTCATAAAGGAATGTGAGTTGTTTTTCCAGTTGCAGTTTATGCTTCTCCACCCTTCTCCAGTCTTCTGTATACCCTTCCACCTGTGACCACCTGGACACTGTCTCACGAGAAATTTGAAACTCTGTTTGACAATGTGGACCCTTGGAACACGGGTGGGGCCAGTGGAGTTAACAACTGTCTTCAACCAAAACCCATAACTGCGCTACCGTTCAGACACACCTCCTGGCACACGTGCTCATTGTGTGACCTCCTGATGAACAGTGGATGCCTACTCACAACTGATGGCTTTTGCTGTTTACAGACACTTGCAGCTTCACTTTGGTTCTTTTACTTACCTTAGAAGCACATAGAAATTCTAGTGTTTTCCAATCCTCTGCCAAAAATACTGTCTTTTAAGCAGCTTCAGTCTAATTACGTGAATCTGGATTCAGACTTCTTGATAAATCCTGTATAATTTAAAAAGTCCAAAAGCTCTGTTCACATGAAAAAAAAAAAAAAGGTGTATATTTTTAGGTGGGGGAATGATGTGAAGAATTGGCAGCTCAAATGAAAGAGCAAGAAGAACCTGGTGGCAACATGGTGGATAAATCTCCCCAATTTATATATATAATTAAACTGAGCAGTGAGAACTGGACACTATTACTATGCTCTGCTCTGCTCATCCTATTCTTATTGTTTCATCACATCCTTTGATTTAGTGAGACAACATATTGATGACAAATGTGGTAAAAAAATAAATATATACTATTCCACTTAATTACATTCATCCTGAGCTTGCTCACCTGTGCTAGAATCTAGAATGCCTGTTTTATACAGGAAATCACCTGACATTTTTACATAAATTCTTCTTCCATTTTAGTTGCAGTAAAAAAGGCATTTTGTTTCCCTTTCCGCTCTTGAAAATATAAACTTTCTGTGGCACTAGAAGCTGATACAAAAGGAGACAAGTGAACATTTATAGTTGTTATTGGGTTCATCTTTCTTCATTTCCACAAGTGTGGGATGCAAGGGACCTGGGAGACCTTTTTTGTTTGTTTGTTTGTTTGCTGCCAGTTCCTACAGAAATAACAAATGCTTTTCACCAGTCATCACAATGGTGACATAGATGAAAAAGAAGTTGTGATTGAAGTTTGGAACATCTAATTTGTACATCTCTTTTTTGCCAGTTAATTCCTGCATCTTAAAAACTTGAATAACGATAAAAGGTCTTAGGATGCCCTCTAATAAAAGGCAGATATCTGAACCTATTCATTTATTCCTTCTGACTTCATTAAGGGGGCTTGTTATTCCTCTAATTTACTGAAGGTTTTGTAAAGCTTTCATCCCTCCCTTTTTTCTTAAGTGCAAATGTCGACTGGGTCAAGATGCAGTATCTCAGTGGTGATGTTGAGATTGAAAATGTGCTCCCTTGACCGGTGGCTAATGACAATTGGACTCAACACAGGGTAGTGTGAGGGTTTTTTAAAAATTCTGCTAAGAAAAACAGACTGAAGAGCAGATGACCCTTAGACTGCTGGTAAGCTTTGTATAAGCCTAGCTGTGCTTGCTTTCAAAGCTGCAGAAGGCTCCTGTTCTTGACAGTCTCCTCATGGACAGGTGGTCCCCTCCACTCTCTGGCCTTGAGGACTTACTCCTCTCCAAGGGGTTCCGCAGGCCTGCTGTGTTTCTCTGTCTGTCAAGTTTGTCACTGATGGAGTAGCTCTTCCGTGTGTGCTGTGCATACAATACATTGGACTCCTCTGCAGAGTAGCTGTTGGCTCGCTCTATTTTCGGGAGTGGGATGCTGTTGGGCAGAGTTGTTGTAGCACTGCTGTCTTGAGGAGATAAAGGGATTCCCTTCTTGTCTTTGACTTCACTATCCTCATGATCAGAGCTTGGGTGGGTTAGTTCAGCCTCTCTCTCTGGGTGGCAGCATCCCAAGTCCTCTACTTTGCCCCTGAGACTTCCAGGGAAACTGGCCCTCTCTGCAATGGCCTGGGGAGCACTCACACACCTCGTGTCTATGCAATCTGTAATGCTTGTGTATTCTGCAGTTTTGACTGGGACACCAAGGCTGCTGAAGTAGCTTCGAGAAGGAGAGAACATGAAGCTGTGAGATTTCACAATTGGTGTTTCCTCCAGAATAAATGGAGTTGTAGCCAGGTAACGACTGCTTTTAGATCGCTCTAAAGTATGATACAAGGGAGGGTCTGAATCCCACGGGATTTGGCAATCTGTGATTTGCGAATAGTCTGAAGAAAATGCTCTTGTTTCTATTCCAGAGGTTTCCTCATAATCAAGACTCCTGCCAGAGATCTTCTCACCAGCTATACTGCTGATGTATGCACTATTAGTTAAAAGGGAGGAGGCTATGTGAGCTGGCAGAGCTGCATCTTCAGGACCAAGGATATTTATGGAACTCTCGAGAGGTTCTGTGTCAGAATGCATTTCATCCATGGCAGAAACATAGATGTCTATACAAGATGAAGGCCTTCTGGAATCTGGGGCGATTGACAAAGTGCTGGTAGGGGGTAAAGGAACCTTTCCTTCTTTTGCTATTGAGTGGGAACTGATTGCCCGATGCAGGCTTGGAGATCTTTCCTTAAAAATACTTTCCAACTTTTCCAACCCACACTTGTCCTTCATATTTGTTGCATAGAAGGAGTGGCTTCGCATGCGGGGTGTGATTGTAGGTGATGTTGGGGACATGCACTCCTCCCCTGTGGGATCAATGCTCTCTTGAAGCTTGTAGGCATTTCCTTCCTGGCTGTTGAAGCTACTCTGCCTCACAATGTAGGCTGCATCAGTACAGTCTGATGAGGTCCTGGATCGTATCTTAGTTGTCTCGCCTCTCTCAATGCCAGCCATTTTTTCAAAGGCAGTCACCATTCGTCCCATCATGTCTTCCAGCTGAGCAAGCCTGATGTCAACGGTCTGCAGAGAGGCCTTCATGCAGTGCTCTCTCTCATTTACTTCTTCCAGTCGCATGGCCATGTTCTCCACCCTTTAGAAAGGGAAGAATTAAACAGGTAAATTTCTACAAAGCAGTGATGTGCAGCTAATAGGTCACCAAGCTGGAAACAAATATGTCCCAAATCCCAAAGGCAATGTATGCAACCTCATCTGCTTCAAAATCCTGCTAAAAGAGGTTTTGCAAAAAAAATACTATGCACTCAGGGAACTGCCTCAGTGGGTTAAACCAGATGCATCAGCTGGGTAATGCAGAGGGGGGTTTGGGTGCGCCTCATTTTAGGGACAGTGAGCGAAATGAAGCAAAGAAGGCAGGCAATGTGCCACAGAAGATAGGCACTGTTATATTTTTTCTTCCTGGTGTTTGCCCCAGATTCACACTATCTAGTCCTACATGAATCTAGTTATTTTTTCAACAGGACAAGTGATTTGAAACTGACACCACCATAACCACTCTTATTTGCACAGAAGGGAAGATTCTAGCAAATAATAGAATGTTGGACAGAATTAATGCCTTGTTACCTAATGTTCAGAACTTTTACTGGCAAAACATTGAAGTATGACTACCTTGAGGTGATGAGCAGCAGAACCTGCCCACAAAGGAGAGGACAAGACAGGCATGAGTGTGACTCAGCTCCCTACAGCAAGTCTCACATTCCTGGGAAATACAGGCTTTTCCTGTGAAGTCTGTGAGTTTTGAAGGCACAAGCACAACAAATTAAATGTGCAGCAGCAACTGTATTGCTACCATCAGTCTCCAATAGACAAATGAGCAAGTAATCACTGCTAAGAAATGCTTCAAGAAATCTCATTCTACTCATTATCATTTAGGCAACCAGTCTGTTTCTAGTTCCACCAGCTGCTCCAACAAAACAGATTAATGTTATTTCCAGTACAGGATGTAATTCCAGAGTGAGAGCAATTTATATGTGGTAAGCAGCTGAATTTTCACTCATGCTGTTACTTATATGAACTGCTATTTTACAAAAGCAATCACAGTTTTGAAATATTTACTAGCCAATAATCGAGTCCTTCACCCCACATTCAGATTCTGCAACAACTGCTCCAAGACCATGAACAGATAAAATGTTGCAATTTTAGGGCTGTTGGATATAAGGAAAATTTTTACTGGATTTTACTGGATAATTACAGCTCAGATTACATCCCACAAAAAACCTTTCACCCCAGCAACAGTTAACAAGAATTGGAGTGAATTTATAACATTCTTTAAAGCTAACTGGATAATCTGGCTAGGGTCCTATTGTTTTGTTGGTGTTGTTATTGTTGTTTTTGCCGTTGTTTTAGTTTGATTTGTTTTTTCTTTCCTGTTTTGACAACTGTGCACAAATGAAATAACTTTAAATACAAACATTGCCAGTTGATCTGTGAGTGGAACTGTCCATAGTGAGGTAAGTTTTGCGTCTTGCATTCACATGAGAGTTATGCAGTGCTGCTGGACACAGCTAATGCATCCCAAGAAGAACCTAGAATAATACCTTGCTGGTAGGTGTTCATGTATTTGTTCTGCCTTCCCTGAATGTGATCTAGCAGCTACTGTCAGTGACACAGAGCGTCAGACAGGCAGAAGAGAGACTTTTGAGTTACGTCGTCTGTTGGTTGCTATGGAACTGATGACAAATGTGATTGCATTGATAGTAGTGGAAAATTTATAGAGAAATGTAACAAGCACAGAGCAGTTTGGGTTTGGAAACCAGGGGTAACCAGAGATGTGCATAGGTAACTGAAAATATATACATGTGTTTACATTTCATGAACCCCAGCTATAGAATTTTACTCACAAAAAGAAAGCTTGAAGGATGATGATCTCCTCCAACCCCAAAGATATTAGCCTAGTCATCCTTAGTTATATATATTGCATATGGCTTCTCCAGAATGCTTAACAAATATTTATTCTATTAGTTATATTCTCTTGTATTAATTTGATGTTCAGTTCTGTAATCATTTATCATACAGAACAGCACCATATTCTGGGAGTGAACCTATCAGAAACATGATAAAGTCACACCAGCCAAACATTGTGGACATAGGAGGATATGATCTGGAGAAATACAGCCATAATCTGGTTCTTAAAATATTCCATTAAGTGATTTTTTCTATTTTCCCATATTCCTGGGAAAACATTCACTTGCACTCAGTGAATAGACAGTCTGATCTGTATATCCTTTAGTAATAGTTTTGAATTAAAACAGAATTTCAAAATGAGAATGCCCAAGTTTTGCTTTGGATTTTTTTTCTCCATGTGTATTCAGGAGCAAGTATAAACCTTTTAGCAAATCTCACAATATCCAAAGATAAAAAGAGAAGGCTACATGTAAAACAGGCATCAAGGTGTGCTGCTGAAGCTAAAAAATTTCTAATAGTGAAACAAACGTGGACTTTACCAGGATAATATTCAGTAATGAGGTCAGGACTCAGAACTTGGCAAAGATTTTATATTACTTGCAATAAGACTTTTTAATTATGGTTTGGGAGATGATGACTTTTGCTGGCATTCATTTTGGTTTATTTATATTTAACCTTTGCACATTAGTTCATCAATAATTTATTTAAAATAATTCTTTAATGTGAGTAAGGCAGTCTTTTCAGAAGTAGACCTCTTAATTGAATGCTAGAATTAGGTTCACAAGCCTCTTTGTTGACCTAGGTCCATTTCTAAGGCATAATTCATACTTCAAAATCCTTTTCAACAGCCACAAAGACTGTTAACATGAAAGTCACTTATAGAGATACTACTGAGCTTGTGATAGGTGATTGCGGAATGGTTTTATTTAAATAAAACATAGACAGCAGTTCCCAAGCCTGTAACAGGATACTTTGCCTGACATCTTTTGGTAAAGCAGTGCTGATGCAAGCAGCCAGCCAGTTTTCCCGGGTGCAGTGGCTTTTCCTGGCTGAGGAAGTTGGGTTGTCATGGCTGCATTCCCACTGGAACCTAAAACCACTTAACTTTTTATGACCACAGAGAGATACCACCATAGTCACAGACCTTTCCTGCTGTCATTTTTCATGTGTGGGTGGGCCTGGTAGGGTCAGTCCTTTTTACCAACCGAGCTATTTCTGTGCACTTCAGCCTGCCAGCTCTGAAATCAAGCTAATAGCTGTGTCATCATCCACACGGATGTTGTACATGTAATTGCACTGCAGATTATAAAGTGCTGTACTAATGGATACCACAGAGTACCAAAGATGACATAATAGTATCTGCTCTAGCCAGCTTATCTGCTTTTCAAACACTGTTATGATGTAACCCTATTCCTTTTGAAATCAACATGAGGTTTTGCACAGGTATGAAAGACTTGAGACCGGTTCACATGGATACTTACTAAAGTGATTGTTTCAGTAACTTCATGCCACATCAAGAAAAATAGTGCAGTCTTTTTTGATAATATTACACACGTCTTTGTACTCATCAAGATGTAGTAGTGATTAGAAAGGAAGATTCTCCACAAAATACCATGATTCTTCCATTGCAATGAAGTGAATTTGCCCAACTTAGCTTTCCTTACAGGTCTTCAGGAGATTCACCATACATGCTTTGATAAATGCATTCAAGGGAAACACCCTACACCCTTTTACTGCTTTATATTTTTCACTTAGTCCATAACTTCATCTGATATATATCAGTCACCTGATGCTATTCCCGCATACTTGTGTGAGATTCCAGCTAGTGGGCTGCTGTAGCAGAGCATGTCACCCCCTACAAGAGCTTATTTGTTGTTTGTCATTGAGTCAGATAACTCAAACAGGACAAACCATCTTGTATTTAATGTCATCTTTTATAATTGGTGAGTGATTTTGGTGCCATGGTCACCGGTCTGGCATCTCCCAATTGCCAATAAAAATCTTACTGTTGAAGTGAGATCTGGTAAGATACGCTGAATTTCTGACTGTCAGACACTTTACAACTATAAAAAGCACACAAAACCTTCACAAAGCAGAAATCTTGTATACGTTTTCCTGGAAACGTGTGGAGTTTCTCCTGCTCTTAGGAACCTCCTTTGTGTTTACTCCCCAGGGATTAAGTGAAGGTACTTGTGGCCATTATCATCATTTTGGTGGTAAGGTACATTCGACTCCTAATCAATGCCTTTTCTTTTGCTAGCTTTAATATAGGTACCTTGATATAGTGCACTGTTTCATGCTGTAATCTACTAGTAGTTATTTTAGTTATATATTGTGGAGTAACTAATTCTGATTAAGATTTTTAAGATTTTTTTTTAAGATGTTATCTTTTGTCTGTTTAATAAATCATTCATTTTTAAATAAATATTTGTGATTTGCCATCATTAGAACTTGCCAGACAAAGTGATTCCTTAAATTTAAACTGTTGCCAAAATCTGAGGCTAAGGAAGGATTGACCTTCATTTAGACCCCTTTCTGTGAAGGATTTTGAATACACAGTGGAGTTGAGTTCTTTCTTCCCATCAGAGTCAGAAGTCAGAAGAAGCAGGGCTTCTTTAATAAACTTTGTAGTTCCCACTGTCCCAGAAACAACTACTCCTCTGAGTTGCTTAGTACTTGAGGTCAAGGAAAGAGAAACATCAAGTGTTGTTCTATGCTTTTAATTTCTGAACATGAAGTGATCAGGAATTCTGTCTGGTGACATCAAATATGAAGACATCTGTGGTGTTCCTCATTACAAGAGAAGTAAGGAGATTCCTGAACTGAGGCAAGCCCACAGGTTGCCAAGGTGGAGTATTTCAAGGTGAGAGTACAAACTGGAGCTTGTTGCAGGTGAGTCAGATGAGACATTGTGGTCCTGCCCCAGCACAGCTACTGACTGCATAGCTGAAGTCACTCACTGACATCCAGGTCAATGCATCAATAAACAGGATCTCTTCTTATAATTTCCCAAGCCCCTAATCTGTCTCTGTGACCCACTGAGGCTTGAAGCAAGACTCTGTTCCCATCTTACATTTCCCTTCCAGTGCCAGCCCCCTTCCCCTGCTTCCAGGTTCACTGGCTTTGTATGCAGGGTGTGCAGCTGTTCCTCCTCCTAGCAGGACCTGGAGCACTTTGATGATCTCAGATGCAGGTAGGAGCTGCTCAAGCAGGGGAAGTGCCATCACATGCACAGAGGGGAGGGAAGGCAGAGACTAGTGCAGGTCCAGGTGCAGTTATGTCAGACAGGGCTTGTCCCAACCTTCCCTTCTTGAGCCTAACAGCCTGCTCAGTTTCTTGCAAATGAAGGGCCTTTAGGAAGAACCTCACTCATATTTGCAGGGTTTTCTGGTTCAATTTTACACCACATAAAGCCGACTTAATTTGACTTAAGATGACTAAACTGGTATCCCATGCCTTTAACATGGGTATTTATACTTGGTCTACTACTACAGGCTAATGACTGGGCATTGGAAAAGAAACTGTAGTCTTGCATCTTCTCTGCTTTCTTTGCTCTGTATCTTGTTACTTGTGTAATGATAACTCTATAAAGAAACTCCAAAGTGAAAATAGGTTACAAAAAATTATTTTAGTGTTGTCATGGTTTAGGAATGGTATTCTCCAATTTAGAAGCCATGCTGCCACTTCTCCTGCCCTGCTCCAATTAGAGGTACAAAAGGTGAGGTTTGAGATAAGAACAACTCACTGGAAATAGCAATGAAATAAGAAAATGAACAGTAACAGCAACAAAATTACAACAAAAGGTGGAAGTAGAAGAAGAAGAAGAAGAGGGAGAAATTATTTACAGTTAAAAAGAACCTGACAATAAACTGTTAGACTGTTCCATTCATTATGTTTTCTCGACCAGAAGGAATCCCTCCTCCTCAGAAGCAAGAGTCCCTTTCCCCTGCCCCTGGCAATGACATAAGATGGTACCAAACAACCTCAGGGTCCTCCCGTCTTCTCCTGGCAACTGCAAAAATTAATCCTGTCCTGGCTGGAACCAAGACAAGTGTTTTAGGTTTAAGAGGACTTGGCCATGACTTCAAGCAAAATAAAAGACCCAGGTATCCTGCTTCTACAATGGGTTATGTATGACACTTAGATAGCCCTGACTATTCAAGCATCTTCTAAATATTCCCCAGACTTATTATGAAAAAGGAATAGCATTCAGCTGGGATGTCATTGCTGAAAGTCCTATTAGTGTACTTGGGCCTGGGAGTGACGTCTGTATCCTACAGGGTCACTGCCTGTATTCTCTTACAGAGCTGGGGCACACTAGTCTCCACATTAAAATGTTGTCTAAGTTAAATGGATTTTTAAAGATCTATTTCTCTGTGAGGCTCAGGTGTTTGTCTTCATTTAGGATTCATATTCATGAACTCGATTCTGGAAAAAGGTGCTTTAAGATTTTAATTTAAATTAAAGATAAGAACTCTTTTCCTATAAAATAGGGTCAGCATAGAATGAAAAGGCAGACTGTTATGCTTTCATTTTCAAGCACTTTTTAAATTTACAGCACTTGCATGATGTAGAGGACGACCTAGCTAGATTACTTCTTATTAATAGGTCTTCAAACATACCTCTTCCTTCCCTAGCTGCCAAAAGAAAAGCCATATTCAGATTTGAACTTGCACCTATGATGTTTCAGTTCAGTTCTGTGGCCACCAGACTATTGGAACACAAGAAAAGAAAGGTACTCAGTTGGACCACAGGCCAATCTTACTACCTAACTTTGAAGTACATGTAATTCTTCCTCCTGTATATTCTCCAGTCTTTAATATTTTTTTCTCAGGAACTTTATGTGCTCAACATGGTCTCTATGTATTTAGCAGTCCTTACTGGATTTGTCTTTCATAAGCTTGTCAAGTCTTGTTTGAATGCATGTAGCCTTTTAGCTGACATCAGCTTCCTTTGGACCGCACTATCTTTCAAAAATTTGTTCTGTTACGCTACTTAAGACATGAAATAAAAATACCATCTATTTTCTGTTTGTCTTGAACCTGGGATCCTGTTAAATTATTCGGTTACTCCCCTATATCTTGTTCTAAGTGTGACAGCAAACAATACACTTCTGCTCACCCTTTCCTTACACTCACAGTTAAATAGACCTCTATAATTTCAACCCTCATTTGTCTCTTCCAGACCCAGTAATGCTGAATTACTTGGCCAGCCTTCACAAGGTAGCCATTCCATGCCTTACCAACTTTCCCTCTAATATCCTTTTCTAAAATGTATGTTTTAGGAGTGCTTTCGTTTTCAGTAATGCAGATGATTAAATGATATTATATGTTCTATTTCTACTCTGGGATAGATTTATTTCAAAACCAAATTAACAGCATGTTTCCTTGCCTACAGAAAACATAGTTTAGGTATAGCTGAATCGGGGCAGTGCTGGAAGATTATATAGAAGGAGAAGAGTGTTATATCAGTGTAACTGATGAAAATGACAACTCACCTGTCCTCTGTTATTCAAGATAAAATGGAGTTTTCCAGGAGTATTCTCTGGTTCGTAAGTTTTATGAATATCTAACAGGATACTACCCTGAAATATTTATTGGCAAAAGTGCCATGAATCAAATACAAACTCTTGTCCTCTAAAGCTGAGCTCAACAGTGTTCCATGAAAGCATGTAAGTGCCACAGCAGATCAACAGGCCTAGAAATTTTTAGGACTCATGAACTTGATTCCTGGCAACTTCCACTAAATTACTGTACTGTTTTTTTCCTCTGTGCATTGCAGTAGGTGAAATGTCTTGTTCCATTTAAAATCTATGTTGCCATTGGTCCCAATGAAACTAGTTTACTTAGGCAGGCTATCCTAAAACAAAGCTTTTTTCTTATATGAATAGCTCACAGATAAACCCTTAAGTCATGGTTTTCATTGAGGAACTCTAATTTACTGTCTCATTTTGTTCTGACTACTTATGCCATGAAATTCTGCTTTAAGAACTGAAATGCAAGCACAATTGGTGCCTCCCACTGTATCAGTTATATTTTAATACAACTGGATAAAATATCCCTTTTACAAAACTTATCATACAATGATGTGGGTTGGAAGGATTTAAAGATCATTCAGTTAACAATCCTCCTGTCATGGGCAGGGACACCTTCCCTTAGACCAGGTTCCTCAGAGCCCCATCTAGCCTGACCTTGAACATATTTGCTTTACCAAAAATAATCAGAAAAGGAGAAAATAAACTCATCACATTTTATCAGTTTACTTTTTAATTAAGACTTAGCAAAACGACTTCGTTTCCTTTTTCAAGAAAAAAAAGAAAGAGTGAGACTGGTGAGAGAAACATTTTCAGATCAATTTTTGAGAACAAAAAAGCACACCTTTCTGAAGTGACACGAATTCTTTCATCATTGGAGGAGTTGAATCTATCATCCTTTTCTCTGAAATACTCTTCTATGCACTGCTCTTCAAAGTCATGGACCTTTTTCAATTCATCCTCAGTTATGAAAAGTTCTGTGGAAGAAATTTGAGAAATATGAATTTGGCAAATATTAACATGTAAAACTAACTCCATTCTTACATTTGTGAAACTCATGGACTAAACTTACATAAGCAAGTATGTGGCATTTTGATATGAAAGCAGATAGATGCTGTTAATTATTGAATCATTGGCTTTAGTTGTATGTGATTCTGGAGACAGAAGCACTTAAGCAGGCCAAGGCTAAGCAAACATAAATATATTTTGATTATATGAGATCTAAACTCTGATGCTGGTCAGGTCCTGGACAGATGGTGAAAGCCAAAGCCCACCTGTAACCTAACAGATGTATAATGAGATTAGCAGACTACTAGGAAAGCATGTGTGAGTACAGGGATCTGTCTGACATGGCAAGAACTGACATCTGCAGGCAGCAATGTGATGGGAGTGGGAGAAGAGCTGTCTGGCTGCATCTCCAGTGCCACAGGTGACTCCTGCTCCCTCCTCACAGAGAAGTGGGCTGTAGCATGGGCTAATGCTGGGAAGAGACACACACCCCTTAGCTCCCTGCCTCTGGCATGTACATTGGGCAAGGTGGAGATATTCTGCTTGAAGAATTAGAAAGAGAAGAGGAAGTTGTTATCAAAATAATCTGCCAGGTTTTCCATCATCATTATGGGACTTCATTTAAAGCGTGTTGAGGAACTACTCCTCCAGTCTGAGTCAGAGTCAAGGAGGGACTGTACACTGTTGCCTTTTGTCATCTCTAAACTTATCTAGGCAAAAAGTGTGCTCAGGGGAAGTATGTGCTGTTTGCTCTGTAATTTCAAAAATAAAGCTGGAAGTGTGATGGAGTGAGAAGAATTCCAGCAATAACAGACGTCTAGTAACAGCAAAACAAACCTCTTTGCTTTGAAATAACAAACAGGGCAACAACCCCCAAAAAAGTTCCAGAAAAACAGAACCTCCTTAACATTTCAAAGAGAATGAAGGGTTGGACAAATCAGGAAAAACTAACTTATTCAGGTAAGGTTTCTGCAGGTAAAAGCTGTAACTTTGCTGGGAAGGCTATCAAGATGCTGGACGTTGATTTCATGCATGTCAAACACTAGACATTATGAAAGGCATTGGAAAGTCCCCTCTGTGCATTATCTGAGTCTTACTCAATCCATAGTCTCTCTCGTCTGGGTCACTTTCATGCTTCCTCCATCGGCAGCAGAGGTGTTGAAATATCATTGTCATGTGGCTGAAAATGATCAGAGGTGGTGGGAGAACAGGTCTTTCGTGGAATGTCATGATGAGCTGGTACCTTTGAAACTTCCAGACTTGGTTCGATATAGACTTCACTTCGAAAAATGTGTTGCTAGAAGGCAAGAAGAGGAAAATAATATCAGGCTGAAAATGGTTTGGGGTCCTTTGCCAAAGATGATATGACAGCATTGTAACTAGATACATTTCAATAACACTGGCAAATGTTTCCTTGTCACAAAACCAGGAAGCAGAATAAAAGCGTAAGTTTGTGCCTTGGACACTGTGCGCAGTGATAATCAGCCTTTTTGAAATACCTTATGACTGTAAATATCTGTGCTGTCCAACCCCTGGGTTTTACAACAACCCATTGAGATGGGCAAGTACTTTTACTCTTGTTTTCCCTATTGGGAATGAATGACGCCATAACTGAACCTTATTTGGCTTCTTTGCCCTGGTTCCCATTAGGTGTCTGTCCTTGGAAACGAGCACAATGAGAAAAACTTGGCATTTGCCTTGTTTCCTGGAGACAAGCCTCCTTCCCTCTCCTGCTTACATCCTCAGAAAATGTCTCTCAGCCAAAGCCAAAGCTCAGCATCTCCACAGGCTGTGAACAATGTGCAACCTCCCCAAGTCTACCCTTTGCAATGTGTCACTCACTTGAAAACCGCAATGAGGAGGTTCACCAAAAGGATGTTTGCTACCAAGAGGTAGCAGGCCATGATGGCAGGAACGATCCATGCTCCTGTCTTGCAGGGAGGTAGCTGGATTATTTTGCCGTCTTCTCTGGTTTCATTTTGACCACATGGTGCTGGGAACAAAATTTAAAAACAAAAAAAAATGCAAAATGGGAATGAATCCTATTTTTTCGGTAGTTTTTGCAGAAATGTTTAAATATTTATAATGGCCTGCCTGCCAAGGCAACATCTTCCAAATAACAATGGCATTGATATTCTCCCCTCAGAAGTTTATGCTTGGTATCACAGATTTTACAGGTTGCAGTTCTTCTAATTGTGTGTTATGTGCCATGGGTATCAAGATATTTCTCT
This sequence comes from Sturnus vulgaris, assembly GCF_052056855.1. Lineage (NCBI taxonomy): Eukaryota > Metazoa > Chordata > Aves > Passeriformes > Sturnidae > Sturnus > Sturnus vulgaris. The sequence goes on from NC_142283.1 coordinate 25,433,747, forward strand.
CAGGAGACATGCCTGGCGTGAATAAGCTGCCTGTTTGCATACATAATTCAAAGTAACGTGGTAGCCTGGTGGTAATTAGTGGCTGTGAAAATGAAATTATTGAATTGTTTAATCCTACAAAAAAGCTTGCATATTATTTCTTTAACAGTGAAAACCTTGTCTTTTTTTATTGACTGAGAGGGATGTGACAAATAAGGAAAAGTAAGTCCATGAAAGTAAATTACCGAGTAGACATTTATTGCTGTGCACTGCACTGTCTCAAGCTCCTCTAGGACATACTCATAACAACTTTCTGCTATTAAGGACTCTTGACTGCATGCCTAGAAACAGTGGGGGAGATTATCAAGTCTTTACTGTACCAGGTACAGGGACATGTATGCAGCAGAGATGCCACCTGTTTCTTCCACAAATACATTGGAATCAAAATGTTCTTGGTATTAATGTAGAACTGAAGCAAGGGGAGAGAAAATATGGTGAAATACTTTTCCCTGCCTTGTGTTTTAATATGTCTTCATGTGCAGTGATGGGTAATCTGCATTTGCAAGCATAGGTTCAGTTTATGTCTCTCTAGTCCTGGTGGTTCTATGTAGCTCCATAATCAGCTCTTCAAGAAAATAATGGAAGCAGCAGCTTACATATACAAACCATCTTAGTAAATTTTGCACAGCACAACAGCTAGGTCCCCCTCATCTCCATCAAAAATAAGTTTAAGTGAGGAATTTCCAAAGTGCTCAGCACTGGCTCAGTTCCTAGCAATATCAATGAGGGTTTTCTACCGACTTAATGGAAGATGAAGTCTGCTGATGACGTGTAGAATTTCACTGTATGGCAACAAATCCGTATTTCCAGTGCCAACAATTGCATCTTCTCAAATAAGTTCTTCTGAACTTGGTTTACTGAGCTTGACATTCACTTGTGGATGTCTGTACTGGCAATCATATTACATTATGTGTGATTTTGGTACTTTGTTTTGGGCACTACACATAGATCCTAGTCTTTTACACACAGAAATATTGTAGCCATATGCGATACAAGACTACATGACCGCTCCAAAAATATTCATCTCACTGAAAAAGAAACTACACAGTCAAATAAAAGCAACACTGCTTTTTATCAGCTTGTGTTTGGACACAAGTATTGTATTGTGTTTGGACACATAGTGTTACCAGTCCTTCCTATCTACAAAAACACATTTTATTACTGGAGCAGGCTGAGACTAAGCAATTCTTCCTTTCTCATTAAGCATTACTTTGCAGATCATTTCCACACTGCTCCATGAAGCAGTTTCATTTAGATATTGAAAACACTGTCTGTGAGATGCTGTGAGTGAGGGGCTCTCTGTTCTTAGCCTTCACACAGCAGAAACTGCACCATCCAGTATCTCTTGCTATCAGCATTCAGTGTGAAACTTACATCTCTCTTTGTGTGGAAACATTAGCTTGCACATTTATTGAGTCAGATGTGCAGAGTCCAATACAACAAAGTACTAAAACCCATTGTGATTTCCCCAGTGATGGAAGAATCATAGTATCAGTTGAAGAAAAATGTTATCCTTTTTTGTGCTGAAAACAGAACAAATACTATCTTTTCCAGTAATGAGAAAAATTTTGAAAAGCATTTTTCAAACCTTAATAAATGAGATCAAAAACTCAGCTCCAGCTCTGTTTCCAATTCTATTATCCCTTTTTTCCCCCTCTCTTTTAAAAATATAGAATTTAATCTGGAAAAAAAAGTCGGTTAAGAAGAAAAAAATATTTCTCCAGCTCTACTTTTTTACAGCTGGGTAATCTCTGTTGGTTTATGCCACCTAGTGATGGCCAAATTAGATTTCCTATGCAGACATGCTCCCAAAGTCTGTTCTTTACACCCCTTGTGGTTCAGCTTGTCCTGAAGCTTTGCAGTTTTTCTCTTTTGCACGTTCTGTTGTGGGTACAGCTTTTAAATAACATGGGAATACTAATCTCTTGCCTTACTTATAGAGAGCCAAGCCACCATTTAATTGTCACATCTTTAGCTGCATAAGAAAACGTATGACATTGTCCAAAAATGCATTAGTCTGTGTTCCACGGCACATCACTGAACCTCTTCTTTCATCTTTAAACTATGACATTTATTTTCTAAGGTTTTTTTCCCCACTATTAATTAAAGGTGTAGGCCCTACCACACCCCTGAGGAATCTGTGCTGCCCTTCATGTACAACATCATTTGAACATTTTAAATATTTTTGGAGAAATGAAGTAATTTTGTAATACGTTCAGTAATAGATTGTAATATATTTCAAAGCACAATATTAACATATATGCAAACTTGATTCATCTGTTTTACATTATAGCCTTTCTCTAACACAAACCACAGCATACCTAATTCTAGCAAAGTCTTTTACTGAAGCAAATTCTGCTAGCATAAGGATATGCCAGTCTCAGGTAACTGAAAAAGCCAACAACTCTGATACTTACAGGCCATTGGATAAAGTTCAAATATTATGTTCTGAACTTAGGCTTTAGAAAACAGGTTGGAGTTTTAATTTCAATTATACGAATTAACTTCACTCAGCTTGCAAACATTGCATCCTGGCACCTATAGATGTACATAGTTTTTGAATCCTTTGTTTCCTTTTTCACAATCTCTTTCAATGCTTATTTTTCCTTCCTGACTCCCACTTACAGTTTCCTGCTGGGCCTTTCCTGCTGCAAACCTAACCCTTCCTCTTTCCTGTCCAGGAAATAGTTGCAAAAAAACCAACAGTAATTCAAGCCTCTGTGGGCTTCAGGCCTAACATGGAGGCAGAGCTCAGGAAGAATTCGTTTCCCTGCTGTAATTACTGTCATGGAATGGGCACTGCTCACTTTTACTGTGTGTTAGGTGGAGGGCTTGGCAAAGGATGTTTGTGAGTTTCTGCATCACGACTCTTCCCCCAGCTGCACCCTTCCAAAGCAGGTGTAGGAAATAATGAAGAAACAAAAGTGCATAATTGAACAACTCTGCCTCTCAATAGCTTTTTGCCTTTGAAGAAAACTTCTATAAAAACTGATATCACTTTTACTGTACAAGCTAATTTGTTTGAAATCACAAGAAACTGAGGAATGCTTTCCTATGCTCACAGTTCTAAATAAAGTGGAAACAAATAAGTGCAACCAAATAACAATAAACACCTTTTTTTTTTTTTAATTCAAGTCTGGATATTTTTAATGCACTTTAATAATTCTACTTATGAGTATATAGGCACCTTCAAATTTAGACCCACAATGAGCTCAAAGTATGTGAAGGTGTTTTATAATTTCTGAATCAAATGTCTAAGCAATTTTACCAGCTTACCAGGTTGGTAAATATTGAAAACTCTTTCAGCCACCTCCCCCCAACCCCCCCCCCCCCAAAAAAAAAACAAATTAAGTGGCCTTCTTGAAGTTGTTCTCGTCTAAAATCTGTGAAACCCGAATTTCACAAAATTACTCTGTTCCTTAGTAGAAACATTCAGGGAGTTGAACAGTGTCTCATCACTTCAAGAAAGTTTCTTTAAATACAGCATCCTGACCTTCCATGTTGCTTCTCTTCCCAGCCATAGTAAATGTGACTTTGAAGGGTGTCTTCAATCTGCTGGTATTTTAATAATAATTTATATTAAATCCCTGTATTTTCCTGTATTTTTCTTGTTCACTCTAGTGCTTTCTTCCTCCTCCTACTCCCTTCCTTCCCTCATTAAGAAAACAACCAACCAAACAGAATCCAAATCACAACATCAGGAGCACTAGATATGGGAACACTGCTGCAATCCAGCCCAGAGAGACTTTCAAAATACTTTGTAGTCTGCGCAAAAATCTTACTCACTACCTTTGTCTAACAATGTTAAAAGTATTGTCACAGGTATGATTTATTCTGTTTTGTACAGAGCTGCTCTGTTTGTTCTAATTCCAGAATGGTCTGTGCAAATGACAGGCCTCGTAGGAAGCTCCTATTGAGTCATATAAAGCATGTAATCTGTAAGGTCATAAAGAGTTTATGATATAATTTTCATCTGCACTAAGAACTTTTCAAGAATTATAAAACTTAAATCTAAAAGATTAAGAAATTTAAAGAATTCTAAAAATGTTTTTTGAAGTAATTATAGTTTTCTCTGAATTTCATTGAATAGGTAAAACCTCTGTATAATGGTCTCTCATCTTTTGAAATGATTACATTCTGGTTACTTGATATTCCTCCCATACAATTGAATGAGAAAGTGGTCCCATCTTTTTCTTTGGAACTAGGTAGGCTTTTCCAAAACAGAAATAGACTCAAGAAACAAACACAACTCAGACTGATCTTCAGATTCCAGATGGCATCTGAAGTACTGTCAGCTGGTAAGAAAATCCAGATGGAAATCCGACCTGTGAGACACCAGGAAAATCTGAAAAACTTCCCAAAAGACATGTTGACTAACAGCAGGCTCAATTCCTTAGCCTTCTGAGTACAGGAAAATGTGAGCTCTGATGTTCATTGTCTACAGATGACTGCCATTTTCCAAGCTGGCATTTATTTTTTCTATCTACATGTATTTTACCAAAAACCTCATCTTTCCTCTTCAGTATTTTCCTTCTGTATCCACAGTATTCTGGAGGGCCAGATAGTTTTGTAAAGTGGAAACAAAGCTCTTCACAGGTGAAAACTGTGTTATGAATTTTCCTGGCTTAAACTGCCAACACAAGTGCCAAGGTGTGGTGAACCGAGGCAGAGATTTTACAGTGTTTGTGGGAAATGCACTTCTGGACAGGCATTCACTAAAGCAGCTACGTGGCTGGCTGCTGCCCCATGGATCCCACTGGGCAGCACAAGGCTCAGACGGATTAGGAAGAACAGCCTCAAAGTGAGACAGTTGCACATGCCATTGCCAGTTCTCTGATCCAGATTCTCCTTCCTCCCCCAGCTATCACTGGATAATAATATATCTTTATTTAACTACATAATTGATATCAGTCTATTTTTTTTCAATTTATCAAGCTCTTATTATTATTCCTTTCCTGAAATATATTAATTTTTCATTTCCTGACCTTTAAATAATTCATAATTTTGATTAGCTTACTGCCTGCTTTCAGTTCTCTGGTCTAAGCCTTTATCTGAATCCCAATAGCTGCTAACAGGGGTTTTCTAGGCCCAAGTCAAAACTCAGTAGCTCAAGGTGGTTTCAGTCATTATTAATGTTTCACTTGGACAGACATTTTGACTGGTTGGACTTTTCCATGAAGCAGCTAGACTATTCCTTGATCTTTACATACTTCCAAAGACTTTCATGTAACTGCTAAAACTTCCTGAGTAGACAACATGGTATATGTTACCTCCTGTCCGTGCCAGATCAGCTATATAGAATTAGCTGAACAGCTGGATATAGATGTGAGAACAATATAGTCTAATAAATTGTAATTTCACCTCCTTTGTTTGTAGATCATATTCTACTAGCTTCCTGCTCAAAGACTTAGAGGAAGACCATTATAATTGGACTGCGATAGTAAAGTCTGTGTTTTCTAGTTCCCCCTTCCCCAAGCCCATCTGGAGCTGGGCTGTGGACTTAATGGGTCGCTGGGGCTGAAGGAGCAGCAGGAGCCCAGGATATCTCCATTGCTAGCAGAGGTCACTCTTCCATGTATTACTGTCTGTGGTTCCTCCCCCAGCATGTTTTAGGCATATTCAGTTCTCATTTTACTTCTCTTCCTTATCCAAGAATTACTGAAGCTGACCATTCTAGTTCTACATCTTTTTATATGAAGCACCTGCTCAACATGACAAGGCTGTTAGATTTTTAAGTGGCCATATGATGGTGAACCATCAGCTTGAGAGGAACTACTTAGTGGTTTTGCTGGTTTTACAGAGCTAAAAGATTTACTCTCCTTCCCCTCCACTTTACAACTGATTCTTAGTCAGGTATGTATGTAGTAGTTATGGACATCACTGATAATAAACACCACCACTGAATAATGTATTCATAATCCCAGAAGTGAGGATACAATCTGTCCTCACTTGTGAGTAGAAGATGAGATCACATATCGACAGGACACTAATACATACTTCAGCTAACACTTTTCCTTAAAAAATGATATGAATACAGAAATTATGGGTAAAATATGTAAATAGGCAGTGTTTTAGATCAAGGCATTTAGCAGTGTGTTGAAATACAAATCAGAGCAATGGATTGAAAAGGCTGCCAGTTGATGAGATGGATCCAAACATTGTATCTGGTCAGCCTTAATAGAATGCTTCACAAATAACTTAAAAAAAATTAAATAGATAGAAATAATTGTTATTTAAAAAAAGAAAATTAGAAATGTTAGAGTAGCCTACTTTTTTGTACATTTCTCAGATACCAGGATGATTTCCAGGACAGTGGCTCAAATCAACATGCTTTTCCATGATCAGCACTTTTGCTGAAACCCAAGCTTGCTAATAATGTAGCAATATTAAGCACCAAAATATAAACAAAACCACAATGCAACATTTTTTTGGCTAAAATAATACTGATTAAAAAAGAATGCGCTCTAAGCCATCAAGTGAAATTGCAGTTTAGATGTAGCACAACAATTTTAGAACATGCCTATCTTATTTGAGAAAGTACAAACACTGTAGCACTTTAACATGAATACAGTGGCTGATTTAGCTTAGAACAATGTGAAAAATATAAATAGCAGCAAATGTTGAAATTGTGAAAAAAATGTGAGTATACTAGTAAAACCTTCTGGGTGTCCATTGGGTCATTTTGATTGTGTAATGTCATCACCAAGCATTTCTTGTGCTCCCAGTCTATTCTACAGATAACATTTTTGAGACAACTGAGCATCAGACAGACATGACATACTGTACATATTTTGTGCTGGAAGAGTGGCAGATTCTAAGTCCCTGCATCATCTGCCTCTCAGGAAGGAGAAAGTAGGTGCTGCTTTTCATTTTGACTCAGTGACATCATCACTTTTGCTGCAACTACAAGTTTCCCTGACACAGGCAGAGAAACAATATGTCTATATTTAAATCTGGAGCTTAAGTTGCCAGGAATTTTGCTTTCCCTAAGCTCCAGAAATAATTACTCTGCATCTTTTTCGTGATTTAAATGTTGTGCATGTAAATAACATAAATCCTCATGCAAGGGTGTGCAGCCTGCCACCCTATTTTCATACTTAAACACCCTTCAGTTTCTTATGTTTATGGGTTCTAAACTGTAATCAGCCCTTAATAAAAAAACAAAACAATCAAACAAAACACTTTATTCAGCCAATTGCCACGTTTGTTGTACTACGGTGGTTACTTAGTACAATATCAATAAATGGCCACTTGTAGAGGGACAGAGAAAATTCTGCTTTTAGAAGGAAGTTATAGTTTAATGGTACTAACCCTTACCCCTCTAAAATATCCTTTCAGAGCAAGATGAAGTTTTATATCCCCAACTATTATGCCTTTGGAATTAACGAATTTTTAAAAATAAAAGAGAAGGGAAAAGGACAAAAATGAGGGAATTGGGTTAGAAGTGAAACGTAATGAGAAATCTGTGATTATAGGTATTTTCTTACTTCATTGCATGCCATGCTGCCTCTAAAAATCAAGTAGGGAAGAAAGATAAAAACAAGGTTTCATCTGTATCCACAATAATGATTCTGTGCTAGCCAGGAAGAAGAAATTGACATGAAACTGCTGAAATATCTGCTATGGGATATGTATACATCTATCCATCTGAAACTATATTCAATTAGGGGCATTATTTGTGACACAGATATGTTTACTACATTTAATCAGCTCAGGATAAATAAACACCTACCCAATGAATCCTAAGGGGACAATATATTTAATACTGGCTCTTTTCCTGTTTGCATTGGTGTGAGCACAGTCTTGCCTTCTAAAAATAAATGCAGCAATATTCTAAAAATGGATCTAATTATTAGCCCCAAAGAATTGCATCACAGGGTTTAGCTTAAATGTGACACTGAGAAGGTAACAGAGAAACTTCATTGGACTAGATCCCCATGAAGTACAGAAGCTGAAAGGTCTACCCCTCAATTATTAGACACGATGCTCAATATGAAGTTGGATAAAAAGTATTTCGGTCTAAAAAGAAACCAAAGGATGAGAAAAAAAGAAGTGACTTTTTGTGTCCCAGGTATAGTCCCAATTTCATGTTGGATACCTGGAAGGGTATTCTTGCCACTAAGCTGGTAAAAAGGACACACTTATAACCTTCTCTACATGCATGAAAATTTAGCATTACAGATTTCCAGTTACATGATTGCAAAGTGATGCCAGAAGCATGTTCTGAAACTGACACCCCAATATTAGCTGAAAAATTTGCAACCATTTTCTGTGCTGAAGAAGTTCCTCTGTGCAGAGCCATTTATTGAGAAAACACACATGATCTAACAGGACATCATCTGATCAAAGCTGGATACCTGACTTTGGAGTATGAGAATCATAAACTTGCTTACGGTCTATCTGGTCTGCAAACACTTCCCCATAGATCATCCAGTAAGGCATGTAAAAAATGTTTTTCGCCAGCTTCCACGAAGGCTCCTCATTGGGGAAGAGAATTGCCTGTCTTGCCACACCAAAGCTCATCAGAACCACCAACATGATGATGACAAAGTACATCATGTCTATCATCTGAATGTAATGACAGGAAAAGGGAGAGAAAGAGAGAGAGAAAGGACAAGAATTAGAGGAACTTATTTGTCCATATTCCCATTATTATGTGCTGCAAAAAAAGAAAAGGTCTGTAAATCTTAGAAACAGAATTTTCAAAAACAAATTTTGAAAAGCCATTCTCATTTACACATAAAAAAAATATTTTTCCCAGCAGTGAAGTGGTATTATTGTGTCATTTGTGTTAGCCAGTGTTACTTTTAAGAACAATTCAAATGTTATGAATAGGCTTGAACATATAAAGTACCATCTGGTCACACCAGTTGCCTCAACAAGAATATATAGGTTCACTGGAATCAGCAGCCTGGTGTGGGCAAGGGTCGTGAGATGATGTATTGTTTATAGGCACCAAGTGGCAACCGTACATAAGCAAAGGACTGGCATGGATAATTTTATTCACTGGTAGTCATTATCTTGGAGCAAAGGGAGCTGCAACTAACATACGGAGGAACGGGTGGCAGAACAGCCTGTTACTGCAACATAAGGGACACCACGGTGGCAACCAGTGAGAAAGGAAAGCTGCGATACTGGCTGGGCTAAAAATCCTCTTGGTGGGGGAGTCTGACAAATGCCTGAGTGAAAAAACCCAATCAGGTAACAGACAGTGAACTCTGTTCTTCTCTACTGTTGAGGGTCTCATTAGCATATGCCCAAGATTAACTGGCGTTTGCAAACAGTACTCATCCATTGAAAATGCTTCTGAAAAATGTAGGACAACAATCCTACAAGATGCTGAATAGATCTGAAGATTAGAAGAAGCACTGTTCTACAAAAAGCCCTCAAGGGAGCTGAACAATGGGCATCAGGCAGGTACATCAGAGATAACCTAAAGTGAATGTGAAAACAATTGAGAGTCGTGTAAAGTCCCTGGTAAGATCCCTTTAAAACTTATAGATTTGCCAGGTCTTCAGAATTGTTACAACTGAGCTGTTTTTCACAGTTCTGGACAAAACTTTTGTCTCTAGCCAAAAGTCAAGTTAAGAATCCCCTAAACCTTATGATATTTATTCCCTCCCTTCCCATTTATTCTGTCTCAGCCTTCCTTGAAGAGAGGAGTGGAGCCAGCCTGCACCTCGCTCAGCTGCTGGCCTTGGCTCCAGGGGCACCTGCTGCAGCCCAGGGGCAGGGCTGCTCCTGGCAGGAGATGCTGGAGAGGCACCCACCCACCGCAGATGGAACTGGTACTCCTGCAGTGCCTCTTCAATTTTAAAGCAGCCCGAGGCCAAAGTAACAATGGGAGAGTAGGTACCAGAGAAAAAAGTGTTACAGGGCAGCAAAGAGAAAAAGGTACGCTCATGTTTAGAGAGAAGAGCTGTAGGAATGAGGCACCAGCAGAGCAGGGGTCAGATGAGAGAGAATCAGGAAGATGGAAAGAAGGAACTGAGGACAAGTGAAAGAAAAGCAAGGGAAAACAAAATTCTTGAGGTCCATAAAAAAAGCAGGAAAGAAAGGAAAAAAATCTTGGGGATATGAGAGAGGAGAAGAAATGCTTTAAATTATTAAAACCCAGTGAAGTCAATCATCAACATTCCTATTTAATTCAAGGCATTAATCTCTCAAAAATCTTCCTTCAAGAAGAGGAATTTTAGATCATTGTACTGCAGAAAGCATCCTAAAATAGGAAAGCTGAATATTAATATTTAGTTCTCACTGCTTTTAGGGAACAAACCTGATTTCACCTGAAGGTGAAATCTGATTCCTCATTTCTTGTATGATCAAACTTTGTTTCAAATGGCAATCTATAACTTGATATGATGTAATGTAATAACTATTTTAAAATGTCTTGCAAAAATATAAACAAAATGAGTCCTTTGAGGAAATTTAAGACAATGTCTTAAATGTTTCAAGCGTGATCAGGAATCACACAGGTGTGATCATGCAAGAAATAAAATTTTTTAGTGCTGTTCTCTATTCAAGATGCACATTATTTTTCTCCTAGTTCAGTTTGGTATCTTCTAACTCTTCTAACTTCTATCTCTCAGTAACTAGTCTGAAATACAATGAAATATATGGACAAGTTTTCACTGGTTTTAAGGAGCATTATGTCCCGTCCTTTGGCCTGTGGTGTCAAATTACAATTGCTGTTTTAGCACGGCAGTGGATACTTTAACCATTCTGAAGAGCTCGTCAGCCACCTGTTTAAAAAAGTGATAAACCACAGTTTTTTTGGGGTACAATCTCATGAAGAAGTTGGCTGTATTTTGACTTCTGTATCTGCAAAAAGGCTAAGAAAATGCAGATATTTCTACACATTAAAGGAACTGATATACCTCTGACTCTCTTGATATTCCACAGTAATTTCATTTCATTCCTGAAATTTCCTAAAGGAAATGAAATCCATCACTGTGAAGAAATCAGAAAAGCATAAGCATATTCTGTTACTGAAATCAGTAGATAATAATAAGCTTGGCCATTCAGTTTCCTCCCTGTATCTTCATCTTTGCTTTAACCTGCTGCTTTTAAACCACTCAAGCCCATTCCTGCTCCTTGCTTAAATTAACTTGCATATTTGTTCAGAGTGGCCAGACGTAAAACTGATTACAGCTATTTCGTTGACTGCAGTGTAGAGGGAGGTGAAGAGAAGCTCCTCAACACTGGAAAGACAGAAATAGCCATCCTTTTCCTCCTGAGTCTAAAACTTACAATAGAAGCTCAAGAAAAACGTCTCAGGCATTAAATATGGTCTGTTGAGGACCTCAGTAGCTGTGATGTGCTTGCTCTATAGAAATATGTATAACCAGCTTGATGGCCTTCATAGTGCTGAACTGAACTTTCAACACCATTTGGAAGACAGAACACAAGGAGGTAGAGGGACACGTGATTTAAACGAAAATACACAAGAGAGCGCATGGAGCAGTCTGGAGCCAGCAGGTGCAAATCCCAGGGAGTGCATGAGCTGGACATGAGTTGCACAAGAGAGTAAGCTCGTCAGAAAATACATGTGATATCTGTGTAACTCAAACTGGTTGTGCATTGTATATTTGGGCAAAGGGATGTGTCAGAGTGGCTGGAAGTGAAAGGAAAGTTGGACAAATTATGAAAATCAAGCAACAGGAGGCACAAAATAGAAGAATGTGCCTCTTTTAACTACTGCCTAGAGCTTCAGAACAATTTGGCAGCTAAATTCAACACCCTTTAATGAAGGTACTGAGCCCACAGAGACTAGTGATTTTCCTGCATTTGTTTTCCACAGAAAGTGGAGTGAGGTTTGATTTGTTGTACACATGTGAAAGTGACAAAAGAACGAAAATGCTGTTAATTTCAATCACTTCCTTTCTGTGTGACCTTGAAGAAAAATAAATAACTCTTCATACTGCTAGTGGAGTTGGGCTGCTATCAGCCATCTGTAACACTGACTACTGGAAGTTTGTTATACCTGGCCCCTCTATTATTGAACTGTTTCTCACACTGCCTGTGTTTGCATCACAGTTCTGAAACTTTTACTACATGTGGCTGTGAAAAATAAAGCAGAGTAGAAGGGTAGTTGTTTTTTCAGAAGTTTTATACACTGTGTATTGTGTGAGCCCCAGTGACCACCAGATCCACTGTCAGAAAGAGAGTGCAAATGTGGCAGGAAAGAAACCTGCTAAGGCAGTGTTTTCCCATTGATCTGCATTCCTTTCTCTGATCCTGCCATCTTTTTGCAACAACCTCCAACAAGAACTGCTGAGTATTTTCACTCTGGATCTCTGAAAAACCTCATGTCAACCTCCTATAGGCTTTCTTGAAGGAAGGGCACTTCAAATCCCTTTTCCAGGACATAAAAATTCAACCATCACGTTCATGTTTTCCCTCAATCTCTCTCCCTCAGTTGGTTTCCACCAAGCTGTTCTTTCTTTGTCAAACCCACCACTGTGGGCCCGCATAGAAAGCTGGTAAATTGAGGGGCTAAGAAAATGGTTGCCTGTTGGGCAGAGTGTGTAACTGGGTGTATATTTTGCATTTCAGTTTTATATCTCACTGAGCCTGTTGTGACTAGTGTATTATCAAGGCGATATTGTAGTCCATGCACTGATGCATGTGCCCTTTTCTTGTGATGGTGAGGATGCATGAAGGTTTTCTTTAAGGACCATTTTTAGATAAATACAACAGACAGCCTGTTTGGACTTGGTGATTATTGTCACATAGGAGACAGACAGCAGTTGTATTTCATCTGGAGGAGTTAATATTCAGTTTACTTTTTTTTTGTTTTTACTTAAAGCCAGCTTCAAGGGGCTTTAACCTACTTAGAAAACCCCAGATCTTAAACCCCAAAATGCATGAAAGGGACATGATTTACACAAGAGAAGCTGGATACTGCATGTGAAACATGAACACATGTATTAGCTATGTGTGCAGGTATCCAAATATTAGGGAAGTGTGCATATGCATCTCTAAATCCATCCATTTTTTAAATTAAAACAAGCAAAATGCTGCCTAATTGCAACATTTCAATTGAAACATGAAAATGAAAAATTGAAAAAAATCAAAAGTCGAGCATGTGGAAACAAATCTCTCTCGATTCCTCGTGCATGCATTTACTATTACACAAGCTATTAATATTGCTGCTATGGTGTGTACAATTGATGTGGCCAGGGCACAGAGGTTGCACTTATGCAAATGGATTTCTCATCTCGCAAGGACACACCTGAACTGAAATGATGGAAAAGCATGTGGATATGGATCAAACCATAGAAAGGTCAATCTTAACCCTAACATTATAGTTTTGAGCACACCATGACTATTACAACGCATTGAGAGCCTCAGAGTACTACACACTAGATCAATTTTTTTTTTACCTTAACAAACCACCTTCTTTTATAATCACCAAATCTCCTTTGTACTTTCTGCAAGTGAGCCGCAGAGGGGTGTAGGGTGGCTCTGCTGTTGAAGAGGGATCTCAGAGAAAGACAAACAATATACCACCTAACAGAACAGGAAAAATCTAATCCTCGATTCTGCAGGTTTTGATTCAATAAAGCACTGACTTCTAGCCTAAGTGAAAACACTGATGTGTAAAAAATCCACAGGCAAATCTGCAGCAACGACCCTGGCTAAGGACACTGGGCCAAGAGCAGGCTGTCAAACAGAAGAGGCTGGCCACCTCCTCTTACCATCTTGCCGATCATCATGACGTAGGGCCCCAGGTACTTGTTCACACCGAAGATGTCCAGCAGCCGGATGTACCAGTAGATGATGTTGACGCAGTAGATGACGCGCCCGTCGCTGCGGAGGGGCAGGTCCTGCAGGCGGAGAACCATCCCAACAGAGAACAGGAGGATAGCTATGAGGTCCGTGACATTCCAGTACTCCTGCAGCCAAACTTTGACTTTTTGCAGCAGTTTCCCAGGCTCTGACATGAGGATCTGGAGGACAGAGGAAATGGAGAGGAACTGAGCTGTCTTAAAGTTGAAGAAATCTGTAGTAAGCAGATAGATATATACCACACAGGCCAAAAGCAAAGCTGATAGATGACTATCATCCAAATATCTCAGGTACTCTTCATTTTTTTCCTCCAAAATCTTCAGTTTCAACCATTCTTAAAATCATACTACATGCAAGATACTTTAAAGGACAGAGTGATCACTCAGTCTAAAACTGTCATGAAATCAGAATATATGTATGTATTTCTGTTTTTTAAATGTATTAATCCTACTTAGAGTCTTGGAACAGAGGGTAAAATACTGAAAGATTATTTTAATCAGAAAATTCACATTTAAAGAAGCTATAGATTTTAAGAAAGTTACATTAAAATGTGTATCAAATGACCAAGAAATCATGAATAACCATAAACCTCTGCATCAGAAAGTAAATACAGAGAGATACTAGATACTACTTGGGCCTGGTTTTGGAAATTAAGTTCCACAGCCAAGAATAAAGGTCACAAAAAGCCCCCTTAACTTTTGAATTTATTGTCATTCTGCTCGCAAGATCATTTGTGAAACTTGATTGTTTTCCCAAATGACTCTTAAAACTATTATTCAAGTCATCTCCATGAATAAGTCCTATCTTTTAGTGAGTTAGCAAGCTGTTGCTTTTAATTTTCTATATTTAGCCCAAGAACATTTGAGCAAACTCGTAAGTTCCTCAAAGAAGATGAATGTCATTCATGTAACTTGTTTTTAGAATGAACTTTAGGCTCATCCGTGAACAATTCCAACATCTGCTTAGAAATCAATTGTGGGAAATGTTCTTGGTAAACTTTTGTGGAAAGGACAGTTTGGGGTGAATGATTAGACAAAAACCAGCTCACACAACTCCTGTCTGCAATCTCCCACCTGCTGAGCCAGCAGTGCGTTACCTGCATCAGTGTTGCAGAGTCCTTGTGTGGCTACTGCCACTGCTTTCTCTTCTCTTTTGCTGAATGATGTATACTCATGGGCCACTCAAGCAGTGTCTTTTTCTCTCTTCCTTTTATTTATAACATAGCATTTACCAAACAGTGTCAGAAACCCATCTTTGAAACCTGAGTGTTGTGAGTCCCTTTTTAGTCTAGTCCTCCACTGGCTTCAGAATGCACAAACATAACTGGTAACAGATTCAGCCCAGGGGTACAAATGTGCTATTTCAGCTGAGGTCAATGAGACTTCCATTCACTCACATTAGGGCTGAATTGAGCCTCTGGTGTCACTGTGGAATAAGTGCACCTTTGGCTAAGTGAAAGAGGAGAGCGTTAGGTGGGAGAGACCATGAGGGGCAGGGTTAACAGAGCCACTTACCTTATAGACTGAGTGCTACCTTAAACGTTCTATACGTCTGTTTTTGCATCCTTAGGGGGATGCACACTATTGCTTGACAAATTAATGAAAATTTTCAAGAGCCACATTTTAAGGAATTTAGCTGACCTTTAAGATTTGTCAGAAGATCACCCTGCTACTTGTGAATGCTATTAAACGAGCATCACACTGAAATTTTAACATAGAAATTTTGTGGGAGAAGAAGGAAATAAGGAAAGAAAGACAAGGAAAGAAGGAAAGAGAGAAAGAGAGAGAAAGACAGAAAGAGAAGAAGAAAAAGAAACTGTTAATTTTAAAATTAAAGAAGATAGATCTTTCTTCTTGTTTTTTTTTAACAGTCCATCTGCCTCTCTGAAAAAAGATGCAATTTTATGATAAGCTCATTCATAACAATGTACACTGAGAAAAAGAATAATAACAGATATTAAAATGAAAAAAAAAAACCTCAAAATCCATGCTTATTCCTTTTTCATTCCTAGTTGTCTAGGGAGACTTTACCTCTCTCATTTTTTCTATTCCCAGAGTGAAAATGTATGAGATGACAATCCACTCCTGAATAGATGGCCAGCGATCCATCTTCACCAACACAATGTAGTTGAACAGCATCAAGTAGCCTATGTAGGCCAGCTGTAAAGAAAAAAAGTCAGTTGTCATTATCTATGTTTCTTGGATATGATTTGATATTCCCGATTCTGCTACAACCAGGGTTTCACCGGCAAAGGAAAAATAAGACTGTCCTGGGTTGTCTGAAAAAGCTCATATTAAGTCACATGCTGTATGAAATCTGCAAAAACATGCATGTATCTCCAGCTATACCTGTCTCCTCAAAAAAGCTTTATTAATGCAGTTCTCTTGGATCATCCATCCCACAGTGATGGCAATTCTAATACCACTGTCTCAACTACATAATAAAGTAAGGTATCTATCTCCGTCATCTACTTCCAAAAGCATTTAGTCCTCTAAACCTCTCCTTGTTTTTTCCCCCTGCCATTCACCTAATCTGGGCTGAGTCTGACATTCTGAGTCCAGATTTGAGACATCATTAGAGACTTTCTTACCCAGTGTAGCACTGAATAATCTATAGCATATATCCTCCCCAAAACACTACTACTCCTACTCACACTGCTGCAGCCAGGAGCTGGGCATAGCCATGCATTCATCTGCCTTATAATTTTTGCAAATTTTTAAGTATGAATGTTTTTCTTTTCCTTTCCAATATATTCACCTTCCAGGTTAATTTTTGATCCAGATGAAAGTGTGAATTCAGTTTTAAATTTCGTTTTCTTTGTTTTTCTGTATGTTGAATGTAATTAAATGGTCTGCCAAAAAAAGGTCAGGCAAATTGCATCATGAAGTTAATAAAGTTCAGGGAAACCCAAGTGTCATTCTGGAGCATAGGTTGTAGCAAGGTTTCCACTCTGGCTTGTGGAGGCCAGAATCCAACTGCCTGTCTACTTTGCCTGTCAAACAGCAGCCCTATAAGAAAATGCATCTTAAGGCTAAATATAAGTCAGAGAAAAGATGACTCAGTTCTGTGCACGAACATTTAGTCATTGTGACAGAAAGCTGTAATACATACATCTATATTTACATTCAATTTCTATCTCTCAACTGTCTGTTACTCACTGTTGCGTACATGGGATCACATGTAAGCTGAAACAACCACAGAGGGCCTTGAGACTTTTGGGTAGGATTCCGTTCTGCTCATCACAGAATAGAGTTTATAGTCCTATTGTATTTGTTAGAGAACGTCACTTCCACTCTTTGTAAAAGCCACAGGACTGTGGCTTTTACATAACTATCAGTACAGAGGAACCAGACTGCTGAAGCATTACTTCTCATCTGCATAAAACAGAGGAGGAAATGATCTCATTTGTGATTCAGTTTGTGAGGGATAATGGATTGCAATGCGCAAGTCTAGAGGCTGCTCTTCCCTTACCACTCCTAAAGGAAAAGGAGAGCAATGTTG
The DNA here is from genome assembly GCF_052056855.1 of Sturnus vulgaris. Classification (NCBI taxonomy): domain Eukaryota; kingdom Metazoa; phylum Chordata; class Aves; order Passeriformes; family Sturnidae; genus Sturnus; species Sturnus vulgaris. The sequence goes on from NC_142283.1 coordinate 25,451,078, forward strand.
ATGTAGACCAGCACTTAGGGTGACCCTGGAGTTGATGCCTTGAGGAGCTGGAACAGAGGCTACACAGAGAATTAAGGAGAATAAAATGAGTATTTATTGTGAGGCCTACGAAAGGCCTACAAAAGCCACAGCCCAGCAATACAAGTGCCACAGTCGTGGCCCCTGCCCGGATGGCTCCAAGATGGAAGGAAAGGAGGGGGTTGGTCACAAAATCTCACACTTTTCTAGGTTCTGGTTAATTTGCATGAACCCATCCTCCACCTTTCCACGTAGTTTGTGCTTAGGGCCTGAAGTTCAGAGAAACTGTCCTTGAGTTCTTAACTAGAATAGGACTGTTTTGTCTTCATCACCCTAACACATCAGAAAAGCATATCCAAGGAGAGTAGGAAAACTTAAAACTAAAGGCATCAGAGTCAGCAGAACCTCTGTTTGGGCAGGAAGAACTGAATACACACCTCCCTAAAGGAAATTGCACCTTCTAATACTGAGCAAAAACACTGTTACTTAACCCTCCTCTTAGACCTTATCGATTAGTAATTATTAGGAAATCCACTCTGATCTGCTTCAGCAGCCTTTGGTGAGCACCTGCAATCAGTATGGCAAAAGAATAAGGACACTGAGGTTTCAAAAGTGACAGAAACTGCAGGAATCGAACTGTAACTACGGGGTTTTGCTTCTTCCTGGATTTTCTTTTGAAACACTGACTTTTTCTGGTTTTAGTTTTGGCAGGTTTCTTTATGTCAATTTAAACTTACTCAAAATTGCAAAACATTTTTTTTTTTTGACAAAAGAGAAAAGAATCTTGATTTGTGAGTAAAATTATACTGAAATGTCTCCACTTTAACCCAAGAAACACAGCCCTTCAGATAGTGAATGACATCCTCCTTCTCCCTCCCCACATTTATAATTTGCTCTCACCTTCCAGGAGGCTACACTGATACAACGCTATGGTCATACTTCAGTGCAGCTGTTAGTGCTGGTACTCAAGATCCTTTAAAAGGGCTGCTAGAGAAGTAGCTGAACCCTGCCTTTTCTTGCTTTTACCTGCCTTGACAAAGAGCTAGCAGCTGCCATTGTCACTGTTGAGGGTAGTACTTAAGGAAACTAAGGAAAGGAGTGCCTGCTAAGAAGTTTTAAGGGTGGATTGCACCCAGGCCTTCTATGGATGGAGACCTACTCTACAGAAGACACTGGAATACTCATTGTGGTAGAGTACAAACCTGGAAATTGTACAAACAGGTTACTGCTTCAAGAAGAAGGTCACCCTCCTCTTTTCTGAATGATTGCAATAATTAAATGATCATAAACTGAAGTGGTCCCAAAATGCAAAACTTAGGGCAAAGCTCTTTTAAAGATTAAAAAATGTTAAAAAATTAAAGATTTTAAAGATTAAAGAATGTTTAAAAGATGACTTTTACTTGGGGCTCAATTCCTTTGCAGCTTTACTCTTCAGAAGAGATAGAAATGTGGCCTCTTGGTCCCTGCTAATATCTCAGTTAATGCTAGTAGCAGTGGTGCCTAAAGATTTTGCTTTTTATGTATTTTTCATCTATTTATAACTTTTTCAGACTACTATTAAATAGTTCTACTGTTCTTAGAATTTTTGCTACCGTTTCTCTTAGATTTCAGAGTAGTAAGCTAACCTTCTAGCACATTCCTGAAATACTGTTTTATTCTTAAGAAGAAGAAGCCTGACAAGGAGCAGGCTTCTGTTTTCCAGTCAGAATCTGAGGAGATACAATATGAAATGGGGCAAAGAAGCCCTAGACCAATTCCGGACAGTACCCGGGAAAAATAACCTAACCACCTCTTCTTCTAATTGGACAGTATTTGTTAGTTATGCTAATTTGTCAAACTGATAAAAATTGTAGAAATCCAATGCCATATGAGCACATCACCACCAGGATACCTAGAAGCTTCCAATAAATGTCTACTTTGTGTTCCACTATTTTAACACTGATGGAAGAGTTTTTCTCTTTTGATATTAGGCCAGTGGGAGTAGTGAACAGTAGGAGAAGATCATCCTCTTCTGTTCAAGCAGTCTGTGGGAAGAAACATTTACATCATGGTTTCCAATGCAACAGCCAAAAAACAGAACAGAATAGTCCACTTCTGAAATTGCTGCGTGTCTTGAGAGAAAGGCTAAAGTTGGTGGGGAGTTGTTTGTTGGTTTACTTGTGTTGGTTTTTTTATTTTTTTTTTTTTTTTTTGTTTGGTTTCTTTTGGGATTTTTTTTGAGAAAAAGTTGTATACTGAGTCTGCTGAGCCAAATGTTATTTTTTTTAAATTTAACTCACTCTTCCGTATTTGAAGAATGAAGGTAAATACAGCTATATAGTAATAGGGATAGGTAAATGCAGAATATTCAAATTGTTTTAAGTGGTATGCAATAGCCATAGGACCCTTTACATGCATTTTGGACTGTGGAACATAAAATTTGAACGATTTCTTTTGAAATCCATGAACAACATTTGTGCCTATGTATTTGCAAAATTGTGATAGGCTGTGCAATTTTAAACCTTATCTGAAACTCGTTTTGCTTTTAGTCTCCAGGAGTTCTCAATATACACTACAGGTTAAGCATGGCACCCAAAATCCACCTTAACTTGCTCTCCAGGTTCAGCATATCCAAGATCCAGTTTTAATAAATGACCTTGATTGAGACCTGCCTCAGGACATAAAATTGTAGGAACAAGCCTAAATGGAAATGCAATATTGATTTCTCTCTCCCATTTAAAAATTGAACAAATAGGGAAAGCCAGGATGCTTCTTTCCATTTGCAGTGTAAAGACTTTCCTGTTTGTACATAATACATGCTGCAATTGATAATGAGACTAGTCTGCTGATGAGTAGTTTCTGGACTTGTGGGCTTGATTAATGTTCAGTGGCCACCGACCTGAGCAATAAGTTACTCCAAGATATTAAACTACCTTCTATTCTACAGCATCCACCACAGTTAAGGCTCGATTGATGTGAGTTGTTCCCAGTGTCTGCAAGGCAATTTTTCTTATAAGACGTCACTTGCAGAAGGATCCATTATTTGTGATTTGCTGTGCTTTCAGCAGAATGATGGAAAATATTACTGGGAAAAACCACCTGAAACCATCTAGAACCATCTAGCCAATTCCATTGGGCTGAGGCAGGATTAATTCCAGTGTACCATAATGGACGCATGTCTTGATAAGATAGTTTAGAAATCACTAATAATGGAAAATCTAGCATGTCCTCACACTGTTCATGACAGTACTTCTTGGAGCAGTTAGAAACTGTTTCTTAACTTCTTACCTAGAACTGTTAAGGTGTTATTTTTTTGTCCTATTCAGCAAGTGGAGGTACTTACACATATTTGAAAACTGTTACACTCCTTCCTCAGACATTTTTTTTTTCTTTCTTAACAGAAGAAACAGTCTCACTTCCTTTATCTCTCCCCTTAAGTCAAGCTTTACAAACCTCTTGAAACATTCTTCTTTTCTGGGGTCTTTCAAACCAGTCCACATGATGCAGAAGCTGAACTGGGTCCAGCCAGGAAGAATGAAGTGATTACTTTCTGTGATCTTTTTAGTCTTATCCTTCTAAATTTTATTGCAATTTGCAAAATAACTAATAATAACTAAATATTAACTAAAATAATAACTAATCACTACTCCATCATCCAAGTTTTGAATAGCATCTGATTTAGAAGAGAACTTAATGGAATTCTTTCTAATCCCTGCTTCCAGCTTGATAATGAATAATTAATATCTACTCTTAAGGACTAATTGTCGAAAAGCTTTTTATCTACATAGTAACTTTAATATAGCAGTTATTAATTTAGCTGTGAGAAAACCCTCTAAAGTTTTGGTACTGTTTTACTGTAGTTGAAATACATGACATAATTTTTTCTGTTTCTTCTGGAAGGTCCATTTCTGTCTAACACAGGGGAAATATACTGACTTAACCTAATTTTTCCCTGAAAAATTGGTTGTCAATCATGTCTTTGACAACTTGTGTGTACTTAACATACACATTTTCTCTGAGAAAAACTCCACAGATTGGCCAAAAAACCCAAACCAAGAATTAAACAACATCAACAAAACTCCAAAACCAAACAAAAAACAAACAAACAAAACCAAAAATTTCCAAGGGAAGAAATGCTCTATCTCTTTTTTTCATCATTTATTAGATAATTCATAATCTGGCTCAGACCAGCCTTCCAATGGGCTTACTAGTGGAAGCAATCCTATTTTGATTTCTCCTATAGGGAATTCCTTGGGAACATTCGAGCAAACTGCCCCTTACCATTTTATTTAAAGAAGAACATACACAATCATTCAAATTTTAGCCATTAACTTCCTGAATGGTAAGATGGTAATCTTTAAAAGTCATGGAAAGGTTTGCAATGAAAGCCCTCCAATACATATAAATGTAGACATTAATGAAACACAAAAGATGACCTTAGTCCAACGCCAGTATTTGTATAAACATCATTAATACAATAGGAAAGATTTCTTACAGTGTAAAACCAAAACTTCACGATGGGAGCATTGTAGAACTCGTAAATCTTTCTTCCGATGGGGATCATTCTGTGCCTGCTCTGAACTTCCTCATCCTCTTTCTTTCTTGAGGACTCTCCATTCCCCCGTCCCAGCATTGCCTACAAGAAATGATATATTTGTGTTTCTTTCTTTGTGAAAGAAAAATTACACTATTTTGTAAAATGTCAAAAGGAAACTGTTCTTGATCTCTAGATAAAACCAAGTAGGCGTAAAATGCTTTGCTTTCAAATGATCTTTTTTGCAGGAAGGCTTCTGTTTAATACTTTGAAAATGGAAAGCTATAGCTTTAGCCTCAACTCTAAGCTTTAGAGTGGAATTTCTGACTAGAGAACAAAAAGTAAGATGTGGAGAATATTTCTCCTTTTTGCTGTATGGACAGAAACACTTTTATTGGACAACAGCTTTTTGTGGTGTACTTCTATACAATAAACAGATGCAGACAGAAAACAGGTAAATTTTGGTTTTAAAATAAGATAAGTTTGTAAGGCTGAGATTGAGAGGGAACAACAAGGAATAGATGAGTTCGTAGTCACTGAACTAGAAGCAAAGAAGACAGTGGCACTTCTAAAGTTAATCACTGGACCTGTCCCAGGCCATGATCCCACAGTGAAGCTTACATGGATGGAAAAGGACTTACTAGTGAAGCTCTATTGAAATATCCACGTGCATGATTGTAGCTCCTTCCACAGTGAAGTTCCAGACTGCTCATGCAATGCCTTTGCTAAGCTTGATCTCACGGTTACCATTGCAATTCAGACCCACAGAGAAGCTACACTGTGCTCAAGAAACACATACATAAGGAGCCCTCAGCTATGACTGAAAACCTAGCAGTCAAAAGAAGGTAATACTTTGTTTGTTTGCCCTTAATTTTCATTATCAGCTGCAGAGAAGTGGAAGGACTAAACTTCAAACACTGAAGTTAGTGCTTAAAAGAAGTTCCTTTGTATTTGAAGTCCAATGTGACTTATTCAATGTTCATTCTGAAGCAGTTATTTAGTGAAGAGTAGACTAATACTGGATTTTAGCTCACTGTGCCCTTTGCAAGTTCTTACTATTTAGTTTATGGATGCACCACTGGAATGTGGCACTGTACATGAAATACTTGCAAGAATTGAGACAAATCTAAATACGTGGGGACTGCATGATGATGCATTTGTTCCAATGCTTTTAAAATGCTTTTCTACAAGTAGATGAAGGCACTCTTGTGCTTTTGTTAACTGAAGCAAACTTTCACCATCGTGAAGATGGCATTCACCTGCAACTTAAATGGTGGAAAGCTAAGGGAACAATTAGATGCCAGACATATGGTCTTTCTATAAAAAGATCCTTCTGGTCTCTGTATCTGTGCTCTCCAACTCAACAGGATGTACAGCACAAACTTAACTAATTGGCTTCAGGTGAGCTATCTGATCAGGTTCTAGAGCCCTGCAGGAACTGGTGATACATTTCTCACATATTTAAAAGTAAGACCTTTTCTTCCTTTTTCCAGCCTCATGTGGAGCTATTCATATAGGTATTTTTCATGTGAAATAGTAATTTGTAATGATAAACTTTTTTTAGTATAGATATTTGTAACATTATGAGGACTGTGCTTGGTCCCACATGGCTCCTTCTCTTTAATTTCATTTATGCAGTTAGTTTTTCCTCTGGTATTATTACTTTGCTTGTGAGCCCTTATATTCTTGAATGTGACAACACATAGATGTTGCTGTACACATTTTCAATAAAATACAACAAAGATTCAGGACAGAAGTACATTGCACTGAAACTAACCTGCTGGGACTATCTCAAAAACTAAAGCCTGCTTTGGTCAAGTTAACCCATTTCTTTTAGCTTTAATGGCTGAATCTAATTTCCACAAATACAGATAAAACATTACCTATATAAAATTTAAATGCACCTTCTGTTGGTTCTCACAGAGCATCTAAAACTCTTTGAGAGTCCATCAAGACTTTTATAAAAAAGGAAAAAGACAAAGCAGCTGTTAAGCAGAGGAGAAGCAGAGGTTTTTATGGTTATGAGACTTACTGAATATAACTACTGTAGCAGAAGTTACACAATCTCCACAGAAGATATCATTTCCTGAACTCCACAAAATCAGTGATCCTTTGATCCATATCATTGACTGTTTTTTTTGGGGGGGAAAAAAGAACTGAATATGATCTGAATGCTTTGGGAACACTATAGCCCAAGAAGGTAGTAATTTGCTTGCTTCTCTCTACTTACTGACACTGTTCAGGGAAAACTGCCATCTAGAGCTACAGTTTTCTGTAGCTCTTCCCAAAGCTTTGTCTCTGCTGTCCTCTGCTGCTCAGGAATTTTGCAGCAGAATGAAAATGAATGCTGCCTGCTTTAACAAATGAGCAATGCTGTGCTTTAGTGAAAGGGATTATTTTACAGAGTTCAATTCCTTCCCAATTTTTCAAATTTACAAATTCTGAGACAGACTTAATTCTCAATGAAATCAGTGAGTTGTGGATGTTTTTACGATAATGCTCTTTCAATATCTGTACTTATGTTTTAGCATTCTGATTTCCTGTTTGCTACTGCTTTCTTCTTGATAATGGTGCCGTAGTTTTATCTTGTTATAATTATTTTTGAATTAATTCTATCATATAATACTAGCTTCTCCCCTCCCCCATGCTACAGATGGGGAATTTCTCTGAGATGGCTAGGGATTAGGTTTGACCTGATGTTCCCGACTGTTAATTATACCTCAGTATTAACAAACTGGAAAGCTTCCGCATCAGAAACATTCAGAAATAACCTAAGTAACTTCTTTAACAGAATAATTGCAGACCCAAATGTGAACAAATGTTTTCCTTGGAGTGGGATGCAGTAGGGTGGGAACAACTCAACACACTGCTCTGTGTGGGCGGCATCTCTTTCTCTAATACATGATTTTGTCCATGATTCACCATGAGTCATGCAAGGTAAACTCGACAGCAGCTCAACCTCATTGTGAAGTACAGTACAACTGCATCATTTTAGCCTGAGGGGATTGATGTTTGCATAGTTTTTACATAGAGATTTTATTAATCTGGTTTTTGTTGCTATTGTTGGGCCAGATTTTGTTTTATGTAATTGAGGACTGTTTGCTGATAATGAACTATCAGGGGAGAGCTCTGGGTAGTACATTTTTGCTTTAATATATCTTAACGATCCTATACTGTATTCATGTGTTTTATAATAAAATAACAGTAATTTGAGTCTTTCTGGAATGAATGCAGGCTCTTCCAATTTAATCCTGAGTGAAATCTACATGCTATATAGAGACTTACCCCAGTTCACAGAGAACTGGTGTGGAAATGATACATAGCAGTGTGGAGACACCTCCCTCAGCACACCCCGCTGGATCCTACACTGTGCGTGAAAGTGCTGCCCCCATGGTAGCTGTTCTAGGATTACTGTCCTGAAACACTGGTAGAAAAATGTTTTAATGTCTTTTATTTACAGATGTGTAAAAGTAGATTTTGCACGTGCTTGGTGGTTACAGTGAGCACAGAGAAACAGAACTAAAGTGTCAGGAGCTCAGTCATCCTGTCTGCTGAGCAGGGCAAAGAACACAGACTGTGCCAGGGCACAGGTGTGGTGGTGGTGGTGATATGAAGGGCTTCCAAACTCCTTGGAGGAAGAGAGAACCTCTCCCTACGGAGAGAGTCAGCACTTCTACCTAAAGACCACCAGCAGAGTCTCCCAGTGTTTTCCAGATGAGCTGAAGGGGTGCCTTGCTGCTGGCATGTAAGATGCTGTGAAAGCAGTCTTCCACAGGGAAGGGCTGGGGGCACCAGGACATGGATCATCAGAGTTTTCTGTGTTAAGAACTCTATTTTTAGTGATATGGTTAATAACTGGTTATTTCTTGCCGTTGAGAAAAGGCTAAGTCCATGTACTACAGATGAATTTATGTGATGCCAGAGGCCAATAGAACTAGCTTTGCTGCTGCTGAAAAGTTCTTCGACTAACTCACTGATGCTCATGGAAGTGGAGACTTCCTATTCATTGTGTGAAATCAAAGCAAAATGATTGCTCTGATCATTTTACAACAACGGAAGCACCTTTTGAAGGACTTAGATGAGTTATTCTGTGTTCTGAAATAAAACCATTTACCTGGAAGCTCTAATACCCAAACAATAAGGCACTGAATAGAGTTAAGGATGCTCCTAGTTATGGCTTCCAGAATCAGGGTTATTCTGGGAGAAAGGGAGACTTCTGGGGTTTCTGACTGACCTGAATTTCAGCAATTAAGGTCTTGATTAGGACACTGTACAAATAGAAAATATCCCCGGCCTTAAGATCTTCAATGCCCTTCTACTCCTCTGTGTTTAATATTCAGAATTAATCACTGTCAGCTCCATACATAAACTGTGGTAAATTTTTTGGTGCTGAGGAGAACTGATGAGAGCAGTATTCAAATGTGTTTTTGTGAGTAGCTGCTATAAGCCTGTTTCTTAGCATCTAGGTGTTAAAGAAATGTGGGCCTATCACTCTCATGTATCTGTTATAAAGTTAAAAGCAGGTGTGAATAACAAATAGCTTACAGTGAATAAACACTTCTTCATAGTATATCCATATGTTCTGTTACCCACCAGACCCTTTAAGAGGAGCACAAAGCAAATACATACTTGCAGGCAGATGCACTCATGTGGAGACCTAATGTCACTGTTGCTGTAGTCTGCTGATCACATTATTCTGTGCAAATGTGGTGTAAAATAGGGAAAAGATCACATTGGCCCTGCACCTCATGCACTCTGCATAAGTGCAGTACAGAAGAAGAATCTTAGTCCTTGGCCTGTCTTTAGTCACCTGGGCTTAGCAGTGCAAGACACACAGGAAATCAATGAACAGACTTTGCCTAGACAAGACCTCTTTATCTTCATTTTAGCAGAGAGAATATGGGTGGAACATGATGAATACAGAGACTTCAGAAGTATTCATTGGGAATGATTAGGAGAATCAGGAAGATTACTTCAATTATATTATTTGCCAGAAAAGAAACTTTGAGATAAAAAAGGTGGTTTTTAGCATCACTTTTGTTTGTTAATCTTTGTGCTGAACAAAGCTCAGATTAGGTGAGCGACTGGTCTGTTGATTCAAAGTTCAGCAATGGATTAAACATTTATGATATCCCAGCACAATAAATTATTAATCTTATTGAAGTATTTATAAAGTATCCTTAATATACTAAAGGATATCACAGCTAAGGGGAAACTTCACAAAGGCACTTCCCAAAACATATTTTAGGCATCTTCTGATCAGTAGAATAGAAACCTGACCTTTATTATGCCAGACCATTTGACTATGGCTGGAACAACATGAAACTTCAGTCTAAAGTATTTTCTTATATTCAAAATATGTCAGGTGACCAAATGTAACTGCCTGTGGGATCTAACTATAGACATGCAAAGTTCTCTCTGCCATAATTTGTCTCTCCTCACTGCTGAGGGGCACCTGAGTTAAGCAGCTGTGTCAGAAATTCTACAGCATGGTATAGATTATATGCAGAAATAATAAGTGAGCAGTGCTGTACCAAATGTATTCTTTCCAAATTTGCTGGACTCCACAGGAAGAAATATTATTTTATAGAAATGTTTCAAGGGTCTGAAATTTCACTAGATTGATACACTGAATTTGAAGGAATTATGAGAAGAGTCAATGACAGGACAGAGCAATAGGACTGTCAGCACATAGACAGGAGCAGAAAGGGAACATCTAAGGTTCACTAGAATAGTAGATCCACTGGACACATCACTTACTTGCAGCAGGAGTCAGAAGGGAAAAAGGAAACAGTATTGTAGACAAGAAACCAGGAGCTGGGATAACTACGGTGAGATGGAAAACACATCTTCCCCAAACTTCTCCCCATTGCCAGGTACGAGGCAGCTTGCAAAGTGCTTATTTGATTTGAATAGGCACTTCATAAGGGATCAGAAGCCAAGGGTTAGTAAATTGCAATCAATAGCTAATGAGCAGAGAACGCCCCATTGCTGCTATTCTGGCTTCTGGTCCTTCCCAACAGCCAGGTTCTTGCCTGCAAACGGGTCCTGTAGGTGGTTCTTGTGGGCTGCTCCTTCGGCTTGCCTGCATATTGGGTCCTGTAGGCAGGTCCTTCTGCCTGCCTGCAGTCGGGGTCCTGCGGGCAGCTCCTGCTGTTTGCCTGTGGGAAACAGTCTGGGTTTTTTTGTTTTTGTTTTTTAAGTTAACCAGGCAAATCTCTTTTATGTCTATGCCTCTATCCTGACTAACTGGGGCTGAGTTTTAAGCCTTTCAAAGACACCACAATCAAGCTCAAACAAATCCAAACCAAACTAGACTAAGGCAGATGTAATACCTAACTGCCCAAACTAAAAAGTGTGAGAACAAGAGACAGGAGGTAGATGACTTGTGTAGTTTTCAGAGCTTCAGCTGTCCAATTCTTTGTGGTGTAAATTATTCCTCAAAGGCTGTGATACTAATACTGATAAGTCCCTCTTTACACAATTCAGTTGATTTGTAGAAGTGGAGCTGTCTAGCTGCTTGCTAATGTCTTCAGTGGATTAAAAATTGGGCGTGTGTTTATGTGAAAGGCAATGACCACAAATACAAAAAGAATCTTAGAGTAAGTTTTAATATTTTTTCTGGCCTGTTTGCACACTTCCTTCCTTTCTAGTGAAGTCAACTAAAAGAAAAACAAAATCTCTGTCTTCCATGGATCTTTGGGCATTTCTAACCAAAGATGAGCCCTTTTCCACCAGAGAAGTCATCTATCAATGCTGAGTGCTTCTAAATCTAGTTCACTTAGTTCAGACAACATGGCATCAAATTGAGTCAAAATACGAGGATATCACAGCAGAGCATCACCATGTACTGCTGCAGCATGAAGGCAAAATGATGGCAACTTGTGCTGCTTGAGTCCCATTGAGGAGACGGGAGTGTGAAGAGTAGTATCCTATCATGTGCTATATTTAACCACCAGATCATCTGCAATGCTTACAGGAGTAGGAATAACAAATTGACAGCACTGAGGCTGATGATTAATTGTGAGCACTTACAGTGAGTTCCATGTCTTCTTCATCTTTTTCTTTCACTGGCTTCTCTGGTTCCTCTGGATCCTTTTCTTGAAGATGGATCTCATTGGCCTGGGTCATGTAGGGCATATCATCTTTGTTCTTGAACTCCAAGCTGAGGATTGAAGGAGGAAGTAGAATTCCTAGAATTACCTAAAGCAATAATAATGATAACAATAATCATCACAGAAAACACATTATGGTCATAAAGGTTACTTAGCATCAAATGGAACAACTTCCTCAGGAGATTTAGGAAAAGAAAGATACATGTGAATGGGAGTTTCTAGGACAATAAAGTATTTGCCATTGGGGGTACTGTTACCAGAGTACTGAATCAAAGCATGTAACTTTTACTAATGTTGCTGCAAATGTTATTGAATGTTTTATCTGCTTATGCATCACCAGATGTGTAGTGCTACATACTAGAATATATTTACAAAATATTATATAAGGTCAAGAGTAGGTGGCACCACGTGGGTGTACAGACCTGTAAATATCTGCATTTTACATAATACAAAATATCAGTATGAAGGACACACAGAGAGTATTTATCACTACAGAGGGGGTTAATAGCTCTTTGTGTCCATGCTTAATGCACACTTGTAGTCAAAGAAATGTAACTATGTGTTGCTCTGAGGAGATAAGGCAAAGCCAGTAAAAGCAAATGCTGATGTGTATAGATATGCAGGCCCCTTTGATTTTGTTTCTGTAACTAGGCATCTGTGTAATGACAGTTCTTTCTTTTCTGCCTTCCCCCTCTTAGATGCAGGAGTATAGAAACCACTAAAATTACCTTGTTAGGATATATAAGTAATGAACAATGCTTGAGCTGAAACATTAGTACAACTGAATAGATATCACAGTAATACAAAGAAAAGTCTGTATTCACAGGCACAATAACTTTTCCTGGTTATGCTGCAATTTAATGGAAAATTATTTTCTTATAAATCTCTTCCTAAATGAGAGTGAAACCAGATAGTTAACTTGGCAGGTTAGGGAAGGTGTTTGTGCTTTCCATTTCCGGAGACAGCCTGTGTGCTGTTGAAAGCATTCAAAGTACAAAATGAGGAGCAGTTATGTATGCTGTACCCAGCCTTTGAAAAGCTTCCTGCATTGCTCCTGCACTCACAAAACGGTGGGTCCGGGGAGACGAGCTTACAGGCAGACCTGGTTTCACAGAAAGGCTATTTTTAAGAGCAGGCAGGATTAACAGCTGCCCCTAGCCCTTCCATTGGTGCCACACATCCTCAGCATGAATCTAAAGAATTACATTCAATCTTCCTATCATTTGTCAGTTTCAAAGGGAAAAAAGTTGGGAAACAAACAGTGACTCATGCTTGCAAATTTATTTCTTTGTCATGCTGCCTTATGTAGCTTGTAGCCTGCTTTAGCTTTAAACAAGTTCTGCTAATGAGCTTCAATGAAATAAAATACAGACTAGAAAGTGAGTAAAGGATTCTTGTGAAGCCCTGGTGTTAGAAGAAGCAGAAAGGAAACAGAGCCTGTTACCTTCAGTTATGCATTATGAAATAAAGGTCTGTGTTAGGGCTTAAGAAATGCGTGCTGAAAAATGTAATGTGTGTAGTAGGAAGCCAGTACATGCTGCACTGCCCTCCATGTACATAGGTTGAATATCTGCAAAGCCAAACAGTGAACAAAGCAGCTGTCCCTCTGAAGGATAATAGGCCTGTGAGTTCAGGAAAGAGGTAGTAGGAATGTCTCAAAACGTGGTATTGTTTTCTATCTGTAGCAGAACAACTTGTATGCACAGGTCCTGCATAGGAATGTTATCAGCCACTTGTTCTCATTCATCACTGCCACTGGATTAAGAGCCAGTCTGGAAGCAGTGCATGTACTCCTAAGCTTTCTTGCCATTACTGAACATCTTTTCACATGGCAACTCAGCTGAGTAATTACCAGTTTTCACACAGGCAATTAGCGCAGAAGAGAGAATCCCTTCACTGAAAATATTTCTCAGTAATCTGGGAGGAAGAGGCAATTCCTGGGTATGTTCTGACTGGTGACTGCTTTGGTGAAACATGTCATGGACTCAAATTCGTCTCAGAATTCACTTTGCACTGTTAGCAGTTTTGCCAACTGTGGAAGTAAAGCTTTAACAGCTTTGAAAAGTGAATTATCCTTTAGACCCTCTAAAGGAGTCTCTTCAGATGCCACCAGGAAAATTTGCAAGGGTTTGCAAGGAAATTTGTGCTGCTTACTTTGGTTGTTCTGGGGAAGGTTGTCAGATCAGCACTTCCACTAGTGGTTAATTCACTTACAGTTCCTTTTCCTTCGTTTATCTTTAAAACTCGTGAGAAACTCCTCAAGTATACAGGCAGGGTGGTGACACACTAACCTCCTAACTCAATTCTTATCCTAATAAATGATGCTGGACGGGACTTTAAGAAAGGGAATGAAAAAATCTAAGCTGTGTGCTTTGACCTTAGGCTTATGATAAGCCCCAGCTAAAAAAATGAATACAGGAAGAATATACCTTGCTTAATGTCACTGCAAATAAACATTTGAAATAATGTTACTTTAGACAGTTATTACAGATTTGCTGTGAACCCTGTCACCATCCATTAGAATTCTCAGAATGTTGATTTTATTTTAAAACAGGAATGACCTTTAGGCCAGAATTTTTTCTCATCCGTAGACGACCCATCCACATGTCAGTGAGCAGCATCTGGCTGCAGGTGTGAGCGATGAAGTCCCTGTGCTTGGCTGCCACTGCGAGCTGCAGGCACGTGGCGTTGCTCCAGTTCTTCAGCTCATAGGTCAGCAGTTTCATTGCCAGTTGCTCGTCCTGCTTGTAGGACTGGTCCAACAGCTCGACCGCCAGCTGGCCGAAGTCCCTGCAACAGAGGGACATCCGCTCATTCCTGCTAGCACACGCAGTCCTGTGCTCAAAACGCCTCTCTGCAACCACCAGCCTCTGCAAGGGGCGCATCACCTTCCGTCATGCAAATCGTGATGGTGACTCCACACAAGGAAACCCACATGTTCTAATGTGAGTGGCTAATGTTAGGCATATAAATAAGTGCCCCAACTCAGCAGTGATGAGCACCCACACTTAGCAGCTGTCTGCTCCCACCTCCCTGCCCACCTCCCTGACATTTTCTAACTCAAATCCTCTGGTTATCTGCAGCTTAGGGGATTGTTTCTCTGCTGTTTGCCCATGGCTTCACAGTCAAGCCTTCTGGAAGAAGAGTGTCCAATATACTTTCTAAAATCCTAAATTTCTAAAACTTTAACATCAGGAAAGATTGTTATGGAATCTAGTATCTTGTCTTGCTCATCTAAGCATGACCTCTTGGTTAATAAACTCTTCTGCCTGAATACTATGCTCATAAGGATTTCAATAACTGCTCAGCTCGGTATGTACAGAGGGTCCTGAAAAAGCACAGAGAAACGTTGCAGACTGACTCTTGAGGCCTCAGGGAGAGTACATAAGCAATATAGATATTTCACAGTCTTCTTGACATCTTCTCATTTCAGAAGTTATATTGCTAACAACTTCACTACTCTGGCAGATTGTTTAAAGAGCCATTTAGATTTTCTGTAAAGGGACTGCACTTCCTCTACAAGTTAGAAATGAAAGCAAGGTACAGATGAGAACATTTTTGTCAGGTTCAGAAATCTCTCTTCCCTTGGCTTTTTTGGGGGTTTTTTTGGTTGTTTGTGTTTGTTTGTTTTTTGTTTTGTTTTGTTTTGTTTTTTCTTCCCCTCAGGAAAGTGTACTTAAAAGGAAATTCACCTGGAATTGTGGTTTAGCTCTTGGGATATGTCATCCACCATGTCGTTTTCTGATGCTTCGTGGGCCATGGCTTTGCAGAGTTTGCAGGCCACCAGTGCTTTAGCCATAGCCTCTTCCCCATGTTGCCAAAAGAAGAGGGCCATCTTCTGACGTTTCATCAGCACAGCCCACACCATCAGCTCATGGAATGGGAAGGGGAAGTGATTGATCTCAGGGTCATCCATATCAATATCAACTTCTTCTTCTTTTTTCTTTGTTGGTTTTCTCCCTCGACGCAAAGGGACATCATCCTGTGGGTATTGAAATATTTTTGTCAGTGAAGGAACTGAATCAATTCACACAATTCACTGAAATCAGTACCTAAGATGTCAAACATGTTTTCTGCAGGCCAGCCCATTCATAATTTTTTAGGCAATATGTTTAACATAGACAAACAACAAGAAAGGTATTGGTGTGTGCACTGTAATTAAGAAGCCTGTAAACAGGGAAACAGAGCCTTGGACTGTCACTCTGAATTGCCCTTATAAGAGACAGTACAACCACACCATATCCAGAACCATTTTGGAAAAGTCACCATTAAAATAAAGCTAACAGCTCACTGCAAATATAACATCTGCTGTAATGCATCCGCCTCTTTTCACTTTGAGAGAATATATCCAGGGAATTTTCTGATCTGCTGAAGACTCCACTATGCTTATTCTTGTCTTTTCTCCCTTTATCTCCTTACAAAGGTAGCAATCTCCCTTCTTTACTCCCTTTCTGCATGTTTATTCCTTCCTTCTCTATCCCTTTATTGTTTCTGTTGCCTTTAGTTTCTTTCTCATTTTAGTATTTTGCTTTTATCAGATGAGCTGACCTATTCTGTCCTGTGTCTATGGAGAGAAAAATGAAAGTTGCATAAAATAAACAAACATGAAAATACTATCCCTTTGAAGCATCAGGGTAGCCAAAACTGCCAATAAAACTGAGATAACTTTGACTTGTATAAAGATTTCTGCATCATTCTCTGTGAGTGCTAAATTTCTCTGAACATGTTTGCAAGGTAGATGCTATCTGACTGAAATTCTGCTTGCCCTGCCAGACTGAAACATTTTGTTTAATTCTTATTGAGCAAAAATCCAAAAAGATCCATAGTTGGGGCAGAGCACTCTTTTTCTTTAGGTATCTCCTGGACTTTTATTAAGAAATGTTTCTTAATCTGCCCCTTGTGTAAACAAGTTATCTGGATGAAAAATACTATTCATGCTTTCATTACAGTGAATTTAAACATTATCTGGATACAGTTTATATTTGTCAAAGAATGAAAAGGCATTAAGATTTGTCACAGGTTGCCTACCTCCATTCCCAGCAGCTTCAGGGCTTTTGGCTGTTCAAAAAAAAGTTAGAAAAATGTTATTTCTCACAGAATTTTTCACAGCTATTTTTGTATACGTATGCACATATGTACACGTGCATGTAGAGTGATGTAGAATATATAATAAAATATAGATTATATATATAATGTAATATAATTTAGTGTAATGTAATAGTAGATATATACACCTGCACCAATCAAATAATTATATATATGTAGTTATTTCAAACTTGAGTTTGACAAGTTTTTCACCAAAACCACAACAGAAGACATACATTTGGATTCAGGTACAAATTACTGCTGGTTAGGGCTGTTCTAGCAAAAAAGTGATAGGGACCACTGATAAGGCATGAATGGATTTCTCTAGAGTACATCAGTGTTTTGGCCACTGCCCTGGAACACTTTTATTGACTGTTGTGGAGCTGCTCTGTGTGTTGGTTCAGTGTTGGTGAAATCACTGCTCAAATGCTTTTCTCAATGGAGTGACTATGGGAAGGAAGTCTCTCCCACCAGCTACAATCACTTCTTATAATTCTTCAAATGTGAAGAATCATAAGAAAAAGCATAGGGAAACAAATAAGCCCATTTTAGGTAGCTGCCTGCAAGCATTTCACAGAGCTGTTGCTATGGATAGCCAATACTTTCAGTGCTGTGTATTGCTAAAATCTCAAATGCGAGGCAAAAATAGACAAAGAAGGAACTACAAATCTTACTGGAAGGAGCTAAACAGACTCCTATTCATGCTGGATTGGGTCAATGGCAATATGGATAACAATAAACATCTTTTGTGTTTTAGAAAGGCCTTACTTTGTGTTCACAGTGGCATAACTTATCAAACATGGAACCCATAAAAATACTTAAGAGTGGTGTTGCCATGAACCCAATGATTGCTGGACCCACATCAAAAAAATAAAACAAGTTTTGAGTTATGGGTTGCTCTGCCCTGAAACCTTCAGATCACAATCAGGAGATGAGCCATGAGATAGGAATGCATCTAACAATGCATCAGTTTTCAATTCTAACTCGGGAGTTAGAATTATAGTATTATTGGTGCAGGTCAAAAGATTTGTCTTTTAAAAGCTGTGAGTACTCATAATTACAGGTTTCAGAGTCAGAGGAGACTTTTTTATGTGCTGATTTCAGCAGGGCAGCAGAATGCAGTAATTTTTTCATTAAATTAATAAAAACCATAGCTTGTATCAGTGTCTGGCTTGTGATGCATTATGGTGAGAAAACTGCAATGCATGTAATGGAAATGAATCTGTAGAATGAATAGTGTGTGCACTGCATCCCACCAGCCTGGAACAATGTAAGAAGCTATGGCAATCCCTGCCAGTTGGTGCAGTCATGAGGATGGCAAAGAACCCTCTTGGGTTATTACTCTTACCCTCTTGGGCCCAAACAAATTGTGGTAAAGTGTTCTGAACCGCTTTCGGGTGTAATTGCAGCGATAGGCTCCTCCCATCAGGTACTCTATCACCAATCCAATATCAATCAGGCTTATCCGATAATCAGGAGGTAAGTTTCCCTGCAATGAAAATATGGATGTTGGGAGAAGAAATGCTTATTACTGACATTGTTAAATGTCAGTAAAATGATGTTAGAATAAAACAAATTAAATAGATAAAAGCAGGAATGTATTATTATGCTGGTTAATTAATTCACCTTAAAATAGATCCAACCGAAACCTGGATATTCTCGCTTGGAAAGAAGACATAAGTTAAATAAGAAGGTGAAGAACTGCTTGGAAGCAATAGAAGATAACGTCAGTACATAGTACTCATATTCTTCAGCTGGGGAAACAAGGAACATGACTGCAGAAACAAAAGCATGAGGATCGATACACTTGAAAATTCAGGCACAGTTGCTGGACGCTAGCTCTGCAAGGCAGCACTTTTCCTGCACCAGCTCTCACCCACAACTCGTCCTGGCATCTCACATCTCTGCTGGCATCTCTCTGGACCGCCTCATCTGAACTGTCAAGGCATGGTGAGGTGACATCACACAAAATCTTTTGTTCAGATGCAACCAGCTTCTTTCTATCCTGCAGTGTTTCCTTCCCATGTTCCAGGAAAGGAAGGGAAGGAGGTAAGAATGGTGTTACAATTCTAAAGGACTAACACAGTTCATGGACTACCATTATGACTAGCTGCTAAGGGCAAGGAGAGTCTATCAGCATTCAGTCTTGGAGTTACGTTCAAAGCATACACACCCTTGCCTAAGTTTCACACCAAGAATGAGAAAAACATCTGTATCTGTATCTGAAAGCTGTAATAAACAAAATATCTGTGGCTAATTATTTTGGAGTTTGCTTATGAAGAAACTACAGGCCTAGAAATTTTTCTACACATTCCCTACCTGAGTTCCTTACATATTTTACTAAAAGCCCCTTTAAATACTTTATCTGTTTATTTGTAATTTCCAGCAGAACCATGGAGATTGCCTCACAATGAGTGACCCGGCAAGGGTCATTAGCAGGATCCTTGAAAAGATGCCTACATACTTCTTCCATTTCTTTTCCTTTCTCACTCTCTGTTAGATATTTTTATATCTCTAAATCTAAATAAATATGTATATGTATATGTATATGTATATGTATATGTATATGTATATGTATATGTATATGTATATGTATATGTATATGTATATGTATATGTATATGTATATGATGTCTTCAGCATTTACCTTTTAATTTGAAAGGATAAAGAATGACAAATATATCCACGTCTTACTGTCCTTTTTATGGGAACTCCCTTGCAGACATCTTCCTTCTCTTCACTTTCAAGTCTGAAAATGCCATCACTAAGGTTATGAGTTCTCCAGTACTTCTGGATTGCAAAACTATGAAGAAAGATCTCAGTAACAGATTTTCTCTCACTGCATACGAATTTGCTCTGAGTTAATGGGGCATTTCAATTCTCCAGTTGCAGTAAACCCAATGGGACACCTTGTGTGCTGAACAATTTCAGGCAGGGCTGCACTCACAGATGTGCCAGTCAAGTCTCATGGGAGTCTCTGGCAACGGAGGAACAAAACCCCAGGGTGGGCACACCTGCTCTTCTATTCCCTCCAGAGGAACTACACAAGGTAATCTCTGTTCCCTTTACCAGAAGAAAGGATTTATGGGAAGGAATGAACCCAAATGAAAGTTGGCTTCCTTCTCTAACTCATTACTTCTGTGTTGATTGGATGACAGTTTGTGTTTCAGTAAGCATTCCCAAGCAGAAAAGAAGGCATCATGATTCAGCAAATTGTGAATCGATCACCTGGCTCTAGAGACCTCACTAAGAAACCCTTCAGATATACAGAACCCTCTCTGTTTTGCATGTCACTGTGGAAAAGATATGATTACTAAATAAAGGTGGAAAGAGAGACAAATTATCCTTGTATGTACTGTAAAGAGTAGCTTTGAAAAAAAGGAATATTACTCTAATAAAAAGTTATCTTGTATAGTCAATATTGCAGAAGGACCAGAAATTGTAACTCTTAGCTTCAAAATTTTTCAGTGCACTGTAATATTCTAATGTTCTATAATGATATACATACAGTTCAGATTACAGTGAGCCTGTAGCTCTGTTTGTGTGTTCATTACAAGAAGGTTAGTAATTCACATGGAGCAATTTTATGACTATCACGTCTTGCTGGAAATATCTGCATGTCTGGAGATCTGTCTGGCTTCTCTGGAGATGTCCTTCTTAGATCAGAGCAGAGAAACAGTAATGGAGAAGAGATGGCAACTGGTTCTGCAGAAGAGAAAAAATGGATGCAAAGATCCTCCCTTTTCTACATCAGCCATGAAGAGCAAGGCTGATTTCCTGCCCTGCTACCATGGTACAAGCAGCATGCTGAAAAGGCTGAGGAGGGAGAGAGATTGTGCTCTCATAGTGTACCATGACCAGCAATCAGCTGGCATTCGAAGGGACAGAAAATCAAGCAAATTTAGTGGAAAAAATTGGGCTGCCAACGTTTTTAAGTAATGTCCTCCAGCATATCCTTTTGCAACTTCCGTAATCTTGTCTAGTTTGATGGGTGGAGGAATTACTGTGGTTTGCAGGAATGTGTATTAACTTAGATAATGTGGACATGGTAACATTTATGCTGTACAGTTTAAAGAAAAATAGCATCTAAAAATGAAATTAAAAATAAACCTGAAAATGAAATTTAAAAATTAAATTCTGATAAGTTTGCTTGTTTGGTTGTCCCCCTAAAATGTTATTTTCTCTCCAGAATGTGTAAAATGATAATTTTACTAGAACAAGAAAGAAAGCATTAGCAGAAACGGGAGTTGCATCTCCAAGGCACGATTGTAATTCAACAGACTCCTTCTAACCTAAGGTCTTCACTCATACTGAATGCTTTAATATTATTAAGTGGCAAAAACATTTGAGCAGTTAAGAAAGAACAACAGGCATCAGGGTTCTACATGTGTTACCAAGTGTGAGTTTCTTGATATAGTTCTGATTTCTAAATTTTCATAAAAAATTTAGATTAAAAATTTCCAGTAAGATAACTTTGATAAAAGATGCATCTAAACCTCCCAGATAATACTGAAGCACTTCACTAAAGAAAACTCCCAAATCCACAGCAAAAATACACATTTCAGAAATATTATTTTTCCAAAGTGAGAAGCCCTAGTAAAGAAAACGGGACTATCCTTGTGCAAGGATTTACATGCATGCAGAAGCACTTGCTCTGTCAGCAGACAGTTTGAACCACCCTGGCAGTGCTAAGAATGCTTGTAAATGAAGCACAGTGGTGCAAGTGAGACAGAACCGCCCCAAGAACAAGAAGAATTTGGATGAATTAATTCCAGTGCAGTCGAGGTGGCCAAGAATGACTGAAGAGAAAGTTTGACTTTGAGGTAAGATAGTTGTTCTGGTAAATAATCAACAAATCTTTTAATGCTGGGACAAACTCTTCAGTGTTAATGCACTATTCTTCTGAAAGAATTTCAGGTTTAAACTGTAGCTAGTCACTTGTAGTACTTCTTTCACTTGAAGTGCATTTTTGTGTCACCACGTATCGAGTCTCTGATGTTTGCTGAGGAAAAAGTAATACTGTCAAAATTCTATATATTGCTAGTTTGTTCTTTGGAAATGCAGACTTAGAGTAGCAAAAAACCCCTAATTTCGGAAAAGTAAATAATCCTGAAGTAGAATTGAGATCTGTTAATTATATACAATGTTCTGGATAAATGAAAAAATCCATCTGTTAATTTCTACTGATCTTCATCAGCTAGTTGAGGCAGGGAAGGATTTTTATATATTTTTTTATTTGTAGAGGGCAACCTCCACTTGCAGACAGGGTGCCCAGCTCAGCCGCTATCTGATTCTTTCTGCTTAACCTGGGAACATTGCTGTGTATGGTCTATGGAAGGAAGCCAAACTTATATGTGAAATTCTGGACCCTTGACAGGAGATGTCAAAACTGCCACAAGGCCGAAAATGCAGGCAGGCTGACCCCACTATATAGCTGTGGAATTGGGAGGACTGAAAGGTGATCTGAGGCAAAGTCATTATAACATAATTTGTCTTGTCAATGCATGCAAAATTGATGCACATTTTGATTACTGTAAATTCTTTAAGATTGTGTCTCCAGGCCTTTACAATATGCTGCTTAGACCATCAGTCTTAACAGCAGTATTTGGAAATCCAAAGGGAAAATGTATTTTATTATATATTTGTGTGAACGTGTGTGTGTGCACATGTGTCTATAGGCTACCACTAATGGAATCTGATAATGTGACTTCTGTTGTTCTAATCATTTGTTTTATCAAGCAGGCAAGATTATCTTTCAAACAAATTAAAACAAAACAAAACAAAACAAAACAAAACAAAGCAACACCCTTCTACTGATTTATACAGCTACATAGTACAATAGTAGTAAATTACTGCTTCTATGATTTTTAGCAGGTTTTAAAATTAAGATGTATATGTAAAAGCACAGTGTATTTCATGTTGATTAGGTATTGTCTGAAAGTGGTGTATTACATACTTCTGTATTTATGTGCGACGCTGTAATTAAATCTGAGCAATTAGGTGTCTGTCATCAAAATATACATGAACTCAAAAAATTAGCATCAGCAGCATGGTCTGTCTTTCGTGCATGATGGGCCATCTAGCTGTCAAATGGTGATGTGTCCATTAGGAAGTTTTTGTCAAGGAGGTGTTTTCAATTAAACTGTTGTCAGATCTGCTGACTGATTTATGGCTTGGTTGACTGGTAAGGGATGTGCTCAGTTGGCAGGACTATGGTGAGCTGTCATTTCTCCTTGTGAACCCTGGCTGTTCCTCATCACTGACAAAATGAGAAATGCAGCCCCAGAGGTCCAGTTTTTTTCAGGGAGGTGATGAAGAGCCTCACAGCACCTACACTCATAAGACTGATTCAATGTATTTGGAATTACTGAAGATTTTAGATATTGACAGAGGAAAGAAAGATAAATTTGTGGAAAGATAACTATCACCTAATAGTTAGAAGTCACTGTGGAAAAAATAATGTCATCAAATATAGTGTAGGTTTATTTAATATCTATCCATATATATCCATGAGTACAGATCATCTTTGACTACTTTGATGCCTTTTCTTTCAGGAGTTTCTTTAAAAATACATATTTAGTTAGGGGCTCAGAAAAAAGAGATTCATACCATTTAGTTACTCAGCATACAATTTGCTATGCCTTTGAAGAAGGACTTGGAAAAGTGATTCTGGGTGAGAGAAGGCATTTGGAAAGGTATACACTTTAAAAGTAGAAGACAGATCATGCTTCTTTCAAATTCTTATACGCACATACATAATTGCATATAGAGTAAAAAAATATTCTGGAAACTTGGGGTTCAAGAGCATTATCCATTCAAAACAGATTCTAGCTTCACTCTGCTCAGTCCAACGGGATTTGTGCATACTTTCTTTTTGTAGGCATTTCACACTTTTCAATGGTCACTTAATACACTATACATAATTGGACAATGATGATGCCATTTAACACACTAACCAAAGAATACCAACAGAACCTTCCTAAACGTGCTACTGATTATTCTGTAGAATTACTTAATAAAAAAGTGCTATATAATACATTACTATTCTCCTCCCTTAGGTGACTTCAATTCTGTTCAGTTGTCACTGACACAAGAAACCACTAAAACCTGTGCTCTTAGAAAAAAGCCCTTTCTTTTTCTCAATTTTCTATCTAGTCCCACATATAGAAATATCCGTTCCCAAGTATGCTACCCTTGAGGTCTGATTTACATAATCTGCAAGGTTGTAATCTGCACATGCTTTGGGAAAATATTCAAGCTGATGAACTAATTTGCAGACTCAATCTCCTTACTTGATCCATATATTTAAAGGATAAGGGATTTTTACTCATTGCAGCTGCTGTAACTTTTAATCCTGAGCACATTGGTAAAGGTATCTCCTTCCTGCCACTATACCTTTCTGTATTTCTGTCTAACTCTTCTAATGGATTTTTATAATTTAAGCTTATTGAAATTAACGTGATAAGGGTCAGGGTCACTCTGTTTTTATATTTCTGCCGAGGAAGATGGCTACAATGGACCACACAATACAGAATGAGGAACCATTTCAACAAGCCAGGATCTAGCACAAGGGTAACAGCTATTTTACAGGCTTGGAAGTAAACTAGCAACACAGAAAGTAGCTTTGACAACAGTTGCAGGTATGGAAAAATACAAGTAACAGCATAAATCCACACAGTATATAAAAGCCTACAATTATGGCAGCAGACACAGTATTACTCAAGCGTCTAAAACTACAGAGAAAGCAAGCCAAATAACTTGCTAATTGTGCTTTCTATGCAAAAAGTTCATATTTGGAGCACACAGACACGACATTTTGTACTGGCAGGAAGGAGAAGGATCTGACTAAAAGCTCATGCAAAACACAGATTGTATCTAGCTACAAAAAACCAACAGCATTATTTTCAACCTACCGTCTATTGGACTCTTACCTTTTTCACGTCCCTGACTAGATGATGCAGAGTGTTGGATGGTCCATGTCTCTGCAAAGGACAAATGAAGAACAAAATAGTTTGCACAAAATATAAATGTTGAGATAACTTTCTCACCTTGGTAATTTAGAAATCAGGCAGATGAGAGCACTTCAATTGCACAGTAATATCAATTTTAAAAAAAGACTCAAAACAATTACAAGAGCATTATTTCACCTGTTTTTCTCTTCTGTAGAAAACTCTTCCATGAGAAAACCCTATGAGCTGCCACACTGGATGAAAACTAAAGTCCTGTGTATCAGTTTAGGCTCCTGGCTTAGAAAAACCAGGAGCACAGCACAACATACATAACCTCTGGGAAAGAGTGGAAGCAAAACCAGCTGCTTTAATCTCAGTCTTCCTGCTCTCAGGACTCCCACCACTGGTGGCTCAGAGACACTCTGAGCCTGGCATTGCAGCAAGGCTGTCTCATCTGAAGGCCACTGTCTGCAAATGCACACACATGTGATTGCAGAACGCAGTCTGAGAATTTGTCCAATCTTCTTTTGACTCCAGCTGTCATTGCAAAAATATTCTGCAGTGGAGTCTCACAATTTTGATACTACCACAACTACTACTACTACTGCTGCTCCTGCCGCTGCTGCTACTACTACTACTGCTACCATTATATCTTACTTTATTTTCTGCCTTTTTTTTACTTTTGCTGATATTTTAAGAGACTTTTATGAGAGGTCTTCTTGGTTGTAGCTGATGATGGATGAGACCACTGCACATGTGTAGAGTCGATATTTCCCTATATGCATTGCTCTGCACTTCCCAATGCTTAATTTTATATAACCCCATCTCTGAGCATGATGATTACCTGAGATTCTTCATATGATGCTTCAGATTTAAATCACCTGCAAATATTATTGTCTCTTCTGTAGGTACCATTTTTCAGATCCTACATGAACAAGCTGACCAGCTGTGGTCCCAGGACAGGTTCTTCCACAACCCTTGTCATCATATCCTTTTGTGGTAAAAATGGATCATGTATTCCTTCTACCTGTTTTCTAAAATTCCAGTAGTTTTTAAACCAAAATTGTCCCTTATTTTCTAAGCCATGGCAGCTGCATTTCTTTAATAACATTCCAAGTTTTAAAATAACACTATCAAAGTTTTGCAAAAAAAAAAGAGGGGACCAAGTGCAAAATCCTTATTCTCCTGCATGCTGATGGTAATAGATTTCTAAGGCTTAACATTTTCCTACAGAAGCTGGGTAAAGTCTTTGTTGATATAAAATCGGTTCCTTTGTCTATAGTTCTATATTTTATTCTATTTTTACAAATTTGCCATGGCAGAGGTAAGATTCACTGGTTTGTAGCTTCACAGGTCACTCCTAGGTCTCATGCTGAAATAGGGCAATTTTTAACTGGCCTTGTGATTTTTTTGGTGCTAAGGTTACTATGGATGCATTTGGTCATATAGTATAATTGGTAGTTTAGGCATTTCAGAGCCTGGGTCTTTTGGAATTTGTGCCTGAAAAAATGTATGCTGATTTCTGTAGCAATAAATTTGTTCAAAAAGCCCTTCTTTTAGCTGTAGAACTGAAGACTTCTGTAAAACTTATTCCCTGTAAAAACTGGCTTTGGTACAAGAACAACAACGCTTATGCCTGTTACAAGAAAGCTCACAGGCATTCTGTTCTTAACAGGTGCAAGTCAATATGCAAAGTGTAAGCTGACCAAATATCAGATGGGAATTTGGGAGTTTGTCTCTAGGGTGGCATATATATACCATATATATATACCATATATATATATACCATATATAAATATATATACACACACACATATATATACCTGTTCATCTTTATTTTGCCCAAATTTAATCAATCCTTTTCATATTTGATATTTTGCAAGACTGACTCTTCTGGTCACCATCAGTGTGAAACACCTCCAGATAACAGCCCAGTGTGGCAGCTTATGATAGCAAAGGCTTTGAAAAGTACTGGCAGCAAAAAAATTTTTTGAAAAGAGATATGCCCATATCACAGCCTTTCTGCAACACACAAAATGGGGAATTCTAAGAACTAGACAGTGCTTTAAGATTTTTTTTTCCATAACATGTAAGAAGTTTGAACTTTCTGAACTACTACCTAAGTAGGTAATAATACTGTGAATGCTGGATTGTGTTTTGCATTTGAGAATTCAGAAGTAGACTTAACTTGTGCAGTTTTATATTCATTTTAATGGCAAGGATTAAAAACTTGCAAGCAGGTTTTTAAAAGTCAAAGGTCTAATTCTTGGAGCTCAGAGGGGGCATGGGGAAGTCCTTCACCATAACAGAGACTGATTAAGAGTTGGAAGATTTTTCTGAAATCATATTGTCAGGACTCATATGATCCCACTCTGTGGGTCCTAACTTGCCAGTTACTGTCTTCCAGCCAGTGCCACCTGCCTAAATCTTAGCTTTGTCATATTGGAATTACAATGACAAGAAATTACCTGGCACCATATGAGGCTTATTCTGCGTCTTACAAAATCTATATAGATTACGTGGGCAAGGCATGTTACATTATATGAGAGACATGCAAGAGAGACAATATGAACTCATGAAAATTTTCTGCAGCAGGTGTTGACTGCTTGGTGCATCATCATCATCATCATCATTATCATCATCATGTCATTACAATACAAGTGAGAGCTATAACAGTGAATATAGAAACAGAAAATTTGCCTTAGGCTGGCCCTACCGTATTGTACAATTCCTCTAGCCGGGAGATGGTGAGAAAACGATGCATGCTTACTCCATTTTCTATGAGTAATTTCACAAAATCCACTCTGTCCAACACCAGGGCATCCAGCATTGCTTGCTCAAGGGAACCCACCTGCAAAGCAAGTGATTAATTGAAGCTGTTCCTGGGGTGTGGCAGGCTACATCCAGCTGGCTCAGTCACTTTAGCACAAGCAGGGAATCCTGACAAAATTCTGAGGGTTGCTCTTCTATGCTTGAAATGGGATATTCACGGCTTTAATCTTTAACAGTTTTTCTGATTCATGGCTGCATTTCAAAAATGATTAAAATACTCTAGGAAAAACAGATTAGGACAAAGGAACTGGAACCCAGTAAACTGGTGACCACATCTCAACCTTATTCACCATGTCATTATTATCATTGTTTCTTTTCCTGTCAAACATTTTATTTGTATTGGATATATTTGTTATGTGCACACAAAATCACTTTAATTCTGTCTTTTGTAGAGTTTTCTTCTGTTTGTGGTGTGAAACCTCAGGGA
Organism: Sturnus vulgaris; assembly: GCF_052056855.1. Classification (NCBI taxonomy): domain Eukaryota; kingdom Metazoa; phylum Chordata; class Aves; order Passeriformes; family Sturnidae; genus Sturnus; species Sturnus vulgaris. The sequence continues at coordinate 25,479,016 of NC_142283.1, forward strand.
AATTTGAACACCCTGGAAACAGAAATAGCTTCATAATTTGCATTTCTTTGAAGGCCCAAATGCAAGAGGTTTTCTTACACAAAACCTCTACTTCTTATCTCTTGTAGGTCAGGCAGAGTTAGAAGGATAAGAAATTATCTCATCCTTCCAGCTTTTAGCTTCTGAAACTATTGCAATTTGCAGAATTTATGCAAATTTTTGTTATGATGTGGTGATGAAGAGATAACAACGAGGACAGTTCAGTGCCATTAAAATCCCTCCTATGTTTTGACACGTACTTACGCCCAATATCAAAGACAAAATAAAGAATCCTGTTCACTTTACGATTGAAAAGGCAAGGATTTTTGTACTAGCTTTTAAGGGTAGCAAGCTGCAGAATGCTACATTTAAAGTAAGGATACTTAAACAGAAGCTTTTCCTATTGTTATAATTTTTCCATGGGGAATTGTAAATGCTCATGTAATGATAGCATGTGAAATTTAAATGACAGTAATGAAACAAGTGTCACACTAATGACTATTGCAGTCCAATTGAAACTTTTGAGTGAATAAGTTGGGGTTTAAGAAGATACAGATAGAGATCGGGACCTTCTGGATTTTGGTCTTTTTTTTCTATGTGACTTCTGCCCCTGTAAAAGCTGCAGCACAATCTGGGTGTTGACTCTTCCTCCTCTGCCTGACACAGTGTTCAATAACCCCTCTATTCACAGCCCTACCACTCATGAATAGAATCCAGGCCTCTGGTGCTCCCAAGCAATGGTATTAGCCAGGGAGCAACTGGAGCAGAGGACGGTGCAGATGTAGAGCAGGCAGATCAATGCAGAGCAGCACTGGGCACAGAATTAACACCACCTGAGGTGCTGATCAGCTCCTGCAGTCTACCTGACCCCCAACATTTGTATCGTGCATTTTTTTTTGTCAAATCATCACCTTAAACTCAGTATTTGCATACAAAAGCATGCTGCTTCGAGAGAGAAAGGAAGTTTTGACTTTCCTTGAATTTATAGCCTAGCACTAAAACACGGCTGTACACTTGTTTTCCTCAGCTTGCAGAATCATGCTTGGTAGCCCAAACCTGGTACTTCCCGTTTTTTCAGAGGTACGGTTTCCTGCTCTTAAGGCATCGCTAGATGTCACCATTTCCTTGGACAACAGAACACATCAACCTCTGCAACTGCGCCTGCCTTCAGCAGCTGTGACTGGGAACCGCGTGTTTGGCAGGACCCAGTGTATTTTAAACCACACTAAAAAACACCCCTGCAAACAGAATGGATTTAATACTCTGTAGGGTTCAAAGCGTTTCCAGTAGAAGATGCTGTGTATACATACATATATACATATAAATATATATATATATATACTGTACCGGCCACTGCTGCCCATAAATAAAGATCTGACTGCGGGCGATGTCTACTCTGTTCCAGGCTAGTGCTAGGCTCAGCTGGTCGGGAGCAGATGCGTTAGCTCCTGTGTGTACAGACAGGGGTGCAGGAAGGAGAAAAGGAGAAAGAAGAAACAAGACATTAGGCTCATTATGCCCTGCTAACTCCTCTTTGTGAAAAGTCTCACAGATGTCCATGTAATTTCTGCAACTGATCTCAAAACAAAACCAAACCTTCCATTGCACCTGTAAAAACAAACAAACAAACAAACAAACATACAAACATCCATTCTCAAATCTGGATCTGTGGTTCTCAGATAGTCTTATAAATATTAATTTTTTTCTCATATTCCCCTTCAAAATACAGCAGATACAGGTGACATCAGAAGAGGAGGTTTGTGGTGGACTAAACTGGTTTCCCTCCTGTCAGATGGGAAGCAAAAGAACAAGCCAGGATACAGATGGAGCTGCAGGAATACACACACCCCCACACATATCACATGAGCACACATACACACACACATGTGCCTCCAGCAATTACAAGCAGATTCAACTTATACAGACACCACTGATTTCAGTAGTTGTGCATTTCTTGGCATCTTATGCATTCCAGCTTGATAAGAATAATAGGAATTTCTCTCCTATTTGTACTGAGGCATCTTGGTGGGACAAGTCTCCCTTCATATATGAAATACACATGTAAGAAAGCATTCTACAAAGCTTGTGTCAAGGTATAATATATCCAAATTAAACAAGAAACTATGCAGAAGATAAGATGGATTTGGAGCTGTTTGTTTTTGGAAGGAAGGGTATGTTTTTCCCTGCAGTTTTAATGGACACTGTGGGACATTCCTGTCCTGCTGTGCGTTTTTAATATTTCACGGTTCTCAGCTGATTTGTAATAATAAAACAGCATTTGTGCTTCAATGTCAAAGGGAGAACTGGCCTGAATGAACTGATCAACCAAATAAATAAAGAGCCCTTTGACTTTTTAACTACATATCTGCTTGTAGGGGTTAGGTGATTGTATAAAGGCTTATTTTTTTAAAGACCTCATACCTCTACTGTTATTGTGTCTTTATTAATTCTTATACTGGTATCATGGAGTGAGGATAAATAATAGCTTTTCATTACTTCAAAGCATTTCTATCCCCATTTCACTACTCTTCAAACCCACACTCTGTTCCAGTTGAAAGTGGACTCTGAAATTGGAGGCAAGGAATACATAAGGCTGGCTGCTGAAATTTTCTGTGAAGACCTTAATAAAAACCTTCGTAAAGCTTAGTCTATAGTTTAATTTCATAACTTTCAACTTTGAAGTCAGTTTACTGCTGACATTGCCAAATACTTGTCAATGCCTACAGGTAATGGTTTGAGAGATGGTGGATTGTGAATCATCCAGATCACATTCATACAGAAATGAGCTCTGATAAAAAGGTGGACAATGCAGAAACAGAACAGAATTGAGACAAATGAAGAAGGAAAAAAAAAAGTGAAAATACTTCTGTGACTTCTGTGGCTAAGAAGTGTCAGGAATGCTCCCTTGCATAAGACATAACTTCTCATTGCTATATACTACAAAAAAAAATCTCTCACAAGAGACCTCTGGGGGGATGCCAACAACATCTGAAACTTTTGGAGTTTCTTACACAAGTAATGCAGCATTCAAGAACAAAAAATATTTACCTTTGGGAAAGGCAAAATTGCCTCTACATTTCAACATCCCAAGATTTATTTATAAAAACAGGAAAAATATCTGCAGTGAGTATGATAGCGTAAATTAAACATAGAGAGCAAATAGTTCTCCCCCCTTCTGAAACAAACAAGAGATGCTCTCATCAGATCTCCTCCTTCCCAATCATGTGCCTGTAGGAGAAGTGAGAGCTTTAGCAGGTGCTCTGACAAAGTTTTTGTTGAGCCATGGAGGAGGCACAAGGGTGAACTCTAAATCCTGGGGGACAGTGATGGTGATCCCACTGCCTGACAACATTTCTCATCTGTGATGAGGGAGCTCCAATTCCTCATTTTCCTACTACAGCTTACAGTATGGGTAGCCAGGGGTGCCATCTAGTAGGAAATCATTTTGGATCAAGAGTGGATCAGATGGACATGGGAAAGTGGGCTATTTGCACTGCCCCCATTTCAGGCAAAAGTCAAGCTAAATCACCAAGACTCCAGGTGAGTAACTTCTGAGCCCTAGCAGGGAGTGCTCTCCAGTTTTGTTGACTGACCCTAGCAGTCCTGGGCCTTTTCAGCTTTAGAAAAACTTCAGCTGGCAGACGAATAGAAGGTCTTCTGGTGCATTTGATCACGGGAAAGAATAGCTGGCATGGGGCATGAAGTGGTGCCTGCTCATCCATTCACCAAAATTGTTTTCTTTGAGCATGCTCATTACTGCAAATACTGAGCAGGCGGGAAAGCAAGCCATGGTTCAGCCTGCGTCCTTCCCATCTTCCCATCTCCCACTGCACTTAAGCCTGCCAGCAGGGACAAGTTTTCCTGTTGGTACATGTGCAGTCCCAGTTTTCTCGGTGTTTTTCTCAGTGCTTGTTGCCACAATGTTTGATTTCACTGTCTCACAGAGCACGCAGGTATCTGGCAGTCGAAGGGAATGTATGGTTTCTCAAGGGGATGTTGTACTCCAGGTCTGAAGCAGTCTGTCAGCTAGGGTGTAGACTGGGCAGTATGGGTGTGCATGCTGGGGCTCTGTGCTTTTGGTGGGATGGGTGCTTCCACAGTACAGTTTATTGCTGGAAAGCCTTGCTTCCTTCTTCTCTTTCCCGTCTTCGCTGAGGGGTTTCAGATGAATGTGGATAACACTGATGTTACTTAAGAGGAGAAGGAAAATCAAAGCTATAAATGTTTCTACAGAGCAGTATATGGGCTGTGGATGCCTTTTAATTGATTTTATTCTAGGATAGAACTGTTGGCCTTTGTCTCACATGAAAAATAAGTATTCCGGTTATTTTAGGTGGAATTCTACCCACTATTAAGAAGAATGAATGATTCCAGTCATATAACAAAACTCCCCAGTAAAAACATGAGATGTCCTTCCTAAGGTACTGTCCCCTTTCAATCATTTCCTTGACTGCATTCAGTGCCATAAAACATGGATTTGAGTTGGTAGGAGGAATCCAAAAAGTGATCTTTCTGGGGATACCTGTCACTCATGAGTGTCACATGCCCAAATTAAGGCCAAAGGATATTTAGGAAATAAATAAGGTAGAGCTAATAACCTATTGCATTGTATTATTTTAATTATCACATCATACTTATTGCATTAAATAATGTTTTAGGTAATATGAATAATGTCTCTGTAATATTTAGTCAGTATTCTGGTGTCTGGCTGATTGTAAGATATGTTCCTCAAAAGAATGCTTTGTTACTATGACAGCATCTGCAGTGTGACCCTTCCTTTCACCTGCTCCTAGAAGAAAAGTTGCAGTTGGGATGCAATACATTGTTTTGGCAGTATTTTATCTTGGTACAGATACCACTGGATATAGATAGACTGCTGGGACAGCTGTTAGTTCCTGCAGATGTTAATGTTATGTTCTTAGGCTGCCATCCAGGAGTGCTTGCATAGACTCTTCTTTTAAAAAGTCACACTGTCTACTCAATATTTTGGACCGAAAATGTAATACTCCTTGATGACAAAGCCTGGGACCATAAACTCAATGCTGTCTACTTGCTGTGCACATGCAGGACTTCTGAAGAGCTTTTATATACTTTTACTACGGGCTTTTACATACTGGCTAAAGCTGACTGTGACCAACACAAACCCCTAAAGGATCTTCCTGGAATAGCTTATGATCTTGATGCTCAGGCATCTGGAAAAATGAAATGACATGAAACATCTACCTAGGCAGAAATGGTTTTGGGATACCCATTTCCACAGTGAACCTAAGTATGTCAGTGTCCTTTTTGAATCAACATATAAATAAAATAACTAGATTAAGGAAAATAGCAAACCAAATTAACTTTTTGCTCTGTGTCTCTGCAAGTCTGATGCTGGCTCCTGTTTCAGCAGCTCGCTGGTGCAAAGGCTGTGTTTCCATAGCATGTGCTACAGAATTATCCTGGCAATTAGGAAACCAATTGGCAATATAAAAGCAGATAGCAAAAGCAGTTACAAGTGCAGTAACCATATAGCTGAACTAACTCTGAAACCTTTTTGTTAGGCAGACTATCCTTGACCATCTGATACTACATGATGGCTATTCAGTGAGCATGAATGACGGCTTACTCACAAGCTGGAAAGTATGCAGAAACTTCAGGTCTGCTTTAGCCTAACATGGCTTCTCTCAGAGGGTACATGGCAGTAATATCACTGCCATGTAATATCACACACCACACAGTACCTCTTTCCCAGAGCTGACAATTCCACTGGGAAGGCTTCTGGAGCACCATCTGAAACATGGCTGGTGCTAGTCTGCTCCAGACATTGCAACAGCTTTGTGAACTAGGATCTTTGAAGCCACTTCAAAACAAGTATTTTTTTAGATCATCTCCATATGCTGTCTTTAACTTCCCTGTCATATGCCTTCTGCTTTGCTAGCAGCTGCAAAAGGACAAAATCCATTATGGTGTGGGTTCCAACTGTTCAAGTGAAGAGAGCACAAACAGTTAAACTGTATCAATAAACTTGCCTGCTAAAAACTCAAGCCTTTGGAAACTTACTTCCCACATTTGTGTCTCTCAAGATTAAAATGGAAGAAAAAAAGGAATTGCAAACCATATGTTGTTGTGACATCCATGCAATGTAAATTGATAACCAGTTTGGATACCATTCTGTAGTTTATTGAAGATCACTTCCAAGAAATATAGATCTTGCTGACAAGATTAAACAAGTGTCTTGTGAAAACAAACAAAGAAATAATATGTGATGCTGGGTTTAGGGCTTGTGGAATATGCTGTCCAGGAGAGCTCCTGAATTGGTAGTGTGTCTGGTGCGGGTTTAAAAAGAGAAGAGTTCATCACAAATTTTACACAGCAAATGGGTAGAGATACTTTGTGTTTCCAAACCCTTGTCCTCCTCCTGCCTTATCAAATCACTCACACAAGGTTGGGATGGGTCATTAGCTTATATGCTTCTCTTGCACTATTAAAAACTGTATATTCCTTATCAGGAAGATTGAAAAAAAAATTACTGGTAATCACTCACCAGTTTCATACATTGCTCTGTCCCTTTTTTCGCACAGTACTGGACAGTAGGAAGAGATGAATTCTTAAATTTAAATTTATGAATTTCAAGATAACTCAGGCACAGTCTTCAAATCTCCTTACTTATTTGAATTACTACTATTATTATTCTTCTTTAATTTTAGAGACAAGAAACTGTAGGGAGTTTCCTATGCCATGAAAACTCCAACGTCTTGAAAATTCCAATGCCATGAAAATTCCTACAGCATGAAAAAATAATTTTGATTTATTTTTCCTCTTAGAAATAAATTATAAAAAAAAATCAATAGACAAGTGGTTCAGCATTGCTACCTTAGACGTTGATGAAAAACCCGAGTATCCATTAGGCTAGTGAGGTATATTTACAGAAAGCCAGTATTTCTTTCAAGGTGGGCCAGAACACCTGTACAAAGACATGGTGTAAATAAGGACGACTGACTTGGCTGAGACAACAGATCTCATCTCTGCATTTATTGATTAAACACCTTGTGATCAGAAGGCTTATACAAACCAGAGGTGCCTGATGAATCTGATCTTCATTGAATACCTCCATAATCAGAAAATCCTGAGGAGCAGGGAAGATTAGGTGTAAGTCTTAGTTCTTCTGGCTTTTTCTTGAGGAAGAAGCAAGTGTTGTTGCCTTCAGAAGATTTTCAAATCAAGATTCTCAGACAAGCATGAAGGGAAATGCCAAAAGTACTTACACAGATCCAGGTACCTCCTGAGCTAACAAAAATTTCTTATGATGTCTTGCACCCTTAACACGAAGAGGAAAGGAAATTTTATTTTACTAAGGGGCCAACAGCACCAATTAGGTACTTCTAAAATGGATATTCCAGATCAAGGAAGACTGCTCATATACTGAGACTGCAACCACTAAAAGAGTTACCCATGTAAATACTACAAAAGAACATTTCAAATAGAAAACAATCCCTCATAGGCCTGTGATTTATTTTCTTTAGTTTACACGAATCAGTTTCCAGAAGACTCGAGAGATCTATGTTGGGATACAGACCTTGAAAACAGTGGAATCACAGCTCTCAGACATTCTTTGCCTTATTAACAGAAAAGAAGAGCAGTACTTTCAGGGATTGCCTTAAGAACAAATGTGAAGAGAATACCTTCACAATGAGGATAATGATGGATTCAGTTACATTTAGATAAAAATGAAACCTAAGTTACATTATTTCCAAGGGACATAAAGGAGAAATTTGATGATGGATGAAATTCTTGATGCTTATTTTGAATTAATTTATTAATTAATATAGACCAGGGTCTATCATGGACTGTAGCAACAGCAAATTTATTTCAAGCCGACCTTTTAAGAGCAGAAGTGTAACATGTAATGGCTTAGAAAGCTGTAACAACCAGCCAAGTTTAACATTAAAAGCCTAACCATCTCAATAGCTACATTCTTAACTCCACAAGTGGAGGCTGAAAGGAACCTCACACTATTTTCAGACTTTCCTAGGAATGACTACACATAACATCTTACTTTGACAATAGAGCCAGCTTCATCTAAATGGATGTTCTAGCTACCAAGGTAATCAAAGTCGGAGTTCTTTGGCTGTCTTCTTGTGAATACTAAACTTCTCAAGTAACTGGTGTGGGGGTCACCACTGATATTTCTTGTGACACATCAGTGACTGTGGAGAACACAAATTCAGAAAGGAAAAACAGCTGCTGTTTAAAGAAAGGGCTGGATTTGTATAAAGCAGTTAGAGCATGAAGCATACTTCAGTTCCACAGTACAGATTTATCATCTTGATAGATATGTCAATAAATGTAGGTTTCAGCACATCAGAGACACAAACTGGATTGATAGAGACTCACTGTGAAGTTTAACTCTGTTACCTTTTAGTAGTGCTGTCAGGATAGCTAAATCAATATCCTGGTGTCCTTCCGATCCCATTCGAAAAACTGTGATCTGCAACGTTAATAGACAATACCATTATTGAAATCAGGGTAATTAAAAAAAACCAAACCATAAATCAGGGCAGTATGACTTGAATCTTAAATTTTCCTGATGTCTATGATATAATCTTACTTGATTGGCTTTATGAGACGCTTATTAAATAGGATTAATATACAGTATATTTTGTGATATAAAATCTGGTAAGATAGAAATTGTATTAATCTTCATATGGAAAAAAGGTGTTCAGTGACACTTACAAGGTGAAATTAGTTAGTTCCTATCTTAGAGTGACATTAGACTTAGTGTTCCCAACAGATTACGAGGAAGATTTAGGTGTATTATGAGTGTAGACCTAACTGATGCCATATGACATAGAATAAATATTTTCAAGTGATATTAGAAACCTATTCAACCTTGTGATTCTATATAGGAGAGAGTATGATAAATAATCTAAGAATTATGCTTCTAACGGGTCCATGAACGTCTTCAGCCATGTACGGTCAATGACCTATCACTCTAAGTTATAGGCTCTGAGGTAGTGAGGCGAGATACACAACTCATAAAAAATAAGAATTAATATATATGCAGCTGTTCTTTCTAGCCAGATTCACTCTTGTTTAAGACTGCACTGAAACACACAGAAGTGTAAATCCTCCTGCTCCTTTTGTTGCCATAGCAATAACTTTTTTTGAACCTCTGCTTCTTAAGAAGTAACAGATACTGCAGCTTTTTACTTGTGCTTTTCCTTTACTCATGAAAACTATGTCATCATTTTGATCTGAACACTTGTTACCTTTTTTTATTTTGTCAGTACGGACTACCTCCATTCCTTTCTTTTTAGAATAAGTGACACTTTTAATTAAGAATTACATAAACGTTTTTTACATTCATATTGAACAACATCTGTTGTTTCCATATTCCCAGATTCCTACTCATACAGCACTGAACTGCAGCAGCATCTGATATAAAGCAAACATCAGGGCACCAAGAGCTGTCTACCATCACAGAAGAAGAAGGCATACAGGATCTGAAGGACAAGGTAGAACTTCAGGGATAAACTTCAGTCTGACAGCTGAAACGTGTTGCAGAGTGTACTCCAGAAAATCCAGTGCAGCCCTCCTTTAGCACCTATTCTACCTTCATTTGATCCTAGAGCTCCAGGAGGTTAGGAGGCTTTGGCATCAGTGACAGTAGTACAGCATCTTAGAGGCTAAAAAGCAAACTGGATACAGTAATAGGAAACTGGCTTAGCTCAATTAGTCAATTGACTTACGTGATGTCTAAAACAACTAATATAAGACACTACTTACGTTAGGCAACCTTCCCAGCTAAAGTACACTATTTCCAAGTTAGACTTATTTAGATCCTTCAAAGCGTTCTCCATACAAGGCATAAATGATACTTTAATGAAATATTTTCTCTCTCTCTCTTTCTAGAATATACAGATGTTTCTGGCAAACTACTTGATGTCTATCTCCATACCACAACTTCAGAATGGAATAGAATAGGATAAAATTAGAGCAGGAATAAAATAGTAACAGAATAGAATATTTCAGTTGGAAGACACCTTCAGCAATCATCTAGTCCAATTGCCTGACCAGGGCTGGCTAAAAGTTAAAGCACACTATTAAGGGCATTGTCCAAACGCCTCTTAAACACTGACAAGCATGGAGCATCAGCCACCTCTCCATGAGCCTGCTCCAGGGTTTGATCGCTTTCTTGTAAAGAAATGTTTCATGATAATTTTCCAAATTTTTCTCTATTTTCTCGATGACTCACAATGAAGCTTTCCCTGCAATGCAGGCAGTCTGTACGCAGGTAATGTGAATAGAAACACATTTCTGTGTATGTCTCAACTCAAAACACAATCAGTTTTGTGTTTGAGATCAGACCCTCTGCTGTACAGGGTCATGATGTGCTTCCCATGCCACAGGTGACAAACTTGGAGGTAGCACAAAATGGCAAAATGTCCCTCTCTGTCTTCAAGGTCTCAGGAGAGGCAGTCTGACACTGTGGACTAGACAATGGAGTTTGGAGGAGGAACAAACAACATCTCAAACTAAACACAATCTTGGTGAACTCCCAGCTTAATAAAAAGTAATCATATAAATTGCAAGCACTGAACAGCTTATCACCACAGGAAAATTAAAGAAAGCACTTTTCAGACACTGGACCACATACAGCCTTAAACTTCCAATTTCTTTTTCAGCCTTCTTCTCTGCATGCATCAGAAAAATAAGCCCATCAGAAGAATGAAGTGTTGCTGTATTAAAAATAAAATGGAACTATGTAAATTAGTTACATTAGAATAAAAAGTCTGTCCTTCCACACCAACTATTGTTTTATTATTAAGAGGCCGAACATAATTGAAGTAGTAAAATAAAGAAGACAAATAACTGGGAAAGAAAGATGGAAATTGAAAGATTGCTCAGACTCACACTAGAATTATAATTTTGGGGTCATGTCTGAGATTGAAGCAGAATTTCAGACAGATCCAAGGAAAAATATGATGCTTCATGCAATCACACAATCATAGGATTTTTTAGTTTGGAAAAGACCTCTAAGATCATCCCGTTCAACTGTTGACACCACACTGCCAAGTCCACCTCTAAACCATGTGCCACATCAACTCATCTTTTACATAGCTCCAGTAACAGTGACTCAACCACTTCCCTGGACAGCCTGGTCCAGGCTTGACACGCCTTTCAGTGAAGATTTGTTTCTGAATATCCAATCCAACCCTGTATCTGGTGCAACCTCAGGCTGTTTCTTCCTGTCCTGTCACCTCTTACCTGGGAGAAGAAACCCATCCCTGCCTCACCACAACTTCCTTTCTGGCAGTTCTGCCCTGAGGCTCCTTTGCTCCAGGCTAAACACCTTCAGCTCCCCCAGCTTGATCCTCACCAGATTTGTGCTTCAGACCCTTCCCCAGCTCTGCTGCCCTTGTCTGGATACACCTCAGCACCTCACAATATCACAGAATCACAAAATATCCTGAGCTGGAAGGGACTCAGAAGGATCATTGAGTCCAACTCTTGGCCCTGCACAGGACCCCCCAAGAATCACACCCTGTGCCTGAGAGCATTGTCCAAATGCTCCTTGAGCTCTGTCAGGCTGCTGCTGTGACCACTGCCCTGGGGAGCCTGTTCCAGTGCCCAAACACCCTCTCAGTGAAGAGCTTTCTTCTAATATCCAACCTGAACCTCCCCTGACACAGCTTCTGGCACAAAACTGAACACAGGACTCAAGGTGAGGCCTCAGGGAGTGACCCTCACCTCAGGTTGAGCACATGGGGACAGTCACTGCCCTGGTCCTGCTGGTCACACTGTTGCTGATATAAGCCAGGATGCCATTGGCCTTATTGGCCACCTGGGCAAACTGCTGGCCCGTATTCAGCTGCTCTCAACCAAATGCTAACTTAATTTCAAAATGCTCTGAATTTAGGACCTCAAAGACTCAGCTGGAACTGTGGACTTCTGTCTTTTCTGAATGCACAGAGGCAGTAAACAAATATGCCCAGCCCCTTCTTATGGCTCAGGTTTACTGTCACTGTCCATAACTGCTTCACCTCTTTGGCTCTCCTCCTGTTTGAGGTAACTGAACTTTTGTCCAGGCAGATACTCAGCAGTAGGAGTAACAGAGATTAATCCTATTGTGTGAGGCTATCAGTGAGAACACAGAACCAACCCCAAAACAGTCTGGCTGGAGCCTGGGCTGAAAAGCAGAACAAAGCAGAAAATCTGAGTACGTATCAACCACTTTACACTACAGATATCTGCAAACACAGGGTTGTTTGAGCTAGTGATCCACAGCAGCTGGCTGGGTGGCATCCACTTCTCCTTCAGCGTAGATGCCTCTCACTGTTTTTCCTTGACACTGAGAGATTTTTTACCTGGCACCAGATATTGATAGGTTGATAAAATATATTTTCTGCAAGCACACAGGGTTTAAAACACATACAGCAATCTTTAATTTCTGTGGTCAGAGGCAAGAGGATATGCAGACTTAACCTAAAGTATTTATACAGAATTTACACTTAGAAATGTCTAATACTTCTAGGTCTTAAAAAACCTGTCTGTTTTTCTGGAGACCTCTTGTTCTGGTGTTTTCTTTTCCCCGAGTTGACAGGTAAGAATTTTGTGTCTCCAATGTGGTCACCTAACTCCAACAGTCATTAATGTATCTCACAGCCTGCTAGTACTACTTAAAAGTGCATTGGTAGGTGAACCTCTGTAGAGAACTGATAAGCAACACTGGTGCTGTTACAGGAGGACATAGGCTGGAGCCCTGTTGGAATGGGATATAGATGGCACTGCAGTAAAAACATGCTGCGCTAAAGGAAAATATCTGGGTCAGTAAGCTCTATTCCCAGCTACCTCTTTCTGGGTAAGTGTCTTCCACCTTGGTAGAAGCAAAAATAACAGAAAATTAAAGACTTAGAAACCCATTTAATACCCATTGCTACGAAAAAGAAAAAGCCTTTCTTCTTTCAGTGAAAAGAAAGTGCCTAAGAGCTTTTCACCTACCTACTGTAGACTCTTGAAACCTGTTGTTGAGTTGTACCCTCTGGACAACTTAAGAAGAAAAAAAGTACAGAAGGAAGAACAACCTAGTAATCTGTGCATATGGAATCCAGGACATTTCATTAGAAAGCAATAAATCCCAAGAAGCCTGTCTTAAACAGTAATATATGCTAAGGACTTGCTTACATACCAAAAGGAAATAAGGGGGTAAGAGCTGCAGTTTTAATCAAACTACCACTAGACATTCTTCTGTATAGCTGTGAAAAAGGGAAGATTAGTTTAAAAAGAAATTTTCTCCATGCTGTCCTGTTTCACATTGTAGCTATGAAAATGTTTCCTACTTTTCACAGGAGAATAATGAAACTGTTTCAGAGAGTGTGCTGGGTTTACCTGGGAAGAAGAAATTTAGAAAAAAGTTCTTTATATGGGAGATTCCTCTGTGGGTACCGTTTACACTAAAACTACCATTTACTTAAATTACCATTTACAATATTCACCTCTTTCTTTTGAGCCAAAAACCAATTTACATCCGAAGAAGAAAAGAAACTCCAAAATCAAGCAGTCTTTTTTTTCTATAGGGATTTGGGTCCACATTATTACTTCTGTGTAGATGGTATTTTCAATTGTTGGTATAAACTCACTTATTTTAAAATAACATTTTTTTTTCTGTTCCTCTGCCACCCCATTGGGTATTTTGGGGACAGTCTTCTTCTGATTTCCTCCTTTCTTTCCTCAATGTTCACACTATTTATAGGCTTGAAATGACTTTTTAAGATAATTTTCTGAGTCACCGCAGTGAGCAACTGTGATTTCCAATAGAAAGCGTTTTTTTAAGAAGTATTTTTCTTTTCTTCTTTTCAAATATAATAGAAGCTGGGGTTACCATTCTGTACAAACACAAAATTGTATTGTATTTCACTGAAGAGATACCTGAAACAGGCAAATGAATCATCAGCAGAGGTTGCCCAACAACCTGCAAAGCAGTTGATAGGCAGCTGGAATCTTGCTAGATGTCTTCATTTCTTTTGGTGTGCCCATAGTGACATCCTTGCAAAGCACAGGAGCAGATACTTTCAAAGCTAGGGGCAGCTGGACTCCTTTCAGGTGGAGGTGCTTGGAACCTGACAGTCAAACTTTTGCTATAGCAAACTACCTCTCATTTCCATCCACAAAACCTGCCTGAGTAAAATGCATGAGATTTGTCTTTAAAAGAAGGGACACATACTCCCTTGCCCCCACTAAGCCTCTCCCCACAAATAACAAACCAGCAAAGACCAAACGAGAACAAATCCGGCAACAAAAACTGGGAAGGTCTGCCCTGTACCTCATTGCAGATTTTACTGAATTATCTTAATGTGAACAGGATTAACGTCCTGAAAAATAAACCAGCTGCATCCTCATTCTGCCTAGGAAAACGTGGTAGGCAATCACTGAGCCAAAACGGAGCCTTCTTTGCAAGCAGGATTACAGCACACTGTGATAGTTGCCAGCAATAATTACAGTCCAGCAGGGCAGAAACCTAATTTTCAGGCAGGGCAGTTAGAAAGCAAGTAAAAACCAAGAAGATGGAGTAAAGAAGAGCAGCAGGATAGAAAGCAAGGTGGGAAGAGGCTGGAGAGGTGCTGGGGGAAACAGAAGAAAAGTATTATCTGACCTTGGACACTACCAATTTTAAAACTGCTTTGCTCTCTGTTTATAATCTAGTCCATCCTTGTTTGACAGATTACTTTTTCTTTCCTTTTCTTGTACATAGTTTCTGGTTCAGCAGGGTCAGTTTAGCCTTACATGTTTCATTCATTCTTTCCTTTTTCTACCTTCACTCTGGCATTACATAGCTCCTAAAGACAAAGTCAGGTAAAAGTATTTTACCTGAGAGGACTGAATACTAAACAGACTTTCAGAAATTATTCACACACTGAATAGAAAGAAGAGACAGAGACACACTGAGGAGAGACAGAGATAGAACACTGCCATGTGAGATTTCCCAAATTCTATATGAATGTACATGCAGGGTTACCTTAAACATATAAATTACAGCTGTCCATATGTGTCCATAGTGGCACCTACCAATCAAAGAACCAGCTAAGACAGGGATATCTCAAAAAAATGCTGAGGAGGGAAGATGTTGTGAAACAGGAGGAAAGTATGGTCATAGGTGAGACAATCCCTGAAATGGCAGGAGCACTGGGACACTTTAGAAGACAAGGAACTGGCTGTAGTAGGTTGTAATGAGTCTTAGACCAAAAATTCGTGAATTCTTCAAACTTGTTCCAATAAATGTTCACACTTCTGTCCCTTACTCATCAGGGTGAAGTAGACCTATAATGTGTGAAGAGGATAGGACTTGTGCAGAAGACAGACAGAAGCAGTGCTAGTGCTCAGATTAGCAAGTCGTGAGACACAAAAGTTTTTTTTGTTATAGAATGCTTCCCAAGCCATAATAACTGTATCACAGCTTGTCATATTCAGGTCTAGCTGGATATATAAATTATTAACTTTCAACAATAGGAGCTGCTGTGCATTGGACAGTATGTAAAAGTTTGTACTCCACATGGGCAAAGTTGATTTTATCCCTAGAATGAGAAGCAAGAGCAATGGATGATAATAGGATAATAACAAGCCATAGGATGGTAATGAATCTAAAAACTGTTTTGAAATAGTCTAAAGCAATGTCTGGCAAAATAAATGACAGATCATAAATAATCTTTCCAACTACCAGTATATTCAGTTCCTTTTTTCATGCCTTTATTAGCCAAAAAGTGAGTCTTTCCCTCCAAACACAGCGCTTTCCCTCCCTCTAGGATTTATTCTGAAACTCCACAGAGATAGAAGATCTTATTGTGTTTGAGGTAATTCTAAGGTGTCAGGATTAAATTTGAATAGTTATGCAGCACAAGGCTGTACTTGGTATTTATTCTGTAACATTAATTTTTTTTTACAGTATGATTAACCTCAACCACTCCAGAGTATGAAGAGAGAGCTGAAATATGCTCAGATTTTTAGTGTGTATTTGTTTGGAGAGGGAGACACCACCAAAACCAGAGGGAGACTAACGTGCACAATTGCACAGAAAGATGTTTTACCCTGTATCATGAAAGAGACAAGAGATGAAGGAGAAAAACAATTCTTTAAACCTCAAATTGACTGTACCTGCTGACAAGACAATGGATAGCTGAAGATGAAGGGAAAAAACAGAACAGCAGTGATGAGAGCAAAGAGAGCACCAAGCGTGCTTGCTTTACAAACTTAGCATTCTAAGAATGCTGCAAATCATTCATGCTTTTAGAGATGTAATTGTTTCTTATCATCATTTCACTACGATATGAGGAGAAACTATATGATGATTAAAAATATATTTGAAGTGGTTTTTTTAGCTACCTCCAGAAAATCTTTTAGTGTCTTTAAATTTCACCTCTGAAATACAAATTTCAAATCTGACATATAAACTTTTCTTATGCATCTCAGTTACATAAGCAAGAATAAAACCTCTCCCTTTTCTAAAAAAAAAGAGCAGATGCAATTGAGAGTGCAACCTGAAAGTCTCCTGTTTTAGAACACAATTTGGTTCAGCAAAATAGGCTATTGCTTCCAGAGTACATGTTGACATTTATAATTTAGCTAGACTTACTTAGATATTTCAGAGGACAATTACACTGAAAATAAAAATGAGAGTTTGATAAAACAAAACATTAAAGGAGGTCAGTTATACAAAGTTTCAAAATCATTCAGACAAGAGGGGAAAGAATTTCCCTTTTTCTTGGAAGGAATAATACTATTTAATACAGTGGAAAAATGTTTGAAGTGGAGGCATAACCAAGATCAAAGTGAGTAAGTGAGTCAGAGGGTCATACTGTAGAAGAACAGGGATGGACAAGTAAGAGGAAATTCAGGAACATAAAGATTAGAGGGAATTGTGTCAATGGAAAATCTGAATTAAGTAGTTTGCTATTTTGAGGAGCACAGAAAAGAATTCCAAATGAGGATATATGAGGGTGCAGATAAGGGGAAAAATTTGAATGTTGGTTGCAAAATTTCAAAAATTTTACATCTCCTTCATTGTTCCAGCACTGCAACATTTCACTGCAGTTTTAATTTGATTTTTCATAAACTCAATGTATAGTAAAAAGCAGGGAGCAAGCAAAGAAACCAGTGCTTATAAGAAAGGCAGCGATTCTGCAATTGAGCCATCAGTTGATGTAAGTTATTGCAAATATCTTTCCCTGTACTTGGTACCTTTTTTCCCAGACTGGACACCTGAGACAGCCTTAATGACTTAATGTTAGAGAGCAGGTTATGGAAATTTCACAGCTCTGTCCCATTTTTTAAAAAATAAATTATATTTTATGACGTGCACAAACAGTTCAAGTCTTACAGTACTATCAAGATTTTGGAATAGAATACGCAACAAATGACCAAAAGTGTTCTGGTAGTAAACCCATTTGTTTTCCCCTACACAACAGGTTTCATACTGATATGTTAGGACATTTCACTGCCTGAATTAACAGTCCCTGTGGTTAAATTTGGAGATATATGAGTAAATATAAATTGTAGATCACAAAGCATATAAGCAGGTTAGCACAAGTCAGACATTGTCCTTTAAAACTCTGGGCTGTGCACATCACAGATTGTGAAGCAGTGATGTGACTTCGTGTAGACTTAGCAGAAACTTGTTAAGATCAGCCAAAATAAAGAATAATGGTTTTAACTGCTGAGATACTAATTTCCATTCACACATTGGTATAATCCAAGGTCTTCCATTACCCTGATTCACACAAGAAATGTGGTGCAAGTGTAATGTAGTCCACTTCCTGCCATTTTTCTATAGAGAGAGTTCTTGGAGATATTAGCAAGGCACTGACATAATAGCTATTCTTCGGAAACATGAAAGTCACAAGTTATGGAGAAAGTTCATCACTAAGATGGATATTATGCTACTCTAAATAAAAGAAGAATTCAGTTTGGTCATTCCCGTTGCTGTCTATCCTGAAAAATTGAATCATGCAAGTCATGGTCCTAAAAAAAATATGGTCTGCAAGACTTACACGCACACATCAAGTCTTCTAATCTGAATTGAAAATGCTGACCTTAGAAGGAAGTATTATGAGTTGATCAGGTGGCAACACTATTGATGCTGGGGACTGTTTCTCCATGTTCAACTTCAATTTCTAATCTTCCCTTGCAACAGTTTTCAAATAGTCTGATGGGACATGGATGCCCAGATTGCTTTGATGTAGATGATGCAGACATATGGCTACTCTGTATTGAGGCTGACAGTGTCATGACAACCCACAGAGATCAAGAAACAAAAATAGCCACAAACAAATAAAGACTAGTTGCTTAGCTGGTTTGCTGGTGAGACTAAATGGGCAATACGTGGAAAAGGCAGTTTACTCAGTGTGAGATATTCCTGTAGGACTGCAAATTTGCAGTTCCTGCTTTATCCACAGAAACCCTGCATCTCATACAGTGAACTCCTCATCTCTGACTGAGATATTACAGCAGTAATGAATGGGTCTCTGTGCCCCATGTGAAGCCACAGAGAGAATAATTTTATTTTCTAAGAAAGCTAAAAAAAATTATGACTTCTCAGACACAACAGAGCCTGGCAGTAAGAAAGGTTTCTGAACCTTGTCATGGAGTATATAAACTGCATTGAATCCTTCCAATTCCCTGATTGCAAAAATTGTTTTTTATTATCTAATGCAGAATTTTGTTGTGCCACTAAGTGCTGCTTTTCCTTCAATTTCCTTATCAAGAAAATTTACAGAGCTGTATAACAATTCAGTGTGCATTCCCAGTATTACCTGTTAATAGTATAAATGGGACAATGGATATTTTCACAAGCTTAAATTTTTAGAAGGAAAAGAAATATCCTAAATTTTATTTCTGCAGCTGCAATTTTAACCAAAAATATGTGGGAAAATAGAAAAGTAAATAGACTTAAGTAAATAGGCAGTGAGCTGCATTAGTATCAGATGACTACACGATATCCACCAAATAAAACAGAACATGTTTGCTTACTGAGTGCAAGCAACAAAAATAATATTGGCCTTTGCAGACATGTTCCAGATGTGAAGATGGCACAGCAGAAGTTCAAGATGGAATTCATACCTACATTGTACGCTTCTGCTTCTGTGGTAGGTCTGACATTTTTGTAGTTTCTATTAGCAGATGCCCTACCTCATCTGACAGTAGCTGAAAAGTAGATGGTATGATCAAAACCTTTTCCAGGCTTCAGTGTAATACAACAGCTGTCTTTGGCTTTTTTGGTTCAGGGTGGATTTGTTTTTTTTTATTTTAAATACAGCTCTTTTTCTTGTGAAAGCTGTTATCTGAATTACTGAAATGAAAAAACTACTCCCAGGATTAGATTTTTATTCACTGTGGGGTCAATGACTAACATCAGCTCACTTCCTCTGGCTTCCTGGCAGCTGAAAACACAAAATATGTTCTTAGTTCTTTACAAAAAAAAAAACAAAACAAAAAAACAAAAAAACCCCAACGACAACAAAAAAACAAAAACAAAAAAAACCCAATTCGGGTAGAGTTTGCAGAACACAAAAACACTACTCATTTTCTTAACACTTACAGAGGTAGATAAGTACTAGATTAATCTTATTTATTTGTATGGGCTGAATAGGATGTTTAACTTTCTCCAAAATTACTAGTTTCACAGTCAATACTGTGAAAGTGGATTGGCACATCAGTTTGGACACAGAGGACAAATTGTCTTCCACTTTATGCTGGAAATCTCACAGTGTTTCCATAGGAGAAACAAGAGCTGTTTTAGCAACCAGCAGGCCAGTAGTTACATGATGCTTTCCTGCTCCAAATGCCTGCTCCCAAATTATATGCTGTTGACAGCAACTATGCTGTAAGAACTTCAGCTGACTTTTACTCTTTGAGAAGACACCAAGCCCTCTTCAGCTTCCTCTCTAAGAGAAAAAAATTACATCAGTGCTAAAAAACATTAGCTGAAATGATTTTATTGTTTTTGAAGAAAAAGTTATTGAAAAAACAGACCTAAATGAACTTCAAACTGGGAAGGGCTGAAGAAATCAAGTGACAATATACTAGTAAATCCTTAAAAGTGCATCTGATTTAGCTAATATTTAATTCAGATAAAAGTGTATGCTAATAAACAGTTGAAGATAGTATTTAATTAGCATAAGAATTCACTGAGCTTGCACATCCATCTGAAAAGCACATTTTTTGCAGTTAGTATATGACCAAGTCAAACTCTTCCCTGTATAAACTCTTCCAGAAACACGGACATGTTTGCTACAGTAACTTTTTCAGTCACACACATCTGAAGTCATCAAAGATCAATAAGCCTTATTTGTAGCCCATACAGGAAAGGGACTGCTAAAAGGCTGTGAGCCACTGGAATGCTGGTGACTCAAAAAAATCGAGCAAAAAACCAAAAAGCAAATGCTGCTGATGCTCCGAGTAAGCGCCCGGGTGCAGGGGGGCACACACTCACCTCTGGACACTACAGCTGGGGGGGAACACGATAAGGGAAGAGGCTGAAAGAGGCTCGCTATCCCTGAGCCTTGGGGTAGTGCTTTTTATCATACCAGTCTCCTGACACAAGTGGCTCAGCTTCCCACGTAGCCTGAAGGTATTCATCCTTTCTGAGAACTGACTCAACCACACTGAATTAAGAGGCAGCTGCAACGTTGTGTCCCATCACCCACAGTGTTATATTATCTGCGTAAAACTCCCCGCTCCAGCAGAGGTACCTGGGCATTCCTACTGAGCCTGAGCTTGGGACTAACCCACTGCACTTGGGGTCTCACTGCTTCCCCCAGCCCCAACACACCAACAGACTGTGATCTTCAGTTCAACCAACAGATATAGAAATTGCAACAATCAAGTCTCATCTCTGGATCCACACGTGCTGATCCATCTTTCTAATCTTCTCTTTCTTTTTTTTCCCCTTATACTTTTCTAAATTAATTTTTATGCTTTCATATTGTTGAATTTCTAACAAAAACTGCTACATTTTAAAATTTGCCAAGTATCTTATTCTACCCTAATATTCTAAAGTTTGCAAGTAAAAGTTTGATTTTGAACCTCCCAAGAATTTTGTTGGTTTTTTTTTTCCCATGCACTGCTCAGAGTAAATCAGGGAATCTTTTCTGAGAGGACCAGGACATAACAATGACTCAACACCTTCACAGTACTGTATGTAAGTAACCATTAAGGAAAGTCAAAGCCCTACATTAATGAGGCAATATTGGGATTTGAATATTAGCCTTGCAAGGCAGCCTTCTCATGCACTGTGTGTTTTGGGAAAACTGGGATCCACCTCTGTTTGAAATAAAAGCACAATAAATAGCAAGCATGATGCAGGTTGTCTTGATCTCAGCTCAATGCACTCAGTTACTGTAGCATGACACCTCCTTTGTTTCAACACCACAGCACCAGAGCTGCAAGTTACACATGAAGTCATCTGGAGCTGCCTTCTGCCGCACACATCAGCAGCACAAAGCTGCAGGAAGGTTTACACCATCCCTGAGCAGCCATCGTGATTGCCACAGCAACCACACGCTGTGGCACAGGAACAACGAGGAACAGGAGAGGAAAGAAGAAAATATCTATTACTTGCTGCCATGCGCTAGAGATGGGATTTTTTTTTTCTTTTAGTGGGAAACTAAATCAAATTATATCTCTTACCTCTTTGTGGGAATGTGTTCCATGAATGAATGCATGCACACAAACCTATTCCCACTGATCACACTCTCTTTGTTCTGCAATTCCTTCTTGTAATGCAGTAGCAGGCAATGACACTATCAGTTCGCTTAATGTAGTCACTGAAACTTCATACAGTCAAGGAAACAAATTAAGCAGAAAATGGCCATGGTAGTAGTAAGAAAACAAACTTAACCAGCAGGTGGTAAACACTTTACTGCTGGAGTTAATGTGCCATTTTTTATTACTAAGGTGCTTATATTGGACCTATCCTGATGCACAATAATTCCCATTTTCTATTCAATAGATAAAGAATAGGTGTAT
Organism: Sturnus vulgaris; assembly: GCF_052056855.1. Lineage (NCBI taxonomy): Eukaryota > Metazoa > Chordata > Aves > Passeriformes > Sturnidae > Sturnus > Sturnus vulgaris. The sequence continues at coordinate 25,501,033 of NC_142283.1, forward strand.
TCACTCTCAAAACACAATTTTGGAATAATTAGCATTATGACAAACATCTGTCACTGCCACAGGTGTGGTTGTTTTCAAGGACACAGACCTTTCTGGCTTGCCAAAGTGGCCTTTCCCAGTGGCTGCCCAATGAAGCTCCACAGACAGACCCATGCAGCTTGCTGGAAAACACATTCTGGCTTCTGAGAAATTCACATCATGATTTGTAAAAAAAGCATTCCAGTAACATGCCAGTCCAAGCTGCAAAATGAAGTGCTCCCAAAAGTGTAGAGCAGCCTGTATTTGTCAGAAAACTCAGACACCAGATTTATTGTCTTTAAGGGAAAATACTGAGACTAATATGTTTATTGAGACAGAAGTAAATACTCCTTTGAATCCAACACAGTATGTTTTTCAGGGATGGCCTGAAAGTGAAGTCTCCTAGCCTGCTTCCCGATTACTTAGCTTTGGTGAGCCCTCATGCTCCTACTTTAGCATAAAAATAGGTCTTGGCATAAACTTTTTAGAAGAATTCCAAGTAAATGTGACAATAGAGAATCTACATAAATAGTCTATCAAATACTATCCTACCCTTGTAATCTACACCTATATGTACACACAGACACATGTAGTCTACTTCATTTTATATAGATTTTTATACCACAGCCCCCATTAAGCACTTTGGTCCAAATACATTTCTCAGCAAAACTCTGATGCGTGTAATGTCAACTCAGGTAAGTTTGTAATTTCATAAAAATTATTCATTGAATTGAGAAGTGAAAATTGCTGTCTTGCAAATCTAACACATCTAGATCACTCCTCTTCTAGGGCCTCACTTTATCATTCATCTTCAGATTTTATTCAGAGAAAAATTTAAACTTATTCAAGTAAATGGAACATTACACATAGTAAGAATTATTTTTTAGTATTTATATAATTACTTAATAATAATAATAATCATAATGATGCTTCCTGGACATACAAGTCAGATACTACGATTTAAGAGTGAAATCCAAAATGTCAGAACTTGAAAAACCTCATTATCTGAGAAAAGGGGTAATTTTTGCTATGATTATGCTTTTTCCCTGACTACAATACTTGCACCAGATTTATATAACTGATGCCAGACTTTTCACACATTTTAAGCAGGTAGAGAAGGAACAATTATTTCCAAGAAGGATTTTTGTTCCTTTCATTTTTTATTTGCATTTTATTTTCGTTCTCCTCATCTGTGATTCAGCTGTATTGATGCACTTTTACGAGCATCCTCCTGCCTATATCCTGTTTGCACTCAATTATTTAGTGACACATAGAAATAAGATAAGCCTCTCCTGCACTGTCTACTTTGTTCTGTATCAATCCTGCAGCCACAAAATCAGATAGGCAGGCACACTGACCACGAACAGAGAGAAAATAGCCATGATCAATTTAGCTGCTGCTGAGCACTCTGAGACAATCTGTTGCATTTTCCTTTTGTTTTTTGAGGGGTTGATCAGACTAATGATGGTCAGTTCACCAAGCAGTGTTTTTTGCCTTAAGTACAACCAAATCAGAGGGTCAGGCTTGAGGAAGGACAAAAGCTGAGACAGATATGGCAATATGAAGCATTTGGCTTTGTAGGGACAGTGAAGTCACCACTCAGTCCTGGGAGTGATCCAACTCACAACCTAAGGTCATCCATTTCCTCTGGATATGCTACCTTCAGCACCATGAGCACCACATTTCTTTCACACACATAAAGGATGTTGTGAGTTTTACAGGACACCATTAGCCTAGCAACCACACGTCAGACATAAAATCTTTCTAGCATACCAATGTTAGAATTAGCTGAGTACAATCTTAGCTCCTAGACAGAAACAACTGTTCTAATGTATTATCTTTATATATGGTTCGGGTAGTGTTACAAATTCAAATTCAGAATACTTAATTTTGGGCACGCCATCTCCTGACTAATTGCTCTTCACAAGATTGTAGGTAGAGAATGTCAGTGGCGACAGACACTGAATATCTGCAAAGAAGCTTGTAACAAATGCACAACCTTGCTCGGAATAAAAATCTTAATGTGAATACTGCAGACAAAATCTTCACAGTTATTTTTCAGTAGCAGCATTTGTTCAAAGCCTGACAACCTGCTCTGGATTTAGATGTCTGGAATAACCAAGAACTGTATTTTTCTCGTCTAGATAATTTCAACGTGCCTCTTCTTTCTAGCCATCATTCCTTTTTCCTGCATCATTTCTGCTTTTGTGCTCCTCTCTCCTCCATCTCTTCCTCATTCTTTTATTTTATCTTTGATCTATATGTATGTTTTTTATGTCTATATGCAGAACAGTGGCTTACACGTAGGTGCTATTATTATTATTATTATTATTATTATTATTACTCTTACTCTTACTCCTACTCCTACTCCTACTCCTACTCCTACTCCTGCTAGTGAAATGCCACAAAATAATTAATGCTGTTACCCTAAAAAATTCACTCTGCTAATGACTGATCAGAAATGTTGCAAAATCATTTTAGCAAATTCATTTTAGGGCACTATCATCAACCTAGAGCTCCCAGAAGCTGTGATGTGCACCAAACCCAAACCTTAGAAAAATGATTAAATTATAAAATTGAAGCATGTCTGTCCAGTCAGTTTGTGACAAATAAAAGCCTCCAGAAATTAATCACAAACTTTTTCAATGTGCTTTTTCTATTTTTCTATTTTTCTTTTTCTATTTTTCTACAGAAAAATATTTCTGTAAAAACAGCCTCATTGTTCTCCAAGAAGCTATTGAAAGATCTTGTGCTCTTCAAGAGAATATAAGCATGTGTTCAAGGGATAGCCTTGGCACTGCAGAACACGAGCCTCAGAGAGAAGCTGCTTTCCTTTCATGTCACCTATCTCCATAGTAAGGTAGTAGCCCTTGTGACACTTCTGCAACTCTACAGCATCTTTAAAATACAATCCCAGGGACAGATGCATAATTATGTCTTCTTCTGCTTTCCGTAGTTGCATGAGGTAGAATTTTACTCATGATATGCCTGAGGATGACTGAAAAATAGCAATATCCATACCCTACTAGCTGGGTTCTATGCTGTCAAAGGAAAAGTAGAGGAATTTACAAAGGGGAACAGATCTCTTGCATTAATCCCTTTAAATGCAAAAATACTGAGTAAAGCAAAGAAAAGTCAGCATGATATCACTTTAGAATCTGGATAACAGAGATCAGATTTATGATACCTTTCAAGACTTTATCAAAACAATGCATTAAACTCAACATACCAGCTCCTTCTTCTTCATGCACTCCATGAGGATAATGAACAGGTGCTGTGCCTGGGTTCGGGTGTATGTGAAAGTCTTCTGGATGGTAACTAGCAGCTGGTCCCTCAAGGACTCGTTGATAAGTCTGAAATTCAAAAAGAAAAGATTAAGTAAAAAAACAGACATGAGGGAACACTGTAACTTTATTTCAACTGTTTTCAGGGACAAAGGTCAAAAAAATAAGAGTCAACAGATCACTGAAGATTGTTTTGAGCAGCTTTCAAGATCAGGAATTGCTGAAACCGTAAGAGATAAATTGGAAAACACTATTCTAGGAAAACATGTTGATTGTCCTGAGGTCCCTCATCTACAAAGTTTTTATATCAGTTCCCACATATTGCATGACGGAAGGTCATTCAAACTATCAGCTCTGTGGGATTTCCTAACAAAAACAAAAATCACACTGACAATCTGAATTTGAGGGAGACCAACGCTTTTAAGTGAACTGAAGACTCCTTTCTATCAGTGAGTTAGAAATATTCAACTCATAGTTAATTTTGTGAAACTGGAAATATTTACGTTTTGATTTTAGTTTGAGTATGTCAACTCACCCTGACTAATGGTACACAGGACCTCATAAGCAAACAAATAAATTTCTCTGTTCCTCACGCCACTCAAAGAAAGCATTTCGATTTTAGGCATGTTGATCTTTTAAGACCACAGGAGAACCCATTTTATATTCCTGTTCAGTGCTAAGGTCAGTACTTGCAAAAAATGGCCCTACAGCAGAAATAAACAGTAATAGCGCATGAAATATAAGTATTTGAACCCTACCTCTTCATAGCAAAAAGCCTGTTCCTCAGGACTTTTCTGTGTGAAACGTTTCTGTTCTCAACATCAAAATTACAAAATAGTGGGCTGTAATTTAGAATGTGTATCCTTTGGTGCTTCTACATTGCAGCAGTTTTCTCACTTAAAAATTATAACTAAGTGTTTCAAATTAGCTAAGTTGGAATATTCTATGGGATAAGCCATCCAGTGGACGGAAAATCAGAGAATCTTCATGTCTCATATTTTAGGCAAGAAGATAAAAAAATATTCAGTCCTACAGCAACTGCATAAAACTATCAGAAGCAGCAGGTATCTAAAAGCCATTGTTAGCTCAGGGCAGCTGCCCTGGGACAATAATGACTGAATCCTTCATTTTTTTGCATACTATTGGCTAAAGTTGCTTGTACTTCTCCACAGTGAGGACACACAAATGAGACTGCAGGATATTCGTTACACCACTGAATTTCAAATCTCATTTCATTATTTAGTCTTTATACCTGCAGCAAATGTTGTTAGAAGAGACAACAAATGGGAATGGGAAAGAAGTGCATGGAAGTATATAGAAGATCTGGCATACGGAATGCATATATTGTCTACGACGTGAATTTGATTTGGGCTGTAAATATTCCTGTTGAATAGGTCTTTGACTTCAAAAAGAAGCCTGGAAGGCATATGTCTATATGTTTACATTAAAATGAATTTACATGGGGTTTTAGAACATGCTGTGTGGATGACTGTTCTTTCTAGGCCTGTCTTCTGCTGTTGTGTTTTACTTTATCACAGACTCCCTTTGAGTGGTGAGTCTACCTTTGAACTTCCTATTTTCCTCTAGGAGCAGTCTGGCCCTAGATGTGCTATTTCCTGGGATACTGGAGAGGCAGCAAGAATGCATCTACTGCCCATGCATTAGGAGAGCACTCCTTCCCTGCAGCATGACCTGCCTCCCTCACAGAAAGGCAACAACACATAATGAGTTAAAACTTCCAGCCCTCTTGGCAGACAACACTGCAGCTGGCAGCAGAAGACTTGCTGTGCGGAAATTGCAAGAGAGATATTCTGACCTGCCAGACAGGAGGAAGGACGCTGCATGCACATGGGGACAAGAAACAAGATGTCGATGATACAGCTAGAAATGCAGGACTCTGCACTAACCAGAATCAGCTTGTAAAAACTGATACCTGAACAAGCACTAATATACTCTGAGTTGAAGATTAGTGGGTCATATATGATATAAATTCTGATTTTAGGCTCTTGAACAAAAGGTTTTGGAAATTTGCTTTAATCAAATTTAAACGAAATGGAGCTATCACTGTATTTACAAGTGGGTCAGAACTATGCAATTTTCCATCCTTCAAATGAAGCAAGAAAAAAGATGTTATTCACAATGAACAAGCTGCCTAAAAACATCACCTGGAGAAGCTAAGGAGATTCATATAAATATCTTATTTCTTTTGGAAACTATGTATGAAAGTGAAACATATGAAAGAGTATGAAAATTATGAAAAAATACATGGATTTGGAAGATTAGCAATTTAGAAATTTCAGAAAACACTTCCAAAGTATCTGGAATGTAAACCATCCCACTTTCTCATAATAATCTAATTTTCCTTAAAAAAATGTGCGGAATCCAAATCTGAAATGTCATTTCTGAAATTGTCTCTCTTTCAGGCTAACAAACACAGAAGGCAAAAGAAAGTTGCACTGAGTGAAAGCAGAACTGTGTCCTGAGCAACCACCACTTTTTTTCCTTGAATTAAAGTTCTCAGAAACTGTATAATAACATTAGTTTAAGCAGCATGTGAAGTAAAATTCATGTGAAAGACATGGAATTTTAAAAACCAAAAAAAGCAAGAAGTGCTTCCCTAACTACTCTTACTAGTGAGGGTAAAACATCTGTTGAAGTACTGCTGCTTAGAAACTTCCTGTAGTCATAATTTGATTTACACAGTTTTCTACCCTCCCTAAATGTTTTTCTTTAACATCTCCTTGGTCTGCAAATCTACATCAAGCTTATTCAATGTCTTAATGAGACCAAAAACTTGAAGAGATTATAATCAGAAACACAAACTATAATAGTAATCTTTCCAGTAAATGAATCATAGCTTTATGTGCACTAAAATCAGTCATACCAAGAATGTATCACTTTCATTCCTTAGGAATCTATAAATGTTAGAAGGTATCAAATCAAAGTTCCCAATTGTCTAACTCAGCTGGCACAAACGCAAACTGTTCCATGCTAGTAAAGGCTAAATCTATGATGCAGACACCAAATCAAATTTGTGTTAAACAAGTAATTTCACAGAGTACCGTGAGCAAAACAACTGAGAATTGCAAGTGGGGTAATGATTTATCTCTTCTGCAAACACCACCACATTTCTTACACACCCCAAATAAATGCTTTTTAAACTAATGAATTCTTAGTTTTAGATTCAGGGAAAAAGAGATAGACCCACTTTACCAGACTGAAACATTACAATTATGACTACCACCAAAGTCAGTATGAACTCAATAGCATCAGAAAAGGAACATTTTTATCATCTTTCTAGTAGGCTTCAGTTCTAAAAATATTTTGCAATATGTCAATAAAATCTTTTTTGGGGCATTTTGATGGCATGATTCTCGGAATTCCACTTACTTGACATGGAAAAATACTGCTTCTGCCCAAAATGTACTACAAAACAACCATGTAACCGGTTCTTTTTTTTTCCCTTCCTCATGTAGTTTGAAGCTGTTCTTTCATTCCCTAAGTACATAAGACATGCCCATTATCCTACCAGTCCAGGTGTATTCAGCTTTTATTTTTCTTACCCGGAGGTTCTGGACTGCTAATGAAATTTAGGTACCTAATGTCAAAAATCTGTCATCTAAAGTAGACCCATATAAATTTACATTTCTTTTCAGAACAAAAATTTACTCATAATTGTTGCCTAAGAGTGCATGGGCATGTTTTGTTCGTTTTCAGAAGATGCCAACCTTAAGCTGCACCAAGGGAAATATAGGTTGGATATTAGGAAAAATTTTTTTTTACTTTAAGAGTGATTAAGTATTGCAATGCTCTGCCCAGGTAAGTGGTGGAGTCACCATCCCTGGATGTGTTTAAAAAAAGATTAGATGTGGCACTTGGTTCCATGGTTTAGTTGAGGTGTTAGGGCATGGGTTGGACTCCACGATCTTGAAGGTCTCTTCCAACCTAGTGATTCTGTCATTGTGTGATTAGTTTTGACACATCAGATTATCAGAACTGAACTGTATGGCTTTCCAGAAAAGTTAGGATCTTGAATTTTAAGAAAAAAACTCTTGCATGGGCTCAAGGAGTTGGTCAGTACTTCCCTCTGGGAAACTGCTCTCTAGGCACCAGAACTGCCCTGGGAAATTGCCCTCATGGAGCAGAGCAGAGCTGGCAGATCTCTAGGGACACCTTCCATAAAGCACAAGGATGAACCATCTCCAGGTGAAAGAAACAGGACAAGAAAGGCAAGAGGCCATCACGGATGAGTGGAGACCTGCTGGTTAAACTAAAATAAAAAGGCAGAAAATGCACCATCAGTGAAAAATACAGGTAACCTGGGCAGAGTTTAGGGACACAGCCCAGTTATGCAGGATGGGGTGAGGAAAGCCAAGACACACAGAATAACAGCAAGGGCTTCTACAGGTGTGCCAGTGAGAAAAGGAAGGTTGAAAAAAGCATTCACCCAACCTGGTAAGCAAGGCTTGCAAACTGGCAATAATGTACAAAGAAAAGGCTGAGGTACTCAACAACTCACCAAGGCCAAGTGCAAAGGGTACCTGGGTTGGGGTAACCCCAAAAGCAAAAAGGGCTGAGAGATGAGCAGATCAGAAACAGCCCTCTGGAGAAGGACTCGGGGGCCTGGTGTGTGAAAGGCTGGACAAGGGCTGACAGCCTGCACTCACAGCCCAGAAAAACAGCCCTGTCCTGAGCTGCATCCAAAGCAGCGTGGGCAGCAGGGCAGGCAGGAGGATTGTGTCCCTCTGCTCTGCTCTGGTGACACCCCCCTGCAGCGCTGTGTCCAGCTCTGGGGTCCCCAGCACATAAATGGACAGGGACCAGAGGAGGCCATCCTGCTCATCAGAGGACTGGAGCATCTCTCCTGTAAGGAAAGGCTGAGACAGTTGTGGATGTTCAGCCTGGAGAAAAGAAGTCTTTGAGAAAACCTTATTAAAGCCTTTGAGAACTTGTAGGGTGCCTACAAGAAAGATGGGGACAGACTTTGTAGCAGGGCCTGTTGTAACAGAGCAAGGAACAATGTTTTCAAACCTAAAAGAGTGGTGATTTAGATTGGATATAAATAAAAAGATGCTTACAATGTAGGTGATAAAACAGAGAAAAAGGTGTCCCAGAGAGCTGGTAGGTGCCCCATGCCTGGCAATGCTCAGGATCAGGTCAGAGATGGCTCTGAAGAACCTGATTTACTTGAAGACGAATTTGCCCAGGGCGGGGGAGACAGATTAGATGACTTCTGAAGATGCCTTGCAATAAAAACTATTCTATGTTCCTAGGATTCACTGTTTAGGATCAATCAGGAGAGGCCACTTCAAAAACCTAGACTTACAAAGTCAAAAAGGCAATACTTAGTTTCTGCCCAAGATATATTGGATGATTAAACAGTCAAGCAAAACTTCATTGCTTTGGCTGATGCAGAAGACAAATGACACATTTTTGGCCTACTCCCTCCTCAGAAAGCATATTTTTAAAACTATGCCTAATATTTGAGGAGATAAGTGACATTTCACTTACTTTCAAATTCATGGTATATGATTTTGTAGTGATCACTGGAGAAAGATCTCACCTGTAGTCCACCACCTAACTTGTTTAGCTTTCTTTTTCTTCAAAGATTTTTAGTACTGGACTCATACAATGTACTAGAAAGTTACGAAGATGATGCTCTAGCCCACTTTCTAAGTTCAATTGCATGACAGATTTTTTAAAATGTACTGTTCCCAAAATGCTTTGAAATGTCTTTAAATAATACACTTAACTTAATGAATTGCAAAATAATCTGTTTCTAACTTTTCATTTGTGAAGTATTTTTTTCCCAGGATAAAGTAAATATACCCATAAAATATCAGTGGGACTTGAAAACTGTTCCCTGCCCTTCCTTATAGGAACCTTAGGGGGAATTTTTTGTTTCGGTTATGATTTGCAATCTAGACAATCATACCATATATAAGAAACATATGCTCATATTTTCTTCCACTGAAATTACAAATAAGATACAGTTATGCAACTTTGTGGGACTGGCTGAATTTCTTACACATTTTCAAACCCACACATTTTGCATGGCATTGTTATGAGAAAAAAAAAGTAATTCCTTCATTGTATTCAAACTGTGCACTTTTATGAGGAATCAGCTACAAGGCAGACCTTCATTAGTAGCTGTTCTACATAATTTTTCCCTGACTGCAGTTTACTGAATGGTTGTTACCTCATCAAAACAGAGATGAATATATTGATCCTCCCAAGTTTAACAAACTGTCCTTCTATTCAGGATTTGATTTGCAAAGTATTTTGTTACAAGAGAAAATTTTATAATGATAGAAAAAATTGCAATCTGAAAATAATTTTACAAATTAATTCAGACACGATTTAGATTCATGATATCCTATGATGTGGTGGACATATCACACATTATGATCCCTTTTGCTCAAAGTGAAAAATTCCTGCATTTTGCCTAATAGCAAAAAGGGATTTAAATAATATTCTTCAGATTTGAAGCCTAAAAACTATGCCATGGTGGATCCAGAGGAAGATCAGTCCAAAGGCAATCTTTAACGATTCTCATATGAGTATGCTTATTTAAAGCACAGAGAATGTTTGATATTTCCTTGTGAACATTAGGCAAGAAGAACATTTTAAGGCATTAAATCGAACTCTTAAGGGTCTTATGCTTGCAGGAATCGTACTGATAGAGTAGTTAATGAGCTATAAATTCAACTTGGAGACAGCATTCAAATACTGCAAGTAATTTCTCATTCTGTAAGGAAATATTTTTCTAAGAAGTGACATAATTTTAACCCAGTGTTTCATTTCTCTTATTTTAAATTTGGTATTTAATAACAGAAAAAGCTCTTGAGAATTAAAAATTTCAAAATATTACTATAAAGTTGCATTTTGTATTTGTTTTACTTTCAGTTTTTGCCTTTATGCAAGTCAATGAAATGAAAAGGCATCCATCCTTGATTACACAATCCAAAATACTCCAGCTGTATGTGGAGGAGAGTTACTACCAACAAAGATATTCACTTAGGGCTTTGTAGGGACTAAATTTACATATTTATGATTGATCTTATGTTCTCATCCCTCAATGCTGTTCATCATATTATCAAATAAAAGAAAAAATAAGTGCTTCAGAGCCTGGAAAACCTGACCTTTAAATCAAGGCCAATACTGAAAAGCAGCCAAATAATTCTTCCAATTTATCACATGGGGAATGTGCATTTAAGATGCCTTCTTATTTAAGTTATACTGTGGACATAGCTTGTTTGTCATTAAAATGTAAAAGGTACAAGGAATTTACTCAGCTCTACTAAATTACTTCTGAGAATTTTATTTACTTGCACTGAAATGTAGCCACCTATTGCATTCTTAAAACTCTGTTCAGACTTTTCCAGACCAAGACAAAATTTAGTCTCTCATATTAAAGTCCTAATAAACTTAAACTCTCCCCCCGTGTTAGTTCTGCATATCTGACACTCATAATACTGAGACCTCATCTCAGTGGACAATTGCACATTACTTCCCCCTGAAACTTCAATGAGAGAGTTGAGACAAAGAGACCTCAAAACTGATTTTTCCCCCAAAGACATCTTTCCTTCAAGGTGTCCATGTGCCCGTGGTGCCTCGCAGATTGAGCACAGCTCTGGGCTGTGCTGGCAGCCTCCTGCACTGAGGCTGCACTCACAGTGAAAATGTCTACCCAAAGACTGTCCCACGGGAGGGAAATGTCTGCCTTGGCCTGAGAAAAACCTACAATTAGGCCTTAAAAAGACAGATTGAAGCTTGTTTCCTGTCTTTTCAAAGAAGCACAGGCATTGGCATTGTAAAGGGGTACCACACCTTCATTAATACAAGAAATCATTCGTTTTTGTGCTATGTGGAATGGCCCAGGAAAAATAATTAACAAGGAGGGAAGGCTGGCACAACAGAATTCTTTGAAACCCAATACAGAAGGACCTATTGGGCAGACAGGCAATTGTTCAACACATTAAAGGATTTTTAAAAAATTGATGGATTGGCACAACACTGATCAAAACGCAAGCAGAGAGATGTATTTGTTCTCCTTCACCTCCAGACATAGTTATTCTTCCCATGGAACAAACTTTCAAATTAACTTAGAAGTTCACAGAACTCCTGCAATGTTAAAGCAGACATACACACACATTTTTACGTGTAGAAAATTAATCGGTGTTGGGGTGCCATGAGTTAGAATTTAAGAATATGCAAAACCAGAATAGCAATATCAACATGCAAGTGAGCTTGTTTCTGCCATTAATGATGTAACTGTTGAATTATTTAAATCAGGTATCCAGTCCATAGAAGTTGGAAGATATGCTGTGTCTCAGAGAACACCTTGCTTCTGACAGGCAGCCAAAATTAAAATAGAATTTTGATTTGATAGTTTGATTGCATAGTGGACTGCAGGATTAAACTTTGCACGCAATTTAGATGTATTACATTGATTTAGAGTTTAATAAACGCAGTTTTGTATAACCTACTTAGATTCTATCCAAAACAAAAAGCTACTAGCTGAATTGAGTTAACATGGCAATTATTTGGTATTCTCATAGTGCTAAGCACTATTCAAACATAGGTTAGAGAGGGGAATAAAGGATCCAGTTTGTAGCTGAACTCTAATGTATTTGGATAAAATATTTTTATGAATATAATGATATTAGTGTTTTACTTCTGGCATTATTAAAAATACCACTGCATACCAGACTGTTTTCTGAACTAGGATGAACACAGAAACTTCCACTAGCTAATTTAGCAAATGTCATAGTTTGTGCATTCTATTTAGTGCAAAGTGAACAGAAAAAAGAGAGTAATTTTGTTGGTTGGTAATGTTTCAGGAAACAATCTGAAATGGGATCCCCACAATAAGAAGACCCATAGTAAAACAGAATAATAGCCAGATATGAGAGTCCCAGATAAGAAATCGCTTGTTCTGCCTCTGTTTATATACACTGTAACTTGCCTTTTCTACTGGCAGGAGTTTGATGAAATAGAACCACAGCACCATAAAATCATAGAATGGTCTGGTTTGGAAGGGATCTTTAAAGATCATCCAATTCCAACGTCCCTGTCACGGGCAGGGACACATTTCACTGAACCAAGCTGCTCAGAGCTCCATCCAACATGGCCAGGAACAATTCCAGAGATGGGGCATGCACAGCTTCTCAGCCTGTGCCAGTGCCTCAACACACTCACAGAAAAGAATATCTTACTTATGTCCAGTCTGAAGTTACCCTCTTTCAGTTCAAAATCATTGCCCCTTGTCCTGTCACTGCAGGTCCTTGTAAAAAGTCTTTCATATAGGTCACATTTATATATTGAAATTAATTAATTAATTAATTCTCCTTCTGTATTTCTTTATGATGACATCAGACCACAGACAATGTGGTAGGTGTACATAGCAAACAAATGGAAAAAGCATATTTGAGTAAGTTTATGTGAAGTATTATCATCAGTGAGGTCACTGAAAACAGAGAAACGACTTCTCAAAGATTCAGTGAAACCTGGCATATTCATATATTCACTATATCACAGATGTAGTGCCAGACCAAACATGAACCTGAATATAAAACATAATTACAGATTTATATTTTATTATTTGCTTACTGTGTGTGTGAATACATAAACCCCCACAAGCTCTAACACACAGAGAAATGAGTCACGGGGAATCCCGACTGTAAGATTACTGCAGCTACTTTGGCAAAAACAATGAAACAGCTCTTAGTTATAAGAATCTGTGGGATTTTTGCTTCCACTTTCATGTTTTATTCTAAAGTTGTTAAATCTTCTCTTTATTTGTTATTTTCTACTCTGGGCATCAGACTGATTTCTGCCTTGGGAACTTCTGAGACGACAAAGTCCATGATCATTGCTGAACACCTGGAAACCCTCTGAGGGTGCTTGTTGGGTAAGGAACAGGTTAGGGCAGCCACAAGGCTGTGGACCAAGAAAGTGACAGTGTTTTCTAATAGACATGCTGCTACGCTTGATCCAGGATGCCTGTAGCCTTGTTTGCAACTGATCCCTTAAGAGGCAGGGCCAAGCCCTTGGTGCCTGGGAAAGCCCTATGCAAGAACCAGACCAAGAATACCACCAAGATTGTGCAGCAGCTTTCTGCAAGAGGATGCAAAAAACGGGTCTTCAGATTAATTTGTTCCATCATAAACAGTCTCAGGTATGCTGGTGGCAGGCTGCAGAGTAATTGGAGCAGCTGCCCTTGTCAGAGCAGATACTTTGATGAAAATGGAGTTTTCCATGGTAGATGTAGCACTTCAGGTCCCAAGCTCAGTGCTCATTCTTGATGCCAGGAGACAAGGCCTTTTTTCCTGTAGGTCTGTGGTCTTGGAGGAGCTGCACCATCAAGCACAGGATTATGTACTTAGTGAAAACAACAGTGTTGTTGGAAATAACCCAACAAGATGAGTACTATCTTTAGTCTTTCTGAGATTAGGGCAATTTTGTGGAAAATTCCACAAAAATATGAGTGGATGAATCAGACATGTGCACAGGCCCTTATCCTTGCAGAGGATTTTAACCACTGTGGTACCTACTGGAGGGAAAACACAGTAGGGCATAAGTAATCCTGGAAGTTCCTGAGGTGCATTGACAAGAACTTCCAGACTCAAGTAACAGAGCAGATAATAAGGAGAGATGCTGTGCTGGACGTCATAACAAAAAAGAGGGACTCCCTCTATTGGGATGGGAGGGTCAAAGGCAACCTCGGCTGCAGTGACCATGAGCTGCTGGAGCTCTAGATTCTGTGAGGAGGGAGAGGGTAAAAAACAAGTCCCAAAATTCTGGTCTTGAGATGAGCAGACTTTCTGCTTTGGGAATCTGTTTCAAAGGGTCTCACAGTAAGACTAGAGGGAAGAGCGGCCCAACAAAGATTAATATTCAGGAATTGCCTCTTCCAAGCTCAACGCATAGTGCAGGAGACCTGGTGACATAGGAAATGGAAAAAGCTGAAGTACTGAGTGTCTTCTTCAGTCTCAGACCCCAGACACTGAGGGGATGGTCTGGGGGAAGGAAGTGGAAGATGATAACATCATCAGTTCATGGATCCTTACAGTGTGTAAACACAAATGCTGGGGGAGCTGAGTGATGTCATGGCAAAATAATAATCTTTGAACAATCAGGACAACTGGAAAAATTGTCTGTGGACTGGAGAAAAGCAATGGTCACTCCTGTCTCACAGCTGAGCAAGAAGGAGGTTCCAGGGAACTACAGAGTGGTCAGCTTCCCTTTGATGTGGGGCTGTGATGGGCCATTTATTACAGTCACATGAAGGAGATGATGATTATCAGGGGTAGCCACACTTGAAAACCTGATCACCTTCTTTGACATGATTGGTAGATGAAGGGCAAGGAGTGAATATTCCCCATGTAGACCTCTCTAAGGCCTTTGACACTGTCTTCCACAAGATCCTCATAGATGAGCTGATGAAGTACGGGATGGAGGAGGAGACAGTGAGGTGAATTGAAACTGGGAGAAAGGCTGGGATCAGAGGTTTGTGATCAGCTGAAGGTCAGCAATTTGTAGCACATTTCAGAGTCCATTCCTGGGTTCAGTCTTGCTCAACAGCCTCATTTATGATCTGGAAGATGGGACTGTGTGTAGGCTCAGCAGGTGATCCTTCCTCTCTCCTTACCACTTTTGAGGACATATCTGGAGTCATGTGCCAGAATCTGCCTTCCCCAGTACAAGAGAGGGACGCACATGCTGGAGAGTGTCCAGCAAAGGGCCACTAAGACGATGAAGGGACCAGATCACCTCATATATGAGGAAAGGGTGAGGGAGCTGGGATTCTCCAGCCTGAAGACTCAGAGATGAGGCTTGTTTTAAGGCTTATTTTGTTTTGTTCTGAATACCTTCAGTACTTCACCCATATCAATGATGGAAGCAGCCATGTGAGGCAGGTGTTGCTTGTGTACAATATTATTAATAATTTCCTGTGCTCTACTTTACCACTGAATTTAACCTGTGGACAGAGAAAGAACATGGGCTATGAACTGACTTACCCTCCTTCTTCAGAATATTTGTGACCAAAGGCAAGGATGTCAGACGCTCGGCCACTGCCATCACATATCACAACGGGAACAGGAGGAGTGTCTCGCAGGTACTCCAGAACAATGGAGATGACATTGGGACCTCCTTCCACAATAAGGGCCACCACTGGAACCCCTTGGCCGATTCCTGGAGCAAAAGAAAGAAAGAAACAAACCAAACCAAACAACACAAAACAAAACAGCCAACCAACCAAATAAAAAACCCACAAACACACACAAAACAAATAAATAAATAAATGCAACGAAAAAGAAACAAAAAACCGCAAAACCAGCAAGGCAAACAAAACACAACAGAAGACAGAAGAAAAAATAATCAGACTGAAATAACTGCATTATGACTGTACAGTGCTATGTTAGAGAAAATGCATTCAATAAATCAGGTATTTTAAGGACAGATGGACCAGTGTAGACATCTCATCAGTTCCACTGCATGAACTAGTATTTTCTAGAATTATCTTCTGTTTCAAATACAATAGTTTTATTTAAATAGACTATGATTTTTTTTGTTTGTTTTTTTATTGATCAAATCTTGTTTTAAAATCATAAAGAAGCTACTGCATTTCTTCCTCACGTGCTCATAATCAAGACTGGAAACTTGCTTGTAGTCTAGCTTTTGCATGATGTCAGCTTCCCATCATTGGGTCTTCCAATAGTTTTGCTTGCTGTTTCAAAATTACCTCTATGATAATTTTCCTGCTGTATGGGATCCATTTTGAGGTTGCAGCTGGGCAGCCCTTTAACCTTCTCTTCAATAAGCTAAGCATATTGTCTTGCCATTGCTTTTCAATTCTAGTCAGTCTCATAGTTTTTCTCTGAATTCTTTCCAATTCTGCAGCATATTCCTTGATTTACAGACCGCCACACCAAGGACATTGCTCCAAAGACATCTGAACTAGTGCTTAACCAATGAGAGGCATCTTCATTTTATGCACCTTTAGTGTAATTACATGGG
The DNA here is from genome assembly GCF_052056855.1 of Sturnus vulgaris. Taxonomy (NCBI): domain Eukaryota; kingdom Metazoa; phylum Chordata; class Aves; order Passeriformes; family Sturnidae; genus Sturnus; species Sturnus vulgaris. Next base: position 25,517,358 of record NC_142283.1, read on the forward strand.
ACCCCTCCACAACAGCTGTAACACAGACTGCCAGGAAAGTTGTGTAGATTTAGAGAAAGGCAATCTGATGCCAGGCTGGTGTTAATATAGCTGAAAAAGCTTTAATGGTAGTCACTTCTGGACCAGTTGAGACTGAGGACATTCAAAAGGACTCAGACAACAGAGGTTGAACATTTTCTATTGGAAATTTTTTCCTTTTCAAGTAGCTTTTTCTAAGAAAACCTATATGCATTCTGCACAAAATTCTGACATTTTACTGGAAAACAAAAATAAAAAGAGTGTCCTTCTATTAATAGCTGTTAACAACTGTTAATATGACTGATGAAGTTTTCATTTAGAGACTCAGTTCAATTCTTGGAAGTGAAGGTAAGCCTGTGAGGCTGGCATATTAAATCTGGTTAGACCCTCTAGAAATATTCACCGATCAAATGATTTTCAATAATTTTAAGGACATGAATTACCGTAAAAAATAAAATAAAATGTTCTTTAAGAAAGAAAGAAAAAACCCTAGTTCATATATATAACAGGAAAATATTCTAGGCATTTCCTGAACCATTTTGAAGGAAACATTATGTCTCCTGAAGTGATTCTCAGCATGCTTTGTTTTGCCTCTATCTACTGTTAGTGGCTTTTTTGTCATGTAACTTAAGTAAAATGTGTTTATTTATGCTAAGAAAACTACAGGTGGAATTATAAAATGTAGGCTACTGAAAAAGCATAAGAGGGATGGAGTATAACAAGGTGATTACAGAATGATTTGCAGAGATCAAGGGCTAATTTTTTCTAATAATTAAGGACTTTCCCTGAATTGCTGTTCTACCAAATCTAGACACCTGCTAATAAGATAATATTGAGAAGTATTCTTAGTAATGGGTCAAATTTGGTCTGGATGACACTGAAGATTTATAGAAATCGAGAAACTTCACAATTTGAGATACAAAGCCATTTCTGTGGTGTTTAATAAATCCCTCTGTAAACTGGGGAACTCATTAGGAGGAAATACCAGAAAAGCTGATGACAAGAGAACTGTCTTTGGTATAGCAAGACTACTAGGAAAAATTATGATCCTGGAATACATACAGCAAAACATTTTCAGGAGGAAACAGGGGCAATTCAGTGCCATTGTGCATGCCACTCAGGAAATTCCATCTAAAATATTATCTGTACCTGTGCTCAGGCTTGTTCAGAAAGAGCAAATCGGAATGAATGGAGGAAAAAGCCAAAAGGAGTATATGGGGAATAAAGATGTCATCTTATGAGACAAGATTCAATGAGTTTGGCTCGTCTTCCCTAGAAATTAGGGTGGCAAAGACACCATGACTGAATACCCCCATGACATACAGCACATTAGAAATTAAAAGGTTTAGAAGGAGTTCAGAAGATTCCTGGTTATCAGATAAGTGAAGTCTTTACAGCCTTCTTTTAAGACTAAAAGGGAGAACTTTTTGTACTAAAATGATGCACTGCTGCTCTCTAATCATAATAATTGCAGTTGCCTTATGTATCTCAAACTGTTCCTGAAACAGATTCTGTCCTTCTGCTGGAAGTCTTTTCATTCCCAGTGTTTTCTACTGGAAAAATAATTCTCAAAATATAAATAATCATGCTTAGTCTAAACAGCTGAACAATTTTTGCCTTTTTGGGCTGTTAGAAAACATGTCTAAAATTACTGTTGTAACCTTAGATTTTATTTTAATTTTTTTTTAACACGTGTTTTTTTTTAAATTTGAGCCTTTATAGTCACAAGAGTTGCCTGGCATACAGGAGTTCTTTGCAAGTGTTCCAACTGTGTTTCACTGTAGTTAATCAGATGGCAGATTTTCTGTTCTCTGATTGTTTAGAAATACATTCAGTATGAAAACAATCCTCTAATTTGAGGCTAGTAAAATAAAAGAATTTTTTTCCAATTCATACTTCAATGAAACTTTTGAGTTTAAAACTTTAACTTAACCCACCAAATTCACGTGAACCTTGGTTTATCATATACAATGGATTTCCATATTGAACTGCAACTCTTTTATCATTCTGGCACATTTCTTTGTGAGACAAAAAAAACCCAAACAAATCACAAACTTGATTTCTATATCCTGTTTTCCTTTGGGAAATTCTGCCTGAGTTTCAGCAATTAGATGATTTTTTAATTTAAATTTTACTGTTCTCCATAAATAATTTTGGTTTGGAAAAAGCTACTCTTTCTTTTGTTTGGTGGGCAAATCATTACAGTTAATTTCTGGAACTAGAAATAATATTTAAAACCAGTTAATAATACTTTGCTGATATTTCTTCAAAGTATAACCATTTCTGGCTTTCAGGAAAGTTCTCCAGACTACAGCTGTCTGAACCCTAATGTTATGAACTTTCACGGATCTATGATAACCAATTTCTGAGCAGTAATGGTATCCTCAGAATTTCAAGAAATGGGTAAATGGGAATTACCATATCCTCAGCTTTCTATGATGTTCCCAATCATATTTAAATTAGTTACGACATTATATTAATTTCAGGATAAAAACGTAGCTGCTTATACCAAGATTTCTGCAGGTCAATAAATCTGAGCCGAAATGCAGAGTAGATTTGAATTAAACTTTCAGATATCTTGATATTAAAAATTCCTGGATGGTTCCCTGCTGCTAAATATTAGGAATTTGGAAATGAATGCAGGGGGTCTGCAGAAAAATTTCAGTGTGTCTCAAGACATTAACTGACTATACTAACACTGCATTTATAACTATGTTGATATGAAATTGAGAACTGACTGTGCTTTGCCTTAATGTAACACTGGGACAATTTGGAGAACGTTGGCATGTGAGGCCAGCAAGAATCTCTGACTTTGAGAAAAAGGCAGCTGATAAACCTCTCTTTAACTGCTAATCAAAATCTGTTTCCTTCTAAATCTCCTCAGAAATGAAAGAATGAGAAGTTCTCTGTAAGAGCTCTATTGCAGCCTGTGCAAGCACAGTATACGATAGTCTGCAAAGAAGGGGCCGGCACTGCCTGATAGATCCACAGGGAGCCTTGGGTTTCAGACACTTCATCTGCAAAGATAATGGCAGGCTCTGAGGTGAGATGCTAAATGTGGAGAAAATACATTCCTTACAACATCAAGGACATCATTACAAAAAGAGCTTTTTGCTCAAGTCGAGATTGTCAGAAAGGAGGCAAGGCAAAATGAAACCTTGTTGACATAAAACTGGACTACAGTGCTGGAACTGCAGTCTCCAGCACACATCCAGAAGGTGAGAGCTTCATGCCAAGCACTATAATGGACAGTCCAATAAATCAACAAGGAAAAAGATTTCCCTTCATGTGTTTCTGTAGAATTTACCAAAAAATTTCCCTAGTCTTGGAAAAAAATAAGGATAGCACTCATCTTGCTGGGCTGTCTTCAACAGTATTGTTGTTTTCACTAAGCAAGTACTCTAAAAGTACACAACGTTAAAGATTGTGTGTTTTGCATTTTATTAACTGGAAAGAGAGTAGCATTAATGTATTACACTGAAATATAGCACAATCTGAAACTGCAGAGGACCTTCTTTGGTAGAGGGCAATGCATTATTATCAGGAAACACTATCACTTGGTGTTGTCTTCCAAACACAGAAGAAAGTACAAATAATTTTTACATATCTGAGTACTTTTTTCAGTTTCCTAGAAGGCACTAAATGACACGTCAATCACCTTTTTATTTAATATCCTTTGTAGAGAAATCTTTTAAGTTCAGGAGAATTATTTTTAAGTATCTGAAAAATTGGATCTCTGATAATTTCATGGAGGATTTATTTTTAAATTTACTTAGTTCACTTTTCAAAGCATTTCTAGGATAAGCTTTGATTTCAACAAATGTTTTTTCCTTCTCCTTTTGGAAGATGGAGGAAACTCTTGTCTAGCAGTATATCTGTGGACTAAAATGGCTGTGAATGCTGACTAATGTGTTATCACTGTGATGTTTACGACTTAGCTAACTAATAGCTCAAGATCATAAATATTTGACTACAAAATCAAAGGTCTTCCAACTTAAGAGTGGTCTCTGCAATTTATTCAGTGTTATTAAAATTTTTTGCTAGAAAGACAGAAGTTTTTTTCTCTCAGATTTTCAAAAGAAATATTAAGTTTGTATCCAATAACAGGTATGTGTGAAACATCTCGTACTAGCTGGCATATTACTATTTAATAAGCTCTTCAATTCACATACGGAATTCCTAATATTTATGCTATAAATGCAAAAATACTGGTAGCCTCTCATGACTTCATTAATAGAATACAGAAAAATAAGTCATTATTTTTATCAATATAATCAATAATTATCAATAGAATGATTCATGCAAAAAGAAGAAAGTACCAAAGACCTGAGGCTTATCATTACACTTATTTCTAAAACAGTAATTTGTATTTTGAGTATTTCTGTAAGCATGGATTTTTGCTGAATGTTTCACAGCGTCAGGTATTGTGGATACTGCTGGTGAAATTAGACTGCAATACTGTGTGAAAGATTTACGTAGTCAGCTTAAAACTTCATTACTGTGTTATTGCCTTTGTGGTCAGCAGCAGTGCCAGTGAGACTTTCTGACAGTTGTGATTCCAGGAAGGTATGTACACATCAGAACACTTTTCCCAGTGTGCACCAAATAGCACTTGTAGGCCTTCCTTCTAACATACAAAAACCCCCCTCATTTTCCCCTTGACACAGCTGTAATGCATAAATATGTAAATTAAAATAATAAACTAGAAGAGATGAATTAATTTGGAAATAGAAGGAAGAAAAAGCTGCATAATGTCTGTGTTGTGTGAAAAGGGACTAAAAAATATCTACCATGCTTTGCGGAAGCCCTGTTTTGTTTTCCCAGTTCTTGGAAAAACATGAATAATTTATGCTGTGAGTATATTTATAAATAATGTATAACTGTCTTATAAATTATTACTAATTCTTTTAGTGAAGACCTAAGCATGAGTTACCCACATTTTTATAGACCAACAAGTGAATAAAATGCCTCATTTACGACAAAATGCACTTACTACTTTTGTTTTTAAGCATGGTTTTAAGAGTAACTGGGACATATCACTATGTTGTATATTATCTGTAAGTTCAGCCCTGAGTTCAGTTAAATAAAACAGAGGTTCTAGTTGACTAAACTGACAGAAATGTGTCTAATTTCAGTATCGTAACACTGGGTGGTGGTAGGCACATCTGAGTTGATTTTCTGCTGGCCACCTTTGGTTCTTCATCAGGTCAGACATTTTGGTGTGAGTTGTCCTGTGTTCATTCCCTTTTCAGGAAATTTAGACTGGAGAGTTTGGTAATTATTTGGAGTTGTTTGGGATGTTGTGGCGTGTGTCTGTCCTGCTGGAGGAGTTACAGCAGCTAGCACAGGAGTGGCGTACAGCTGTACACGTGTGTCACACCTCACACACAGCGTGCAGCTGGAGGGAAAGGTCTCCAGAGCTGGATGCAATGGAGGAACACCAGGTTTCACATAACTCAGAGTCACTATGGACATACTGAGGGAGCCCAAACTGTCCCAGAGGAGGGGCAGAATAAGCCTGCACAGCCTTCACACGGTGCAAGAGCAGCCAACCTGACAGCTCAACATCCTTTCCTAACGAGGCACACACTGCTCATCTGCGCAGTGCAGGAACAGGAGTCTCAGCCTTCCTAGAAAACCTGAGCCTACCCGAGGCATGTACAGGGATGTGTGAGGCTCGCTGAGCTGGAAGGGCTCGTCAGATCTTCAGGAAAGCAGGTATATTTGCATGATCAAGGAGCCTCTACAGTTTTGCAGAGGCCTACCCTCCAGGTACACAGATTGCTAAATCTTCCTGGACTCAGATGTACTGCAGACGGTGGGGTACCTAAATCAGCAGGTTTCTCCACTGGTCATCACATCCCAGGTTTGCATGTGCCTATTTCAGATAATGAGGCAATAGACTCTTCGCAGTACAAAATTCCTATGACTGGCTTTAGATTTGTTTCACACCACTATTTTGTGTACATTGTGCAAAAGGTCTGCTGCTTATGGGCATGAGCAATCTTTCTAACTGCAAAATTCTCCTAGGATAATGGCTTCTGTTAGTGGCAAACTCAGTGCTCTCTTACTGACTGACAAACAAACAAAAATAGAAATCAACAGATCTATCCATGTTGTAGCTCCTACAAGTGTTTGCCAGTGCACAGTGCATGGAAAGGCATGTAAGATAGACCATTCTGCACAAATGCTCCATAGTGTAAAAAACTTTAATTGCATCAAACAGATTACATGTTCCCAGATACAGGCCATTAATACAACCGATGGGGTTATTCTCCAGGGCCTTTTAATGCAAGGATTGTTTATTTGAGGAATATAGTAGAAAATCTCATTTAATTATGAGCAGGCAATTAATAAAACTGTTGTGAAGTTCAATAACAATACTGATGTGGTTACAAGAACTTTGACAGGTTTAAACTACATTTTGATCAAATCTGATCTTAGTTTTAACACAATTATATATGATGAACTATGATTTTTGAGGAGAAATTTATTAATAAGACTTATTCAATTGTATATGAAAAACTGCAAAACAGCATTTCTTTACAATTATTTTGAGAGGCTTAAGGTGTCTTGAAACTCATATTGGAACTTCGTGGTTCTTAAACTTAAAGGAAAAGAAAGAAAGTCCTTAGCTCAAGAAGTCTGTCTTAGAAGACCAGTTTTTAGGCTATTCCTATTCTTCATGGGACAAGCAGAGTATGCAACAGTGTGATGTATTAACAAAGGCTGAAAGAAACACTACATAAAACCTGTGGCTTCCAGAAACATTTCAATCCAAACGTTTATATAGTACTTGGATATCCTTGTGCAAGCTACCTACACAGAACGGATAAACAATTAAACATGACCTGGAATTTTAATAAGCAGAAGTCCTGGAATAAGCCTAAAAGATTGAGGAAAATAATTTTTAATTTCTCAACTGATATTTGCCTTGTAGTAATACAGAGTCAACAAATATCGCTCTTTGGCTGTTAATATAGCATGTCTAACTGCACAGTAAGTGATGCTTAAATAGATTTAGAATGATATTGGGTTTACAACAGTCGTTAAAAGGTTTGACCACACAAATGTGTCTGCTTCACCTCCGGACATCTATGTGGTACTCCCTATGGTCCCAACTAGTTTAGAAAGGCTAAGTGATAGCAGAATATCCTAAAATAAACCAGATCCTTCACATTAGGTTATATTGAAATAACATTAAAACTTGGGTCTTTTATTTATGTAGTTGTTTCCAGCCTTTTTGGAAACACTTTCTGATGTGCATTACACCTTTTTGGCTAAAATATTAAGAGCAAAAGGTAAAGAGATAAGATCACCTGCACATACAATGTATCTGCATATCACAGTTGCAATATGTTTACCATTAGAACAATTATATTATTAACTACTAATCATAACTGATCATAACTGGAAAAAAAGGAAATGGATCTTGCCCTCACAAGATGATGGAAAAGAATGCTGAGTTTTATTACCCAGAAGCACAGAACATCTCCCAAATGTCACATCTAGTTCAAACCTAATTTCACATAGCTGCACTTTTACAGTCAACTTTCCTTTTTCCTCATCCCTTATCTCGAGCACCTTCACTAGAGCAGAACCTCTTATTCCAGGCATGGCAAAGATAAGATGAGTATTTATTTTAATCCTCCAAGAACTATTCAGTAACAAAAGAAGAGAAACTTATAGATTAAAAAGCAAAGCAAAACCAAACCAAACCAAACCGAACAAATAAAAGGTCAAGCACATTCTATTCTTTTCTGAACACCTTTAATAGCTTTTTATATTCAGAACTTAAGGGGAATTTCCATTTGTTTGGAGACTCATTACCAGTCCTATGTCTAGAGAAATCCAACTGATCTAGTAAGTCAATGCAAAAAAGTCTAAGAATATTTGCTGTGTTCCTGAAATTCACAGAATGATAGGATTAGGTGTGATTGAATGACACACAACCAGTACTAAAATAGGAAAGCTCAGAACAAGTTGACTTATTTTCAATTTATTTTTTGACTTTTCTATTCAGGTTTGTTGAATATAATTTGCTATAATTTCCTTTTTCTTTTCCTTTATTTTATTAAAAATCACTAATGTGAATTTTATTTTGTTCATCTTGGTTTTCTTCCTTTGTAGTCTTCATTCATTCTCCCTGTTCCCTTTGTTATGCTCACTTCCATTCTACATTCTTATCTTCATAATTTCCCTTTTTGGTAGGCCAATCACATTTTCACTTCCTCTCTGTCTCCCTCTGCTTAATCCATAATCTTATTTTATGTCCTCTATTTTTAATTCTCCTCTTTGCTAGGAGTATGTTTGTATTACATTTGTTCCAGCCTTTTCTCCTTTCTGTTCTGATCTACCTTGACACTTTCAGTCTCAATTTTATTTGTTCAGTGGTCCTTCCTTACCTCTTTACATCTACCTACTGATATATCTGCCATTCTGCCATCCTTGGCAAACAAATCTGTGGACCCAAGTTCTGGAACCATATCTTCATTTAATACTGGACTGATACTAAAAACTTCTCAAAAGGAAATCCAGCATGGTAACAAAAAAAGTTTTGTGGCATCTTCTTTTGGTTTTCGTAGTTGTCTTTGCAGAAGGATAAAGTTCAGAGTCCTCAGAAGGAACATGACATGGGAAGTGCCTGTGTAAGACTCAGTCCTGGGATTTGTGAGCCTCACAAGCATCCAAGTAACCACTCGGTTACCTTCTGTACAATGGCAATACACAGTTCAAAGCTGACACTTGGAGTTCAAACACACACACACAAGAACCTTTGTGGATTTCAGTCAGCACTTACCCTATCTGTCCTTGCAGTCAATTTCTTATTAGGGCAGTACCAGAGGACCTAACTGGTTTCACTCTTCTTGGAGCTCATCACCCATAGGCAATGGCCTAAGACACACAGGAGCAACTACAGTTTCAGAAATTCTCACATTCTGTCTGATCTTCCCTGGTGCCTTCCCTGGCTCCCTTTGGGTGTGAGCACTATTGCATATTGTATGCACCACTTTAGAAAGTTATTGCATTGTAACATAACCAAATTCTACACTACCGCATGTTACACATTAAGGTGTTTTTCCTTGTCATATTTTGCTTATTTTTCAACATATCTGACTCTATGTAATCTCAGAAAATTATCCCTTGTTCTCACCTGTTTTAGAAAACTACAACAGGTAAAATACAGAAATGCAGAAATTTGGCTGAAACAAATTCATCCTAAAATAATATTTCTTAGTTTTGCAGCTTTATAAATTCAGTAAATCTAAAATGTCCAAAAATTAGGTAGCTGAAACGACCTCTTTTTCTTCTACGTGAATCATATGAGAACATGTGTTTTAAACAAACTCATCTGTTTAAAGTCAAGTTCATGAAAGGACTTTATAGATCCACTTGCATGTATCTATTGTGTACTTCAAGAATGATTTTTATCATTGTGCTTTCTCAGCCCTTTCTGAGGTATGTTTGTCTCCAGTGCCTGATCAACAAACATCATGATGCTTTTAATGAAAAATCCTCAAATTTCCAAACTCTAGCAAAATCTGAAATGAGTCAAAACTTCAAACGATTCTGAGTTTTACTGAAATTTCACAGGAGCCAAATTTTCAGTCTTCCAGCAGACTTCCTCTCCTATAAAATAGTCTGTACCTAGATCTTCCCAGCTGTGTTTTTATGAAAATACATCTAGGACTGCACAGAACATGAAGGAAAAATCTGAATCAAATGAGAACTCCAATGCATTTGATGATGATGTAATGGTCAGAGAAGGTGCCAGTGATGACAATTGAACGTCCCTTTGCCTTCCCAGCCCCCTTCATATATTCTCAGGCATAGGATGACAAAGGGAAGTCCACGGGTCACATGAACAAATATTGTTGACATATTATATTATCTAAACTGCCTTCTCTACCTAATCAAATTACCCAACTTTATCCATAAATTCCTTACTCAGAGGTAATTTTTTCTCACAGGCCTACCAAAATGCAACTCCATTAACCAGCTCCATAAAGAAGAAAGATTAAATACAAGGTCACACGTTCCAACACCTATGATCTGTCTGTTTTTCAACCAGCATATAGTGGAGATAGAGCAAACCTTCAGCACCAAATAGTATGTTTAAAATTAGAATAATTGCAGCATGATAATGAACAGTAAAGTTTTGCATTAAGTCCTGTGTGGTCTAGGAGACAATTCTTCTAGAAATGTACTGCTCAAAAGAACAGTATTAGTTTTACAAGGTGGATCTACACAGCCTAAGGATTTGGTGTGGTCATCTTCCTCAGAAATAGCAACATGTTTCAGTGTGTAGGAACGAACCTAGCAGTGTAAATTGGTTCTTGTAAGTTTCAAAAAGGCTAAAGGGTATATGGGTTAAAAGATTTTAAAAGGTTCAAAATTTTATAAAAGATACAAAAATAAAGAAAACTACTTCAAGCTTTCTGATTTTTTTGAAGGGATCTACTTCCAATTAAACATACATTGCCTTTAACATCCTCTGGCTCAACATTCTGGTTTCAAATATGGTTTTGGTTACATATCCATATTTTTACATTATTTCTGGCTCTCCTGGAAATGGAATTGATAAAATGCAAGAAAAGGGCTTTTTTTTTTTCTTTGCCTTTTTTTCCCCATGTATCTGTTTCTGAAGAAGAAGGTGGTAGCTAATTTTATGAAGCGAAAAGGGTTTTCAATAGCAGGAAAAAATCTTCGCTTCTCATCAGCACAGGCTGGACTCCTGCTGGCTAGGTGACATTACATATGCTTGTCATCCTCATTCCTCGTGTTAGTTTGCCTCATTTCATTCTTTTCACCTGCCTCTTTCCTTCTCTGAGGTTGTGTCTAATACTACAAAATGTCAGAAATCTAACAAATAAAGGATCATCTTTTATATCATTAGAGGAAACATTAGACCTGTTTACATTTTAATCTGTGATGGTAGCTGTTAACTCCAGTTTGAACATCACTGCCTCACTGACTGGACTCCATGTATTTTCAAAGCAAATTTTAAGAATGTAAAAACCTCTGTCAGATAGTTACAGAGAAGTGAAAATTCTGGCAGTCTTCTGACCAAGATTTTAATATTTTGATGTATGAAGCCTTCATTATAAGCAAAACATCTGGATTTAAAAATAAAATATCATTAGCATGTGGTCAGTATGTTTTCAAGGCCATTTGCCAGGTATGCAAATATGACACAAAGCTTACTTATTCTGTTCTTTGAACCACTACATTACCATTTCCTGACACTTTCCTTTCAAACATAGGCTGAACACAAATTTTATTACTGACACATGTGGTGTAAGACATGAAATGTACATGAAAGACAGAAAATGACTGTATGTTTTGCCAAGTGGTTATGCATACACAAGAACATGCTGTGAGTGCATGCTATGCTGTGCTGGGGTGTGCTACACTGTGTCACGTCCAGATTCTGATTCTGCTGACAAATTATACATGTTCTTTTAAAGAAAAACCTACAACATTCTTATTAATTCACAACACCTTTCATTCAAAATAAAAGCTTTCATATGTGCAACGTGCAATGATAATGTTATAGATAAATAATCTGTGTCCTTGTCTTGCTCCTCTGCTCCAGTAAGAGCATTCCTATGAAGGAAAGTAGGCATTTGTGACAAAAGTGCTTGGCAACCATGCTGTAGGCTCTTTAAGGACTTGAGAATATTTCAGTCAGCAATAACAAGTCAGTTAATAGCAACAACTATATCACGTAAAAGGAAGGTCTTAGTGCAAACAGAAGGAATGAAATGCATGTTAAAGAAATGTAAACATGTGTGTAGAGCTAAAAGGGAGAAATTTTAGGTAGGACTTTTGAAGATTCTGCAAGTGCTACTAGAGGCCCTTTTTATATAATATGAAGTAATTCTAGACCACACTTGTTAATGAGAAAGCATTGTTCTATCTAATCACAAATTGAGTGAAACCCACAGCATGTCAACCTATTGGAGTGACTTTGAAAATGATTAACAGTCCTCAGATCAAATGTATTAGCTGAGTCGCTATATTGGCAATTACTCTAATCTAACCATCTGTGGAGCAGCAAGAATGAATATTTTATGACTTGTAATTTCCAATGCACATTTTGTAGACAGATTTCTTTTATATTTCTGGTTCAAGGCACAACTGATGTGCCTATTGCATTACTCAGCAACGTTCTGCCAAAATGGTAATGTTGTAAATCTTAGCAAATAACCAGGCCATTCTACAGCACTCCGGAAAAACAGTTTGCTAGTGTTCAGAAATACTATAATTGGAGAATTTTCAATAGGTAATCTCTAGTAATTAGATACTTCATTTATTTCCTTTCTCTTTTTACAGATTACATCATCTGTTTGGTTACACATTAAGTTATTATTCTGTACTGACCACTAGTATGTTAACAGGATGGGGAAAAAACAGACTAGCTGCACTTTTGCATCTTGAGTGATCATAAGATATCTACTGATTTTAAAACCAGTGACAATACCAGTGAAAATTGTTCAGCTTTTTTTTTTTTTTCCCAAACAACTTCTTTGGAAACATTTCTTTTCACCATCGTGACCCACTGGAAAGAAGGTCTAAGTATACAATATTTTGGAAAAAACAGTTGTAAAGGGTATAAAAAAAATTACAATGTACTGAAGACTTCCCAGGCATCAGGGAAAGGAGAAAAAGAAAAGAAGAAAGTAATTCTATTCCATCTGAATAAAATTTAGTATTGAAAAACAACACTTCAGAATTACTTAAACCAAGGAATACTGTCAGTGAGATGAGATTGAGGGACGCACAAGAACTTTAGAAAAATAATAATTAAATTCAAGGCCTACAATACCATGGCAGACTATCTCCTGAGGATGGATGCCTAATGACTTTTAGTTATTGTTATAAAGACAATCAATTAGACTACATTATTTTAAACTGATTTTAGGTCTCAAGGACAGTAAGGACTTGTATGCCACTTAAGAAAATCAAGTCCAAACCTGAAAAATCCCACATAAATTGCAATTTTTCTGTGTTCATTCTTAAAAAAGAATTCCAAGGTAAATTGGAACCGGCTGATCAGAGTAAAACTTGCATCTTTTGTTCTAATGAGATAATCATATCCTTACGTCATGGACACAGGGGTACAGTGGGTGCCCACATGAATGTGAGGCGCCAGCATGCTCTTGGTGCACATAAAGTACTCCAGGCACTCAGGCTACATTAGAGCAGTGTGTCAAGTGTGGGGTTTTGTCCCATGCTCACTCTGTTCATCACTAGCAGGGCTGTAACTGAAGCATTGGATTCAGGTTTGGGCTGTCAATGAAGGATGAGAAACTGGCAAGCATCCAGAGGAAAGATGCTAAGGTCTGTAGTGGCCTACAGCACATGCCTAAGGAGGAGAGGTTGAGACAGCAGTGTTTGTTTAACCTTTTGAAAAGGAGTCTAAGGAGTTATCATACCTGTCCTACAACCATCTGCAGAGATGTTAAAAAGGTATCAGAGACATGGTTTTCTTGATCGGGTCACTTCCCTTTTCTGAAGGGAAAATATCCAATAAGAGCAGTTTGTGGGTTTCAGATAACATGCTGCTGATGGGGTTGGGGAAAGTTTCTAAACCTTTTGCTGGAGTCCTTATAGATGGTTGAATATTAATTATTGGAGGCTATTGGCTAAATGAAGCTACAGACAAACTTACTCAGCATAAGAGTAAGATGAGCATACCTATCTTAGTCTTTGAGAAGAGACTCAGACTGGGAACCTTCAGAGGTCTGTTCCAGTCTATGTTTAATCTGTCATTCTACAGACAGCTGTGAACTGTCTTGTGTTCAAGGCAATGAGACAGAGTTTAGTCCCTTGAGCACTTCCAGAAGCAGTGAATCGGAAGTCAGTAAACTGGCAGTGGAGGATTACATCAGCCTGACGTGCTGTAGATCCCTTCCTGCCAAGGAACAGTGTAAGCAGAGCATCAGAGATGGAAAAAACACTGCCCTCCAATTACTGCATCTCCCTTTTGAGCTGAGGCACTTTACTATGTTAAAAATCTCTATACCCTTATCCTGAGAATCTTCTGCTCCTTAATACAGTATTTTTGGAATAGGATGGATTCCATATTTAAATGTAAAAACTTTTACATGAACTATTGAATTAACCATGTAATGCTATATAAATAAACTCTATGGCAGAGATAGTTACAGAGGTATATTTGCTTCCTTCCAGTTTATATCTTCAAGTGATCTCTTTGCCTTGAAAATTCTGCAAAAAGTCCAGGACCCAAATATTTGTGCGAATGGGAAACCAGAAACATTTCTGATAAGATCACTTTGAATATTTCCTTTTGATCTTGAAACACTTTCAGAAAAGTTCTTCTTGCTTTCAAGATTTCATGGTACAGAATGATGCACTTTGAAACTCCAGGACTTTGAGACAACTTGAGGCTCACTCCAGGAGATGGTTGCTGGGCTGTGTCAAAATAGTCTTCCTTTGCGAAAATAAGAAAAACCTGTGCTGAGCATTAAAGCATCAAATTGACCTCTAGTTAATTGGACAACTGAGTGACTCTGTGCTGGACCTGCAGGCTTAGGGCCACAAATGTCACTCTCTGCTTATCTGAAAAGCATTTTTTAGTTCCTGAGTATTTGCTGAGGACAAAATAAGAGCAATACAAGTGGTAAAACCTAAAAAGGTAGTGGAAAACATAATACTCAATAAAATCTTTTCCCTAGTGTTCGTAAGGGGCACAATTGGAGATTCTTCTTCTTCCTCCTATTATTATTCCTGTTCTTATTTTATAGTACACTTATTCAGAAAATTAGATACTGCTGAATGACTGATAATGATGCCATACTAAGAACAAAACAGCTGAGACTTTCAGAATTATCTGACATACTTAATGGCCCAATTTAGCCTTAAATTTTATAAAAGACTGTCCTAGTCTCTTTGAAGAGAATGCCATTTTCTATGTCTTTAATAAGTGAGAACAAGTTTAAAGCTTCCCTTTGTGAACAGTATGTGACCCCAAATATCCAGGAGAGCTATCACTGCACTGGAAAAAGACATAGTTAGAGCAAAGGAAAATAAATAAGAAGAAATGACAAGCCTAGCATGTAAAACTCAGGCAGGCTTAAAAATAAGAATAAAATCTACTTTCAGCACTATTGTCGAGGGGCATGCTGTGAAATAAAAAGTTATCAATTGTTTACTAGTTCCCAAATCTGTTCTGATTTTTAGAGCAGACTTTCTTTTTAGTGATTTACTAAAAATTGTACGTTTTCCTGACTCTCCTACAAAGAAATTTCTGATGCTGTCAGTGTATTCACCCATTCCACATGTTTGCAACTGGAATATGGTAAGTAAAGACATACATTCATGGCTGCACCGACTCCCATTTGGATAAAAATCCATTGGCAGCAATGCCCTGCCATGCACAGGATGAAGGATCTGCATTGCTCTGCTATAAATAAGGGTAAAAAAAGCATCAGAAATTGGCCATCTGTTCGGCTGACCCAACAAGGCAGGTGGTCTTTCTCATCCATATGCTCAACTTCCTAATAACTAGAGGGTGAGCAGGACTCAGCCACCCTCTTTTAAAGCAAAGAAAAACAAAACATGGCAGAAACATTCTGGATGTCACTGAACCAAGATGTACAAATCTTATTGCCAGCCATCTTTTTGAATAATTTTTTCAAATTTCTACTTTGAGGAAGCGTTATGAGATCCAAGTACCTTTGTGTTTATAAGAGAGGGAGCGAGTGGTTAAATGGTGGAGAGTCTCTGTCACAGAGGAAAGTGAAAAGGAGGATGCTTAATTTTGTGTGTGGAGTATATTGCAGAAAGAAAACAAAGAGAAATTCTTCAATTTTTTGTAGATGTTTGAAGAAATCAGGCAAGCATTAGACTTGAACCACCAAAGTCTGGAGTTTCATCCATCAGTCACTTTTTTAAAAGATAAGTCTCTTGACTAAATCTGAATTAAGTTAAATCTCTCTAAAGAGATTTATTTTTTAAGATAAGATTCTGCCACCAAAATGTTGCGCTGTAAACTGTAAAAGCTCACACTTTTCTTTTAAATGCCTTCAAAATAAGTGCTATTTATGCCATAATTATATGTATTTTCATGATATGCCATTTTCAAATGTGCCTTTTTGTTGCTGGTCAAGCTAGGATTAGATTATACTACCTTCATCTGCTAAGGAAGCTCCCAGGCATGCACCCACTGCTTACGATGCACACATATTGTGCATATCTACATAGTACTCTCTGAGAAAAAGCAATATAACTGTGATATCCAGTGATATGAGTGGAGCTCATGCAGCTGAAGGCTGTAAGTGGCACATCATTTTCATTTAAGCACAGGTTATATTCATCATACATAAAACTTTATTAAGCATGAAGAACGTTCTAGTTTATGTTCACCCAATTGGGCCTGCCTGTAATTCCTTGTCATCTGATAACTGAAAGCTAAATGCTTTTCCTAGTCTCATTCCAGTTTCACATGCCTGTGTTACAGAAAATTTCACTATTCCTCAAAACTGCATGTTTAGAGAGAGCTATTAGCAGAAAGGCTACATATGATAACTTTTGAAAAACTAGATCTGTTTTCATTCCTAAAGAAATCTTATGGAGCTACAATCCTGATGTTTGTTTCTGAGACCGAAAATAAAATTTAAATTAAGTTCCCATCTCAAAGCATGTGTACACTACATCAAGCATCAAGCGTGGGTACACTACAGAAATAATAATATAAGATTGAGATATCGTATTTTATTTTATCCATGCAGAACTGCTTACTTACATAACTGTTTTATTCTTTTAGGTAGGAAAGTGATACATGAAAAGAAAAAATATAACTTTGAGAGAAAAGCTGGGGCTTCAGTCTGGTCATGATGCAATATCATCAGGGGTGCAAAAGATGAAGTGGAAGGAGCACCTAACCTCATAACTCAGCCTCTGGCTTTGGCTAAAGATAGCTGCCTAGGAGAAACTAATAAACACAGTGCAAAGGTATAGCAGCACTTCTGTGGAACACTACCACTGCCTATTAATATCAGTGTCTCTGCAACCTGCTAAACATTTATAATAAAAAAAACTCTCTTATGTTTTTGTCACCTTTTTATTTAACATTACTAATTTCATCTTATTCTTTACTGAATGAAGAACCTAACTGTACACAGTTCCCAGGAAGAGAGGCTACCAAAGACCTGAGTGGAATATGAACCTTAGAAAATACTGCTTGAAACTTAGCAGAAACAAATCCAGCTATTTGGGCTGTGCCTTTACCAAAACAAAATTTTATTATCTTTTTTCCTAATTATTTGCTTCCACAAGCTCATGGTCACCACAGACAGTGGAACTACTCCCCCAGATATGCAGGATTATTGTTTCTTTATACTGAGGGGATTTTGCAATTATGAAGCAACACAAGCAACATGTTACTCACTTGTATTTATCTTCTGAAGTGAAATGTGCTTTTCCAGGTGTCTACGAAGCTTTACCTCTGCTCCGTATTTACCAGTAGTACCATTGTCAGCCAGAATAAAATGAGAATGCATGCTGTTGAGCACTGTCAGCTTGCTCATGGGATTGGACATCGTCTGGTACGGTCGGACCACCTGCATTTCAGAGACAGAGGAAGAAGGTACACTAAACAGAAAAGAGCCTCTGAACAAAATCAATGACAACATATGAGCTGACAAGGCAAAACAAAAGAAAAAAAAAAATACCATACTGCACTTGAGTATTATTGCCTTTTATGTGTAAAGTAGGAAATTTCCTTAACACTGCCTTTTCAGATGCAGACATGGCTTAAAGGGTTTTCCGTGGTAATCTGTTTTAATAGCGTCAATGTTCACTGCTTCCTTTAAAATCCAGATAATGGTAAGTGCTACAAAACTCTGGATGACTACACACACACACACAATGTATACCCTGTCTGCTGCTGACTATCTAGAGCATTGCTGTAAAATCTCACCTTGCTCTGGCCAAATTCTTTGATTCCTCCTTCACAGACCCTACCCAGCATCATACCTCCAGTGTTGGCTCATCCAGAATCACCAGCACTGGATACACACAAATACAGGTGAGTTCCACTCTTGGAGAGATGTACACATGATATTACACCACATTTTCAATTCTTTTTAAAAAACTATTGGCCCACTCCTAGCATTAGTAGAGGGCTTTTGTATTCACAACAGCTTTAGAAAGCTTGTGTTGAATGGGGAGTTTGCTTCACTTCCTTTGATTTGACTTCATCACGAGAAAATATGCAGCAGACTGAGTAAATTGTCTCAGTTACACCACTCATAGTCACCAGACAGACCAGATAATAGCATGGGACCACATTTGGCTGCCAGCTGCTTCACTGAGTGTCTATTGACATTAAGTAAGACTGTGCTAACATGGCAAAAGAAGTGGTGGTGTGTCAAGGCATTCTGACTGATACTCCAAAGACTTTCTAAAAATACTATTCCCTGCTTTTCTTATGTATGTCTTGTCTTTTTGGAGAAACAAAACTGAAAATCTGTCAAATGAAGTCCTAGCTGAAGAAATGCTGTAATGACTTGTTAGAAAACTCAGCTGGGCTATCTTTCATTTGCAAAGAATTTTCTTCAGAGTTCTGACATTATTCATTTCTCAGGTCTTGTGCTTTTAATGCACAAATATGTACACTCAAAATTTGACACAAATGCTTGCAGACAGAAATATAATAAGTTATTGATTTATTCCTAAGCTTTTCTCCCTCTGTAATTCTAAAGAGATCTCTAATTGAGACACAGTTCTTTAAAAATAATGTGTTAGCAATTCTTCAGCCAGAACTCTCTCAATATACATTATTTTCACTTGTGAATGTCTGCCTAACTTTGATCAACTCTTAGCCAGTAAGGAGAAATACATAAGATTCTTTTGCTGTTATAAATTGTCATGCAAGTGGTGCTCTGTAAGCTCTTAATCCTGCAGAAGGGAGGGAATAGGTCTGAGAAGACCTAGAGGGCAGCTGGCCACCAGCAAGGCAGTGCACTACACTCTGTGAGAACAGGTGATAGCTCTGGCTCAGATTTTTTAAATGCTGTTTCTTTTGGTGCCTCATTCCTAAAAATTTATTCTTCAGCTGCATACGACTTAACAAATATCAGTACACTGCTAGAATGTGTTTAATAGCTAGCTTCTGTAGATACAGAAACCATGTTCTCCGTGCCACTGTCAGAAAGAAAAGGTTCTTTCTCACAGCCCTAACAATCAAATAAAATCAAATTAAAGCAATGCAGATCTTTTAAACTGATACCCACCCCATCTCTCAATAAATGGACACCAGAAAGGCCTTACAGCAGAGGAATCCCTTGAACTACCTGTTCACTGTATGAGTAAAGGCTACTGTGCACACAATTCTACTGACAGCTTGTGGCTGGTTCCTGAGAGCCACAGCTCAAAACCTTCTAACTGTGACAGCTTGATTTGCAGCTCTAATGATTTCCAGTACTGAAGCCTTCATATATTGACTCAGTAATGCTGCTGCAGGACAGATTAGGAGGCTTTGCTTTTGTTCTGTGTTTAGCTACAAGGTGAGTTACATTATTAATAAATTTTATGGATGTGAAAATGAAACTACAATTATTTTCAATTTAACTTTTCACAGCATGCACAATTCAACATATGAATTCTTTTTTTTTGACAATAAAATTTCTCAAACCACACTGTCAGACTCTTCTGGTAAAAGGATAAACAAAACCTCCAGGTAGGCAAGAACATCCTAGGCTTTGTGCTTACTTCCTTGGGGTTACCTGCTCTTCCACAACACTCAGCAGATTTTTGATTTCTGACTCTTGCAGTTTCCATTGCTCTGTTCTTTTGAACCCTTTGCATTTCACAGGCAAGTTAAATAGTTGGAAAAAGCTTTGACTTTAAGCTGTCTTTTCATCCTCTTTTTACAGCCATAGAATCATGACAGTTTAGGACGAAAGTGACCTTAAAGATCAACCAGTCGACCTTAAAGACCCCCCCACCATGGACAGGGACACTTTCCACTAGACCAGATTGCTTAAAGTCCCATCCAACCTTGCACTGAGAATGAGGGGAATAGGGAGATAATGTACCTTGACATCTTCCTCTGCAGAGCTGAAAGGAATAGTTTGTGCTCAAGACAGTCCCTCCAAATACAGTTTAATGAATCGGACAGCAGCCATGCTGTGGAGCAGTACTCTTGCTGCATGGGGTGGGGGAATTCTGCCAATAGGTGAGGGGCTGGGCTGACCTCAGCTCTTGCCTTTGCACTCTGAAGTGGCAGCAAGCTTGAATGAAAAGCATTGTTGTTCTCTTTAGACTCCCTGTAGGCACATGACACTCAACATAGTGACAGCTCTTGAAAAACCTCTCAGGGTAACTCACCATGACAACGAGCCTGCAAATGCCATGTGAACCAGTGCGTGAATCTGAGCAGTCTGTGTGGAGGCAAAGAACTTGAGACAAAGAGTGACCTCAAAGTAGTGAGGGAAAAAGAAAGAGATGCATGTTTTGCTTCTCAAGGAGTAGGAGCTGTTGATCAAATCAAGCCATTTCTGCAGCCTTGTTGCTCTGGAGCATACCAGGGAACAGAGTAGTTTCTGACTTAATTCAGAGGTTCCTGAAAGTATCATGGTCCAGATTCTCCACATATGCTACAAATATGCCAGTCCTTATCTTTGCCCCTGGTCTCCTACTGATGTGACTTGGAATCAAACTCATATGCTGATGGAACAAACCCTGAAAGTAAAGACATGCATGCTACAAAGTGTACTCTTTTAGAAGGGAGAATGGCTCTGCGTGTAGGAAGAAACTTGTTTATAATCACAGTTTTCTACAAGACTGAGCAAGCCACTTTACTTTCTCAGTTCTATCAGAATATATGGGAAAATAAGGTAACTAACTCCCTTGAGTCTTTTGCTTTTAAATGAGAATCTAAGAATGTTAAGAGTTGCACCATTTTCTGCTATATTGCTTTTATAGTACTGGAGTAAGACGTGTCTTTAAGGATCTTTAATCATCACAATATCACAAATAGCAGACAGTAATAATATTTCCTTTAACTTGGGCAGTTTTCTTTATGGCTCTGAGGAAGTCCCCCTGGATTCCAAAAAGCTGACTGAATTGAAAGGACTGGTAAATATAATTAAACCCCTCAGCTGTGGCTTCTGGATCCACAAGGCCAGGCATGGGCTGAGGCATTAGGAGAGGAGCACCTCTGCTGAGCACACCTCCCCTGCCAGGAGGCACAGGGAGACCGCCTGCACTGGGGCGTGGGCAATGACCACAGCTCCCCCTCTGCACCTCCTGGCCCTCCAAAACCCGTGGCTACCACAGTCTTCTGCCTCTATCTGATGCTGAAAGGGTACGTTTTTAAAACTCTTCAGTTCTGATCATAATTTAACCAGACATAGTGCATACAGGCATAAATCCACACTGATGCCAGTGTTCACTAAGCCTTTTACTACTGGTTGATTCCTCCCCCTATAATCCTTTGTGGACTTTGTTTTTTGGTTAATGATGATTCTGTCTACATGTTTATGGTACTAGTTACATTTCCTCTTCTCGGATCATTTCACAGCATTCACCCCTAATGAGCCAATCAATACAGCATGCTTTGATTTTTAAAAAGCTTCCAAAACAGCTTCCTCACCAAATGCTTCTGAAGAAACTGCAGGCACTGAATAAGAGAGAAAGTCCTTTGAGACATAAGTAACTGAGAAAAGCTGGGAGGAATGGTGGGAAAACAGTGAGAAGGAAAAGGTAATTTTTGTGAAATTTTTTTGTGATTTAGTGACATAAATGGCCTACCTCAAACTGTGTTATATTCCATTCAACATAGGTGTAAGGGATTTGTGATTAATTAGAGGGTGAAAAGCTTATAAATATTTCAGTGGACTAAAGCCTTCATAAAGCAGCCTGATGAGGGAATAAAACGGAAGATGAAATTCAATATCAGTAAGCATAAAGCAGTGTCATTACATGTGCATCAGAGATGGATAAAACCATAAGTGCTTCAGCATTACATCATGCCATTAATCAATAACTTTATAAAACTATTAGGGGCCAGGAAGTTGGGAGTATAAATTTAATTTTTTTCTATCAAAGGTATATTTTGAAATATTTTTGTGCTTAATTATGACCCTGTAATTGTAACCCTAATGATATAATTGTGTCTGCATTAATAGAAGACCTTACCCAAATTAGTTGTAACTTTATATTAAACATTTTTCACTTTCTATCTGATGATCAGAGTATTAATTCTTTTATGATTTAATCAGAAAGTATTTTTAATAAAAGCTGTTTATTTTTAAAATAAAATTACCATACAACCTCTTGGTTTCCTCTTAAATTGGAAGGATATTTAGAGGAAAGCATTGCTTAAAGAAATCAGAAATCAAGGGAGCTGCTCCACTTGGCTGGAACACCTGGGAAATCAAGTTCTGTTTTTTTCTGCAAAAGAAGGTTCCATATCCCCTTAAACAGGCAGTGACTACCTGAGAACTGAGGTAGCTTTGCAGCAGGAGGAAAAAAGTAATAAAGGAATAGCAATATTCCGGAATTCATGGCTAATTTTATGTTTTTTTTAACTTTGTTTCTGCTATGTTTCCAGAGCCCCATGCCTTATCACAAAAGACTACCTATTTGAAAATGATGTGCGCATTACACTTCTTTAAGAAGATAAAATGCATCCTTGTGCTCAGCTTTTTCTGCTAATTACTTGCTGCACTGCACCTCAGAAGAGTTCACTGGTGACTCAGAATAACTGTGGCAAAGTCTGATCCTGCTTGTTTGTGTGGTATTAGAGTACAAAACTGCATGTTAATACAGCTCCTCCTAACAGCTATACTTCCATAGTGAATTGCAATAAACTCCAGTTTTTAAATTTTATTTATGATCATTGAAACTCTTCTGACTTAATAGATACTTGAATCTTCCCCTTCCCTACTTGGTTATGGATACAGAACACAAATAGAAAAATGGGTTAGGCTAATGAAGACAATAAAGAAGTTCTTTATGTAGATGGAAAACGGTACCTCTTCCACTCATAGTCACTGGCTCTCAGACAGATGTCTTAGGAATGAATCAGAAGTGAGAAAAAAAACTAGTTCAGAAAACCTTCAGGTAACAAACAGTGTAGACAAACTATTCATGTATTTAAAATTTAGGAGTTAATCTTACTGTATTAGAGTTTTAAAAGAGAAGGATGGTGCGAAAGCATAGGAGAAACACTGAGCCTGTCCTTCACAAAGTGGCTGAAAGTGAATTATTTGAGGTTGCTCTTATCTACAATACCCAGTAAGACCCTTCAAAATCGCATCAATAAAAATGTATGGGAGGGAATATATTCTAAGGAGGATAGCCTTCAATTTTGAATTTAACCAATGCATGTTTGAAAATAAACCAGATTTCAAGTTTGAAATTAGTGTTTTCTTAAGCATTTTTCCAGGTTCATAGAGTTCTAAGGATGAAGTTTTGATATATTTTCAAGAATAGCTATTAATTGCCCTCATAATTTATTTTTAAAGAACAGAGAGTGCAGAAATTTTTATTGCTGTCATGTCAAAACCTGCCATCAACCCTAATGGAAAACCTGTGTATATATTGACTTTTTGTGGCAGACAATAATTCTAAGAGGAATTGCTAAATGAAGGATGGAGAGAACAGGAAAAATAACTGGAAGATTTACAGATACTGGAGGTCATCTGTGTCTATATAGGTCTTACATCTTTGCCAATCAGATCCTCTTGATTTTCCACAATGCCCCAGGGAGCTATACCAATGGTGCAGATCTTCCCTCGAGATTTTGAGGCGTGATCTTTCAGGGCATCTCCAACATGCCGAATGACCCCTGGCAAAGAAACAGCATAAAACAGAAATTCATAATTCTGTCTTTTTTGTTCATTATCATATGGATTTAGTATAGACTTGTTATTTTAGGGAGCATCTGTGCCTATGCTTACAATTAAGTAAAGCTATGAATACATTCCTACTTCTTATTATTAATTTCTGTGAATCCATTTAATTGAATCAAAAAATTACTAAGTGAAATAATAAGAAAAAAATACACAGCTTTAGAAAGAAGAATGGGAATGCTGGCAGTTGACTGCAGCTTATTTATCTGTACTTGTGCTCACATGTGCATGCAAGCATTTGTGTACTTCCAAGCACAGAAAAAAGCGTAGGAATTAACTGCTCTCCCACACCCCCCACTCCCTCAAGGTGCAGCTTGTACACAAATGCTCCCATCAAGGACAGAAATGTGAAAATACCGTTATGCTATTCTGTGGCGAACCTATTTTATCACTATTTCCAAACAAACTCAGTCACCTGAGGTAGATTCCAGCAGAGTATTAGAACCCTACTGGGAAACAGTGAGAAAACAGAAATTAGGACAGAGAGAATGGATGATCCCTAGAATTCTCCCAAGTGCTGCTTGCTTACCCTATAGACCGGCTTTGGCAGTGTTTCATTGGTATCTCTTGCAAAGGACAATTGTCATTCCTCCTTCCTTTCAATAAAATAATCTTAAAATCTGTCTACTAACAACTGTTTTTGGGATGTGGCTACACTGAAGCAGACCTGTGGCTTTGCTGCAGATGTTAGCCGATTCTCAGTTGCTGAGTTTCCACATTGCTCAAATTTCAGGATTTATGACTGGATAGAAATTACAGTCACATAATTGTTAGGATTTTGGTTCTCGTTTTCTGAACTGTAAATGACCCAGGGCAAGAAAACTCCCCAAAGCCTAACAGATCCTCTATGCCCTCAAGTCTAGTATTCTTCCTGTGGTGGAAAGTTAAAAAAGCCCCAACCCTGTACCTGCCATCAGCTATGAATTAAACTATGATCCAACAGCCTAAAGGATTTAAAGCAGAAAATCTGTCCGGACTGCAAGAACTTCTGCTGTTTAGAATAATCAACTTTCAGTATGACATGAAAATTCAGAACAACAGTCATGTATATAGCCAGACAGCCTCACACATCACTGTTTCTCAGTCCAACACCAGTATTTCAGGACTTTCCAGTTATAATTTCCTTAAGAGAAACCCAATTTTAAAATTAATCTTCAACAAAAAAGACTGTACCAAGAAATTCTCAATTTTTTATTACCTCAGAAATAATTTTCTGCTGTGCAGTTTGAAAACCTAGTCCTCGAACAAACAACTGCTTTTCTCCAGAAATTAAAGACAACAACGAGAGATTACTGATATTGCAAAACAGCTTCTGGAACTGCATGTTTTTAAAACAGCAGAGAGACACTTGAACTACATTATTTCATCCAGGTAGTTTCTGATTACAGGAAAAATAGTCCTTTTCAACAGTATTTATGATGAATTCCTGTTAATTTGTACTGTTTTGCCATTTGCAGCTATGAGGATTTGAAAAATGGTAGGAAGCAATTGTGCATTTGCCAAGTGCAATGTGTTTGTCCTTTTTTTTAAAAAAAATCTGTAGTTTGATTTCTACAGCTGCTGCGGTAATCTACTGCATTAAGTGTACAACATGTACATTTTTCTGATGTAATTTTAATGTAAAATTTACATCTGTCTTTCCATCATCATGACAAGAGTATCTGACAACTAATATTATTACCACCACAGTGCACAGATCAGCATTAACCTGGTTTTATTCCTTATTTTGAAGAGATGAGGAGCATATTAAATTTGTGTCTATTTATCTAACACTTCAAATGCTATGCCTTTTTGCTTTCTTCAGGGACCAAGCCTGACAGAGTTCAAAAAGTGTTTGGACAACACTCAGACACATGGTGTGATTCCAGGGCTTGTCCTGTGCAAGAGATGGACTCTGTGATCCTTGTGGGTTGCTTCCAACTCAGCATATTCCATGATTCTGTGCTACTTGTATTGCTGCTGTGATAAAACTGAGGACTGTTTTAAATTTGATGTGCTCTGGAAACCAAGTCCAAGACTCCTATTAAGCATTTATGTTCAAACATGTAGGAGTTGATCCACCATGCACTAAAATTAACACATGATAGAATGATTATATTGTTTTCCAGAGACAGTAAGAAGACACACTCTTACTAAAGTGAAAAATTATAGCTTTGCTACTGCAGCAATTGAGAGTGACATAAGAATTTACAAGTTCATGTCCTAGCTCAAAACGTTTTCCAATTCTCTCTAGCAGAATTTTTTTGACTTTCCCCTGAATCTCTTCCCCTTTCTGCCTCCTTCAGGGCGGGTAACTGAGATGTCAATGCCAGAATTTTTTGTCTAAGGACCTATGTTTTGCAGCTTATTCCCTAAAGGGGAGGTGGGCCAGCTGCTGTCTTGGATCCCTGGGACACCTGCTTGGAGTATCACAGATGCTCTTTGACTAGAAATGACAGATGTTGCTCTTGATGAAAATGTAATAGCAAAAAATTAGGTTGAGCTCTCTACAAGTAAGGAACATGTTTCCCACCACATTGGAAAATCAGATTTTTTTTCCTTTAATACTTTGGGTCACGTGATTAAATAAAATAAAGGTCTTTTCTGTATGAATGTGTTTTCAGTTTTGTATAATAAGAGTTGGACTTCTTTGATTAGTAGTCCTTCCCTGCAGCTTAGAGTTGATCTTATAAAGACTTCTCTGGTGATACACTAATAGGATTGCCTTGCACGAGGTTTTACTTTTCAGCTCCAAAGTGTGCTTTTCATACATTAGCAAATTTTTTATTCTGTTTTATACCCGTTGTCAGGTTGGCATGAATTTGGCATTTTCTTGTTTTTACATAGTATAGAAATGACTAATAAAATAAAACATAGAATGGCTTTCTAATCTCATCATTCTTACTTTTTTTTTCTTTTTATGACGAAGTCTCCTAGATGCTGCTGTGCTTTTATCTCAATGTTGCTCTTACCTGTGTTTACTCCTCCAGTGAATATCCATGCTCCAGTTGTCATTGCAGCCTTAATAAGTCCTTTTCCAAAGACTTGTTTGAGTTTTGGCTGAAGTTCAAAGTTCTGAAGGCCCCCGTGCACAGAGATGAGAAGTTTGGGGAGCTCAAGTTGCCATTCTTTGGTCATCAGATGCAGAAGAAGGTCAGGCTTTGTGTCAAAAGACACACGTACATACTGCAGAAACAAGGTCAATAGTAGAGGAAAAAAAGATTGGTTATACCCACTGATTTCTAATGCATGTTATCTGTGCCCAGTTGATCACTATTTTTAATGACAAAACTATTAACTGTTTGCTAACCTGATGATTAGTTTCTAGTTAAGAAACTAGGAATAATGGAACACTTGCAATTCACAGGCTGGATAATTTTCTTTATTTAGGAAATTAAGACATTAATTGGTTCAAAATCCTTAGCAATGCTTGAAAGTAATGTCTACAATTTATAAATGCAAAAAACTGGAGCAGAAATGTAAGAGGGCTGCCAAAGATGACCTAAGTAAGTCAGGGTCACAACTGTGCATGTACTTGTACCGCATTTTCAAATTAACAAAGTTAAACCCTTACATGGTAAGAAATAACAGATTAAAAACTCAGTTCTTCAAGCACACATAAGTATAATTGAACAAGACTACTAAACTGATACTTTCCAGATGAAAGAATGCTAACTACATACAATTTGTACAGCTTCATGGTCTTGCCTTAGAAGACTCTAGATCCTAAAATGGCTGTGAAACAAATTCACACATTTCCAGTTGCTGGCTGTTCTGTGCTATACTTGCAGCAATTTGTGCTAGAGAGATCATATGTGTGCTCAAAGATAACAATTGTCTTCAAAATTTCTACAGCACTACCATGTCACATAAATACCTGTCTCTCTCTCTTACAAGCCTTTCTCCTGCTCTTTCAGTTGCTGTTTCACAAAACCTGTGACAGAGCAGGTGATATTTTTTTTATTTCTAGTTACATATCAGAAACACGGAAAAAATCCTTTCTATAGCTACTAAGATCTGGAAGGACCCCCTTAATAAAATAAAATAGGTTGCAGAAAGCAGTCATCTGTCAAACTTCTGATTGAATCAATGTCTGTAGAGCAACTTCAGCAGTCTTTCTCTTAATGGGTTGTCAGCACAGACATCAGGTGTATACCTTTGCCTTCAGCCTGAGGAATGCCTAGTCCTAATTTATTTATTGTAACATGCCAGGTAGTATAACATCCATACATATTATGTGTTATGAATGATGTTCTATTTTTCCAATTTATCAAGCACCAAGATTAAATTTAATAATAAATTTTTAATAGTAACAAAATGAATACAATCAAAGTATTGGAGATGACAAAGTATTGGAGATGAATACAATCAAAGTGCATATATTTGTGAATATAAAAAATTTGGCAGTAAGTAATTTAGTATACTTGAGGTTCGTATAAAGCATAAGCAAAACCGACTGGGGAGTGGCTCCCATTCCTCATGTACCAAAGCATCCAGGCTAACAATCCCACTTATATACTGTAGGCTTCTAGAAAACTCCTCCTAGTTTCTATTCCTAAAATCTACGTCACTGTGTTGTATGGCGCATGCTCTGCTAATGGGTTAGGGGGTCTCTCATCCTTTTGAGGGTCTTATTTCCGATGAAGGCTCATCGTCTTCCTCAGTGACCGAGGTGTGACCCGCAGGTAGCGCAGGCGCCCTGTGTGACTGAGCAGATGTTTTCCATAACAAGACTTTAATTGAGTCCCTTGCTTGGAATCATCCCATTTTGGCCCATTTCAAGGTCAAAACTTTCTATTTCTAGCTGCTGCTTGTCAGACCTACGTCCTTCTACTATTCTTGTTTGACTTTCTTCCAACGTCCTTCTTTGACTCCCAACATCTGGAAGATGTCCTTTCTCCTGTCTCACTCCTTTCCCCCCTCACTCTGCAACAATTGTCTTCTACTGATCTAAATACAATTTTGTTAATATAGTTACAATTTAATTAGCACGAATCACATTTATCACATATGTAATCATTTTGTCCCTTTTTGACTCATCTAATCAGTATTTCTTGAGAAGAGTTTGTTGTTTTTTAGCAATACCATATGATAATAAAGTGGATTCCTTTCTAGCTGAGTAAGAAATAAGGATTTGACATTTTCCAGAGGAAACTGCTAATAGACAGGATTTTTTGCAAGAATGAGTTGTTGCACAGTAAACATCTATTGTTAACATTTCTGGAAGCAGAAGCTTGTTTGCACAATTAGTTGTGGGGCCCGAGCAAGAACTTGGGAATGCACATTCACCCCAGTGCATCAGCAATATTCTCTGCAGCAGTCAGACAAACTTGCAACAGCTACTGGACATAAAAAACACAGTATTCATGTCTGCCAAGCTCATTAATAAAGATGAACTGCCTCCTCAGTAGCTACTCAGTCAATTTGCAGTGTGAGATAAAATCTTGTATGGCACCTGATCCCACTGAGTAGATTAAACATTAATAATTTTTAAATTGGGATTTGAGAGTTGTCAAAGTTTTAACACACCAGGGGAGGTGCAACAAGAAAGATTCTTTTTCCCTTTTTTATGTCTTAAGAAGATCTGAGGCTGCAAAGGGCAACTGGAGGCATTCACAGACAACATCCCTCATGGGGCCTACATGAAAATTCTGTTGGTCAAACGATGGAATCTTTGGCTTGGAATCACTGGTAATTTACTCTGCTTTTTGGTGAAGACAGACTGCAAGTCTTAAGAAGATAATTAAGGTGAATTCACACTGGCAATGACCATAAAAATATGTTGAAAACATGCCATTGCATCATCTGGGATAATATTAAGATAAAGGCACAAATGGCATCAGATGTGTATTACATTATCTGGACAGTGACTACTTTTTTCTTGTTTATTTGATTCTTTAGCCTTTTCTAAAAATACCTCAGAATGCATGATTTCACTGTCCCTACCTTCTTAAATCTATGTATTACTCTTCTTACACATGAATTCTAATAAATATAAATCTATAAAGTGAAGAAGAAGTATTTTCTTGCATTTATATGAAATGTAGGTAACTTGTATTGGAGCCAACTGCTTGCTTTTTATACTGCAGGCAAACTCCCTCTATACTTAGGATAATTTTACTTTACAAATCTAAGTTTTTTCATGTAAATTGAAATTTAAATAAAGTGAGATAAGATTGACTGGTTTAGAAGTTTTTGGCAATGATGCCAAACATGATTTTTTTATTGTGCATAGCATTCAATTTTTTTGACTATTTGAATAATTTTTGATCTTACCAAGGCAATTTTTAGTTTGGCATACTTGAATTTACTTTTTGCCACTACTTAATATATTACCTAGTAACTAAAAGAGAATCCTAATTTCAAAAGTTTACATTAAATTATAAATCACATTTTTAAGGCCATTTTTGCCTGTAACAAAAAATTCATGTCTTCTAATCTCATAATAGAATATTTAGCTCTATCAGTTTTTGCTTAGGATGTTAATGAGTCTTTCTGCTGTTCCTGAATTC
The DNA here is from genome assembly GCF_052056855.1 of Sturnus vulgaris. Taxonomy (NCBI): domain Eukaryota; kingdom Metazoa; phylum Chordata; class Aves; order Passeriformes; family Sturnidae; genus Sturnus; species Sturnus vulgaris. The sequence continues at coordinate 25,547,755 of NC_142283.1, forward strand.
TCTTGCTATATCCTCTAGAGGCAGATACAAAATTTGAATGTAAGCCAAACCACTATGCTGTTGTGCTATTAAATTCCATGCCTAGTGTACCTGTGTGGTACTATCAGCTCAAATGGGAGTTATTTGGCTCTTCCTTTATGGGAAAAGTATATGGATCAGATGCAAGAATTCAGTTTTTATGTGTCAGCCAAGCAGGGCAAGGTAGAAAGCAAAAGTACAGTTCTGAATCACAAAACCTACAGACTGACCTGACTGGCATCAGCACTGAATGTGAAAGGACCAAGCATCATTACAAAGCTGTAATGACCATTTCATCCCTAGAGTAGTGCAGTGGGAGTTAGCAAGAGTGCATTTGTTGCCAGTTGTTGTTTCACCTTTTTTGCCAAGTGTTCTCTAAAACAAACCTATGTCCACCATCAGTCAAACAGCCAGAGACTTCCAAGTTTGACTCCAGTGCCCTAGGGCAAAAGCCAAAGTTTCTGAGAAATAGAATTACTACTCATTTACTTAAGCACAGCTGTCTCATTAAAGTACTTGGTGAATTATTGCAGATGGGAGTGTCAGTGAATAAATTAAAGAAACTCAGAATTTTGCTGTATTTCTGAAAGTAAATCTATTCAGACAACATTTTGTGATCTGCATTCTAACATTGCTCCTATGCTACTTTTTGGTAACATATTTAGATTTCTATCACTGCAGATATGTATTCAAATTAAAGACTGGTTGCCTGAAAGTGTGATCCTCATGAAAAAATAAATAAATGTAATTCTCACTGAATTCAACAAAACCCCTGCTACTTAGACTGAAACCAGATTGCTTCTGTGTAAGTTATTTCTTAACACCTTAAGGCCTAATCCAAGTTCCACCAAACAATCAGTGAAAGGACCCTCATTGATTTAAAGGGGTTTGGATAAAGGTTTTTCTGTGTTATTTCCCCTTTCTCTCCATGTAGAGCACCATCTTTTAAATTGTGTAAATATTTTTAAGCATTAATTTTCTATAACAGAAAGAATGTTTGCTGCCTTTTCATGGTTTACACAACTTACAGGATTATCTTTTTTTTTTCCTCCCGAAAGCCCTGATGACTTTTGGAATCCTTTTTATACAGTTTTTATAAAATTCAATGCATTTTAAACCAAGAAAAATATCTTTTTCTTTGACTGACTTCCAAATATCCTTAATAAAGTTTAAAGGATCTGAGCATTAGCAACTTTGCCTAAGTAACTGTTAATGTTCATTGGAATTCTACTGCTGTTTTCATGTTTCTGTGCACCATAAGAAAACTTAAGCAGATAACACTGAAGTAAACTTCCTTTCTTTTGCAGCTGCAAACTTATTTTAGGATTTTACTCTGCATATGAAATGTATCATTGAAATGCAATCAGTGAGGAGGAATCTATTTAATTCACCAAAGGCTTTTCAAACAGCCATCTTCCATTTAACCCTGAAAACCCATGATGAAAGAAATTTTAGTTCTGCAAGCAGCAATCATTTAAAGAGGTTTATAGAAAATCCAGGCCCACTAATTAATGAGAGAACATTAAGGGTGTGTGTGGGTGTGTGTGGGTGTGGGTGTGTGTGTGTGTGTAAAGGCAGATAGTGTATTTAAAAAATGGGTTTAGTTTGCTCACAAGTGCAGTGCAAAATGCATCACATCAAGATTGTCTTAACCGGTACACTGATGAACAGAATATATATTCAAATTTTTCAGAATATTGCTCTTAATTGGAATGGAATCACTCACATTAGTTTGATAACTGTTTTCTGACTTAATAAAATGCTAGTATAAAGATAGATAAGTGTCTTCCTTCTTAAACTGCAAAGAGCCAACTAGTGTAAGCAGATCATATTTTATTAGTTTTCCTGTATTTTTATCAATTTTATTTGCAAAACCTCTTAACAAAATTTATGTACATCCACACCCCTCTCACATCGTTTTACAGTTGTTAAATTTGAAAATCTGCTATAAGAACAAAATAAATGCAGACAAGCAAAATTGTTAACTGCATTTCTTACATATTAATGGGATGAGTCACTTGTAAAGAAAATATGAGATTGAGAGGGATCTAAACACCACAGATCATCTGTGGTTGCATGAAACTGAAGGAAAGGCCTTTCTCATAACTGATCTTGTTAACGAGTTAATCTCAGCTACGTGTTTCTATATAATTTCCTGCACAAATTATTAAGCTATTCACATTATTGATTTAAGAAGGATATTGCAGCTGCACTGAAGACACTTTAACAACTCCATGGCATTAGCAAAAGTCATGCTGTTTGGGAATTTTTGTTCCATGTGGCATGTAAACCATGTGGTTTACAACACATAAACCTACATAATTGCTGTTTTGTTCCAAATCCATGTGTTCTGTTACAATTTCAGTATAATTTTCATTTCCACAGCTAAAGATCTGTTTGTTGTTGTGTGGTGGCAACTGATATAATATTGTATCATGGAAAGTATATTTATACTCACTGTATATTTTGTATTACAATCTAATTCTGTTATTTCAAATGGAAAAATAATTATCTGTCAATTTTATGGGTACTAATCTATTCCATTAATTGTCTCCTAATTTCCCAGGAGTGTAAGGTCATGGTTCCTTTTAACAAACCCCACCTAATTCTTAGCAGTCCAATTCAGAAAAAAATTTAGCAATTTTGCTGTTAGCACAGACCAAGAAAAAAATACTACTCAATTCAGTGTTTCCCTTGCTTAGTAATTTTCATGCATGGGCATCCATTTCAGGAAAAAAATAGGGAACAGGTGGAACATTTAATGCCAATGTTTTCCCCTGAGGTTTCCGTTGATTTGATCAGCTTGCCAAATCTTGCTGCTTTGTGAGGTTTTTTTATTAGCAAATAGGCACAATATAAAACTACTATGACTGCCAGCAAAAAACAGCTTGCATGCTGTAGAGTTATTTGGTAGCCAGCACCTAGAAAATTACTAGCACATTTTTAGAAAGGAATAAACTCATCATGTTTTCTCCCCTTTATCTTTCTTTCCTTATCCACACTGATCAGCTTCTCTGCATTTGGGTTTGAGAATGTACAGTTGAACAAGAATATTTCCAAGAGCTACTATGTACTTGCTCCTTTTTTTTCAAGCCTTATTTTATCAATATAATGTCTTCTTTTTCCTTCCTCTGATGAAAAAGTTAGGGAGTTCCTTTGATTGAGCAAATTCTTGGCTTCTACAGAAAACTTTGGATTTGTTAACTTTTATTTAATATGGGAAAATCCTAGTACCCAGTACATGCAAAGGGAGGAGTTAAATTTTCTATTAATAAAACTGCAACACCTACTTAGGCAGCTTTTTTACTATAGTCTACCCTAAAATAATGTTTGGGTCTGGAAATATGAACACAATGACATCTTCATGCTGCTTTATGTGGCAAACAAGTATAACAAAATTCTTTAATCCATTTCCATTTAAATGGTATGCAAGCCTCCTTATTTGTATTTTGGTCTTATGAATGGTATTTTTCTCACTGGTGGTCAGCAAGCACAAAACCCATTCGAGAGATATTTACTGAACTGTTTAATTTGAAGCACTTTTCCCACTAGTGAATAATCAAATTTCTGGAGATTTTATAGACTTTTTAAATGAATGAAAATTTTGTTTTATCCCAATACTTTGGGTGGGATTTAATGATTACAAAGAGATGGCATGTGCAACTTCCTGATTCTAGTCTGAAAAAATAAATCCAGAGAGTTTCCAGCAATAAGTGCATTGTCTTTATTTATCCCCGTTTTAGCTTGCTATTTAGTTTTCTGAGAGTTTTAGTCCCTCTCTCTGTTCTCTTTCTTTTTTCTAAATTGTTCATAGTTTCACTCCCCACTGCATTCTGTGACAATGTTTCTCTTCCCTTTATGCTGACTTCTAGTTTTATCTCCACAGTTTCATTTCAATTGAGCACACAGCATGACTCTTAGAGCATGTCTCTTCTAGCGCTAAGCTAGGTCATCAGAATCCCAGCAAAGATGAGAAATCCTCTAAGAGAATTGGTGTCAACATCTTCCCTAAAATCTTCATTTCTGGGCTCTCCAAGAGTACTTTTGTCTGGGCAGGGCTGTTTTTTGCTTTGTAGCAATCTTCAACGACATCACTGAGAAAGCTCTAGTTATTATCCCTTCTCATAAAACTGATTCAATGCAAAGAATCCATATACAATTAATAACATTCCTTACTGTATCTTTGGACCTCTGGCCTTGCAGATTTTTAGTTGACTGGTTATCAAATGAACATATATGTCTGTGATACTCTCTGAGAAATTACCAATTTCTCAGAGAAATTACCTGTTTCTTGGTGCTTTCTAGTTTCTATCAAAAGAAGCCATCCATCTCCACAAACAGAACCATCCACTTGAGTAGTCACTCCAACCCCAGGACCTCTGTACACATTAAGGAAAATATTTTGCCCCTGCTAGCATAGTACCTGAGATTTTCAGAGTCTCTCATCTCTGTTTTTTATGACAGATCTGAGATATCTACTGGGAAGAATTCATGCACAGAAAACAGTACTGGATTGTTCTGCAGAGCGTCCAGGAGTTCAGCTTCTGCTCTCTCTGTCAAAGCAGTGTATTGGCCATGAAGTGCTAGGCACATACTCCTCTATCATTCCCAAAGATCCAGGTTCTGCAGCTGAGATAGAGTAAGAGAGATTGCTCCTTTTATGTAATATTACATAGGAGAAATACATGCACGGGTCAGTGTGTGTGCTGGAAATGTTTCTCCAAGTTAGTGGAGCAAAGTTTTCAGATTAATACACTTCAGTATGACTCCACAGGGAAGGACCAACTTCTTGCTCAAGGGATTTCCTAGTCCCTACATTAGATGCCTCTTATTTCACTGAAATATGAACCATAAGTCTAACTGGTCCATCTTCCTATACATGTCTATAATGTGGAATATTAACGGGAATTTGCTATGTTTAAAATTTGTCAGCTTTGCAGACCCGGACAGCAGTGGGAAATCATACTTGAATTCTAAAATTATTCAGAAAAAGAGGGATAAGTAGCCATTGGAATAAAAATAAGACAGCAGCACACTAATGTGTCTTCAGCCTTCATAAAGGTAGCTCCTCTTACACTGCACTCCAGCTTTTACAGTTAATTTTGTTCACCAACTCTTTGGCACATGATACATAAAAACATACATTCCAGTCATACACTCAATATTACTTTAGCATGACGTTAAGAAAGAATGTCGCTCATTCTTTGTGAACGCTTACTGTCAGCTAGCAGCATTATTTATCTAAGAGAAAAACATGGTTACCATGGCTTTATTGGAGTGGCCTCCTCCTTGGAACTCAATGGTTCCAAAAGCGTCCGTCGGGCTGAGCTGCGTGTGCTTGCTGATGGACCACTTCTCCGACTGGATGTCATTGCGAGGAAGCCTGGTTTCATTTTTCTCATTCTGAGCAGTGGAGGTGCTGGGAGGCTGTCCAATGTGTTGACCTGTTAGACGCCCACAGCAACACCTATGACATTGAACAAACAGAAAACCTGAGTCACGAGTGTATAAACTGAACAGGGCAACAAACTACAAAAAGAACCCAACCCCTTCTCAAATCTGCTGATTCCTTTCCTGAAGCCTTATGTATGGAAGCCATACAGAACATATATTTCCTTTTTTACCTTGTGTCTTGTTTACTTTGGACTTTCTGTATTTCAAAAAAATCACGCTTTGTTCTAAATATGTACAAAATGAAATTAAAGAACATCTCTTTTCTTCAAGTAACATCAGGACAAGTAATCAGCTTTTGCATGGATTAGCACAAATTGTAAATTGATAGTTTAATGCATCTATTTGCTTTTGACAATGATATGTGTCATGAATCCAATTTAGGCAAATATTCAGTGCAACGAATATTGAGCTAAGAAGATAAGGAAATTACACACAGATGCGGACCCACCCCTCATTTATTTTTTTTATGAAGTAAGTTTTGAAATGCAAACAAATAGTTCCCATAAGAATCCATCACTCCAGATGGACCTTCTGAACAAATAAGTTTTCAAAATATTTATATCTGGATCCATTGTATATACATACATATATATAGAGAGAGAGATTTCTATTTTAACCAGCTTCCATTTTTCATACAAGTAACATGCAATTACCTATGGGGGTCTTTGGTGCTGGGTATGATATGAACACATTCTCTCTTGTAAAATGCTCTTTCTATCCATGATTTCTGTGCCTAAAAAAAGAGAAAGGAAATGCCTTGAGCTCTGTTTGCTTATTATATACATCCTATAGTACAACTGTAGGAAAACAGAAAGTTCCACTGATTCTTCAGATAAACAGTTCATAATTTGCAGAGGGCAAACATTACATTAGAACTATGGTTCTCTTCTAGTGCTAAGCACCCAGCACAAGCTTTAAATATTATTTTCTTATTCACTAGCCAGATGACCTTGATGTTGTTACCTATATTCTCACAACAGAGGAAGAAATCTCTGGAGAAGAATTAACTCAAACTCCAAATCTTTCTGCATGTCAGAAAAAGCCCTACACCTATTCGTTAAAAACCACCTCTGTTCCCATGTCAGTGATACAACTAAGCCAACTCTAATTTAAAAAAAAAACCCACAACCAAACCAACCAAATTACCCCAAACATTTTTACACAAGCACTGACAGAGCTGCTTAACACAGAGGCAGAAACTGTAGTTTTCTGTGCGGACACCTTAATTTAAAAAAAAAAAGAAAAAAGATCTGTTTCTGAAACCAGACACAAAACATTTTAATACATCGAGACACCTGATTGGCAGGTAGCCTCTAAAATAGTTCAGTGAACTGTTGCTGGTTGTTGGTTGTTCACAACACTCAAGTTCTTCCACCACATGTTGACAGAAAAGAAGGAAATTTACTGCAGCATATTCTTAATTGTCAGATGCAAAAGAAGTCTTTTTAGACAGAGAGATGGGTAGGAAAGAAAAAGGGAGAAGAGAAGAACAAACACAAAACAAGAAAGGAGAGAATTTCAGAGTTCTGGAATATTTTTTATTATCTAGGAAATCCTCACTCCACATAAGATTAGATCTGGCAAGCTCTCTAAAACATTCACACACATAGAATTCTATTATTCAATTTAATAAGGAGATGAGTTGAAGCTTTCCTTTGAAAAATTCAATTTAAAGCAGATTAACTAATATATTTAAACAATAAAATTACCCACTTAACTGCACAGCATAAACAGAACTATAAACTATGACAAAATTATCTGAGAATTAAGTCATGTGAAATGAACTTTAAACAATTTAAAGGAAATATGAGCATTTTGCCTCTGATGTTAGCTTTTACTATGCAAGGATATATAAGTAATACCTATGCATTACTTTTACTAACTAATGTTACACCACTATTTAATGTTACCATCTTGTCAACTCAATCTATATCTCGTTTTCCATGTTTAAAACTAGAACCTTCTGCTTCTTCAGAAGCATGTGAAAATCACTGTGAACTAAAGAAATTTCTTGCAGTTTGAGAATGTCACTAGCACAAATTATAAAATAACATAACCAGAATTTCTAGCTACATCTACTACTTATCAGTCCCAGTATATGGCATTTATTCTTTTTCTTTTTACAGGGAAAATAATTCCTTGCTGGACCTAGTGGTTACTGGTGCCATTTAGCAATATTTTATCTTTGGTCTCCTTGCATTTTTATTTGAAAAATCTGCTAGACTTCATATTTTGTAGGAATAGCAGATACCTAGCATCACTTTTACCATCAGAAAAATATCAGAACTCCATAAAACCATTAAATAAAACTGTATTTGACTGGCTTTTCTCACGGTAGCAATCAGAAGGTTAATGTATTATAGAAGGTTGGGCAAGATTTGTTTTGTTTAAACAAAGTATAGTTAAATAGAAATTCAGAATGCCAAAGAAGTTTTACTTTACCTAAGAGAGACTACCTTGAGATTTAATTTATTATAACCTCTAAATATCCTTTATGAAATATATTATTATTTTCATACTTTTCTGCAAACAATTTATTGTGGTGAATGTCCTGGCTACAAAGAACTAATGTGTCTTTTCTAAAGGTGGCCACTAACTAAATTTATCTCAAGTTCCAGTATGAAAAGGTGCCATAACAGGTACGTCACTGAAATTTTTTCTTTAGGTCTAAAACCAAGCTTTCCAAACCCAAGAAACTGGCATTTAATTCTTTTTCCTACTCTTTCTCATATGGTCTTTGCAAGTGGAGAAGAAACACAGCTATATTAAAAAAATAAATTAATAACAAAAATAATAATTGGTATTGGAATTTTCATCACACTTCTTCAAAGGTAATATTGCAAAAATAATAACTGGATTTAAAATCTCCTTTATTCACATCAAGAAAAGATACTTTCCAGGTTTTAGATCTCAAACAATACACTATCCTACCCAGCAGAGTTGTGGTGACAAAATACATGATTTAGTAATCTCATAATTCCTTGTTCTTCCAAATTTAAAATAAACAATTTGGTTGCACTGCCCCATGCTAGTTATCTTTCTGCAACAGATATAAATTGCAATGAAGTATAAAGTTCAGAGATATAATACATTATGCTACTTGCTATAGCATCTTCATAACAGAATAACTTCAGGAAATCAACATATTCGCAATTTAAACTGTCTGCATTAAACTCTTACTTATAATGCAAATAAATAAAGTAATAAAAAGTTTAGAAGACTATAGCAAAGACTAGTAGAACAAGAAGCTTATGTTCTCTTTCTCTTGCTTCATAAATACTCCTTCAGTAATGGTTAACGAGACAATTTAAAGTCCACAGTGAATTCATAAAGTACACGCCATACTTGCGTTTAGTTTATTCATAGTTTAACTCTCTGGGTAAGCGTCTCTCTTTATTAACCTCACTGCAAAATCCCACCAAGAACATTTTCTTTTTCTCTGTCTTTTTTTTTTACCTGAGTGTCAGACGGGGCGCTGGAGGCTGTCCTGGAGCAAGCCCTGCTGCCCACGTTGTGCCAGGGCCATGGCTGGTAATGCCGCACAAGGCGCTCGCCCTGCCCTTGGCGCAGCCACGAGAGCCAGCAGAGCCCTCGCACCCATCGGCTGCTGGGAATGTGCTGCCGTGGGATTAGCCTTGTTAAGGGTTCACTGGGCACTCACCCATGGCCCCACAGCATTGCTCGGTTTGAACATCTAATCTGACGCCAAAAGAAAAACAAATCCCTTGAGAGCTTGGATTTAACTGGCACAAGCCTTGATGGGCTTTTTGTCTCCTCTCTTCTTTGCCCCTGAGAAAGTGAGCTGGTCTAAGTGCGATAAGATGCTCTGAGTTCTTAAGTTTGACTCAGGAAAACCAATCCATCAAAAGAAACACTGTACTAAGCTGGCAAGAGCTTGAGAACACGGCAGAAACTGTTAAGCTCCAAAGAATGAAAGCAGTGTGTTTATGGGGCAGCTGTGAGAAATCTATACACATCTGAAATATATTGCAAATAATCAACAATGGCATTTTTCCAAAGAAACTGGGGTTTTGTCACTGTTTCCCACCACAACTGCTGTCCTGTAGCGCATATAACTTTTCATAAACACAAACCTTTGTCCTTCAGAGACAAGTAGCTGCACTGTTTTCATCATAATTAAGAGCTGGTAACTTCAACCAGAACCTGAATATTTACAAATTGGGGACTACTTTACTGTGTCCTCTTGATATTAACATTGATGAATAACATTTTCATATGAACAACACCTTAATTTTTATTTCAGTACCAAGCAAAAACATAGGTTTAGTTACTTACTTCAAGAGTTTTCAACACATAAAGTATTTTGACTCTTAACTCCCACCACCATGTTTGCATTAGCTCCTCTCTACTCCTACATATGACTACATCCCTTCCTTTCCTTATCATTAAGTGTTCATCTGACAAAAATATTCTCTCCACCCTTGGTACTGATAAAAACCACTCTTGGTACAAGAACTAAAGTGTTCTGCATGTGAATTATCTCTGATGGGCCTAGAATGGGCAAGGCTGAGAATATGCATCAACTTTCAAACTTCTTACACCATCACACATGTGGAGAAGCTTCTGCTAGGCTGACTAATCCATGAGATTGCTTTTGTCTCTTGGTTCCCTAAGTTTTTGTGTAAAATACATACATGTATTTTGTAAGTATTAATATATATATTAGGAATGTACACATACTCTCTACGTGTGTATACACACACACACACACACACACACACACACACACACACACACACACACACATTCTTCTCCAGCAAACCTGTGCCCTGTGAGGTTTCTGAGCCAGAGATTCTGTGCTTATCTTGTCAGATCTCTTAAACACAGGATTGGACCAAAGATGGTCTGTGGAAAATGACAAAGGTGAAGTTGCAGCCAGTAGTAAACAGTAGTAAACTGTTCAGTGAGGTTAAGAATATGATGGGGAGTCAGCAGGTAAAGATACCTTGCTTTTTAATACCAGGGAAGTTGGTTTGGTTAAGAGGGTGGAGAAAAAGTGAGGTGAAGAAAGGAAAGATCTCATGACTGAGATAATGGGTTAAAAATCCTAACTGACTTTGAAGTGAAACTTCAGTGTTTGAACCTGACAAAATTATGGAGATTGGTCTTGGATTCATGTTCCAGCTTGCAGAGTAACATGGGGCAAAAGTTGCATCCTTTGTTTTAAGAAATCAATAAAAGAAAATGGTTATATTAAATCCTATATGTCACCCAGTGGCATATTCAACTCTTGCTACAGGTAATTACAACTGTCTTTGCTCATTTAAAGATGCATTAACTTGGGACTCTGTGGCAATGAAACTACCAGCACCATACATATCTCTATTTTTTTGAGAAGTATAAAGGAAGATCCAATACACAGAGACAGCGGCTTTTTAAACTGCAAAATAGTGCTTTCAGAGGTGTATGCTGCCCATTTAATGAAAAAAAAATACATATTCTTTAAAATCTTCCACCCAGCTCACTGTTCATGAAACAAAATATTAAAGCAGCAGTTCACAATGTCAGTACTGACTGCTCATGGGAGGTAGGGGCGAATATTTAAAGACAGATTTCATTGGGGAAAGTGAGGTGTTTAAAGCCTTTCTCTGCTTTGCAGGGGGACAGAGCAGCTGGACAGGCAATGGAGTATTACTGAAGCAGAAATTACAGAGAGGATTTAGAGGAGCATATGGTGACAGAGAGGAATCAGCGCTATTGCGCTATTGCAAACTGATGTGATTAGTATTCCTTAACCAAATGGGAACAAATTTACAATTTACAAATTCCACTGTCTCTGAATAAGAACCCTGTATCTATAAACATATATAGCTATATTAGTACAAAGGAAGGCAATACTTCAGTTAGACCTTATTACAAGATGTGCTCGGGACAAATTTCTAAGCCTCATTTCAACACTGTGCAATTATAAGCACTATAAGCACTTTTAAGTCATTCTTGAAGCATTAGGAATTTACCTGTCTGGACATTAACCCAGGAATCACTGGGCTGTCCCAAAAGATTTCATTTTCTAACAGACATTGATTCCTAGTAGCATCTTAGAGGCTGGCAATCTGATCTTTATTCACTACAGATGTACTTATGTATATTTTGTTCCTTTTCTAATAGGCTTCTCAAGGACTTTATCATCAGAGTTGTTACAAAAACAATGCTGAATTGTCAAGAAAATCAAGTTTTATTCAGTATAGAATAGGCGGGCATAGAATACAGTAATTTATTGTTACAGTATGTTACAGAAATTATCTCCTAGCATTGTTTACCAGTTGTAATTTTTATACTTAAAAGAAATAGAGTAATTTTAAAACAGTTAGGAGCTTTTTATTCAATAGTTAATGATTTTATTAATTATATCTGACACTTTTCTTAGTGCAAGGACACAGAAATGGAAATGTTATGTGCCTGCTAAAGCTACTGCAGAAATGTGCACTTATGCTTTATATAGACATTACTTGGAACAAGCATATGTCATTATTATCCATGCTATTGACAAATTAACTGAACAGATATTTTAAAAAGAGCTAGGGAGAATGATTAGATTCAAAATTGGTGTAGACATCCAGGTTCCTACAGACCTCCTAAAGGTCTATAGAAGTGTAAGAGGAAAATTTTAAAGAAAATGTCACTAAAATGAAGTATATATTGAATAAAGAGCACTTCCAAAAAGTGTTTTCTTCTTATGGGTTTTACCATATAAAAGGAAGAATGAAGCCTATCAGCTTCATTCATGAGGTTTCTTCAGATACATATTTATGATTTCACCAAAATCACTGAGTTTAAAGTTCTTTAAATTAGTAAATAAATCCTTTTTCATAAGAGAGCCTTACTTGATCAGATGATCTGTTTGATCTCTACCAGTGTCACATATGAGGGCTATAAAAAAGGGAAAATACACCAAATGTGTATAATGCTTTCCCCTAAGAATTTCTCAGCTAACAATTATTTTCTGCTCATGGACTTCCTGCAGAGTTATGATTTCTACATACTCTGTAAGTCTTCATGGGATTTCTCCTACCAACTTGCCTGCTGATTCCTTGCAAGCTTTCAACATCTTCACATCTTTCTCCTTGCTTCAGAGGGAAACACTTCCTTCTGTTTCTTTTGAATGTGACTTTCCCATTGCTGAGAGAGGCAGTGAACACTCAATTCCCATCCATCCTCTTCATACCAGTCTTGTTTTTCAAAATGCCTTCTGAAGAATTTTTTTTTCCAGATTAGAAGTGTCTCCTCACATAGAAACCATTTATTACCTTTTATCATCCTTGCTGCCCCTCTCCAACCCTTTTTCAACTTGATTCTTCCTTCTGGGAGGAATCAGAACTGTGCACCAATGGTGGACTGCTTACAGATTGCTATTGTGGCAAGTGGACATTCAGTAGTTTGGTATCTATTTCTTGCCTAATAACTCCCAGGAAGGATTGATTTTGTTTTCTTGACCATCACAACTGAACACTGTGGTATACTTTCACAGGAGTATCTAGCTAAACCCCAATACCTCCCTTAAGTGTAGTAAAGAATTTACAATATTAATGGTGAAGAAGTGCTATAAAAATCAAGCTGTTTTAACAAAATCTTTATTACATAACAGTAATAAATCTATATGAAGTTCTAATTTATGTCAAATGCAGCTTAAAAATATAATAAAAAAAAAATACCATACAAGTCTATAGCTGCAAATACATGGCTGGAAAGAAAAACACACAAAATTCTGGATTCTAAAAGAGTACAACATTATTCCTAACTCTTCAAACTAAAAAAAGAAAATACCTTCCATGTTAAGCAAGGTCTCATGCTGTCTAATAAAAATCATGAAGTTCAAATGCACACGTAGGAGTTATGTTCTGAATCTAATTCTGGTCTGAACTACTGGATTTCTTGTCATTTTATCCCATAAATGTATGACAGCTATAACATTGTCTGCTCTTTCATTAGATTGAGGTGGTTTTGTTAGCCACTGTGTGGGTGCTGAACTGATGAAGGAATTAAAATTAAATTGCACATAGCTGCATGAAAGGGCCTGAACAAATGAGTATTCCAGGTATTCCTCAAGCCTAAACATTCAACTGGACCATCTTCATGTTGCTGTTCACATTTCAGCTTATCTAAGATGCCTATAGTCACTCCCACGTCCCTCTTGAGCCCCCTGAATAATGCAGTCCCACTGGCACCCTCTGTCACAAGGCTTTGGTTGAGGCCATGGTTTCACCACCTCCAGCCTGGGCACATCATGCCAGATGACCTCAGACTGTGGTAAAACTTCCAACACATCTCTAGGCTATTCTTGTAACTATGTTTGTGTCAGATTCATCAGTGTGTGCAAACTGCATTGGAAGCCTCCTGGATCATTCTTGCCATCTTTAAAAGGTAAAACATGAGTACTAAATTGCACAAGTCCAGCATGCATGCAGCTATTTAATTTCTGTCCTATAATCTGTGTTTCCTATTTTTCTTTTCCCAATGCTTTTAAGCACCAGATTTTACTGAATTCTGCCCTAGGGAACATCAAATAACAGAGAGAGATGTTTCAGGCATGTGCCAAGCCCCATGTATCATTTAGATTTTGAGAACCAAATGGTGACACTGACAAGAGTACTTTTTAATGCTAGGTTGTTTATAATGTTCTTTCAAAGAGATGGTGGACATATTCTGGATTAAGTTACAATATTTCTCCCTCATTTGCCATTCAAATTGCATTATAAAGAACAGATTCAAAATTTCCTTCAGATGTCATTTTTGGTTATATGATCCGTTGTGACCCTTGATTCTGTGATATTTGAACTGAAAAGAAATGCAGTACATTAGCTAACTCTTAAATATTACAGGGAAAAGTTTAACAAAAGATACCAGTGATTTAACACTTGAAACAAAACTAAGTAGAATCTTAGCAAGTCTTGATACTGTCATCAGATCTAAGGAAAACATTTCTAGCACATTAACAAAATAGATATTTTTTGACTTTGACTCAAACGGCTATCTTTCACCAAACAGGATGTTGAATGGACGAAGTACATACAGACAAGATTTTAGGTTTCAGATTTTACATCCAAATCACAGCTATTACTCTGACATTAGCACAAGGCATGAATGGAAAAGCGTTCAGAAATACAATATTTATCAAGAAGTAACTGCTTTATTCTCAATTTTGTTGTCTGTACCTGCTCACATGTGGTCAGAACAAAAAGAGCAGATGCACCTCAAGAAGAAGACAGAAGCATCACTGAACAGGGGAAGAAAGAACAGCCCTCCAACCTCTACAATAGCTCCTGCAGCCAGGAATATAGCAGATCTTTCCCCCAGGTCTCATTCTGGGAGGTATGGACCCTTCCACACAACTGCTTGAACAGCTGTTCCTCTCCTTCCACTGCAAACCTTCCTTCTCTGCCTTGCATGAAGGAAAATATCAAAGAATGTCCAAAGCTGCTTAATTAAACTACTGCCATGCAACCCTTAGTGACCTTCGATTTTGGGCAGGGGTAAGGCAGAAACAAGCAAAAAAAAAATTAATTAAAAATATCTTGTTGCCAATTGCATTAGTAAACACAGCAAATCTCTCCTAAATCTGTTTTTGAGAAAGGAAACTTGTTCCCTGCAGTAAGTTATGTTTCTCTTAGAAAAACTCCCATGAAGTTTGGCATTATAGTATTTTATTTCCTAGTGATTTTGGTATTTCCGAATTATTATAATCTAGGCTTAGCTGTATAGTTAGCATTTTTTCCCCTAGAGAAAGTCCTAGAGACTGTTAATATTTGATTTTCCTGAAAAATATCATCCAAGTTTCAATTGTCCTACCTAATGCAATGTTTTAGTTCAGGAATAAATAAATAAAGTATCATCTAATGATTAAATTCCTGAATTGATCAGGAATATAGTAATAACATATAGATATCTTTTTCTTACAAAAAGATGGCTTCATTGTATTGTCTACAGTAAACTTACATAGCTGTGAACTCTGAAGTTTGAAACACTTAGACAATATCAGCATTTCTGAAGCAATGGAAGTGAATGATCAATTTGAAACACTGTCAGATAAAGCCTGCTTCAGCTGTTGTGAACAGTATGAAAAACTGTTTCCATGAATCTTACTCATGCTTTAAACATACAATGTTGTTGTGAGGGAAGTGTGTGCAATTGTGTGATGATGCAAGAAGCATATTTAAAATATCATAATTCAGCATATCTGAAAAACTCAGACAGACCATTGGAGAACTAGAAAGATTCTATACCTCTGACCAAATATTTATAACATTATGTAAATCAGTAGTTTTTCAAAAAAAGGTTCCACATTAGATATTATTTTGTAACCTACATTGCTGTGTCCATGTAAAAATGACACGTGTGAAAACTACTGACATATTTATGATGCTTTTTGATCATATTCAGACCATAAGAATTTTATGTCATGCACATACCTGTCAGGGTCAAGAGACAATGACTTTTTTTTTCATGTCAAAGACTTTTCCTTATCTTCCTAGTATTTCTCAGTTAGAATCACAACTACACAAGAGAACTTGCAGGCCTTTGTCTACTACACTACAATATTTTTCATCCAGGCTGATGCTCTAGTATTGATCATTGGTCCTTTACTCCCCTTGTCAATGCCACTTTGCTTTTTCCTTCTCTTCATCATCAGTCTGATTCAACTTCAAACGAAAAACAAAGACAGCTGCCTCTACGGCTGTCAACTCTTCTCTCTCTCAGATGAAAGTAGTCAGACTACCTGATCCAAGAGCCCTATAACATTCTGAAAACAGGAAAATTTCCGAGAGATAGAATTTAAAAGTACATAAATCTATCACATTTTGCGCCCAGTTTTACATAAATGCAAGATGTAATGTAGTTTTTGCCATACAGCTCCATGTGTAAAATAATTATTTGTGGTTTTCCCTGTGGACTGTGCAATTTCACACGTTGCTCCTCAGCATGCACTTCCTTAATTGGCAAAGGAAGTAAAATATTATAAGTTACATTCAATGCAAGTTATTCCAAATGTTCTATGACTCAAGTATGACTGAAAAAGCACACCCATTTTTCTAGGATGCTTTAGTCTTATATTTTCTTCTTTCTACACACATAAATCCATTATACCTGTTTTCTTCCAATGTTTAGTTCTAACCATGTAGCTTAAGCAAAAGTAAACACATAGTATTCTTTAATACTAAAGTGACAGTCATCAAATAAGAATTTATAAAGTTTCATGACTTTTCTCCAGAGTCAAATTATAAGGAAAAGAATAGCCTTGAAATATAAATTCTTGTTACATCACAGAAGAAGAAAAGAAAAAAGTCACTGGAAATATAAATTACATAGGTACTTTTTCATGTTTCTTGTTTGATCTGAACAGAGAGTCTTACCTTAAAAGGAATGTTGCAAAAAGAGTCAGCTAGTATTTCTGTTTCAGTAAGTTTGAAACTTGATTAAATCTGCAGAATTCCATATGGAAAAGACATTACATAAAATCTCAAGCAGGATTTTAATTTTAAATTCTTCTGTAAGAATTTAATTTGAAGGTCATCTATATAAAAATTTAATCATATTAACCATGCTGTGTATTAACACACAAATGCGACCTACATTATAGATAATAGCAAATATTTCAGTGGATTTTCCATTTTGTTTTAATTTATAGAATGAACTTTGTTTGATGTTTTAAAGGTTTACTGAAAGGCCTTCTTTCACCCTGTTCTGGCTTTGATTTAAAAAGACTATTAAGACAGTCCTACAGTTTCAGTTTTAATCCTTGAATTAATATTAGGATTAGAATTTTACAGTGAACCTGGGTGGACCTCATTAAATCTCAAATCCTGAAAATTCTTGCTTTTGGGCAACCCACGGTTTATGACTTTGGAAAATTTGAAGGACTGAAGCCTAACAACGAGGAAAACAACTCCCATGCTGTCACATTGCTACCACAGTTTCTTGTGCTTTTTTAACAGGTAATTCTTTGTCCTAGTTTTGTTAAACAGCTGCCAGAAACAATATCAACAAAAACACAAAATAAAAACAAACAGAAAACCAAATCAAATCAAAACAAAAAACAAAAACCAAAATCATTCTTCTTTGGCATGTAATATTCCTTACATGCAATAACTCCTGCAACTGTATCTATATAAGCATAAGCACAAAACACAATTGTGGGTGTGGAGGATCCCCAACACACCAACATAAGCAAACAGCAAGCATGAATGCTCTTGTTGAAACCTTGGCAAAGGACTCAGATACAAAGGCCAAAAGGTTGTAAACATTCATTGTTCAATACCCCCACTCTGTGCAACTGAGCCCCATTTTCTCTTTCTTCCTAAAATTTTGAAATGAATAGTCATGGTAAAGACTATTGGTTGATGAGACAGCCTGCAGAGGATTAAGATTGTTTTTGTACCATGACAGGAAACAGCTTGGAAAGCCACTGTGAAGGCATTTGAACATGAAGACAGGAAGAAGACAACTGTCTCTACTTTCCTACCTGGTAAGGTATACAAGAGAAGAGAGCTCAGATGATCTAGGATGGCTTAGATCATGTAGGGTAAAATGTTAACACCACAGGCATGGTGGCACAACTTCCACCCTGTCACCCCACGAAAGCTGGTAGGGGCTGCTGAAGGCTTAGACAAGACCACCAAAATTACAATTATGCTCATCAACTTGTAACAGAGCTGGAATTTAAATAGTCACAAAGTGACTGATATGAAATCTTATAATAGGCACCTTGGGAGTATTTTGGGAGTTACCTCACTGAGGTGTTTCGTTTTGGTTTTTTGTTTTGCTCATTGTTTGTTTTGCGAGGGTTCGTTTGTTTTTATTTTTCCATTCTATGAGACTTACTCTGAGATTTGCAGTGACAGAAATCAGAACACAAGCATGTCTGAAGAATCTTATTCCTTCAGATGGAAACACTTTGGAAAGCAAGATGGTATAGGCCTTTCTTTAAATTAATACCAATCAAATATTGTTTGTCGAAAGACAATGCAGTGCTTATAGTAATAAACTCGAACTCTGCAAAGTTATTAAATACTATACACCCAAATACATGTGACGGAGGATAAAAATCCCCACTGCTTTCCAGTGCTCTATGTTGAATGCAGCCTGCAATGTTCTAGAGGATTCTGGAAGGAATGAAACATGTAATTTGTGATTAATTAGAGTTTCTTATTTTAATGAATTCTTATAGTACAGATAACGACAAAAAAAACAGTTAAGAAGTAAGTCTTATTATTTGCAAAGTTGTATAATGGGGGCGATTCACAAGGAGGGCATATAAGCAATTTTCAATTACTTTCTCCTTTTGACTTGACTTTGAAATAAAGACTTTAATGTAATACTTCGTTTTTACTATGCTGAATATTAAAATCTAGTGACCAGGAAGAAAACAACCCATACCTTTTTTACTTAAAAAGACTTAAGAAGTTTGTCCATTTTTCTTTTGTTATTTAAATCTCCTAGGATTTGATTACACAGCACATTCCATCTATCTGCCCCAGCAGGCCCCTGTATCAGGACTTTCTGATTACTACTTATGCATTGTTTCAAAGTGAACCCTTGAAGGATTTCATTTAATAGAGATTAGTACCTTTAATAAAGAGTGGTTAATTGAAGCCTCTGAGTTTTGCTAATGTTGTTCAGTGAAGTGGATTAGTTGCTTTAATTTTTGCTCTCTCACACAAGAAAATAACATTGAGAGAAATAAATACCTTTTCCATTGGTCTACTAAGGGTGACATTATTATAGGGCTTTTACCTTATGTATTTTAAGCTGGCAGTTTTCTAATTTACAGAGGTACCTCTGGTTTAGCAAACTTACAAACTATGTTGATCCTAAAAATCATCTCTTAGATTGGTTTACTTTTTAAAAAGAATAAATTAAGACCACCATCAAGAACACATTATTAAATGTATAACCAAAATCTGTCACTGTTTCCTCTTTCTAATACAAAGAGGAAAAAAATCAGAAAAAAAACCCATTATGAAGCATTTATAATTTTTATTTTTATTTATTATTACCCTAGGTTTTCCTGTGAATAGCTTTTTAAGTGACAATATTATTTTTAGCTGAGCAGCAATATTAAGAGAGATTATAAAAATTTATAGAATCTCAGTAACTAATTAAAGAATATTAGTGGGTCACCCCAGACCAATTAATTAAAATATTATTTAGAAAATTTTTAGATTCTAAATGAAGATGTCTGCTTCAGTAATTTTACCTGTTGACTTTTCAAGGAATGATAATTTAAAATTCAATTAAATGTAATAGGTCATATTAATTTTACTGCACTGTCTGTACATGCAAATTCTTGCTTAAAGAAAAAAACTAATTCTTAGTAAGATTTGGAAAAAAGGACTAAATAAAAGAAAATAACTCACCAAAAGCAACTGTATCAAAAACATCTGGAAAAATACCTCTGCTTCTGAGAGCTGTGATAACAAAACATCTCCTAAACAGTCAAACAGAATAATTCTCTGAGCTCCAAGGGACAGTGAGGAAAGGCTGAATTCAGAGTTATACAGGGATACCTCTGGTTATACCACAGAGCCCTGGCCAGGTGTGCAGGGAGGGAAGAGGCTGCAGTGGTGGCTGTGTTCCACAGGTACAGCCTGCAACACCACCCTGGCTGCAGCACTCCGAGGAGCTCCTAAAGAAAGATGCTCAGTGCCAGCTTCAAAGAAAAAAATTAATAAATATGCTTAATTAGCTACTATTGCTGTTGTCAACCTCTGCTATGTTTACCATCTTCAAAATACCTCCAAATAGGTAAACTTGTTAAGGCAAGATAGGTTTCCAAGTTTAGAAGTTCATACTCAAAGAATAGTTTCTAATTTCATAAATGAGACACTTCACACCAAGTAAATATGGAAGCAGTAACAAAAAGGTTGCAGTAGAAATTATTGATATTTTACACTATTTTTAGACAGATACAAGAGAGGAAAGAAATACTGTAGTAGTATTTATGGTATAGTATATGACTTAGATGGATTTCACATGGAAATGCAGGAGGACCCTAATTTTAGTTTAATCTTCTGAATAACATTAGATAAGGATTGCATTTGACCAAACTTTACTATTGTTTCTGACAGGCAAAGCCACGGTAATCAGTGGTGTTGTCTCACTGAAATGTAGAGATTAATTTGGCCCTGAACTCTGCTTTTAGGTGAATGCTGGAAATACATTATATTTCAGACTTCATTTATTGCATTTAGGGCTTTCTAATGTCACTCCCTCAGGCCTTGCCAGGCAACACTTGTGGATTAAAGTGTCATTAACAGCACTAATCTGTCTGCTACTTCATCTCCATTAGAGGGTCTGAAACAGGAGATGTGACAACTAAAAACAAGTTCATCTTATCCAGCCTGAGGAATTTACAGATTCAAAGCATGAATGAGCTCAGATCAGTCACATCTGCTTGAGAAGTCTGTAGACAGAAGTGACAGGTCAAGCCAGAGTGGCTACTGATGTGGAGGGAAGCCTGATATTTTAGCAATCCAAAGGACTGCGCTGCAACAAACTGAGATCGCTAATCTCTTTTCCTCTTTTATGTTTCTGCAGAAATTTTACACCTTTTCAAAAGAAAAAGTAATAATACAAACCCTTAATCTCTGAGGAATTAAAGTGCACTTGTCACTTCATAATTATGCACAGAGAAAAGACAAGAAGTCCTTACAGTTTGGGAAGGTTGCAGCTCCAAGATCACAGACCTCTGCATTAGAACAGGCACATCAGATCAGCATCCCCAAATCAAGAGCGGCACTGAAGGAAGGAGATCTCAGGAAGGAGCAAAACTGGGATGGGGTTTCTCTGCTCCTTCAGCTCTTGGAGACTCTGGTTTGTGGGGATGATGTTGGTGAAGGCGGCCGATTTCCATTTCCATGGATTGGAAACTTCTCATTACAACCACAAATCTGATACAGATCTCCTGTTCTCTGTGCTTCACACTTGAAGGTTACTAGAGGGCAAGTCACTCCTCTGCAGTAAACATCTGCACTACGCAACGAGTTGCAAGCCTCCCATTCTTTAATTACTGATCTGCATGCCATAATTTTCAAGGACTTCATGGCAAAGGAAATGTGCAAGATTAAACTCAGACACGAGTAATTCAGCATCATGGCTTAGGTGTAGTATGTTTTGAAGCAGACATTTAAGATCAACCTATGGAATCTGGGTTCTTCACCAAAAGAAAAAATCTAAATGCTTCCCAATGAAAGCTCCCCATGGATTCTTCCAAGTGTCAGTATTTTATGGCTGTTCGTGCCTGCAAAATGCTCAAGTTATGGAAAAATCAGAAGCCTGCATTTATGAGAATCACACTGCAAGACTCAGAAGCACAAGGTTTGCTTGGGAAAAATGCCCATCTCTGTATTCTTTTCTCATGAAATCACTTAGTCAACACAGGAATTTTTATGTGTCTGTTTGCACTGAATTGCAGTTTTTAAGAGTCTGAATGCTACTGGACAATTTGCTTGTCCAAATAAAGGGTATGTAAAATAATAACTGTGATACTGAAAAGTACTTTACAGTATTCTTTGGATTAGGCTTCCTTTTCAGCACAGATAGCTATATTCTATTTTGTATTGTACACTCGCAATGAGAACAATTCGTTCTCAGTTTAGCTTTTTGATGATATCTTGACATTTTTATCACAAAGTTCATATTGTAATATTAACATTTTAGCTAATAGAGCTGAAAACACCAAACCAAGCTTTTTTGCATCAAGGAAAATCAAGGAGACTTTTCCTGTAACAAAAACTTGGGAAAGGGTTAGTTCTATTAGTAAAGAACAGGTTCTGGTTATAATAAGTTTTCAATACCTGAAAAAAAGACACATCAGTACATGTGCCAGAGGGATCTTCCAGGGTAAAAATTGTTTGGCCCTAAAAAAAAGCAGAACATTGCCCAGAACAAGTTTCTGCAAAGATGGGATGGAGCCCATTGATGGAAAGGAAAGCAAAAATTTCTGTACATTCTTTTAAAAATGACCCAAATTCAGGGTTACCACTTCCCATGCACTCCACAGCTGCTTTTTCAGGAGAATTATTCTACTCTGCAAAACACAGTGAATATCACAACGATAAAACCTACTTCCACCCTCTCCTTTAACAACTGCATTAGAAGTGAATCTCTTTCATAAATACCTTTTCTAAAGTCTTTTCTCAGCCGCAACCAAAAGGCTACCTAATAGTGGCAACCTCTTGCCACTGTTATCAGCTTTCCAAGCTGAGTCAGAGTAGATTTTTGAGTAGCAATTTGGAAATTTCATTTATGTTTTTCTTAAGCATTTTCCTTCTGTCAGTATCACAGAAAAATAGTCTATGAATCTTTTAAAAGCAAATTGTCTCCCATGGTATACTTTCAAGCAAGTTTATGCAGATTTCTCTCTTACTACTACACATAAATTCAACTCCTCTTTTATTGCAACAATGGAGAAAGAACAATTTCTCCAGCAGAGTGATGGATTTTTGTTTCATCTGAACTTTTTCATAGCCAAGATATGATTAAATGTACATGTCCTCCCTCCACAATTTTAAGTCTACTCTGCTACCATTAATTTAACATTTATCAATTCTATCTGTAGTTACACTGCACCTAAATCCAGTAACTTGCAGATTTTTAAATGATTTATATAACTTAACCCTTCTCTGTGCAGATATACATCTACCAATGTTCAGTGTAAGCCTCAGATGCCTGAGTGATAAAATTAAGCATCGATGATTATCCTTAGTTAAATGAATGCAAAAAGCAAACCATAAAGAAAAGCAAATATCACAGATTTGAAAAAGAATGTCCCTACTTATATGCATTTAGCTTTGTTATAACTGAGTGGGATTTTATTAGTGTTTGGACACCTATAGGCTTATTCTGTTAGAAAAAAACCCCACTAATTGCTATTAAAAAGTAAAGAGATAGCACCCCTCCGCTGCCTATAGTCCCCCCACTAAAGATTGTCCAAAATAAAGAACGTTGAATCTGATATAAGTTTAAAATTTTTGATTAGCAGGACTTGACAGTACAAAGTACATTGTTTCACCCTGAAATATTTTGTCAGCATTCAGAAAGTAAATTTTCCATTCCTCTGTAAGGCCTCTTGCTGTTTATGTAATTGTTTGTGTCATCAGGATCTTGATATTGACTTCAACAGGCTGAGAATCTGTGATTAAATTTTATATCGGGTGTTCATGGAACAGAGAGGAGGAAGATCAAGGCTCTGCTTAGTATCTGCAGTTGTTACACACACAACCCTATTCTACAGAGTTGAGCTGCTGTCAGAAATTAAAGGTAGCTATCAATTCCATATCTATCTCAGGCATTTGCAGCCAATTGTGTAGATTTTTATTATTTTATGTGAAGGAGCTCAACTACTGTTAGCAATTAGTCAACAAAAAAAAATATATTTTAAAAGGTTTTCTATTTAAGACTTAAACTAACATGACCTTCACAGAGGTCTCCAGTGACTTTAACCTACTGCTCAAAAAGTACTATTTCAAGTAAATAACTATGGTCCTGACATTTTGAAGGACTGTAAGATGCAACAGTACAGGTAAAAGTGGCATAGAAGGTGGTGAGGTGACTACATTTAGTACAAATTCTTCAAGATTTGCAGCATCTCCAAACATAGAAAAATGTATCACTTACCCATCCCCACCCACAAACGTTTACTTAAAAGCCTGAGAAGGACTTTCCTCATAGCAAATCATTGCCAGAGTATTACCAAAAGGCAGCACATAGAGTGCAAGTGAGCATAATGGAATTTGGGAGGTTTTACATCTTCATGTATGCATTGAGATTTAACCATAAATGATTCAACTATGTATTGCCAAAACATTAACTGTGAGAGATTTCAATGCACAAGGCAGGCGAGATTCTACCATTTCTTGACATCTGACATATTTCAGCTTTTTTAAAACATTAAGTACATAGCAATTAATCAGGACAGCTTCAGACTATAGCTTCAGCCAGATTCTACAGCTGTTCGTTCTGTGATACTAGTTATCCATTTCACTGCATGTTAAAAATGTTCTATATAATGATTTGAATCTAAGCACAACATGAAAAGTTTAAAAACCTTAGGTAATTCACTAATAATTAGAAAACATTAATTAACAGAAATTGGTAACTACTCATTCTAGTTTTCAAAAGAAACACAGCTTTGCAATTAATATCAAACAAAACACCGAAAAGTTATCCTAAGCCTTCAATCACAGATTTTCTTTTGTGATTAAATGTATAAATGATTGGCATCTGGATCCAAACATAGTGAGTCAAATTCAGTTTCAATCTCTCTTGACTGAAGTGAGATTTGTGTGCTTACATGAAAGGTGAATTTGATCCATAATACACAAGACACAACTATTTACCCAGACAGGCTTAATATCTTGCAAAATTGATTTTCTTTGCAACCAAATATACAATGTTCTTCCTGCTGTATTAAATCTTCCAGGCCTGAGCTACAATATGAATGATTTACACAGCCTTTGTGCAGAGCCTTTCAGGTAATCTGCTTGGGGGAAAAAAAAGGCTGTATGCATTTATTCTAACTGCAGTCAGAAATTAATTATCCTTTCGTATTTGTGTCAAGGGAGAAAACTGAAGGTTATTTTTAAACCTTCAGTGCTTATTTAATGATGAGGTAAATGTCTTTTTCCCCATGGACTCTACATGTGTCAGGGCTGTCCCTGTGTTCCATAATTTCTGGGCTCTCACTTCCAAGATGTGCAGTAAACACATTATCACACTTTCAACACACTGCGAGAAAGAGCAAAGGGAAAAATGGCAAACCCTGCAAGAGGACAACTTGAACACCATGTGTCTGTAACTATTTTTGGAACAGAAATCAACTCTTTTGGCTCAAGTTTATGAAAAACAAGCACAAATCTTTTATCAAACCTGGTTCAATATTTCAAGCAGCAGCACATTTGGGATGCTTTAGCTCAGAAGTTTTAGTTCAGTTTAGTTATTATACACTGATGTTACTACTACAATCAAAACGTTCCAAATCAGCTATCAAGATGTTTTCCAGAAATCACAGAAATATTCTAAAAATTAGGTTTCTTTCCCTTAAGATTTTAAAAGCAGCAAAAAATAAGCAGCCAACATCAACAAAAAAACAAACAAACGAGTCAAAAAATAAGTTGTCCAAAGGTATCCTTCTACGGTGTATCTTTAAAAGGCCACAGAACTCACACAGAAAATTTGTGGAAAAGCAATACACAGTAATAGGTATTTTACAGCTGTTATAGCTAACTCTCAACATTGCCAGAGAAGATTTTTTCCAGTTGTATGGGATGGCTTCTATCCTGTTTCCTTCCACTCAGCTTCATGTTGTGTACAGCTGCATGACCGACCCTTGTGCTTTTGTGGCTGCTGGTCACAGGAGCCAGGCTGAAGGAGGCTGCCTCACATGCTGTAAACGAAGGTATCTGATGCTTTTGTGAAAATGAAGTAATATAATCAGACCACATACAGTCTACCTCTACCTAGCAAATTTAGTGAAAGCACAATGTTTAGTCCCTATCAGATATTTCTTCCCAGCTATGCATATTTAGATAAATGGGTTCAATTGCCTTACACTGTGCATTAAGATTAATTCAACAGTAAGCAAGAGTTTAATGGATACCAAGTTCTTCCCACTTCCCTTTATTTCCCTCCACCAGTGTCTTCCAACCTACAATAATCTAACATGCCAAAGGGCACATCAATTTATTTTGCTGCAAATGAACTCTACATCAAATAACTTTCTGAAAAAACGGACACTAATGCAATTACAGGGACACAATCTGCTGCTTAAAGATCTGAAATCATAACAAAGGCATTTCTTACAGAAAGATAATATTTCAGTGGTGCCTTTACAGAGTTATATATAAAAAAATTTCAGCAATTTATTGCAATTTACTAATCTTCAGTTTATCATAAGTGCCTCATGACTTCACTGCAGCTCATATACACAGTCCTGCTATTTTTTAACAATCTCCCACACTGAAAAAAAGTCATGTCCTTATCTTCAGACTACTCTGCAGACAGAGAAAATTTTCACCACAAAATGTAAAGTCTATTATAGGTGAGAGTGCTGGCCTTGAGAAAAGAAGCTAAGAAATAATATTAGCAATTTTGCTTCCAACGCACAGTCAGCAGGATGTGTATCTGAACCATGTAGTACCAGCTTCAGGCTTGTAAAATAAATTGTCACAAGCAAAAACTCATGCTTGCTGCTTTTGTGGCTTCAATGGAGATCTGAACTACAGTTTACCACTGACAAAATAACTAATGTGATTGCCTAGCCTGTTAACAGGAACCTCCACCCTGAACTACGTAAGACAGAAAATAGTGGGGATATGCTGAAAGCACATTTATCTTTCACATTCATCTTCCTCTCCCTATGTCACAAGACTATTTAAAATAAATTCCACTATAAAGGAAGTATGTTATTGTGAGAAATGGAAATTATGTTAGAATTGAAGAAAAATTAAGGGGAAATGGAAAGAAAAGTAGTCCAGCAACTAAAGAAAACCTAAATAAAGATAAAGGATTTTAAAATCTAATTAGGTTTTCAAAAGCTTCAAAATACAATAATTAATGGAGACAATTGAGTGCACTTCTAGAAAACCCAATTCCATTATGAAAGATTGGTATTGATCAAACAGATATAAAACTAGCTTTGCAAATTGTGCATGTAGATATAGGGTGCCAGTGCCTTTTTTTTAAAAATCCAAACAGCTAAAAAGGAACATACAAAATCTGAGCTTGGGTCTGTCTCAAATGCTTAAGTGTCTTAGTGAATCAGCAAACTCCTCTTATTTTTTTTTAATTAAAAAATGCTATCAAAACTACAGCTAATCAAAGGATCGGGTCTTAAGCAGCAAAATATAAATTAACAATTCTTGAAGAAGACCAATTTTAGACATTTAAGTAAAAACCATTAAGTCAAATTCTAATCAAAACCACCAGAAGTCAGTGATTTTATTTTTACTGCTGATTTCTTTTTCAGCAACTTCAATTTTCTCTTCAACTTGGTTACATACAGAAGTATGTGAAAATTGCTTCTTTTTATATGTCTTAAGGACATAGCTTATTCTTCTCATTCCTATCTTTGCAGGCATTTTATACATGAAACATAGATATTAAAGGCTTCCACATAATATTATATGGCTTTCTGCAAAGCAACTGTAATTGGAGAAGTGATTCCGACAACTGGGCAATAGGGGGTTGCGAAATATGAATATCTCAATTGTCTACTGGACCAGAAAGATGGATCCCGTTTTAGTAGTGCCACTTCTAATACATTATGGCAGTAAAGAAAAACTGAACAGCTTATTTCCCACAGATATTTCCAAGGCCTTAGAAACTTCTGTTTGAACCATTCTTTAATTATCTCTGGCACAGACTTCAGAAAGCTCTGTGCAGTCAAAAGTGAGAGTATTAACTGAATTTTGCTCTGGTTCAATAACAATAATTATGATTCTCATACAATGTAAGAGTCAACTTTGTGCAGTATGTTCTGTTGATTTGAACACTAAATAATACTGGAGATTAGTCAGAAGGTCACTGCTTTTGTTATGCTAGAGTTCCTGGTCTGGAAAATCCTGACTGATCTCAGCACCCTTTGAACGTATGGGTGTTGTAGCCACTTCATGCTCTATGGAATTGGTATTTCAGCTCTGACTTCTCCACTGTGACACAGCTAAGCCATCACACAAACATTGAGTTGGAACCTCCCTACTGAGACAAGTTTCCACCTCCAGTGAAAATTCAGAGGACATGTGGAGGGAGGGTGCTATTCAACACATGAGACATTCAGTTTAATTTCTCATCACATCTTTGACACAACACATGGGCTTGCAGCTTTTCCTTAAGAGCAAAAAAAAAAAAATCTGTTGAGTCAAAAACAATTCTCAAAGACAGCTTATTGTTTTTTGTTTTTTTTTATTTGAAAATGCTTGGTGCATATTCAAATTCAATAGTGCTGTCTTCATAAATCTAAGCCTCAAAATAGCATGAATTTTCTCTAAATACTTTCCAAACAGAAATGTTTTCCTGAAGTCTTCAGTCTGCCAGAGGTATTAAGCATTGCTATAAATACAGCCTCGGATTTCATAAATTCTTCTAGTTTTTAAAACATACTGGTCAGTTTTAACAGGCGACAAATGCATCATTTGAAAGGCAGTAAACAAGTACTTTCCCTAGACAGCATGGTAATTATTGCCATTGGCAATTATTTATCTTATCCACGAAACTGTAATGAAAAATATAAGACACAGGGAAACAAATAAGAACGCTTACTTAGAGTATGTCAAGTTTTTCAGACCAAACCTGTCAAAAGGTGCTACAAAGTCAATCTGAACCAGAACCAACTTGCCTCACAAGTTGGAAAAAACTTGTTTGAATATATTCAACTTTTGTTTGATGATTTTTCATTGACAACGTTTCTTAAGCATAACGTGGAATGGATACTACTTCATACACTCTATAACAAAGTAACCTTATGAAGTTAGACCTCCTTTTAGTGCACTTTTTGCTAGCATTTTCCCCTCATCCTGGTTTTCATTAATTTCCTTCCCTATAACAGATTATGCCTCATCTTTTCGTAGAACATTTTCAGCATCTCTTGCTTTCCCCTTACTAGTTTTACTAGTAAAATTGTCTACCTCCTCTTTTCACTTATAAGCCAGCCCACAGCTGGCTGAACACTGCCTCAACTCAGCGGTCCCTGGTCACCCCTTGCATCATTTCCTGGTGGCTTAGCAGGCTCCACTGAATACCTAATAGGCCACAAAGCAAAGCTTTTGCCACAGAGTGCCACAGAGAATGGCAGACTTCAATTTGAGCAGAAAGCCACTAATATATTCTCCCTAACACACAGGGGTGTTGTTTTGTCTCTGAGCTTATTTTTAGGATTCTTAACTTTTCTTTCAAGCTCTTTTACATTTCATATTGAACCCATTAGGCCAGAGGTATGTAAATTTGCTGTGATTCTATCATGTGTGAAAGGCTATAAAGAATAAATGTTGTCTGCCAGAGATGCTGCCTCAGCTGTCAGCAGCTTCCAACATACTCCATGGAAAACAAACACAAGTGCAGCTGCACAGGCTTGGGTTGGTAGCCCATAGAACAGCAAAACAATGTTGGCAATACAAAATGACAGGACAGTCAAACCAGCAAAAAGAGCAGTGCTCATGCAGTGATGCAGTTTTACTCTGAAAAGCTGGGTACCTATCTACAAACATAACCTCATCCCTGTCTATGTATTTGCATAGAGGAGAATGCAACTCCCCTGAAGCAGACTACTGTGATGTTAATCACTTCCAGTTTTGAAGAGCAGATATTTCCTAAGGTAATAAATCTAGACCTCAGTAACTGTAAACTTCAGTCCTGGCAGAGGCAAGAATCACTGTGAGTCTGTGTAGTTAAATATAAACAGGGTTTGATGATTGGGCAGCAAATGGAATCAACTACTTAAAGCACATGCAGGAATCACAACGTTACTCCCACAAAACATCAAATTTATAACTATGCTGCATTAACAGTGCTTCTTTAAACAACAGGCTCCCTAATGTCTTTCCTGGCCTCCCTACATCATATTGCAGGTTTTAACTTCACATATGAAAGTAAAGAGCAAACCAATGGTGTGTTTTGCTCTGCAAAAAGCTAAGAGACTGAATGCACCCTGTGCTCTGGTTGTTTCTCTTTTACATTCTGTTGGCAAGAGAGTTCTACGTCAAATAAATTCAAAATCCATGGCTTGATAGCTTGGAACATAAGAGCTTGTGCTTAGCATATCACTCAGAAGCCAAGATTTATAAACAATCTTTAAATATTCCTATTAGGTCAATATAATTCTCCTGTACGAAAGGAAAGTCTCTTTAGGTGAGGGCATTTCTAAATCAGATAAACAATTTTCTGAAGGTATGTCTGTGCTCTTCATGACTAAAATTTCAGTTACTTTTAAAACTATTTTCTTACTCAACTTTAAGCAGAGAAAGGAAATATTTAAACGTATCCTTAGACAAAATCTATGTTTAGTGCCATTTAGCTGATTTTTTCCCTCAGGTTTTATATAACATTTGTCTTGTGCTTTTCATCTTTCTGTTTTATAAAAATAATATCATATAATGTGCTGTCTGTTCCATTAAGGTGTATAGCACAAATCTTGAGAATTCCAAATTAGATATGTGCACTGGATACTTAGATTCAACCTTTTCTATTTCTGATAATTTTTCTGCTTTTTAATAAAACTAGATCCTCTGATTATATTCCCTGAAACACTGTTTCCATCTCCCTGCTTATTTGGTAATGAGAGGAGCTGAAAACTATTTTGTTTGTCAGATTTATTTGATGAAATCATGCAATAAGCCTTATATATCCTAGTTTGCCTTTAACTGCTAACTGGTTTAGAGTCACACAAACCATAGGTTTGTCCTGCTTTTGCTGGCAAGATAACCCTTTCAATCTGAAGTATTTGATTGTTCCACTGTGCAGATAGAAACTGAACAAACTGTTTTAATGGGAAAACTACTGTGATGAAGTTTTTTCATCATCTTTCACCAGGGGTAGTATTTTAGGTAGAGTCGGAGAGGTTTAGCTAAATTAATCCCCTTTAGAAAAACAATCTAGTGTTCAACCCAACCAACTGATTAGAGTGCAAAATAAAAAAATCTCCAAACAAATCTGGGATTTTAAGCATTGTTACAAGCATTGGTACGGTTAGGTTCGCTGACAATGTTGAAGGTGAGCACAGGAGAGGGATTAAATAAAAATTAAATAACTTTTATATGAACAACCATCACAATGGATTTTCATAGCTCTGCTGCTCTACTTTGTGGATTGTGATAAACTCTCCCACTAAGTCAGCACAGCAGGTACAGTTATGGCAATACGCATTTGATTTTTTGTTTTGTTAGAAGCAAAAATAATGCTTTTTGCTGTGTAGAGGATAGTGGACAATCCACTCCTGGTGATTTTTTGTCCAGTCTTTCTATGATGGTGCAGAGGCATCTTCATGTCTGCCAAACAGAGCTGGGCAGGCAGACACTCATTTAGGCACAGGGCAGTGTTATATGAGTGAGGGT
This sequence comes from Sturnus vulgaris, assembly GCF_052056855.1. NCBI lineage: Eukaryota > Metazoa > Chordata > Aves > Passeriformes > Sturnidae > Sturnus > Sturnus vulgaris. The sequence goes on from NC_142283.1 coordinate 25,579,287, forward strand.
TTCTATTACACTACAGGAGAGGAGTACTGTGTCAACCAAGATGATCAACTGCAAAGTAAAAGTCTTCAAATTCCAGAGGCAACTGTCACTTGTGTTTTAAGCAGGATTTCCATGGACAAGTAACCCTTGGTCTCTTAAGAGATGAAAGAGAACTGTTTGGTCTGATGCAACGCAGCAGACACACTCCATCATGAGGTACATATTTACAGAGAAAAAAGGAGACAGACCAGTAAAGCCATTTTACTTTTGAGAGTATCTTGTAGAATACATTACCTGAAGAAATAATATTACAATAAGATAGTGTAACTTAAACCTTCTCTATGATTTATATTTCCTTTTAAAAAATTTTTAGCTAGAAGACATCTTAGCAAACAAAAACTGTGGCATCGCCATCTTTATATTGTTTTGTTGAATCACTAGCATACTCTATTAGACTGCAGCTATAACTCAAAATTTAGAATAAGCTCCTTAGTACCAGTCTATTTATAGTCTTCATATAATTAGGCTGCTATCCTGCTGTGTTTGAGGCAAGTTAGTGCTATTTGGCAAAAACAGGTGATTAAAAAAAATTCTCAGGTAGCTCTTGTCCCATTGCTACCGTGTCCTAACTGGGAAATTAAATTATTTTGGCTCAGCAGCAACTCCCCATACTACTTGGACTAGTACTTCAAAGCAGTTGGTTTCTATGACTGTTTTCTTTCTTCCTCCAGGTAAGGACCATCCTGTCCTTAGCTCCAGGCTTGGTCAATACTGGTCTGCCAGAACCGCATCCAGAAGTTTCACCAGTACTTTCATCTACAGTCAGGAATCTCAGTAGTAAAGCCTTTGGCCACTCTTTGGACTGACTAAAGGATGTTTTGTATTACATTCTTCTTTGCAGTGAGTTTCTGATCCAAAGAATAAAAAAGATTCTGCATGTTTCTTTAACTGCAAAATTAGTTTTTTAGTTACTGAGAACCACTTAAGACACTTTTGCTCATCCTTAGCAAGGACAAAAATCTTTGCATTTCCAGCAGTCTGAGCTACTGAAACAGACAAGAGGTTTGAGTCTCCTGGGAGTTAAACGGCTTACTGCCAAACACTCCAAAATTCTTCATTTGAAACACAGGATTTAATGGCTACAACAACAGAGACACATTCTGAATGGGGTTGTTCATTTTTAAGTTCCACTCCACACACATTTCTGTGGTTAACTGAGGTTTAGATTTTTTCTCTTTACCATGACCTACTTTTCATCCTGAGATAATACACACAACAGCAATATAAATGTCACTTTTTACAAATCATAATTATCAATTAAAGCAAACTCTTTCTTCAACCCAGTTAATTCCTAGAAGTTACCAAAATATAACTGGAAGATACATTTGATATGATGATAGTGGTTTGGAGGACTGCTTTCAAATACAGCTTTGCAAAGAGATACAGAACCTAGAACTTATGATATTGAAGCAACACTTAAGATTTCTTTATAGGATACATTAAACTCCCCAATTAAAAAAAAAAAAAAATTAAGTAACTTCCTCCAATAATTTTCAGGAAACAATTTCAGCATCTGCTTCCAGAGATTTCTATCCACAGGAAGTTCTCCAAGAGCAGAGTGTCACTGAGACTTTTTACCAACAGTGGCAGGTCTGCAAACATTTTCACTCTTACATGTAACCTCCCTTATTTCATCACCAGCTGAGTGCTCTCCTGTCATCTTCTATCTGCCAGAAGCATATAAAAATAAAGGAGGAACTGGAAACCACAAGAAGATTTCTCCTACCCAATCTTTCAGTTTTCTGTGCCATTTTGGTATGGAGACCAGAATCTCAGCCAAGACTAATCATCTTCTGAAAAAATACCACATAAGAGCAATTATATAAAATGCAGACAGAGAAATCAAGCTTTAAGCTGTAGTTGTCCTTACGAGATTTTCACTATCTGAAGTCAGGGTGTGCAGTGCAAACACATAGCACATCATTTTCTGTGTATCTACTTTGTTTGTTTCTTATGGAAAAATAAGTAAATAGTTCGATTTAAATATCTATTATTTCTTGAATTTTCTAATTGAAAAAAGTCTATCATTAATTGCTATTGAAACAATGGAACTCATATGCTGAACAAATACATAATTTCCTGCTTTTTAAGCTGAAAATGATGAGTAATTTAAATCTTGCTAACCAACAGCATTCCAAGACTATGGCCAAAGCACTGGAGAAAATGGTCTGTCTTTCTCATTGTATATAAAACAGTAGTGCTTTTGTTGCCTAATCAATATATTACTTAATAAAAATAAAAAAGATACTGAAAATTGTATATGAAAATATGAATATTTTACTCTCCCCTGTCAAGGTGCTTATTGAGTTGAGAACAATTTGCCTTTCTTTCTTTGCATTTTCCATTTGCAGGTTCCATTTATATTCACATGAACTGATGATAGGAAAACATATATGCATTATAGATAATAATTTAAGAAATCATCAAGTAAACCCTAGTAGCTTGAAACTATTCAGGGCCTTCTTTATTTGGTCTCTCCAATGATAAGCACCAAATAGATATAACAGTTTACAAATTGCATTTGGAATTTGAGATGATAAAAATATGGTCTTTATATCATCTTACAGTAATTTCCCTTTCCTCCTGAAAGTGACGTCCAAATATGTGAGTTTCTGAAAGCAAGAAACTAATGAGAGCTGTTTTATTTTCCTCTACCTTATAATATCAATTTTCTCAGGTGACTAAAAATCCCCCCCAAGCATTTTCTTATCCAATAATACTTCAAAATACATAATTCTCTAGTCATCATGATCATCTGCAACACTAGTAAAAGTGGAAGATGGTTCAGCGATATTTAGTCCAACAAATACTATTTCCATTACTTGAAGAGCAGAAGAAAGTAGAAACTTACTAGCTCTTTTTAGACTGTATCAAAACTAAAGCAGTCTTGTCTAGGAAGGAACATACAAGAAGTATCTTCTGAAAAGCACATCTATGCCTCTTGCCACTCGCAAAACAGGGCTGGGAGCCAGTTTCTATGGTTGATTTCTCATGCTACACTGAGCAAACCAGCTTGTCTCACATTTGCTCCTCACTAAGCTGGGGATACTATTTCTTGAAAGCCTGATAGACAGGAAGCATCATGTCTAAAGTGTATGAATTTAGTTATGCAATATTAATTGGATCATTAATAATTTAGATTGCACTAGCTCATAGGACTGTCTGAAAACAGAGTCCAGTTGTTGCAGGCACTTCACAAATACAAGGACTCAGAGCTCAGTCTAATCTAGACAGTGAATAGAAAGACAAGCAGATGTGGAGAGTCGGAACACAAGACTGCAGTGACAGTACCAAAATGAGTATCTGAACTTGATTTTCATCTATTTCCACTGATGCCATATTATAAAATGTTATCTTGCAATCTGATATCTTTGTTAACAGCCACAGCCTGTTCTGAGCCACAAATCTGTCTCCCAAAACCTCTCTTGGGTATATCTGTCTCAGTTAATTACTTTTGGTTTCATCTTGCTTTCTTCTTGCCAGTTCCTGTATATATGACAATTGTTTGTTTTTACAGATATTCCTTGCCTTAACAAACACACAGTCACATCCTTCCACACAGTTTATTGCTAATTGGACCACATTTATCCTGGTTTTTAGCCTTGGATTTCTATTAGCTCAGCTCTTTCATGCTATAGTAGAATTCCTACTAGCTCAGCTTTCTTATGCTGTAAAAGATCATAAGTTGGACAAAGACCTGGGGTTACAGCCAGTTTTCAGGGACTTCTAGTATGATACTTGTATATTTTTAATGTTTATGCCCTGGGCATGGATAAAATTGCTAATACACTCTTTTTTATTTTAACAAATCACAGCAAAGCAAGAGCTTGGTCAACAATAGCAATCCCAGAGGAGGCAGGAAATGTTTCACAGAGACCTTTGGGGTCCTGCATCATGAGAGTCACATAATAAATGTACCCACATGAAATACCATAAATATGCACTGATACAAATGGCTTTTTAAAAAAGTTTCACCAATACTAGGCAACTTGGTCAGGTAGAACTCTGTTCACTTGCCATGCTACGAATGGATATGCCATAAGAAAGAGGCATATATATTAAGTATTATACATATATATATAGTATATATGTACTCTGAGAAAGGGATGTTAAAACTCATAAAAATCTAGACACACCACTGGTTTCACTTGAATAATGAGATTAAAATATGCAATCTTTTGGATCACTCCAGATGAAAATAACCTAATGACCTACTCAACTTCTGAGTTTATCGATTGTATTATCCTGAAAAGAACATGGAATCCAGATCACAACTGGATTTCATATACCTTACACACATTATACCAGGGCAGTTTCTAGAACACAAGATAGCTTGCTATGCAAGCATTACATGGATCCCATATGCCATTGTAGCAACAAACAGAGCCTAGCATGCGTCCAAGAAAGAGGCACTGTACATGGCTTACTGACTCTTTAAGCATCTAGTTATTTTCTGTGCTTCTGGCAAAAAGAAACTCCTCTTTTCACCTATTATGTGTATTTCCTGATAAATAGAATTGACACTGAATGATGGAGTCTGAAAAAGTTCTGTTTTCTGGATACTTCAATTCAATGCTTTCTTCAGCCTTCTTTCTTACCAAGACAACTGCAGAGTATTTTTTCTCAGTGGTCAGAAATTCATCTCCATTCATATACCAGTACCAGGTAATACTGAAACAACACCCTCTATTTAATCAGAATATGTTTACAAACATCACATACATAGCAGAGAACCGTCAGATATTCTGCAGTGTTTATTTTAGACTAACATAGATGTTTTATTTTGCCCTCAGACATCTCCTTTCTCATTTGGCATACATGGCACAAAGATTCTTTGCTTAAGGAAGCTGAATTGCATTTCACATGTGTAATGCAAAGTAAAATTCATCTCTGTTCATCAATGATGGGGCAGCAGCTGGAGGGAGGTAATCCCACCCCTGTCCTCCACATTGCTGATGCCACACTTGGAGTGAGGAGTGCAGTTCTGGTCTCTCCAGTTTGAGGGAGATATGGACATACTGGAGAGAGCATATTCAAGAGACAAAAAAATTATTAAAGGACAGAAGCATCTCTTCTATAAGAAAAGTCTGAGGTGGAGCAATTTGCTTCTAAAAGAGAAAATTCACAGTGTCTTATCAAAGTAAATAAATATTCAAAGGGAGGGAGACAAGAAGATGGAGTCAGGCTCTTTTCAGTAGTGCTCATAGACGGAACTAGAGGCAGTGAGCCCTCCCTGACATATATATGCCTCTTAAACATAATAAGAAACGTTGGAGCATTTGAACAATGAAACAGACTGTTCAGGGAGACTATATAATATCCATCCTTGGAGATACAACTCCTTATTAGACCCAGAGCTCAGCAACCTGCTGAAGCTCACCATGCTTGAGCAGGAGAAACCAACTGAATGATCTCCAAAGGTCCTTTCCAATATGTCCTATAGCTCAATAAGAAAGATAATATCTTCCCTTAAGTTCTGTTCATTGGGTTTTACTTTTCCAAGTGCTGCCCTTTCACCATCCTGGCTCAGTTGCACAGGGTGTGTGAGGCTTTGGAGTGACTGTCACTGATGTGCATAGACGTAACTCATGATGTGATAAGGGTGTGATATAATTTGCAAGGTGATGGCAGCTCCTCCATGCTATCACAGGGAGTGGTTGTCTAGTAAACAGAGCTTCTCATCTGTTAATATGAAGAAAACTGTGTAGCACAGTAAGAACAGCCATAGTTTAAAGAAGACTTCAGACCATGAAATTGATTTTTTTCTTTTTTCTTCCTTCGATTTCACAAATATTTTGGGGATGTGCTGAGTATGCACAACACGTCTCACTGTATCCTTTTCCAGAGGTCACTGGTTGTATGCCATCACCTCTTTGGATAAAGCAAGAAATCATGCTGACATGATGGAGAAAGCTTTGCAAGATGAAGTGTCTCAGAATAAACAGTAGCCTGAGGCTGTGGCACTCATTACAGTCTTGGAAATTTATCCGTGGAGGATCTTCACAAGGAAGAAATATTCACTGGAGGACTGTGGTGGGAAGAGTAATATAGGGCCAACACTGTGACTGACAGGCAGTGGTTGCCAGGAGTGTAATGTTACTCCACCATGAATCAGTTTAGGGGTATGTTGGCACAGCCAAAAGCCTGGCAGCAGGCAGAAGTACAAAGTACAATTCAAGTTTGCAAACTCGGGTACTGATAGTCATGTAATCACTGAAACCAAAGTAAAGTATGGGTTGTAATACTGATCCTGAGCAAACACTCAAGCAGTGAGCCGTGCCAGTCACTGGGCTGGTTTAACCTTAGCACTCATATCAGCTAGCAGAATGCTCACTTGAATGCATCAGTGTGAGTTGAATCAGCCCTTTTATTAGAACATACAAATATATAGAGTCAAGACATCTGAACTACAGGTCAGCAATTTTCATAATCTTTCTCTTCCAATGCTTACCAGGAATAAAAGCCAACTCTAAGTGTGGGGCATGGAAACACATAAATGCATATCATTACCTAAGAAAACTCAGAATGGCCTATTTACTGGCTTTAATGCCTCCTTCTTTTAGTTTTCCATTATGGAGTTGCTTCTTACTAAACTATTAGTTACAGAGAATTTTTTTTTTTTTTAAGGATTTTGCTGGAGATTCTTTTAGGAAGCAAAATGTAAGCATTAACCTACATACAAAAAGCTTCATGTTATTATTCTTTTGCACTCTCTCTATTGAAACTCCTGACATTTCAAGTCCTTCTGTTAGCACTGGAGTCCTTGTTTCTAGGTCACTAACCCTGGACAATGTGAAGAACTTGCATACAGTCTGCAGTGTAGCAGAGCTCTGCACTTGAAACAATTATCAGAGTTTTCTTTGTTGATTAAATGAGATCCTACTAATCACCAGATTTTTAAAACCTCAGCAGATTATTATGGTGGAGAATGACTGACAAGTTTGGTTGTGGGGATTATAGCGTCATACACAGGCAATAAATCAGAACATTCAAAAGAAAGGAAAAAAGGAGAGGCTGGAGAAGGATATCCCAGATCCTAAATGAGAACTCAGTTCTGATGACTACTCTGCTCACTGATAGTCTCTACAGGATTTCATTTTACTCTTGCTTATTGAAAGTCATGGATCCTGAACTTTCACAATAGGCCAAAGAACTGAATTATTGTATTGACTTTTCCCAAGTAAAATTTAGAGAATTTAGAGAATTTTAGAATTTAGAGACTACATCAGGTAAAAAAGAACTCCATCAAATGTTCTGCAAAAAACAGGAAGGTGTGCATCCATAGCCTTTGTTTTATCTCATTGCCAAAAAGATGTACCAGGAAATTGTAAAATTCTGTTTTGAAGAAATGTCTGTCATTAATAATTATGTATGTGTAAGCAGAAAGGGAAAAATCGTGATAAAGCCTAATTTCAATTCTGAATTTCTGTTTATTATTTCTCAGCACCTTCTACACCATTGAAGGGCTGCATTACTATTTTTATAAAAAATATTTGTGATTGGGAAGTGGAGATGCACTGTGCTAAGTACTACACATTTTTGCCTAGGTTTACACTGATGCATTTAAGCATGGGTCAATTCCAAGTCATAACAACCCTATTGCTCCTTTGTCCGTGTACTAAATAAGCCATATCTCCCAGGGCAGACAAGAGAAGTGCAATTTTTCCTTCACAATCCTCTCTTCTACCTCCTTGTTGACACTGCAAAACAGTTTCCTTCTGGAGTTGAAAAGCAAACTACAAACATTAAATAAGATGCTTTCAGTACATTACTGATGGATGAACAACAATAAGTACTTAAGCAGGAAAACAACTTTTTTGCCATGCTGCCACCAATTTCAACAGAAATAGCCTTTGGGCCTAATGATACCAATTCAACAGTACCCTCTTCAATTCATTTGAAATCCTACCAGTGTCACATTTTATTTTAGCTTTCACTGAGAAACAGCAAGCTTCCATCTTCTTTTAGTGTGGAGAATAGCTGTAATACTCATCCAATTGATAAACTTAAAAACACTGATTTTTTTCTGGAAATTTGCATTATTCAATATTAGCTTTACAAACAAAACCCCAAGAAAACATTTTTTTCTCAAAAGGCACTAACCAAACACAAAAGATAGAAAATGTTTCCATATTTTGCCACCTATTATGTAACAACATTAGCACTTAGACTTGTAGTCAGTTTCTGAAGTGAAAGCCCATGTTACTTCCCTTACTAATCTGGGATACGAACCAGTTTCAGTATGAGTTATATTCCTTTTGGAAACAGTGGAAATGGAAAGACCTGTTTTCTGTGGTTTCCAAATGTGTGCAAGCCCTCAGTGGGGACAAGGCTGGTAAGTGGAGTATATGAGTGTGAAGTCCTCTGGGACACACTGTGTGTGCTAGCAGACATCTTCAAACCTTCCACTGCCACAATAAACACATGACAGTGCTTAGCATATGCAAAACTAGCCAACTGCTCTGGTTATTTCATGTTCTCATACACTCATCTACACCATCCCATGACCCTCATAAGGCCGAAACCTCATTAATATAAGTGAAAATTAAATATAAATATTATATATAAAATAAATATATTATTATTATATATAAATATATTAAGTATAAAATATAGCAATTCTCCTGCTTTATGTACCCACTCTGCCTTCTCTTGGCATCATCAATTGAGAAGTCATTGTTTTTGTTGTTCTTTCCTTTCTTAGCAAAGTCAGTCACGTTGGACTCCTTAAAGACACTGCTTGATGCAGTCTGTGGCCCCAAGCAAACAGAAAAGTTCATAAACTGTTGTGAAGGGGAGATTAAAGTCCTCCCTGATACTGGGTAACATTATGGAAAAAAAGGTTGATAGATGATAGATTAACCTGAACAATAAGAAGATAAAAGATCTCAGAAAAGTCCAGAAAACATCCAACAAACCTTGAGAAAAGATCTAACAAATGTCAAGTAAAGGAAAATCACAGACCTTGTGATCTGGGCCAATAGAGACACACTCTGGAGATGTGGCTATTTTGGACAGAGCTCTTGGCAGAAGCATACCACAGATGCTGCTGATGACAGGTACCTGCCTGCGTACCCACTACTGCAGACTCAGGCTTATTACAGGGGAGAGTCTAGAGGAGATCTCATCATCTGGAATTTGCATTCCTTGATCCTGTATTGTTTCTCTGTGGTGTGCTCCTAGCCATTGCTAATGCCAACAACTTCCTTCCAACAACTTGCCAGCGATTACAATCCCAGAACAAGTTTTACACATTTTAAAAATGGAGACAGTTGATAGGAGGACTTGGGGCTTTCTGGTATCACTTCAGCACCGGGACTACACCAGTTTGGGTATTCATTCACTCATAAACCCAGAGCACAGGGTATCATGTAGCATTGCCACAACTCGGATGGGTACATTCTCCAGATGATCCTGGTGAGCGGAGGTGTCAGCATCCTCCTTTAAAGCCAGCATGATGAATATCACAGGGACTATGGGTCCTCCCAGGACAGGCAGCAGAGCTGTGCCTAAATTTTGCCTGGTGCTCTCCCAAGGTCTGCATAACAACAGCCATTTTCATACCTGCAGACCACCCTGAACATTTTAGCCACTGATTTGTACCCTTCAACTGTGCCAAGGTTTCCTTGCTAGGGAGACAGCATTGTTCTTGGACACAGATATAAGTAACCTCCCAAAATATCATCAAGGCAAGTCAAGGCATTGGCTCTTGGCAAAAGTTTTCAGCTGTCCTGCTCTACATGGGAAAGCTTTGAATTAACCACTGATCGTTCAGTGTTCTTGGGTCAAAGTAGTACCTACACATTCCTTACCCCTCACCTTTTTCTAAGCATTTTACTTCAGCCTCCTCAGAGTAAGGAAGAGATTCAGGCCACAAGTACTGTTGTGTCACTTGTCAACTCACAGGGACAAATAGAAATAATGTGAAAAACTAAGTAGGAACAAGAAAAAAATGACATATTACCATGGTTGCAGTAACATGTACCACCATCTGCAGGAGACAGAAGAAGGAGTACTGTGGCGCTTCTTTTCCTTCACAATTTTTCTTTTCACAGTTTCAACCCCACTCATGACAAATATATTGTACATAGGGGACTGGTCAGAAGCTTGACTGAAGTAAAATATCCAAAGTGCACATCACATTAATGCAGGTTGTTAGCACCAATTGCAGCAGTGGACCACATTTCTTCTTAATGTAGACCTAATTCTAGTAGAGATACATGTCAGGAAGATCTCTCTGCTCAACATTTTCTTTAGTTATTTTAAACTGCCTGTTTAAGCAGACAGACAAACAGAAGCTAATACAAAATAATTTTAAAACTTTTGCCTTTTCCTACTCAGTGACCCAGATTTAATTATATGTACATTATTTTGATCTAGATATATATATACATATTTGTTTATATACATTATCTTGATAATCTTAAAAATTTAAGTTATTTCTAGTCCTATGACACCTTTGAGTTAAATTATTTATTGAAAATCTGAGGAACAGTAACATTAAGTAAATAAATAACATTTGATAATTAACAATATACTTAGTTATATCATTAACTATAAATTATACATAATTACATATATCCTATTGTATATATATGTGCATAAATATACATTACTCTCAGGCTATGTTTATTTTACTTGGATAGGTAGATCCCATTTGTGACCACATTTCAGATTTGAGATGTACATCATCTAAGTTTTAACTGCTAGTTACTTTTGTGAATCAAACACCTTCCCTTCACAACAGACACCCCAGTTTTGCAATATTGCTACAGAGGAATAAATAATTTCCGGGAGCACAGGTACAAAAGGTTCCTAGAGGATACCAACAGTTTGTGCCAATAAGAAATTACATTTTTGGAAGAAAAACAATCCAAATTTTTCTCTAAAAACACAAATAAACACTAACATCTCAAACATTAAATGTATTTCAGAGCATAATCAAGTATTTTCCGCCTGAATTTTAATGAAATTAAAATGAAAATATTTGAGGCATTTTGTCAGCAAAATCATTACTTATTGAGTATGTCTTAAATATTAATTTTTGTATTTCCATAGCTGATAGTGACAATAGTAATTATTATGCTATATATTGTGCTGCAAATATTCAGCAGCATTGTGCTTTCCTGAGCAAAATAACTGCCTTTCCAGACAACAGAAATTTCTGAATAAATGGAGAAGAAAGCAAATTGAAATTGATTAAAATATTTCACAGCTCATAGCAAACTAAAATTTAAAACTTGAAAAAAACCCAAAAGCTGAAATTGAAATACACGTGTGAAATTGAAGTTAAAACACTAGCTTCCCTCTGTTTTGAGGTTATTCACACTCATTTCAGGACCCTTCCTGACCACATAGCACAATTTGGGTTTTAAATTCAGAAGTATAGTGTGCCTGAGAAGTAAAGCCACAAAAGGATGACAACTGAAAAAACACAGGAGTAACTCTGTAGATGTCTTGCTTCTAAAAAAAATCATAAAATTTATCAGTTATGAGCAAGAACTTTTCTCATAAAGAAAATATAATCATAAAAAATTCTCCAGTAGCTGAAGGCTCAGAAAATTGACTCAGTAAGTTTACTGAGGAAAGTATACATATTTGTACATAAAGTAAACAAGAACTGAAAAGAAGTAGTTATATAGATATAGATTTTACCAAAAGTGATCAAGTGACAACTCCAGATAAATAAGCATTTTGACCCACTAATTACTATAACTCCCATCTAAGCCTTTTTTCACTGCTATTAAAATGACAGATTTTGAATACTGGAGGACATTTTGTAAACTTAGTTGGCCACTCTAGTATTAAGGCCTGAAGTTAAAACAGGCATTGTCTTCTCTGGTGAAACCTTTTTTCCCTTTATTAATTGGATGGTAAACTAATTAGAATAAATTTACTATATTAGAATAAGTTTACTATACTGACTCCAGCTGAATGGGATATAGAGCATATCAAGTTTGGATTGTTGAACTGTTCTTTTTCTTACTTGTTTATGAAGATTCTTCTAACAAAGTTGCTAAGCTGGGCTTAGCAATATGCCTGAGAAGGCTGATTTAGAAAAACTTAGTAGTTTAGATAAGAAGTCCATTTATGTGACCCTCATTTTTCCCAGTGATCCATTTTTATGGATCTCTGAGCAGCAAATGGAAGTATTTTTTTCAATGCAAACAACTGAACAGCAGGCAAGCCATTTTAACCAGCACCACAAAAATACAAGTCTCTGAAAACTAAATAAATGACAGTGACCATCTGCTGACACAGCCATTATAACTTACCATCTGCTTCTGGCAAAATACTTTAAGATAATGCTATAATGGTTTGTGGATATATGTTGCTAACTTTTGCTGGCAAAGAGTGAGATGAAATCTCCGGTTCTACAGGTAATGGTACAAAAAGGTGACCCGGAGTCTGGCTGACCTAATGGTAAAGCACGAAGGGAAGGATTAGGAAGGTCAACAGCTTCCTCTGTCTTCATTACCTCCTGTCTCTCAAATAAGATGGGGAATGGGGTGAACATGCATTTCTTACCACAGGAACCAGGACCTCTGTGAATAGGGTTGGTGCAAGCACATGCTTATTACCTTTATGGAAAGACAATATATTTCTTCCAGTCCAAAAAAGATTAAAATCAAAATCTGAAACTTGTAAACTACTATGAAATCAGAACATGACTGTCTGGTCAGGTTTAGCCTAAAGACATCTTTAACAAAGAGGTTCTCTATTTCACGTGAAATATGCCCTTACAAAGGTATCAGCATGATCAGTGGCTACCCAAGGGATCAAGTTCCAATACAGATATCGACCCACCTCTACAAATATTTTCTGTTGTTTGTGACCTTCTGCATCACCGTGTCTCTGGTTATCATTTAGACCCTTAAAAGACACTGGTACATTTAAACAGTGTAGTGCTCTTTGCCCATATACTGAAAGAAAATTTTACGTCAGTATTAATATTACAACAGAACAGATGGAACATTATTTCCTGGTCCTAGAATACAAGTATTTGGCCACGAGATTTCTAATGTCACCTGTCCTTTTGGATGCCTTTTACATTACATTGCTTTCTATGCCAATGTCCTCATTACGATTTATCCTCTGCTTTGGCAATATTACACTTAATCAAAAAAGTTTATGGATGCAAAAGTCTTAAAAATGACTGACTGATTTCTGTTATCAAAGAGGCACAAATGTATTTTTTATTGTTTCTGTTTGACAGAGACTTGCAATGTTTTCCTTGCATATTTTCATTTGAACTCATACAGGCAGTAAGAAGCCATTATGACTAATTGAGGATTAAGATTGTCAGATCATCAACAGCCAGCTGAAAAGTAAAAGAGTGGCAACAACTGAGTGTAAAGACTTTAACAAAATGAATGCAGACCGTATCCTCGAGGTAGATAGTGCTTTCATAGAGCACAGTCCAAAAAACCCCCCAAAACATAAGCACACCATGTATGCTGAAAACAAAAACTACCTCTTGATTTATATTGCCTGTTTTCTTCTAAATCTATGTTTGGTATCTCTGAGAACCATGAAGTTATAGGAAAAGCTTTTCTGGCAGATTAATATGAAATATTTTCAGTCTGTGTTCTGTCTTTTATGAGTTTGCCACTTAAACATCATTGAACACTACAGCACTGGTTTCATGATTGGCAACCCCAATGAGATTCAGTATAAGAAGAAAAGAAACATGATAAGTCAGTAAGAGAGAGGTAACTGTTGACAGGCAGAGAAGCATAAGAGAAGTGAGTATTTGAATCTGAGATAGAAAAGGTTATTTGGAAACTTCTGTTCAGGTACCAGTGGGTCCGCACGACTTTTCAGCAGATGGCACTACAGTCCTAGTGTTGGACTTTACATACACAAGTCACTTGGACTCCCAGAAAAGGACTGCCTCCTTGTTTATGCACGTGGCTTCAAAAAGGGATTTCACACTTTGTAATTGTTTGAGAAACAATGGCCAAGCAGAACTAATTCCCTCTACGAATGTAAATGGCTCTTAAATTGTAGAAGTCAGTACATGTTTACAGTCATAAACAAATTACCAATTATTTTGCAAATGTAATCTGACTATGCTCTGTTTTAGAAACATATTGTGAAAATATCAGTGTCAGATAGCACTAGTTATTTACTAGAGCACTGTTTGTGAGCTGTCAAACAATATAAAAGCACTGGAGAAAGAATAAAATCTCTTTTGACATATACACTTATTAAGACCAAAAAGCAAGTGCAAATTGCATAAATTTTATTAGGGCCTTACAAGTCAAAGACACATTTAAAAAGAAAATAACATCGTCTACTGAGCAAAGAGAAAATGCAAAAAAGAACAATAGACATTACAATGGAGGAAAAAAATCACCCTTATCTAGGACAAGGACATGCTACATCTTTCAATGGTGATGACAGGAAATTCCTAGCAATTCCTTTTAATTACATGAGGCAGGTCTCCATGCATATTATAAACACATTTTAATTTTTTTTAAAAAGCCTCCTTCTTGAGGTAGATGCAACTGTTCAAAGAAAGTTAGTTCAGGTGACTAAAAGCACAATTTCAAAACTCCCAAAACTCTAGGGGGTTCAGCACTGATTAAAATAATATGTTTGAATGTCACCTAACCAAGACCATTTGATACTACACAGAAAATGTTCACTGTGATTCATGGTGGATCATTCTTCTCACTCTCAATTTAGTTCTTCAGCTGCTTGGGATTACACTGGATGCCTAAACTGGAACACATACTATAGGTGCATCAGCATTGACTTCTAGAAAACACAAAATCCTTATTTGAATCACTTTGAAGAAAGTAAGAATGTGACCGTCCAAAAAACCAACTACTGGCTTGGTTTCTTTTTATTTCACATGAATTCTAAACAAAACTTTTCACCCCCTTTTTCTCCTGAGACTTTAATGATTTTCATATTTCTACAGAGACCAGACTATCTAAAATGTTGAAGTAGTAAAGTCTTTATAAAATGCAGATTCCAAATTTTCCCCCAGCTCCAGTCATTATTTTAAGCAGAAAAATTTACCCTAAATGAGAAAAGGAAAATTGCTAGTAAGAAGGTTTTTTCTAAAAAAGGGAAAAAACATGATACACTAGGGCAGTTTCCAAAATGCCATAGATGATCAAA
Source organism: Sturnus vulgaris (assembly GCF_052056855.1). Lineage (NCBI taxonomy): Eukaryota > Metazoa > Chordata > Aves > Passeriformes > Sturnidae > Sturnus > Sturnus vulgaris. Next base: position 25,594,458 of record NC_142283.1, read on the forward strand.
GAAAATATATTAAGGCAGGTGTATGTCAGAATTAGTTGAAGGTCCTAATAATAGCAGCATAGAATATGTCCTACATCCATACTCTGATAAAAGAAGCTTTAGTATTCTAACATGACTGAAACACAGCAGATGAATTTTATAAAGGTCTACTAATCAAGTTAGACTTAGAGTACAGATGCTTCTGCTTACACAGAAGCAGAACAGGTAATATTTTTCTCCTGCATTCATTAAAATTTTAATCTATTTTGCAGATTTTACCAAGCAGTTAGTATGAGGCCATGGCTGAACCACATGAAATGCTTAGCACCAGATCATGGTAAGGTATTTCCTTATATTCCAAAGCTGTTCTTTACTCCATTTCATGGTCCAGCACCCTCTGATGTGTTATCTTTTACTAAAACTCTCTTCACAGCAGGATTTCTATGATTAGCTTTCTACAGGGAAGACTACTCAGAAGCCAGGCTAAGTGCTGTTGATTTTCTGTATATACCAGATCATAATCTGCAGAGAGACCTTAACAAACTAGAGGGAAGGACAACCGAACATACATGAAATTTCACAGGGGAAATTGCTGGATTCTGCACTGGGGGTGGTCAGCCCTGGATGCAGGACACACTGGGGAATGAGAGGCTAAAGAGCAGTGCCTTGGAAAGGGACCAGAAATCCTGGTCAGTGGCAAGTTGAACATGAGCCAGCAGTGCCCTGGCAGCCAGGAGGGCCAGCCCTGTCCTGGGGGGCATCAGGGACAGCATCACCAGCTGGGCAAGGGAGGGGATTGTCCCACTCTGCTCTGCACTGGGACAGCCTCACCTCCAGTGCTGGGGGCAGGTCTGGGTACCACCAGATGCAAGAAGGATATGAAGCTATTACAGACTGTCCAAAGAAAGGGCATGAGGAATGGCTGAGATCCCTTGGTTTGTTCATCCTGGAGAAGAGGAGACTGAGGGGAGACTTCACTGCAGTTACAACTTTCTCATGAGGGCAAGGGAACTCTCTCTGGGGTGACCAGTGACAGGACCCATGGGAATGGCCTGAAGTTGTGTCAGGGAATGTTTAGGTTGGACATTAGAAAAAGGTTCTTCACCCAAATGGTGGTTGGGCACTGGAACAGGCTCCCCAGGGAAGTAGTCACAGTACCAAGCCTGTCTGAGTTCAAGAAACATTTGGACAATAATCTCATGCACATGATACTACTATTGGGAATGGTGCTGTGCAGAGCCAGGAGCCGGACTTGATGATCCTCGTGGGTCCCTTCCAACTCAGTTTATTTTGTGATTCTGTGATCTGAACAATAAAAGCAGGAATTAAAGCAATGCAAGACAATGTGACCCTTTTTTGGATTTCAACAGAATTCAACGAAAGAATGAGAAGACTTAATTTGAGCTTTGGAAAATATTTCTGAGAGCATTTCTTTTCCTTTGCTCAGATGAACTCCTTGGAGCACACCAAATTTGTATAGCAGTGGGCATTAAGATTCAGCTTGGGCTTGTTTCTGCTTATTAAGAAAGCACAGCAGAAGATAAAGCCAGAGGAAAATTTCTCTTTCATAAAGAGCCACCTTACCTTGGATTAGTTTAAGCCTGTATTTTAGTTCAAGGTAATCCAGTTTTTTCTGCATTCCACCACCCAGATAGATAAATACAATTTTTCTTAAATCAAAACTAGCTAAAAGTAAAGCTGAGGCTATTTGATGCTATGATTTGCCTAGTGAGCTTTCATTCTGAAATATGCAATTCATATTACTGTAATTACTTTCCATTTTGGTTTTTGATTTTTAGTGCTTTTTTGCCTATAACCCTGGAAATAACAGCATTTATTGATTTATGTCTGTTTATATCACAGCTTACGCAAGTATTTTTTTACACACGGCCGGAGAAAACTTTGTTAGCTTTTTACTAAGTGATTGACTACCTAGATTAGAGGGCAAGCAATAAAAGGATCTGGTATGCACTTACTGCATTGAACTCTCACTTCAGTCACGTATGTGGAGCTGAACCAGTACCAAGCCCAGAAGACATAACTTTTTGACATTTTGCCACACATCAAAAAAAAAGTGCCAGTACATATTGATGACATTTAGCATATTTTCTGTGGGCACTTTCTGATAAACATATTCCAGTTTTAGGCTGTATTTGACCTGAAAGGGAATTCACCTTTAAAAGAGCACAGTTATTAAAAAACCACACTCCTAAACACTACTTCAAAAGGCTAAAAATAGGAAGTGGTCTTGCCACAAAATAATATAAAAAAGGAAATAGTGATTTACAAGTTGCTACATATTAAATGATAGTGTGACTTTTTGCCAGCAGAGGGAAGTCTTTGAGTTACATAAGCTTGGCTGTGTCTGTCTTCTGAGGTACCTGAAGAATTACATAAGTTGCTCTTTTTTTTATGAGCTGAATGTCTTCAGCATTATTTTGTTCCCAGTACATTCTCCTAAATAATCAAAAGACTGTTTACAGTTATGGCAGCACAGATTTCAGCACAAATATTAATCTACCCAAAACCTGAATACCTGTTGAAAGGTGAGTGATCACTGATCAAGGTATTAATCTTCTAGTATTTACCTCTAAAATATCTGTAGGCCAGGTGGTACAGTTATAGTGTAATACATGGTTATAGTTTTCCTAAAAGAAATATTCCTATTTACCTTGTTTATATTTTAGAATATGAAATATTTAGAAATGTTTTTGTGGAGAATAGTAAGAGAGATAATTTATAAATAGACTATTTGACAGAAAGCCATTGAAATGCCACTGGCCTTTTTGGCCACCTGAACACACTACAGCTCATTTTGAGCCAGATGAAAGAAACAAAAAAAACCAAACAAACAAACAAAAAAAAAACCAAAAACAAACAAAAAAAAACCACAAAAAAACAAAAACAAAAACAAAAAAAACCGAAATAAAGCAGTACGCAAGTAGAAATGAGTTTGTTCCATACCCATGATTACTTCTGGACAAAAACTCCTGACTTTGGCCATGCTACATAGGGCTATGGTAAAACTGCTTGCGCTAATTTAAGGATAATCTGTAACCAGTAGGTATTTCTGCATACTCACAACAGGAAGACTTTAGTTTTTTACCTAATCACTGTCTGCTCTTTTCAATAATTTTGAGAAGAAACAACCATCATTTTGCAAGTCCTGCCCCTCAAAAATAATATTCCATCCTGCCACACATGAGAGATACCAAAGAGCAATTGCCAAGTGTTTATTTCTTTGCAGTCTCTCCCTTGATGCTTCATTGTAGACAACAAACTGGATTTTTCTCAGAAAGGATCAAAACTGCTATACTCTGCAAGTATGACAGTATGATGGCCAAAATTTTATAGCATTGTGGGGCATTGCATGGACCTGCTTATGATAGCTGGAGTAGACTCTTGCTTCCTGAACTCTTAGGAATAGATTAAGCTTGTTTCTAGGGCAGTTCTATAGTACAAGTTAATGATTTTCAAACGATACATCTCTTTCAGGCTGTGTCCACTGCTGTCTCAGATTTAACATCTAATGTAGCTGGTGTGTTCCTGTGGCAGACTCAGCATTTGAGGAGTGCTAGAATATGACAGAAGTCTTTTATGTAAAGAAAAAAGTTCTGTGTCTACCTTGTACCAACCTATACAACCCCTCCTTTCATTCAGTGTTCTCTCCCTGCAGTGTAACCAACAGAGGGCTGAGCCCATCAGTGACAGTGATGCAATCACATTTAAAGAAGGACTGCACTACAGCAGCCATAAAAGTGAGAATATGTGGCAGAAAGAACTCTTCACACATTAAGGTCAGTGGAAAAGGAGGGGCAGGAAGTGCTCCATGCTGGGGCAGAGCATCCCGTGAAGGCCGTGGTGAGACAGATGTGTCCCTGCAGCCCCGGGGGGAACAGAGATCCACCTGCAGCCTGTGGAGGACCCCATGCCAAACCGGGTGGATGCTCAAAGCAGACTGTGATCCCATGGGAAGCCTGCACTAGAGCAGGGTCCGGGCAGGACGTGTGGAGAGCAGAGCACACAGGAGCAGCTTTGCTGGCAGGACTCGTGACCCCACAAGTTCCCGGCACTGGAGCAGCCTGTTCCCGAAGGACTGACCCCATGGGAAGGACCCGCAATGGGGCAGCTTGTGAAGAACTGCAGCCAGTGGGAAGGATCCCTGTTGGCGAAGTTTGTGGAGGACTGTTTCCTGTGGGAAGGACCCCATACTGTGGCAGGGGAACAGGATGAGGAGTCTGCCCTAGGTAGGCAGGAGTGGCAGAGGTAAGGCGTGATGAATTGAGTCCAGACCCTATTGTCCATCTATCTGTGCTGCTCAGGGGTAGGAGATAGAGAATTTAGAAATGACATTGAGTCCAAAAATAAGGGAGGGGTTAATGCAAACTACTCTCCTTTGACGGGCAAGAAATTAAATAATGCCCACGATTTGAGCCTCTTTTGCCTGTGACAGTAATTACTGAGTGATATCTCCGTGTCCTTATCTCAACTATAATGAGGCATTGGTTAATTTTTTTCTCCTCTATTCAGCTGAGGAAGGGAGCCATAGAACAGCTTGCGAGGGCACCTGACATCCAGCCAGGGTCAAACCAGAACAAGTGCACATGTGTAACACTAATGCAAATATGTGTGTGTGTATATATATACATACACATATATATAATACATATTTATTTATTTAAACTTTATATATTTAATGAAAAGGCATTTCATAATTTACTTAGATTCTTATGGAATTATGATGATATATGAAGATGCTAATATAAGAATAAAAATCTTTGTCCAAAAAGAGGAAAAAAGATTTCTTCTATCAAAGCAGAAACTCTTCTTTGCCACAATGCACTCAGAGTGACTGAGAGATAAAGGCTCACAGCACTCACACAACCAACCTGTCAAGAATGAAAGATGCTCCTTCACACAGGTGTCCACATGTGAGCCTTTGACTTTTAAGAAGCTCAAGCCTAGTTTAAGAAAGGGAACCACCAGCTTTGCCACAAGTATCACAAAATATGCCAAGGTGGATGAGACCAACAAGGATGAAGTCCAACATCTGGTCCTGTAAAAGACCATCCCCAAGAGTCACACTAAACGGAAGATTATTTCTTTAAAAGAGTAACTAAAGCAGCTGTTCCTTTGCACACCCTATGCTACAGTTCTCACTGAACATGGCACAGAGTTACACAGAAAAAGCCAAATCCATATGAAATTTCTCAGTGAGAAACGAACATACGAACGTGTGAAAGCTGTACTATGGAACCTTTTCCACGTGAATAAATAGTGCAGGAGAGACAAGGAGATCAGTATTTCTGGAAAAAAGCATAGGCTGTTGTAACAGTGATTTATCAGAAAAGTGTGTGGAATCTGTGAAAACCTTGAATAAATTGAAAGGAAATGTTTGTGGCTTTTTTCCTAGACAAACAAGATTACAGAAATAAAATTATCTAAAAGATGCAGCTGATTAACTACATTTTTAAAATAATTTCAGAACAAGACTAACATCTTCAATAAAACTTCTACAAGAAAAAGTGGAAATTCTCCTGATGACAGAATTATCCTGTAAAGAAATATTTCGTGGAAAAATAATTGCTAGTGAGTTAACATACCAACTGCTCTTGCACTTTGTAGATATATGCAACTCATTGTATCGTGATTGTGGCTGGATGGCAGAAATACAGACCTTGGAATCTAAAACCCTGCTAACCTGCCAACAAGCCTTAGGCAAGACTGCAAAATCAATTGCAGTAGACAGGTTTATATATTTCTTTATAATATAGTACCAAAATATTTCTATTTAAAATACAGGATCTGAAGAATAATAAATTCAGTTTTGAGTTTTCCTTCTTTGAATTTTTACTGAAGTGAAGACTGCCCAAGCAGTATATTTTTATATAATGTTATATAATGTTATATAATTGCAGTGTAAGAGATTTAAATCTCGTTACTCTTCCGGTGTGAGGGGTAACCTCATATAGCATTACTCTGTATGGATCACTAGTTATCTGTGATTTTCAGTGTAAATAATTCATTAATTAATGATTTAGCTAATTCCCTGCCTAACTTAGGGCTACAATAATTTTGAATTAGCGTATTATAAACTACTACAATAATTAAGAACATTTTCAATTCACTGTATATATATCCCTGTGGTGATTTTCACATATTTCAAGAAAATATATACTAACATAGACTTTAAAACCCTGATAAAATACAAATGGTCCTTAAAATAATTACTGATTGTCACATTCTTAATGGAACAAAGGGATACAATGCTTTAAAAAAAGCCTCCCCAAAACCAATAAAAATGTAAGAAGTGGTGATAGATAGAGAAAAAAATAGAAATTGATGAATTACTAATATTCTTCTACAGCTAAAGTGTTTTTTTCCAAAACTTTTCAGACTGAGCAGAAATGTGTTTGCAAGTGGATGTGGTGAATTTCATTTTTCACCTGCTATTGCCTGGAGGCCACTTTTACCAGCAGCCCAATAGTCTTCCTCTTACCTTCAGTATCCTTTCTTTGCTAGCTATTGATGTAAAGTGGGCCTAAAATTCAGGGGAAAAGTTTGCTTCACCTCTAGCCCTTGAATTAATTATGTTGAAGAGCATCTGTTTCTCTGGTATAAAATGTGGCCTGATGAAACTGATGACAACAACAACAGCCATCATCATCATATTCACCATCAGAAGGACAATTTGCAAGGGGGATAGTAATGGAACACCAGTATTACACTTCTGCCTCTAGGAAGCACTCAATAATTTAGATTAATTAAGCCACTGTTGACTTCTCTTACAAATATCCTGAAAAATAATCTAACCACCAGACAGGTAAGAAGGGTGCACCAGCCTTTACTTTGATTTTTCTTTCTTTTGCCAGCAATAGCAAGTCTAAGGAAACAATTTTTTAAAAAAAATCTGCTCCAAAAGATAGCTAAAAAAATATATATTTTTCAGAATATTTTTAATTAAATTGCAAATGCTTTCATTTGAGCCAATTAAATCTCATCAACTGAATGCAATGCAATATGTACAACGCAGTATGTTTTTAAATATTAGCTTTTTAATACTTGCTTATTCTGTGCAAGATTTTACACTACTAAGTGTTTGTCATGAAAAAGAAGTTAAACATTACATTATTGAAGATCTGTTAGACAAGTAATTCTAAATTTTGGAGAAAACAGTAATTTTGCAGATAAATTACTGAAAGAGGACCTCATCAGTGTCTGTAACTATCTGTAGAAACGCTGCCAAGAAAACGAGCTCTTCTTGGTCAAGAAATAAGACAAGAGGCAATGGACAGAAACTGATGCACAGTATCTTCCACTTGCATATGTGGAAGAATTTCTCTACCTTGCAGGTGACTGTGCACTGGAACAGATTGTCCACAGAGAGTGTGGAATCTCCCTCACTGGAGATATTCAAGAACCATCTGGACAAAATCCTGTGCAATGTGCTGCTTGAGCAGAGGAGTCAGACTAGAGGACTACTCATGGTGGCCCTATCCTGACCCATTCCGTGATTCTGTGAAACTTCCATTTGTGCAAAGATCTCCATTGTGCTGATCTTTTTCCTTTGCTTTTACTTATCTATATTTTTTTTCCATTGTTCATACCTTTCATGTTCATACCTTTTCCTTTTATAGAAAGGAATCTGTTTTAATGAAATATGCCACTTTCCCCTAGTTTTTCTTAGAAGTACATTTATCACCAGGAAAGATAAATCGTAAATGTTCCTTTTTTATTAATATTGTACATACTACATTCTTTCCACACTGTTGGGGAATGTGACAAATTGACTTTAATTTCTACACTCAAAAAGCTTTATTTACAATATAATATTAAATATACTTCATTACCAGATGTCACTAATGCTTCAAATAAAAGATCTTCAGATTAAGATTAGAGCCCTGCAGTAAAAGCAGTGAGAATTCCTTATATTCAGTGAGGTATGGTCTATTTCATTTGTTTCTCAGTAGATTCCACTTACTTGAGCGTGCTAATTCAATAAATGCCTCTAATAGCAGCTCTCTTTAAACTCGGATGCTGATTTTTCCTGGATATGGGTTTCATAGGTATAGTTAAATATGTTCATGAATAATAAAGACATTCTAAATAACTGTAAGTACTTGTTAATATTGGCTAATTTGTCATTTGTCTGGAAGTTTGATAATCTTTAAAAATTTACAGTTCACACAGCCTTAGAAAATCATAATTTGAACTATTTTGTATACCACAGATTACAACTTTCCAAAGTGTTCTTTAGCTTAACTACGCTGGAAAATTCATCTAGAAGCCCATAATTAGATCCATACCTATCCCTTTAGAGTATTTGTGATAGTTATTTCCCATAAAAAAATCAAAACTTCCTCACTTTTGATATCAGCATTGGTTAAGACAATACATTTCAGTTTTTCTGCTCATGTGTCAGTACCTACAACAGCTGAAAATAATGAAAAATAATGTAGATATGCTATTTGCAAGAGAATGTAACTAGAAAGACAAATGGATCTATGTTGTATAATATGCTAACCTGAGTAGGTTGCAGGGAAGGACACAACCATATATCCATCCTAAGCACAAGAATACACTGGGTAGTGGATTGAGGAAATGGATTGAGAGCAGTCCTGTGAAAAAGGACTTGGAGGTGCTGGTGTACCAGAAGCCAGACGTGACCCAGCACTGGCAGTCCAGAAAGCCAACCATGCCCTGGGCTGCTCCAAAGGCAGCATGGCCAGCAGGGTGAGGGAGGGGATTCTGCAGGGCTGTGTCCACTTCTGGGGTTCCAGCACAAGAAGAACATGGACCTGGTGGAACTAGTGCACAGGAGGGCAACAGTGATGATCAGATTGTTGAACCACTCCTAGACAGGCTAAGATATTTGGGGTTCTATTGAGGCTGGAAAAGAGAAGGCTCCAGGGAGGTCAAGGAGCACCTTCCAGTCTATAAAGAGGCCCCACAAGAGAGGTGAAGATGGACCTTTTATAAAGGCATGGAGTGATAGGAAAAGGGAAAGTGGCTTTAAACTGAAAGACAGTAGGTTTACATTAGATATTAGGAAGAAATTCTTCACTCTGTAGGTGATGAGGCTCTGGAACAAGCTGCCCACAGAAGCTGTGGATGCTCCATCCCTGGAAATGTTTAAGGCCTGGTTGGATATGCCTACGAGCAGCCTGGTCCAGTGAAAGGTGTCCCTGAACAAGGCGGGGGGGCTGGAAATAGGAAATCTCTAAGGCCCTTCACAATCCAAACTGTTCCATAGTTCTGTGATCCCTTACTGAACCACAAACAGGAGACGCCTACTCAAAGTAATGGTGATCTCAATATACCAGGAGCAATTTAAACTCTGCTGAAGAATCAGAACACTATTTCCTGTTTGCTTCTTTCCTCAAACAGCTTTTGGGTTGGGCTTTGTGAGCTTCTTCTATTTCCTTCTCTGAAACACCTTTAGGCTTTATGGATTCACTTTTATGTACACAAGCATCTCGGAGGGCTTAAGTTGGGTGAATACCACTGATTTAGTCCAAACAGGAATACCTATTCTTTCACATTCTTTTACAATTTTTTGACTGCCTGACCTCTTATTTTCTACCTCATGCTCTCTCTCAGTTGACACAATAAGGAAAAGCCACAACATCTTTGTTTGAATTAAAACTCCAAAGACTCAAACTAATGGCTAAATTTGACATCTCATCAAAATGTCATTGAAAGATTCATTACCCTGATGCATATTAGACCTGCCACATTTATCTGGAATTCAAAATGAATAAAGAATACAGGAGAAATGCAAAAAACCAACTTTCAACATAACATTTAACAGGAACAGAGAAATGTTACTGAGTACTCAAGAGTAGACACCAAGTGATACATGATGTCTATACTGTTAATCAAAAAACCTGGAGGGAGAAAACCCAAAACTACAAGCAGGATTCTCTAAGTAAATGGTGTACAAGGTCTGTAAATATTCTCCACCCTTTTATTCTTTGTATTTAAAGGTTTTATATTGCTTAAGGCTGACTAGAAAAACAGCATTTGTGAAATACAGAAATTTGATGATTCTTGACAGAAATACTTCTGGGACTAATTCACAGCTGTATGCTTTGTCTTGCACATAATCATTCCTCATCTTAAACAAGAAGTGCTGGCCTGATTTTTAGGAACAGTATTCAGTGCAGCTGCCAGGAGAGGAAGCAGGGGACCACTCTCACCCTCTGATATACAGATGCTCTCTAGAACCTCTACATTCAGCTCTTTCACAACCCAAAGATGTTCTGGAAACACCTCCTTTTCCCTGTGAACAACATGACCAGCCAGAAGAAAGCAGAAGCTGCTTCCCACTTCTGGGAATTGTTCACAGGGCTGGTGGCACCAGCTGCCTGCAGGCACAGCAGCTCCCAGGCTCACGGTCAGGGTGCAGCCCCGGTGCAGGATCTGCCTCCTCCTGCAGGGAGGACATGGAGATGCCAGTTTTCAAAATACCTCCTCAAACTTTGCTGCCCCCTCAAAAGCCTAATGCAAAAGGTCTCCAGCTATGTCTCTGCTTCCAGCAAGCTGGTGCCTAGCCAGGACTCCTGCTTCAGCAAGATAAAAATGCCATTTAGGCATTGTGAGCTCCCTGAGAGCACTGTATCTCATCCTGGCATTAAGCTACAAACAATATGCAGTGGCTGGGATGAGGAACATAGGTCTGCTAGCAGATACCAGATGGATTTAAAAAAAATAAAATTAATTTTCCCTCTTTCCTAATATTTTTCAACTCTCTATATTGCTTTTATTCATAAACTAACAGAACAGAATAGACATGCTGACAATAGAATGTCCGGTTAAAAATGCAATCATTTGAACGAGGAACAATTTATCACAAATAAATCCCTAAAGGCCTTGGTCAAAATTTCCATTTAATTACAATGTTATTAGCTCAGCAATAGCACAATTGAAAAAGAAACTGCATAAACCTGTTAATTTCTTGCCTGTCAGATTTTCAACTGTATCTAAATAATTATCAATATTCCATAGAAATATAGTGTAGAAACTTAGGCAGATTCTCATTGAGTACTCTTTTAAGAAAATTCATTCAAACTTTCCTCCTACCTCTGATACAAGAATTACTAGGAGGCAATGAATCACTTCATTAAATAAGACTGGAAAGTAGCCAATTGTCCAATACTTAAGTTCTCCCTATAGTGGCATGTCTTACAGTATATGTAAATCATTTAGCTGCTTTTAATGGCACATAAACCTACTCTCAGAGGTAAAACAAGGACAACCTGTGAGACCTACAGCTAAAGTAAAGATTTCTGAATATTGGATCCCAAATTGAGGCTGCAAAAAATGAAGTGCAAAGGTAAGTAGAAAAGGGATCACCTGAAGCCACTTCTCAGGCAATATGTAAAATCGCCTGAGAGGAATGTTGAATTTGTCTTTACAAATGAGTTGTGGATCAGCCTGTAGATAAGGCTAGCACTGAGAGATAAAAGAAACAATGGGATGGATTCCACTGATTGATGAATGGAAAGAGATATTTGCCTTTACAAACAAACTGTAGGGCTGCTGATAAATGAAATTGGATATCGAAAGATGAAAGAAGCAACGGGGGGAAAACTGTGAATTCCATAAGAATTAAAAATTAAAAGGGAGGGTTGTACATTAGAGGGGAATTTCAGGTATCAGGCGTTCCAAGAAGTCTGTGCCTCTCAAGTACCTCAGCCAATGGGGAAAGAGAGAGGGAAATGCGGCCGGGAAAATAGGATAAAAAGGAGGCTGCGTCCTCCAAAAATTTGAGAGATCCCAGGGGAATGTCCCATGGCCTCTCCCTTTATTCGAATAAAGCAAAAAGGACTCCTCTGTCTCCTTTTTGGACATAAACCTCTGGTATTTGTGGATTAATTTTCCTGACACGCCTAACATGGGATTTTAAGAGGATAGATAGATTTCAAATGAAAATGTTGTATTTATGTTAGAAGGAAGAAGGGTGTATTCCATTAGGTCAATCAAAGATGAATATTTTGCAAAGGCATCTAATTCGTCTACTGGATGCTTGCATATAAATTTTTTCAATAAAAGTCTTGGAAAGATGTTTGAGGAAGTTTGACAGTGCATTTTCTCTAACTACTTTAAATCTTTTGCTTAAGGACAGTAGAGTTATGGGAATGGAGAGATCTGAAGGTGTCTATGAATAGAAGGCAATTCATAGATGCAAGCTCAGATCAAATAAGTAAGATCAAGTCAAGTAAGCTGGCATCCGTTGGGCTGGTCTTCAAAATGTGACATTTTGCTTAAGAAAATAAATTAAAGAAATCACATATTAAGGAGCAAGAGTAAGATAGAGGCATCAGATTATCTGTAGATCTGTAGATAATTAGCAGCACAAAAAAAAGAGTAAAAAATCCATAAATAGCCAAAACTTCTGTGGTTTAACCCCAGCTGAGAAATAAGTACCATGGAATCACTCATTAAGTCCCCTTGGTCTGCCCTGTCTGCTGTGACAGGGGAAGGAGAGCAGGAAAAAGATAAAACACTTGGGTTGAAATAAAAATAGTTTAATAATAGAAATAAAGAAAATATATTAAATAAATAAATACAATAATCAAAGTAATATGACAATAATGAAAAAGAGAGAGAGGAAGAAACGCCCAAACCCCACAGGTGATGCACACTATACCTGGTCCCCATCTGCTGATTGATGCCTGGCCCCCAGCAGTGACCTGAATCCCTCAGTTTGTAAGGAGGGCGTGACTTCCTATGGAATGGAATACCTCTTTGGTCTGTGCAGGTCAGCTGTGCTGGCCCTGCTTTCCCCCAGTTTTTTGTGTGCCTGCTCACTGGCAGATCACGGAAAACTGAAACTCCTTGATTTAGGGTAAGCACTGCTTAGAAGTAACCAGGACATCGGCGTGTTGTAAACACTATTTTAGTAAATCCTAAACACAGCACTAAACCAGCTACTAGGAAGAAAATTAACTCTATCCTAGCCAAAATCAGGATAGTGAGATAGGACACATCCTTTAAAATGTCCTGGCTAGACGTTATCAGATTCAAGCACAGTTTCTTGCCACTCTGTTTTGATCAATTTAGATTAAATTTTAGGATCCATATAACAGATAACTCCTTTGAATTAATTAAAAGAATGACCTTTAGTGTATGGTTATGAATTTCTGTAAATGAGCCTTTTAAAGATGTACATTTATTCATGAAAAGCCCTAGATAATTCCTTTAGGGATAATAAGATAATTTTCTTTTTGGTAAATGGGGAAAGTGGAATAAAAGCAGAATTCACTGTGAGAAAAAGAAGTTTAAACTGTTCTTTCTGAAATTATTTTTCATATTTACGCCAGCAAATTTTTATTATGGCTAGATGTTGGTACTCTGTAAAGTTTACATTGCATCAGCAAAACACAAAAAGCCTTATGAATAACGAAGATATATAAACTGCACTTTGAGAATACAAATAGCCCATGCACACACACAAGAGGTAGAAGAGGTCAGGAATGAAAAATAATAACAGGAGGAGGGCTAAACAGGATTGTGTAATGTCCTAGTAATGTCACAAATTATTCAGATCTATGGCTACATGAAGAATGGTGCAGGAAAAGCCTTAGAAAAGGTGCACCTTAAAGAAAAAGATGTTAAAAAATAACATACATGAGTACTCTTTGCTGGTTTGTGAAAGACTTAAATTATCTCTTATTACAGTATAAATGAAAAACCTGGATCACAAAAAATCAATGAAAAGAGTAATTCTCAAAAGCAAACACCTTTTTTCCAACCAGAGCATGCATTGTCAGATGGGGTGTTTTTTTGTGTTCAGGTTCTTTAAAAAAAAAGACATGACTACAAGATTTTTAGATATGTATGGAAAACTTACTTACTAGACTTACTGTTTTCAGTCCAAATTTATGCAGTTTGCAATGAGAACTACACCTTAAGAGATGGGGGGAAAAGAGTGTAATGAACCATAACTGAGAACACTGAAATTTGTAGCCAACGGCTGGAACCAAGCCAAGATCCAAACCTTCAAGCCACAAAAAGTTAGTACTTAGCAGGCTCCTACTTGCCCTGTCATCAGACCTGGTAGCAGGAGATATTCTGTTGATGGGATAAGTACACCTTCATGGCTGAAAATGTCTTGGTTTTAAGACTGAAATTTGGTTAACAGTCCACCTTAGTTTGTACAGTTAAAATGGCGACCAACCATGAAAGCATACAAATGAACTGAAGAAAATGAACTACCAAATAAATGGATTTTGCAGGAGCAAACAGATTTGCAAAAGCAATTCCACGCAGAAGTTCTTGGGGAAAAAAACCCAAACTGACAGAAATAAGAGGAGACAAATGTGTGGTGATATGGAAGAAAAAGAATTAATGTAAAATGAACATAAAAGCATGTAATAAGAGTAATAAGAGTAATAAGGACTCTTGACTACAGCATGAATGGAGCTGTAGACATTTGGTGCCACTTTCAATTCAAATAAACAAATTGTTCCCAAGGGATTACAGAGCACTGATCTAAAATCATTCAGACAAAGCCATTTAGGAATTCTGAATTTCTACTATTTCTATACAAACTCATTGATCACACAGTAGGAACAAATAAAATCGGTCCCCTCTCCAGCCCCATTGTCCTGGGGCACAATGCAAAAATGTGTATTCTATCACCATCTGTTGAAATGTGGGAGGGGTGGTGATCCTTATCTCTGTGGGAGATATCCTCTGCTGATGTGACATCTGATAAGATCGGGGGCTGATCATCGTTATCTATTCACAACCCATCCTTCCTCCAGAAAATATCTTCTGTTAATGGGCCATTAAGTCATGTTGTGTGACTGATAAGATTACATCATCCCATTGGCAGATGCTCCAGCGAGGGGGAGGAGACACCCCTTTCCTACCTAGATAAAAAACTGGGGTTTGGGATGTGAAGGCAGCCCTTTCCACTGGATCCCAGAGGAAAGTCGGACCTTTTCCACATCATCGCTGGATCTTCGGAGGAAAACTGCACCTTCTACAGGAGCACTGCTTCAACTGAACCACATCCGTCATCCAGGAGGACTGCAGCCACCATTTATACGGACTGCTACCAACACCCTGACTGACAGGGTGTCAGGTTCTATTCTGACTCTGTCAATGGTTTCTCTTTTGTATTATTGCATGTATTTTATTTTTTCTCTTTTTTCCTATTAAATTGTATTACTGACTTGGAGTCTCTCACTAGATTTGCTTTCAAACCAATACACCCATAAAAAGGTCTAACAACACCTACTCCAAGAACAACCCTTTCCTGGGAAATAGAGATTTAGAAAACTGATGGCTGACTTCACAGACCAGCTGGTGATTGAAGGAATCACAGTGGGATTAGTGGATTCCTTTCAAATCTGCACATCCGGTTAGCTCTGATTTTTCTCTAAGATTAATGCTGACATGACAGGAAACATGTGGGCTTGGTGACTGCAGCCATCCCACTGCTCCTGGGCCCTGTGTACCTATCATAGACATTCTATCCCATAATCTCCTGACTGAATAATGGGATGTGTCCTTAGAGAAGCACAGTCTTCTCATCTACAACTCTCATTGTAAGACTATTTCATAATATTACTGTTGAAAGAGAAACGGTTCTTTTTCCTTTGCTCCTAACATGCATAATATTCTGCATTTAATAATGCTCTGCTTTTTTACCATCTGTTTCTCCATCAGTTGCCATAAATATATTTTGAAAACATCCTTTAGACTCTCACAGATCACCAAACTTCCTTTTCCTAAACGCCTTCCAAATTTGGCAATGTAACCTGCTATACTGCTTTATAAAATAAAATAAACCAACAAAAACTAAAATAGCTCCCTCCCATAAAAACAACAACAAAAAAAAAAACAAAGCAAACAATCCACCACCAGCTATTCTTACTGTCCTTTTCTAAAAGTCACAATCCTGCATTTATTATTTTTCAATTATTAGTGTTGTTGGGATTAAATCATGGCAGGGAAAAACCTCACCCTCTACTAACTAGAGATACATCTTTATACTCGGTAAGCACAGGCTGGAGTTATGTCCCTAACAACACACCCATCTCTCCCTTAGAGTACTGCATTCTTTATCAAGAAATATTAAGTGTGTATTGATTCAAAGAATCTTCAGATGTTTAAGAAAGAAAAATGTAAGTTTACCTGGAAAAATTCTGTAAAAATTGCTCATACTTACCTCAGGGATTTAGCACTCTGGAATATTCTGATGTTTGACTTAATTGCTTCTGACTCACAGAAAAGATGCAACAGAACCCATTAACTTCTTTTAGATATTAGTCACTTTGTTACAACCTTTCTTTGGTGATTAAGAGGGATCTCATAAAGATTTGCAACTCAGTAGATTTACCTCTGCATTTACGCACATGTGAGACATGAGTTGAGAGGGTTGTAGAGTAAGGGCCACTGGGAACTTAAAACAGAACAGCAAAGCAAGAAGATAGAGGATTGTAGATGCTGCAAAACATGCACAGTTTCAATTCTAGAGCTAGTCTTACTGTCTCATTCAATGCTGGAAAAACAAGATAATCCATCATTAGGAGTAAGTTCACCACATACTATCTTTTCTTTCCTTGGCTAGTGTTTCCTGGGACTTGAAGTATCTAATCATCTAATGAGACCAACAGCACATGCCAATGAGTCTAACAGGCCACATACGTGCTGAGCATTTTTTTTCCAAACTCTTTTTTTCCAAACTCTTCCTCTAAAATCACTCCTATAATTTGGTATAGTTGCAGATAATTACAGAAGCAGCACAGAAAAAAGTCATTGCTCAATGTACCTAAAGACTAATGATTTTTCAACAGTTTGTAAAGAAATAAAGCAAATAGACCCCAAAACTAGTTGTTGGTTTAGATCAAGTATTCAGTGGAATAGTGGATGGAAAGTTCCTAATGGTCCGAGACTGATTATATCTCAACTGCAAAAGTGCCAAGACAGCTATCTCCAGTGACCTGAGTGAAAATTATAAAATAAAAGTACATCTCCACTCTTTCTGAAGAGGCAGATTACCATAGCTGAGATTTCAGGGAGTTAATTCAGTCCTTTTGATCTAGAAATTGGTAGTAGAGTAATGCTGGATTCTCTCTCATCTTCCCAAAATAAAAAGAGGGAGATGCCACCACATGTGAAACAGCACCACAGTGAGAGTTATATTTGCTACAGGACAAATAAAGAAGCAGTAAGCAGCACACTCCAGCACTGAAAACACCCATGCAGATATCTGACAGCTTGGAATTACCCATTTATTGCCAGCTATATTAGCTCAATAGTTTCTGTAAAAAGTCAATAATCAGCTTATAGTTTATAAATAGGTGGGTTTTTTTTCTGGTCAGACCTACACACAAAAGTACATATGGACACACTTAATTTCAGAGCATCATAATTATTTAGCAGCAAGTAGAGCTGTCTACATATGTCCTTGATACATTTCCCTGACAGAACCTGAAAACTGCAGCCTGAGCCACTGATGATATTTTTCATTTTAGATATATGCTTTGCTTTTTCCAGATACCAGACTGCCACAGGTTAATATTTAACATTAGTATTTCTTGTTCAGAGCCAACAATATACTTATTCACATTATTACTGCCTCCATGAAGATGATACTGACTTACCTCAGACAAGACGGTGGCAAAGTGCAGGCAGCAGCAGAGTACTAGAATTCCAGTGCCACATGAAAGTTTCAATCTTACCGTACCATACCTTTCCTTACATTTTTGATTCTCTACTGGAAACTGAATTAGAAAATGATAAAATATAATCTTAATGAAGGGAACCAGAACAAGAGACAATAAGTTCAGTGGTGGAACATGAAACAGCATGGTTCCTAAAACCTACAGTCTTATTTAAGGTCTGGCTATGAGGTCAGAAAAGTCCCAGTTATCCTCTTAGAAACTCCACTCTTAAGCCTCTCAAAATACTCATCTCTAACAAAATTTGCTTCCTGCAACTTCCATCCTAGTGAAGCCTTCCCTTCTGCTTTGAAAAGGCTACCCAATAAAGAGTCAGTCTAGAAAAATAATGCCTATTGCAGGCCACAATTATTTCTTAATAAGCGAACAAGAAAGAGCTGCACATGGAGAGAGTCATTAGAGAGGCTGCCTGGGATTTTCGAGTAAATGGGGATCACCTTTCAGGATGAGCAAATCAGACCTCATCTAAGGTCTGCATCTAAAGCAGACCTCTGCTATGACTACAACTGGACATAACAGCAACTCCTGCAAAGCAGTAAATGGCTCTTCAGAACTGTGTAAAGACAGTGATATAAATGCATTTTAGTTTCAGTAGAACCTACTTTTTAATAGTCTAAAATTACTTTTGGCTTTCTGTAGAAGATTCCCTAAGTAATTATGACCTAAGTAATTATGCCTGAATTAGGCACATGCTCCAAGAACATGCTTTTTTAAAATTAAAGGTAAATACCTTCTGCTGCTAGAGCTCTTTGGTTATTAAACTGAGCGCAACCACTGGGTTAGTTATAACCTTCCTTATAAAAATTGCTACAATATACATTAAAGCATAATTTGTCATTTAACAAACATTTCAGGGCTACCATTTTACTGTTTCCAGTTGAAGCCTTCAGTTATCCCATTTTCCTATCATAAACTAACCTGAAATAAAGAAATTCCTAAAATAGTTCCAGAACCTTCTGCATGCTTTGGGCTAGAGTATCAAATAATAAAACAGTCTACATTGCTGTCAGTAACATGGAGAATAAAAGCAGTTAGATTGGATGAAAATTATAAAGTCAGACACAAGTGAACTATCTGCAATTGCAGAGTAAACACATGCTCTGACAGGTGCCTGATGAGCAGACTGTCACTTAAAATAAGTAGATAAAGACATACAGAAATATTGATGCAGAGGAGCATATACTCCCCCTCAAGAAAGCAACACCCGTTATTTCTGAGACAGAAACAGGAATGGCAGAATTGGGCAGTACACATGTTATCCTGATCGCATAAAACTGTGCAATATCTTTCCCCTGTGTGAAAGCTCAGATAAGCTCAAATGCCAACTAAAAACACTGTCTGCTTCCTTGGATAGCTATACAAAATGTCCAAAATAAGGAAATTAAAAGGAACCAGTTAGCCACTTTTAAAATATGTACACCTCGAAATACATTTTTTAGGATTAGTGTATTCTGCAAGAAAATGTAAATATATTGAACTGTCATCTACGTAGTGCCTATAACACAAAATTTACAAGATGAAGAAAGGAGAGTTCCACCTGCTACTGAGTCAGTATTCATGGCACAGAGAGACTGTGGTTTTGTCAGGTTTGCATTGCTCTTGATACTCTCCATACAGATAAATAAAGAATAGGCATTTAAAGTGCATGGAGACAGTCTGGGAGGAATGCAGAGACATCATCTGAGCATCTGGAGGATAGGAAAGCCAAAGCTCAGATGTAACTGAATCCAGCATGGGATTTCAGAGGCAATAAATAAAGTAAGTAGATAGGTGAGTAGGAAAGTTAGGGAGACTGGTGCCACTGCTGAGCTTAGAAAATTCTTTTCAGAGGGAATCACTACTTACTATTTATTTACAAAGAGAGTTATACACCTTTACAAAGTTTTGAGGGGGTTGTGTTATTTCAAATATGTGCCACTTGGGTTTTGTGGTTTTATGAGTTTTTTTGGTTCAAATTTGGATAGCCAAGTTTTCAAGACACTAGTGGCTTTCGTATGTTTCACTACTATGAATAGGAAAATTCTACCTTTCATGTAGTGAGCTCATGTCATGTCAATGATTACCAAAATTCACTGTACCTTTCTTACAAAGAGCCATTTGATGTTTGCCAATTTTAAGAAATTTTTAAAAATACATTTTTACAGCATCATAGATTTGGGGGAAGAAAATCACTGCTTTGGCTTGTACTGCAGCATTTACTAAAAACATTAAGTCTTGAATTCAACATTTTTTCATTTCCTTTGTATGTGAGTACGTAATGTAAGTCTGACAAGTCTTCACTCTGCAATCTAATCCAGTAGATAAATCTCTTATAACAAAACTGAAATCAAATCTCCAAAGGGAAGCAAAGGAAGTCAGTTTTCAGAAATAATACTAAACACCTAATGCCCCTTTAGTTGATAAGTTACAGAAAACTTAGGAGTCTGCTTCCATAACTTTTTCCAAGATATACTTCCTGAAGAGCATTACAAAGATGTAAGCACGTAGACAGATCTTGCTCTCATGCCTACCGACAGCATCCTTAAATAAAGAGAACCTCCTGTCCTGCTGGCAAGGCAGGGCACTTCTGGGAAAACGTGGCACAGAAATGTGACAGAGTAGGTCACACTGTGTTCCCTTCCCTGTAAGAAACTGCAGTTTTTCTTGTTAGTTTGTAAAAAATACGCTGCTAGTAATACAGTTGCTTCCCACACAGGAAGAGGAGCAAAGGACTTTTCCTTCAGTGTTAAGGAACAAATGTCACAATGTTCCTACCACTTGCCAAACTTGGAAAAGGGAATTCATCAGTTGTCTAACTTTTCACGTAGTTACTTTGCAAGTGGAAAGATAGTACAACGTGCTGGTGATCTGGGTAAGTTTCTGTTGCCAGTTTTGTACTCAAAAGAAGAGACCCGAGTATAAGACAATAGCAAATAAAACTCCATGAATATTGTCTCACAGCACTGTTAAAAAAGACATGAACAGAAAAGTCAGATACTATCCAAACCACGCATTTCTCCTGATGTACCTCCTATACAGATTCTTAATCATAATGATTCCTTCCTATCACAAATATGTAGCTAAATAGTATGTATTTATTTTATATTTGTTAGTATTTATGAAGTTTTATAGATTTATCTTCAGGAAACTTAATGTATCAGATGCAATCCCTGCTTATGTTTTAAAACTAAATATTTATTCACATTTGTCTGTCCTCTGCAAATACTTCAAACTTACTTGTTATAAATTATCATTATTCAATCAGATTCTTCTTTTATTTGTGTGTGTGAAATTCAATATATTTCAATCAAATCATTCTTCATTTAAACTCTTGTCAGGGAAAGGAAACTGAGACTCATGAGGCACAACCAAAGCTATGAATTTAATATAGCATTTGCTTAAAACATTTTTTTTTTCTGTTGAAATGCTTTTTGCCTGGAGCTAAATTAATTACTTACTTGTAGTGACATTTTTCTTTCTATTTTAATGCTTTCATACTGTTCATTTTCTAAAATTGAAAGTATAAGCACAGAACACCAACTTTTCAAAGTAGGACTGTGCATAACAGTCTATTAAGATATTTCAACCAAACAGCAGAATCTGTAAAACTTCCAGTATGGGACACAAGCGTCTTGTACGCCAAAGTTGTTGACATTTCACTGAATTTTGAGCATTGATCCTTTATCTTGGACACATCATGGATTATCCATGCTCAGTTTCATAAAAAATGTCCTCACTAGTAGAACTGATTTGGCACATCTGCAACCCAAGCACATTTTTCATAAAGGAATTAAAAGTCCCTGAAAAATAAAATTAATCCTGCCACAGGCATGTGGCATAACAACACACTGGATGAACTGAAAAGAAAAAAATTCTGCTATTGCCTCAAGTACCCACCTACAGATAAATTCTCCAGAAATTAACTTTAAATGGGTTCACAGAAGAGGATTTGGAAGAGGTTTTATGATTGCAGCATCATCTGTGGGGCTTGAAATACTGTGATTAACAGCTGCACTACAGGCAGAACAGACTTGGTTTCAATTTAACCAGCAATATCTTATACCATCAATTTTATCATAAGAATTACTTCAGGAAACTAACACAATATATTACATAAGTTTCTAGGAAATTATAGTCATTTAATAAATATATAATGTGAACCAAGTACAATGTAGCCCTTCACGAGGTGTTCCATGAAATACTTCACTAGATAAGGCTGCAAAGTAGTGAGTCTTTTTCTCTTAGACTACAGATAACCTGAAATGTTGTGCATGTAAGGATTGTAAGTAAAATGTTAATCTAATCAAGCAACAATTAAAGACTCTTTTCATATGTGTGTAAGCAGAACTGACAGATTCAATTTCATTCCTTCTGCAAGATATTACGGTGCTGAAGACGTCTGAAGATTGCTCCCAGTGCAATTTCTAGAGCAGTACATAGAGTTTCTGTTCTCATTAAACTTGATTCAGCACAATGAACATCCAGCTGCTGCTCTGCGTGCAATGACTCTTGGGAGCATCCACGGAGCTAGCAAGAAAACGTCTAAATTTTACTCTCTTGCTCTGTTTTATCAAAGTCTACATTGAGTCTTTTATTCAAATTGTAGAGGAGGAGGTGATAGATGTAAAAGCAAGCAGTTGAATCAGCTGGTGATAATGAATCATGGGACAAAATGATTTTTTTAAGGTCTTCTAAAAATTAAAAAGAAAAATCTGGAACCATGCTGTCTTAAAAATTAAAAATAAACAAATCAATGAAAGGCCACATGAAAACAATTTCTTCTCCCTCTTGTCTTTTTCTTTCATTTTTTCATAATCATTTTTACATTACCACACAATCCTTTCCTTGAGATATTCCAACTTAAGAAAAGTAGTGAATAGGAGAGTCATTATGATGATCATTACTTCGTCACTTCATTGTTTCTCTTTTCACTTATATTTCACCAACTTTTCAATTAAAAAAAAAAAAAAGAAAAAAGAAAAAAAAGTTGGGAAATCTTTCTTTCTGAGGTTTTCTTTTTCGTGTCTTGTATCAATATCTCTCCATAGAATTCCTTTTCATAACATTGGTTTTTCCATCTAGGTTTGTCTTTTACTATTTCCTTTGCTCAGTTGTCTCATTTCTTTCCTGTTCCAACTTCATGTTTACATTTGCCTTTCTGGACTTAGGATATTCATAGATGCAAATATGAAGCAGCTGAATTTTACAAGCCTTTGAGTATATCTGCACAAATATTCAGCATCTGTCTGTGGAGTTCAGCACAAACTTTCTTCAATCCTTTGATAATGGTACGAAATACCTGAAAACAGGAAGAAGCTCAACCCTTGAGTAAAAAGCATCCTCATTAGGAGATTTTTATTTGCAAATCGAAATTATATATGTGCTTTCAAGGAGGCTAGTCCATTCATCTAGGTAAGAGGAGGACTGAAATACATCAATCGTTGACATCCAGTCTTAAAATAGAGTAACAATTTAGCAATTAAAGCAAACAAACAAAACCCCACACTACAGAAACAACTGAACCACTCTCCTAGTTATTCGAAAGTGTTAAAGTGATTTGGGTCAGATTTTGTTCAAATGCAATCAGATGAAAAAAATGTTCACAAAGAACTATAGCAGTAAAGCCACTTCACCTCTCTAAATTAATAATTCAACTTCAAAACCCTCCTCAGCCTTAGAGAGTTTGAATCTAAATTTATTGGTTCTAGGATGCTATGGGATCAGGTACTCTAGGTTCTTCTTAACTTTGTATTCTCAGACACACAGGTGTCTGCACCTGACTGCAGTCTGACACTCATCTCCTCGGTGAACGCACTGCAAGCACTGAGCTTGGTCTCTCATGCTCAGTTTTGGGTCAAATACAAACAACAACAAGCACAAACAGGATAATTGCTGGCACAGTTAATGAAGGAAGAAAAGAGCACCCCTCAATGCATTACTGTCACCTGAACAAATCTTTCAGGCCCAAGATGCTAGAAAACACCATTCACACACATTGCCAAAGAGCACATGTAATTCAGTGTCTGCCATTCTTCCACTCTGCAAACTCCAATATCTCTGTTTCAGGAGGCTGACAAGTACCTCAGTCGAGTAGTTTATTTTAAGAGTTACTATTTCATTTGCTAGAGTGTCGTCTGGACTTGAACCATTCACTCCAAATATCAGTACTACTGATTTCTATTTTCCAGGGGCTTAGAAACTGCCTTAATTTTCAATTTTGTTTTTATATTCCCTTAAGACAATAAAGCTGTGGAAGGATTCGTTTGAGACAACAATTTGAGTTCACTGTGTAACTACCCTTTTGACTTAACTCAATTTCACAGGAACTCCTCATCCAACAATCTTTCATCAGAGTGACTTTCCTTTATGTTTGTCTATTTCTCGTCAAATACTCAGATCTTGTTGACTCTGGAACCAGTTTCTAAGCTCAGCATGAGATATAGGATTCAGTATTATGAACTAAGTAAAATTCAGGTTCAGAAAGTGTGAAGTCAATAAATATGAATTTTACAATGGCCTCCAATGTGAATATGGACCTAAATAATTTTTGCCTAAACCAATTCAGATGTAAGATGTTTTGCATTCCTGTAGGAAATTCCCTATTCCTCTGTTTCTTTCTTGTCTCCAACACCACAAAAACAAAAACAAAAACAAAACAAAACAATAATAAAGTTCCTAAAGGAAATGTAGTAGAAAGTTTCTGAATAGATCTGGAGCTGGTGCATAACGCTGTTGGATATTCTGGAATACTCCTGAACCATCCTGTTATAAAATTTCCATTCATTTCAGATCCAAGCCCTCCAGAGACTGGAAAGTAAAACAAGTCAGGCAAGCGTTCTTATTGTTTTTAACTTGGCTCCTTAGACTTACGTAGTCAAGTTTTCTGTTCCCTATATCCAAGACTTCTGACCCAAGTGACTGCATTTACCCATACTGGTCAAATTTAAAGAAGTCACAGAGAAGTGAGGTCCTAAAATAGCCTGTAGAGGAGAAGGAAGTGACCCCCTAGGTGTTGGCAATGGTAGGAAGAGTGCAGAAGCAGCATATGCGCTGCTTGGCACAGTGGGTCCATGGAGAAGAAGGAAAAAAAAGACAGGGAAATGCCCTCAAAAGAGAAGAAGTTTTAATTAAATTTTTCTTTAATTTTAAGACTAAAGTCAGCCACCACAGAGGGGCAAATCTGGGAAACTCATTTAAAGGCTTAGAGAAGCACTTGCTTAAATGACACTATTAGAAAAATGGAACAAATGTCCACAGGCAAGGAAAAAATAAACAAAATGGGGTTACTACAAAATGCAGATCTCCCTATCTCAAAGCAATTCAAAGCTATCTAAAATCAACTAAGCATATCAGAAACACTCCTTAGAGTCTTAAGATTGCAAAAAAAAAAAAGTGTAGAATATTTTGAAGGTGCTATTATTTCGTGCAAAAATACTTTGTATCTTCATTACATATACAATGTTGGGTCCCCCTCTATCAAGCTGGCAGGTCTTTCAACAGCAGTTCATTTCCTGTCCTCAAGAAATGCACGGTTGTGGGAAGTGCTCCAGAGGGGATCCCAAAATTCTTCTGAGTATTAAAGACTTGAAAATCAATGAGTGGTAAAATTATTCATGTACTGTTTATCATGAGGAGTTATCTTCACATTGTCATTTTCTTTTCAGTCAGATATCTCAAATGCCAAAGTTAAATGAGTAATTCTAAAAATAGACTGACACCATATAGTGTAACAAAGAGCAGAAAAAGGGAGCCAGAACTTGAGTAAGCTTTTCTTTTCCATGGAAGGAAAGAACATGACAACTTTTAAGAGTGATCTCTAACCCCAGCTGCCAGAAGTCAAATACAGGCAACAGAAGCATAAGCATCTGTACTGCACTACTGGAGACTGGAGACTTATCAAAGCTTTTGTCAAGATAGCTCCTGATTTCTTCAAGAATAGGTGCAATGTAAGATGACTGGGCAGGATTCTTGCTGTTGGATATACACATTACATGGAGGGTAATTACAGAGCATGCCCATATTTCATCATAAAATAAATAATGACATTAAATTCTGTAATCATTAGAATATCAAAAAGTTACTAGTTTTACGCTTGCTAGGTCAGAACCTTCAGATTTTAATGACTTTCAATTGTAGACTGATGGGCACCATGGATTGTTGTGACAGAGCTGAAAATATTCTTTGTAATCGCCATGCATCTAGAAATCTGCATTGCTTTTCTGCATGGCTTGAAAGCTGAAAAACTCTGTATCCTGGAGGAACTTACAGAAATCTATGAATGAGCAAAATCAGAACAAAGAAGAGAACGGAATCAACTTTTCTTTAAATAGCATTTGTAAACATGTTTTTTAGTCTAAGTTTTGTTATTTCCAGTGATATCTACAAGTAAAGACACCAAAAGCAGCATGGACAGCAGGGCAAGGGAGGGGATTCTGCCTCTGCTTTGCTCTCACGAGGACCCACCTGGCAGTACCGTGTCCAGCTCTGGGTTCACCAGCAGAAGAATGTGTAAGGACTTAAAGAGCACAGCTGCCTTTCTCAAACACTGTTAAGGCTACAGGAGGACTTTGCCATAAGCATAGAATGGAACAACACAATGGTACCAACTTCAGGCTTGTTGGAGGCAAGATCTCATTAGTAATTAATGCAGCCAGACAAAAATTCCCACTCCGGCAAACTGTAAAAAAAAAGCAGCCGCTTGTATGCATATCACTGTTCAAAGACCCCCACAAGTTATGGGATAGACTCCCAAATATGCTCACTCCCAAATATGCCTCCAAGGATACTTGGACTGCAAGTTAAGCCACCATTGCAGGAACTTGAAATAAGATAAAGGTGGTACTGCTGTCTGGGCGTTATCTCACACCTAGGGGAAGACTAAGAAAGCTGGGAGAGAAGAATGTGTCACTGATAATGGACAAAAAGAAAGCAGAATTTATGGGTCAGAAGGAAAGCAAACTCACTGTGTTGAAGCAGCTCTGACTAAGTAACAGGTTGTGTACTAGGTTAGACACAAGGAAGAAGTTTTTTACAAGGAAGCAGATAAAACACTGGAACAGGCTGCCCAGAGCGGGGGTGGGTGTCCATCCCTGGAAATATTCAAGGTCAAGTTGGACGAGGCTCTAAGCAGCTGGTATAGTTAAAATGTTCCTGCTCATTGCAGGGGGGTTGAAGTAGAAGACCTTTTAAGGACCTTTCCTACACAAACTATTCTAAGATTCTATGCTTCGATGAACAGCAGGTTCCCTCAAAAAGATTCAAGTCTGTTTCTGGAGAGGCATTATTAGGGGGTCACAAAGGAAATTCAGATTTTTTTTTTTTTACTTCCTCTTTGTTTTTCCTGAGAATTCTGAAATGAAAAAAAAAAAGAGTTAACAAAAGCTACACAAAGTTTTTAGGAACACTTTCCAGATGTCACCCTCAGAAAGAAGCAATGACAAACATAAAGAGAAGAAAAATCCCTTAAATCTTGGAGTCACCAGCTAGCAAGTCACCCCTAGGTTATCCCTCTTTTTGATAACAAATATTTTTATTTGGTTAGTAATCCACTTATCTCCCAGAATAAGCTTCTGTGGGATTCCAGGTCTATCTCCAACATTTTTCTTAGTCAGAGAAGAAGAAAATTAAAGTTATTTGAACAACTCCAAAAGGTTGACCTAGTCAATTTCAAATCACACCTCTGTTTCAGAAAGGTGTTTATTAATATGAGAATGGCCATATTCAATGCAGACTGACCTTCTGTGAGCTTGAATGGTCAGTTAAATTCTACATGTATCTTCTATACTGAAAGCTTCAAAGCATTTTTGGCACATATACAAATTGAAAAAAAGTTGCACAATTGTTTTGATTTGTTTTGTGAATGACATGACTTCTCTTCCTGAGAAGATAGGTCTGGTAGGTTACATTTCCCTTGCTCTGCTCTCATTCCTGTGTTGTTTTCAGAGTATTTTTGCATTTATAGCTTGATATTATTTCTTTTCTGAACATAAAAACATTGAATTTCTCTCTTTGTTTATCCAATGTGGCAGTCATTTTGTTTCCAGTCTATCCAAGTAAAATATACTCAATCCTGTCTAGGAAGCAAATATGGAAACTAAAGTACAGTCCAAAGTTTTTAATCATAATTTAAGTATATATCCCTTTTTCTTTGCAAAAGTCAAACTGTTCCTATTTTCATAATGAAAAATCATTTTGACTTGACTGGTATCTGAAAATGTCAAGCAAGTGATAGTCTGACACCACTACAGTTTGGAGGGAGCCAGAGCACACGCACACATGCCAACATGGCAAGGAAAGCTCAAACCAAAGGGCTTTCTTCCACACTGGTCAAAATAAGGTCAAACTCAGCAACAAAAATCAATATTGTCACAGAACATCCTAAAAACTGCCCAGGGAAACATACAAGAGTGCTCACTGCAGACATTTAGCTCCACACTTGGATAAACACTGCCCTGGGTATGATCCCATATGGAGGGGAGCTTGGTACACAAGTGGCTGGAAAAGAAATCTGTGGATCTAACTTCTTAAAGCATCACAGAATTTTCATGAATTTTAATTATATATATAATAATGAATATTTTATAAGGCAATCTCTCTTCATAATAGTCTTATATTTATAATTTATCTTTTTTTAATAACCAGAATTTGCAGACATCTTAGTATGGGCAGAGAAAAATAGTTATTCTTCATATATTTGATCTATCTGTCCATAGCAAGGAAGTTGGACTAGATGATCTTTGAAGGTTCTCTCCAATCCAAGCCATTCAGTGGTTCTTTGGACACTATACAAGTCACATATATTTTTTTACAACTTTTATTAGCTCAACATGAACATCTTGCAGGCAGTCTTTCTGGAAAAAATGAGCAGGTTCTAGAACACAACACTTCAGTTTTCAAGACAACCAATCTACCTAAAAAGCTGATGTACAAAGGTCCTTTATTCATGACTGCTTGTAGGCAGGAAAGTTATAAATAATTTAAAGACGCCTGGCTTCTTAACTTCTCAGTCCTACTCTGTTCAGATAGAGCACTACCAAAATTTGTCTCCTGAACTACAGGTTTTACAAGACCAGCAAGCTCTACCTGAAATGTGTGAAATTTCTTTGGAGGTGTAAGTTCATTTGTCAGACATGACAGTTTTACAGTGGAAATAAGTGAGACTGATGCTGGAATTTATTCCAAGTGAATAAAAAATGTGAATCTTGCAATCAATGAGAAAGGGCAAACCTAGAGCTAAAAGGGTATGAGTATGCTCAAGGCAGAACCAAAGAGCTGCTCTGCTCTTCCAGGCCAACTCTTAAGTATGTAAATTTAGACATAAAGATGGAAATTCTACTCTATTCTCTATTCTTGAAAATGAATGCGACAGGTAGATTAAAACTGGGAGAGTAGACAGCCAGAATTTCTGGCAATTTTAAGTATCCACAATAGCTACTCATTCCCTGAGCCTATCTGCATGTGGCATATAAAATAAAATTAATCTCATAGTCTTAGTATCTGTCTCTATCTGACAGAACCTTTTATTTTTTGATTGATACTTGACATTTATCATACTGTTTGGACAGATCCTATGACAATTTGGAAAGATATTTGCTGGGCTTTCTGTCAGTATTTCATGTTCACACAGCAGACCCCACCAACACAGACTCAGGAAAAAACAACCCTTGAATGCAAAAGAGAAACAAAATGAGTTCCTTCCAATTAACTTTTCAGAAAATTTTTAACTCAATTCATGGGACATGAAAATCTAAAGCAATGGTTTATATGATATTTAGCAATGCTGACTTCAGGAGAAACGCCAACAAATTACGTTATTTTATTCAGCAGCAGAAATGTATCTCCAAGAGCTCCTATCTATAACAGGTTTGTGGTGGTTTGTATAAATTTCCTGAAATAGTTCCCTATCAGGACCCGGGCTCCGTTGGACCTGACAAGGGCCAATCGGGGTCTGATTTTTAATATTGACACATTGTAACACCAATGAGAAAGCTCATGCCTTAGTGAAACACACATGTAAAAACAAAACACCATGGGACTCTCTCTCTCATTTTTGGCCTCTCAGAAGGTAACTAGAGTGGCAGGGGCCAGGCCCGGGCTGGGGAGGATGGGCCCTTAGGCCGATGAAGTGCTGGCTGCTTGCCCGTCCCCCGCAGTGTGGCAGGAATGCTGCCACTGCTGACACCTCCGAGCAGCGGCGGGCAGGGGAGCGGCCCGGGGGAGACACAGATGGCCCCGACCCGGCAGGGCTGCGCTGCGCTGGGCTGGGCTTTGCCATCCCGGCAGGGCAGGGCTGGGCTTTGCCATCCCAGCCCAGCCCCAGCGCGGCCTGGAATACTCCACCCCAACTGCTCCAGCTGCTCTCCGGGCAAGGCATGAACTTTTTCACTGCCCAGAATGAGACTTGCAAACACTTTGTTCTCTCTCCTGAGTGAAAAAAAAGGACCAAGATACACACAGAAACAGCATGAAAACACTGAGGTCAGACAAAAGGAAGAGTCAGATCTGAGATGGAAGGGATTGATGGAGATATCTCACTCTTGAACTAAAATTTCTCTTTTTTAAGCTGTGGAGAAGAGACATTTGTTTCCCCATAGAAATGCATTATGGGGTGGACGAAGTGTTCTAACTGTAGACATGAGCAGAGGCATTTGTGCTAGAGTAAGCAGATGTTGAAATGGCTGAGATCCCATAAGTTTGAATAGAGAGAAGACCCCTGCTGCCCCCCAGGAAAGACAAGAAAGACCTCTGTTTTCAAAGACGAAGAAAACTTTTGTTTGAACTCTATAATCCTTGGAGTGTGCCCCATAAGTTGACATGGTCCTCGATAACAGCTGTGGGAAGATTGTTAGTCAAGGAAGGGACTTTTACATAGTGATCAGATTTCCATTCTCCTGGACGGCTGATCACTGTGACATCGAGGCCACGAGAAAACTGTTTCTTGTGGAGAAATCTCCACAGACTGAAGAGAGAAACTCCTCTCCCAAGTAAATTGGTGAAAGACTATTTTTAGAGATGGTAAACTCACTGATTTGTTGCCGTGCGTTGTCAGTGTAAATGAAAAGAAGTTGTGGGGGGAGGAAAAGTGTTTTGAAAGTTTAATTCTGATTCCTATTATTTTTCCTTATAGTTTCTAGTAATAAAGGTTTTCTTTGTACCCTTTAAAGTTTGAGCCTGTTTTGCCTTCCTCCTAATCCTACCTCACAGCTGGAAATGAGTAAGTAATTGTAGTGAGTGCACTGGTGATTCGGCCAACGCTAAAACCACAACATAAATTGGTGCACTTGCCGGGAAATTCAGATTGGCAAACCAAAATCACTACAAAGTTCCTTTGATTTTCAACTTAATTTGGACAACAGGGAACCACATAAGTGAATTACAGTTAGTGCAGAACAAATACTGTAAATGGTCTCCACACAAGCAGAAAGCCTACTGCAAGAACAGTCAGCAAATTTTAGTGAGATTGGAAGGTAGAATAGAGAGCAACATCTAAAAAATAATGTTCCAGGCTTTTTTCCACAATGGATTTCGGTTGAAAAATACTTTACTCACATGACTTTATATAATATTGGAACATGGCTTGTATCATCCAGATAATTTAAACTTCCAGTACACCTTAGAACAGAACTCCAGATCTGAATTAATTGTAAAGGTAATGCCTGCCTGACTTCATATTTTTTTCAGTTTTTAAGTAACAAGAAGATAGACATTTTAGTATATTTAGTGGATTCAAACAGAGACATGGAGAAACTAAGAAAATATCATGCTTTACAAAATTTTAGATTTTAACTATGTGAAGAAGGTAAGTTCTTTTTTGGAAGTTGTAAATTTTCATTATTGGGGGAAAAATCCATGATGAAGTATGGAAGCCTTCTAGATAAATGCCGGTGAGATGATCTTTTTACTTAGAAAGTGGTCAGAAGTGCTAGTTTAAAACTTCCATCATATCAATACTCTTGGTGTCCAATTTAGAAATATGTGTACATAAGTACAGTTATTTATGCAATTAAATCTCATTTAGTTCAGTGAATATGCATTCACTTTAAAGATTATATAATTAGGCCTCATATTTTTGCAGAACTTCAGTCATTATACTATCACACTCAAAACATATACATTACTGTTTCATTTTGCCTAATTGCACTTTATGAGAACACTCACATTTTCTTTTTTTTTACAGATAGGTTGTCACAATACTTGTTCACACCACTAGATTTCATGAAACTTCTGGCATAGGTGAATGTTACAGTACTAAATTCTGATCCATATAGCTTTTAGTCCTCAGAAAATGCAAGGAAAAGAGGTTCCCTGGTTTACCCAGAAAGTATATCCCTCATGCTGCACATTGTATTTATAATTTCTACAGAATATTCTTCCTACATTTACCTTTGTGCAAATTCTTAAAAGAAACCCAATTAATGTTCTCCACTCTTTCCCCCCAGGGAAGTAATTCAAGTGCATTCAAGGCACACAAGAACAAATAAAGTAAAATAGCATTTACTGTCTTACAACTCTATAAGGAAAACTTAACAGGGTTTTGGCTGCAATTCCTAGTTTTCTTTAAATCCTCCATGGCTTTTAAACGTACTAATTTTCAGAACACGCCATTGTTTTATTTCCGGATATCTTCTTGTTTTACTTATACATATTACATGAACTTCAAAAAAGAGTAATTCTGGAGTATTCTTTTCTGACAAGGTCATGGAAGAGAGTAAAACAAAGAAAAGCCAAATGAAATTTTCTGAAGCTGGTATTATACAGTTTGTAAATAAGTATTGCAAACTAGGACAGTGAGTCTCACAACACCAAAGGTCAAAATACAATTAAATTATTTGCAATTCAAGACATGGTATTTGGCAGCACAGTCATGGGAGCAGCCTAGCTATTTGCCTTAGCAGGGATGTCTGGGAATACCTTCCTATTTTCTTCGGGTTTACCACCTTTCAAATCACTGGTTGATAAGAGTTTAACTATCTCTGACAGTAAAATGTATCTTTTCTGTTCATTTACCATCAGCAAGGTCAGTTTATTACCAGTATTTTTTGCAAACAAACAAATTAAAAATAAAAGAGGACTATTAATGACAAGGAAATGTTCATATGTCAATTGTATTTAGTGAATGTCTGCCACAGCTGGAGATCTAACAATAAAAACTCACCAACTTTCATTATAAAGCAAATGTCTTTATCAACAGAAAAAACAAGTAAAATTAACACTTATATATGGTGTGTTCATGCCAAACAGTAAAGACAGAAAGAATGAAATATGGCTATGTTAGATTCTGTACCAAACATGAATTTCAAAATTTTCGTCCTAGGTCTGGAGAAAATTTGAACAAAATAATAAATGCAAGAATAATTTAGACAAAATCAAGTAAAAAGTTCAGCAGATAAGACAGCTTCCAAAATAATTAATGTTTGGCACAGCTCTGCATTTCAATAAGCTCTTCTAAAAACAGAGGTATATGAGGCGTGCTGTTCCAAATGTAGTTGCTTTTTGTTTCTTTTTTGTTGTTTTTTTGTAACAACACAGATTTTACTCCTGATTATTTCAATCCTTATTCACATACATATATTAAAGGGTGCATAAAACCATTAGAACTCCATCTCTACATGCATAACCTTAGTCAAGACATGAATCTTGACATGATTACCTGAAAAAAAGTTAGAAAAATTTGGCTTTACCTCTGAAGTCTCTGCCTAAATAGATGGAGTTACTGGTTTCACATTTTCTAAATTTATCATAAATCTTTTAACACATATTATGTGAATTTATTTGGACAAAAATATGAAATTCCTTTGTGTTCTTTAAAAGAGCTCATTGTTCATATAAGTGAGAGAAAAGTCAATTATTTCTGACATGAAAACGAATACAAGTGGGTGCCATGTAAGTTTAAGGGAGGTTGCCAGTTCACATGTATTGCAATTTCTGGTACCAATCCCAAGATTTTCTTTCAGGAAGTGTTAGAACTCAGATATATTTACTGTTCTCTGTTAGTTTTGTGACATAAGTGGGTGTCAAAAGGGCACAGTCATTCTTCATTGCATCCTCAGTCCTTCTAAGAAGTGAGCAAATTATTTAAATAACCAAGCGTGCACTGAGCACCTGTCTTGAATCACCTCTTGGGACACCATTAAAATACTATCAAACACTCAAACGTTGAAACTGACTTGGAATAATGGAAATACTCCCTAAATTAATTATGTTCAACAGTCTGGATTAGAAACTAATCTCAGATGAAATATGGAAACACTAAGACTAACAGTGTAAGTATATGCTGTGTTTCTATTAAAAACTGATCTCCTAAATAATGAGTAATAACCCATTATGACTGCCACCCAGAAAAATATCATTGTTTAACCAAATGTCTTTTGCTAGGAAGTATTATATGTGAATTTTGCAGTGTTGATGTTAATAAGTCATTGTGAAATGCCTAAGTGAATTTCCTGTCTATAATGAGTCATTTGCACACTTCAAGGGAAAGTCATGTGTCTCAATAGGCTGGAAGATCTGAGGACTCTTCAGCTGAGCTGCAAGTGTTTTGGTTGATCAGAGGAAAAACATCAAATGGGAGCTACACCACTGCTCTAAAGGCCTGCCCCGTACACCTCAAGAGGAAGACTCAAATGAATGAGCTGTATTTGCATGCGGGGTCAGGGTTAAGGAGACAGATAACTTTGTTTGCAAAGGAAAAAGAGAAAGGTGAGATGATACAGTCAATGAACAGAGATATAGTGACTAAAATGTAGGACGCAGTGATAATAGGGGTCGGGGTAGGGGCAGAAAAAAGAAAAGGGAAATAGAACACAAAATTCAGGTAACAAAACCTATTGCTTTTTTTGTGTGTTTTGCAATTCTAAGACTGTAAAGTGCTTATGTTCAGGCCCCAATACTGAATTAGCATGTTATTTTCTGAAATAGTTAAAAGTTTAAAACTTAAAAATCAATGTCTAAAAAACATATTTTCAAAGAGTTAGTCAGACTCCC